>NW_026515635.1:94158-834997 GCF_000738915.1 Nematocida ausubeli
GCAGCAATTAGAATGAAGTCGCTAGAAGCTGGTATGCTATTATTGCTACTTCACAGCTCAAAACATCTACACACAAATTTATGAACACTCTCTCCAAAAAGCTTCAATAATAACCTTCAAGCAATTTATGCTCTCACCAATGCATAACACAGAGTGTGTTAGTAAACTCTAGCAGAAATAAAATAAAGTGTTTTTAAGTAACCTTCTTTTAAATAGACCATATTCTACTATATACTACTGTGTCCTATCCGCAATAACACTTATTTTTATCCAATGCACACCATATTTTGTTCTTTTTGTGCTACATAGAACTATCTATTGCCAATGGCTAAACTCAGGGGCTGTGGCACTCTTCCATTAAGGGGTCTTTGAGTTCTGCATTTTTTTGTATTTTCCGCGTTCCTTCTCGAAAAAAAAGAAATAATATTAAAGTGTTTACTTATGAGGAAATAGAGAGAATATTTTGCATTTTTATAAAAAAATAGCAGGACACTTTACATTTTATTTGTGGGATTGAGCTATAAATATACTATGGGAAGCTAGCACAGTAGAGAAAAAAGTAAGGAAGGACTAAATACACAAAGACTCAAATATCTTTTCAAAAATTGAAGGAACCCGCATGAAACATAAAATAGTAATTAAGTAGAAACAGAACTATACGAATCAGGATAAATTTATTGGATTGTTATACTATTTTGTCAATTCTTTTAAAATTTCCCAGCTAAGTTCTTGTACTATTCTGCACAAAGCTTCCTTCAAGAAAAAGAAAAAGTATAACCACAAAACATAGAAGTATGCTGAAGCATGCTAGAAATGCTTTTGATGTGATTATGTCTAAACGTAAAATAAGTGCTTGTTCTAATGTATGCATGCAGGGGATTCCCCTGATATTAGGAGATGGCCATGGTGCTTTACATGGGTTAGAACAGACTAAAAGAACTATTAGTTAAAGAGAATTAAAAGTTTTAATTAAGCCGGTGGGGTTAAATTAAAAAACAAGCTATTTAAAGAGTTTGAAATTTTAAAAAGCACATTAATGACATACTATACAAAAACAAATGAACACATTAAAGCTCATACGATTGTTGTTCTATGCATTGTAGGCATCTGGATGATTTTCGGAACATGCTTTGCAAGTAATGAATGCAATGATTCGAATACAGCAAAGATTAAAGAATCATTAAAGAATTCAAACAAGAGTGATTTAGCTTCCGCTATGTCTGATGAAAGCCGCAATAGAATGCTGGAACCACTCAATTTATCATTGGCTTCAAAAAATACAGCACCAAATTCAAAAAATCATGAAAGTGGCACACACCATCCAACTGCTCCAGAACAAAAAAGCATAATAGTTACTACATTCCATGTAGATGATTTTGGAAATCTATCTTATATAGATGATAAAGGATGCAGGGTTTTTATATGCTTAACTAAGATTCAAGTACATAAAAATGGCGTCTTATATAAACTATATAACGATGAATTGGGCAATCAGATTCTTATAGATAGTAGCATACGTCCTTATTCTTTTGGTACTAAAGACATATCTAGTAAAGCGCACAGTGGCCAGGAAGAAAGCATACTTGATAATCCAGCCAAAACAACCACACCAAAGCGCCCAAGAAATTCTAATTCAACCAGTTCAGACGATAGTTTAAGTCCCAAGAAAAGAAAAAGTGTAAAGAGTAGAGATTTTCGTTTTGGTGGTACTGGCTTATTCATTAAATCAAAGTGGTACCAAGCTGCCTTTAGTAACCTCAAGCCCTACAAATCTGAAGCACAAAGCGATACAACCCGAGATAAACCCCATGATTTTTCATACTTGTTTACTAAAGGTGGAATGGATAGTGAAAATACAAAATGTGAATGTAGTATTGAGAAGAACTATGAAAATCAACACCAATTATGGCACTTTTTGACTAGCTCACGCCATAAATCCTTGGTTGAAAAGATAGAGTGTATCAACAACTTAGCTAATGAGATGGAAACAGAAAAAAATCTCACGAATAATGGTTATTATTATTATTTCTTTTTAAAAGACTTAAAAAAATACATAGAAACTCATACAGACATAGCGCATATTAGTGCAACATACGACTACACAGACAGAAGTAAGAACAACATATGCTCTAAATATGAAATGAAGCCAGAGACACTTGGAGAAATATATGAGGAGACCCAAACAGATCTTAAGTGGTGGGCTAACAGTATGTCTATTATCTCTGCAAAAACTGAGGAAATGAAAAAAGAATGCTCAATAGATGATGCAGCACTAAAAGAAAAGCTGCATTTGATTCTAAAACTACCAGAGATACTTAGAGACTTGGTTCTGATAACTCCCGAGATACTGGTAAAGACGAAGAAAGAAATGAAAAAAGTGTTTGGTTCAGATACTAACAGAGCTTTATGCATCATAGAGTACCTATACTACTTAGTGAACGATGATGCAGACAAAATGAATATTGCGTATAATGAAGTTAAAGCGCTATCTGTGAACGAAGAGTCTATATGTACCTGCATTACTATGGAGGTGTATAGGGCTGTTTATAACGTGTTTTTTTCGTTCTACCAATGTGCGCCATCTACCTGTGTGGTGGATTTCGAGAGTGAAGAAGGCAAAGCAGAAAAAAAAGAAGCACGCATTAAAAGAATTTTTCAGTCCCACTGCCCGCACATACCAAAGAGTGGTGTCTTCAGACTGCATGGAAAAAGAGCAATTGTAAAGCCAACTCTCGGAAAATACAACCTGCATGAGACTATAGGCTTGACTAGCAATGACTCCAACTCAATGGTCATAGAAGAACAAAATGAACCATTTTTAAATGTAGCATATCAATGCTCCAAAGATCACTACCATGTGCAGCTAGTTGACAACATACGCCACACAGTAAAACTCATTCCTATTCCATATTCTTCCTATTGTAATTTTTACATTTCTAGAGATGGATCTATACAAAGGAAAACACATTCAATTCGATATATAGTAAAGTACATAAAGTCTATACTGAAGTCAACCTATCCAGAGAAGAATTCAGAGCTTAATGTCTATCCATTTAAGTGTAAGAAAAAGAGTGGAATATGGACATTAATAGATGAGAATTTCACTCTGCATAGGGTGAAAGAATTAGATAAATCTCTAGATGAAATGAATACCCATGACTATGGTGTAGTCTTCTACTACTTTGAAGAGAATATATATACAGATTACTTTGAGTGCATAGATTTTCAAGTCTCAGTTAACCCGAACTTCAAAACCCTCCGAATTCCTTTATTTCTTACAAACTTTGTGCTGATAAGTACTATAATTAGCCCGTATGTATTTTTTGATAAAAAATGTATTCGAACAGAAAAATTTTTTAAAAATCTCAATGCGAAAAAAACAACTAAACCTACTAAAATGAGTATCGATACATCTGCAACCAGCCAGAGCTCATCTTCCGCATCACCAAGCAACAATGAATCTCAAACAAAAAGAAGCTACATTAATTACTACTACAGTGACTTTTTGGTTCAAGGTATAGATGACTACAGATTTTGCACTGCAGAATGCTTTAGTATTTTTGCCATAGACAATAATATAATTACCGGTCTGCCATCTACAGTTTGGTGTACACAGATAAAGAGAAGCATACGTGAGTATACAAACTACTGTTTTAGTATAAGTTCAATTCAGAAACTTCAGAGTGATGGTTTGCTGCAGTGCGAAGAAGTGACCTTGACCTTTCTGGATATATTGCAGAATGGAAGTTCAACAGATGATAAAGTTACATACGGTCTGTGCATCTATCAGAGATCTTTAGATGGTAAGGAAGTTGCTGCTCCAATTATGTGCGAGAAAATGCGAAAGCTTTTGAGTGAGAACATTGATGATGAGATTAAGTCCAAGCATGCAAATTGGGAAAGTGACATTCTTCCTTCACGAATTGATATTAAAGATATAAAAGAGAATACTACTGTCTTTATCACGGTAAAAGCCTTTAACTACACACAGGCAAACCTTGGAATGCACTATGACATTATAGCTGCTCTCTTCTATAACAACAATAATTCCGCACTAGCACCATAGCCCAAGTCTTCCACAAAGGCTAAAAACAAAGCTGTTGGCAGAAATTAGAATGAATTCGCTAGAACCAGGCACCTCCTTATTAAAACACTGCCAAAAGCACCTACACGCAAGATCATAACCAATCCAATCAAAAGCGTCAATACTAACTTTTTAAGCACTTTGTTCTCTCACCAATGCATAACACAGAGTGTGTTAGTAAACTCTAGCAGAAATAAAATAAAGTATTTTTAAGTAATAATGCAATAGACTTTATTGGTTTGCATTCTTTAATAACTATTCAACATGGCCAATCTAGTACAACTAGGCATGCATAATTACATACCAACAAGCTTTCTCTAGATAGACCATATTCTACTATATACTACTGTGTCCTATCCGCAATAACACTTATTTTTATCCTATGCACACCCTATTTTGTTCTCTTTGCGCTGCATGACACTAGCTATTGCGTATGGCTAAACTCATGGACTGTGGCACTCTTCCACTAAGGGGTCTTTGAGTTTTGTCTTTTTTTGTATTTTCCATGCTCCTTCTCGAAAAATAGAAATAATATTAAAGTGTATAATGCATAAGTAAATAGAGAGAATATTTCATATTTTTATAAAAAATAGCAGGACACTTTACATTTTATTTGTGGAGGTGTGCTATAAATATACTATGGGAAGCTAGCAGAGTAGAGAGAAAAGTAAGGAAGGGACAAACACACAAAGACTAAAGTTTCTTTCTATAAATTAGCAGAACACATTTATTGGCTTATTAGGCTGAGTATAAGAACCTTCTAATTTCACTGAAGTTCTTGCACTATTATGCACAAAGCTTCCTTCAAGAAAAAGAAAACATAGAATCACAAAACATAGAGGCATATTTAGGTATGCAAACATGTATGCATAAACTCTTAAGATATGTAAGTGAATAATACTTTAACTAAAATCCTCTAGAAATAATTTAGAAAGAAAAAGCTTTTGTTGTAAATGAGTAAAAATTCCTTAAGTAGAAAAGTGTTTATGTATTTCATGAAGTAATAGAAGTAAGTTTTTCTATAACTAAGTTAAGCTTGGTAATATCATCTTCATTTTTACATAGCTGATCCTTAAACTCGCTAAGAGTTTGAATAGCTTGTTCGTATACAGAAATGCCCTCAACATACCAAATGCATTTCTTTAAAATGAACTGAATTTCTTTAATTGCATCTAAGTTGGCCTTAATCAGCTCTACATTTATGGTTTCCTCAACACAGAGATATGTAGTCCATACGAAGTGTATCGTGCTTAGCATTATGCCTTCCTTTTCATCATTCTTTTGGATTATGAGATTGTCAATTATATTCGAATACTTCATAGTTCCATCTTTGAATATGTGCTGACAAATCCTTTTATTCACTAAAGGGTCTAGTAATAAAGTAAGACCTATGTTATATTCAGTATAAACATTATCTATATAGAATTTAATCCATTTTATGAGAACATCTATACCACACTCTAGTACGTAATTAGCGAAGAAACCGGAAGATACGCTAGAACCTATACAAATATAGCGTTTCTCTGAGAGTTTTATATTGGGATAGTTGAAACTGCTGCTGTTTTTAATATGCATCCCTGCAAACGTAATTGCTGAAAGTATTTCAGATTGAATATTCAGATTATCTAGTTCTGTGCTTCCTATTATGTTAGACGTAAAACGAATAATAGGATGCTCTGGGGATAGAGTTTGATCCATAGTGTATACGATGCAGCAAGTGACTAAGCAGATCTTATAGTATAACTCATTGATTTTTCTCACAAGAAGTAGTCTATTTATGTCTGTGAAGTTATTCTGAATGGTTTCTCGCACCTGTTCCTTCATGAATTTTTTGCTATCTTCAGGATCGCCAATCTTTCGCATTTCATAATTAACGTATAAAACAAACAGGTTTTCAACAAATCCTGTCACATTTCTACAACTGTCTGATATTTCATTCAGTTTCTCCATTCGTTCATCCTTGAATCCTATAACTGTAGGCTGCATCTCAATACTACCGTGTCCTTCAGATATTCCTAATACTATAGTATTCTTAATAGAGCTATGCTCAAATGTCATAGTAATCTCTCCAGATATATCATATCTTCCATTCTGATACTTTTCACCTTTAAGCTCAGAAAACATTATTTGTACATTTTCTGTTCTTGCTAGGTGCGTAAGCAGTACTTCAGTGTATGCTTCAATCCTATCAAGTAAGTCTCCATCTAACTCACCATTTTTCTCCTTCAAATCCCTTGAGAAGCCAAGTATTTTCTCCTTTTCTTTCCTTGAAGCATTTATCACTTCAGCAATAACCAAGAGCATATTTATAAGACCACAATCTATCTCATTTCTACCATTGCAGTATGCAATATTAGGATCTTTTAGGTCAGCAACAACTTTGCACCACTCATTCTGAAAGTTACCCTTTGTTGTGTCAAATGGCTGGTTGTCCAAAGAGAAGAAGTCTTCAAGTTCTTCAGTGACATGCTCCATGTGGTCAGTTCTGTATGTAATATCAGATGGATCATACGTTAGGCAGCAAAAAAGAGAAAGAATCATACTTTCCACACAGTTGCTGTAATCTTCCAGTCGGTTAGTAGAAAACACCTTAGCTTCCCGGTTGTACTTAGGAACAGATTTATATGCAGGTACTTCTGTGCTGTTTAGGAATGGGAATACTCTATATGTATTTAAAATATCTTGAGATTCTTTCATTAGATTCATGCACTCTGTACCTATTGCGGTATTAGTAGTCTTAAACAGTCTGTCGTATACACAGTCATTCTTACTGGGTGCTTCTGTCTTTGGAGCATATTTCTGTGTCATAGCGTACACTGCTTGAATAAGCTCAGTTGCACGGTCTGCACTGTCTATGAACCCGAAGATGTACGACTGAATCAGAAACTTAAGACTGTCCATGAACTTCCCTTTTTTAATTTCACTCAGTGAACACTTGTCCTCCATCATACTAAGTACTTCAGGATTATTTGCACTCTTCTGGAAGAATTTGATCATTTGCTTAACCTTCTTCTGTTCAAATCTTTTTGTTTCATTTTCTTCTCTATTGAACCATGGGATTACCATAGACACTGTGAAGTATATTTTGTCTTTTTTGTTTGTTTCATACACCTTCAGTTCCTTATTGTTAACGTCAATGGGAATATTCACTCCCTCTGAGAAAAGCAGCAGCATAGCAAGAATCTGCAATGCACGCTCCTTTGTTGTCTCTGCTCTGAGAAATTGAACGAAGGACTGATTCCCTCGTGTCTCTATTGTTATGTCACCCGTAGGAGATGGAAATAGATCAATCAGATGGTTATGGTACTTTTCAGTGTAGTCATCCATCTTATTCTCTGGTAGTGCTTTGTATGCTTTGTCACTTTGCGTATCTCGAAGGTATTTATAGACAGTTCGTGTAATTGTTTGGATTTTATATTTCCCTTCCTCTAAGCTGTACTTTGTATTAATTTGCGGGGCGAAAAATCTTTTATTGTGCATGCACTCCATTTTCTGGTAGATGTATCCCCTCAAGAAGTTAAGAGGCCCATCTGGGTTTATCTTCGCACTATGTGAGTCTGTTGCAATTTCAAATTTGTGGGTCAACTCTACTTCTTTTAGGGTTATATCTGCTTTGTGTGTGTTCATCAGCAAAATACTAATTAAAGTAACTGCTTTGATCCAAATAACAGAATGCCGACCTTCCATGTAATAAAATAAATCAGTTTTCAATATATATTAACGGATAAATACAGGGGGTTATAAGCTTCCTTAGGGTTCGGGTTATTCGTTTATATGTGTTGATCAATAGCTTTCAGTTAATGTAGTGTATATATGCGTTTTTAGTTTATTCATGCATTAAAAGGCAAATATAGTACAAACTAGTAGATGGTGTTCCATAAAATCAGAATCTTCATAATCTAGAAATAGTAGCCCAGTAGAGATAAAATCTAATAAGTAAAGAACTTTTATTTATCTTGCAAAAATATATTGCAGCAAGAAAATTCTCATTAGATTCAAGCAGCTCCATCTACACTCAAAGCACTCAAATTTATTTCAATGAAAAAAGAAAAGTTCTTCAAGTATTCAAATTACCACTTCATACATTAATGCAAAGGTGTACTTTTTTAAAGAAAATACTACCAACTAAGAAAACTAAAGATAACAACTTATTTAAAATTACTACTATATAGAGCCACTAGCAACAGAAAACATTATTAAGCATTAGTAATTATTCGAAAACTAAACTCTTTAAATAGTTAGGTTTTAATGCTCTTATCAAATTAAACAAACTAATTAATTCTTTGTAGTACCAGCAAGCATTATTTTTGTTGCCATAAAAATATATGTCACCAGGGGCCACTACAACCATAAAGCACTTGCTATACCCGAATATTAATAATCCAGGCAGTATCTCATATAATTCGGGCTATACAACGGAAATAAATTTAAACCTGCAAAATCACAAGACCACCATATACTAAACCCAACATAAAACAGAGCCCACCCAGAATTACCTGCGAAAATACTCACGCCATAGGATTATCTTACACAAAGGCACATAACTCAAGTCAAAAAACACATAATATCCCACGCCCCAACATCCTCCATTGAAATATACGCCATCCCAGTTATAACCCGAATATATACTAATATACTATAATATTCTTACTACCCCCATGCAGGAGCACATATATTCTAAGAAATGCATTTATTCAGTGCAATTTTTTACAATTAATTCACATAGTTGAATGAGTAGCTGGATTAAGTTAATTATAGCAGAACTGCAAGACCACATAGGATCTAACTGGATAGAAATAGGGCGAGATATCATGCAGACAGACGCCATGACACAAGCAATAATCTCGCACCAAGAAAGACTCTCATGCGATCCATACGGAATGCACAGAAAAAGAGTAGGCATCACAAGAACAAAGTACCACAGGTATGCATTCAAGATAGAGAACATAATAAAAGAAAAGAAAGGAAAGTGCAGATCCATAAGGATATCAGACACAGTCCATTCAATTACAGCATATCTCTCAAATAGTGCATTAAATTCCTTAAAAACCCAAGACAACATTGCAGTAGACATATCTTCCTTGCACGAGATGTATTTCCACTTAAGAAAGGGATATTTCATGGTAAATACATCAAAAGACAGAAAAATAAGTCTGTACATTCAAAGAATGTCGTATGTTGGTGAGACACCAAACAAGAAGACATGGAACTATAATACGAAAGATGTAAATTTAGACAAAGAAATTGAAAGTATCCGGGAGAGAATTGAAGAGTGCACGGAAATCTACAAGAACTGCATGCAGCTACCAGATGTACCATACGAAGTGACTGACTTCAGCTGTCTGCCGCATAACTTCACTGAGTCCCAAGAAGACCTAAAAAAGACGCACTCCCAGGTTTACATCAGCAACGGATCGATAATCTCAAAGAAAACCATTCAGACAGGAGTACTAGACCAAGAAGTAGAGCACTCCAGTGACTCAGCCTCCAGCCACACCATAGAATGCGCAAAAGAGAACTCTGATGAAAGCAGCTCAGAGTCCTTTCGAAGGAGCCAGAGTAAAAAGGACAAAACTGCATCCCAAATAAAGTATGTAGCAACAATTCCACAAATATCCCATAGGCCAAAGAGTGCTCAAAAAAGCACCACCCATCCGCACGTAAATGATAAATTAGAAGCACCAGGAAAAAAGTCCTCTAATAATTTAGATAGAAAGATAAACAAGGAAGCAATCAGAAGCACCCCCGAGCACCCGCTCCCTCAAAAAAAGAACCACACCCCACCAGATGACACCCTAAATAGTATAGAAATAACCCCCAGTGTCATTAAGGATATAATAAGAGAGAATAAAGACGCACCCAGCTCATCCAATTTATGCGAGGGTGCAGATGTTTTAGCTAAAGGTGAAGTGAAGGTAGACAAGAGTAGTTTAGTTGATACTAGTTTGGTTGAAGGGAATTTGGTTGAAGGTTGTTTAGCAGATGAAGACTTAATTAAGAATTTGTTTAAGGAAGATTTACTTAAGGCAGATATACAGGACAAGAGTTCACAAGATAAAATAGATTTGGTTAAGAATTTATTTAAGGAAGATTTAGACAAGAACCCATCCTCTATGAATACACAACCCAAGAACTCCCCCTCTATGCACTCCACTAAGGCTTCGCACCCCAAGAATTCACACCCTAAGACTTCACAAGATAAAAATGACCAGAATAAGTCGATTGAAAATAACCCAGAGTGGTCACCTGTTGAAGAAGTCTCTGACTCACAAGTAACTGAAATGATAAATGAAACACTTTCCAGGTTTCCAGCGGTAATTTCCATCTCAGAATATAAAAAGATCCAAGGAAATAAATAAACAAGAGAATCATTCATTAATCAGTGCATCCAAACTGTTCGACATCTTAAAGCACTTGCAGCAGACGTAATTTACAGAGAGGGGTTCATCACCTCTTTCATCTTTTTTTTGGAAGATTGCATGGGTTGTGCAGTTGCATCTGCTGCACTTTCTGTGGATTCTTTTGAGGGTTGGGTCTTCTGCTATTTCCTTCCCTATGCCAGACTCAATTTCCCTTGAGGTCTTTTTGTATTCTACGGTGTATACAGTAGGGGTAACTGACTCTTCAAAGTGCTCACAGTTCTTGCATGCTAGGTAGAGCATCTTCTCAAGTTTATCTTCCTTTGGGTACAGCATATTATTGCACTCCCGGCAGAACTGCTTTGTCTCCACTGCCATTAAATTTATTTTTGCACGGGAGTCCGGGTTTTTTTGCACTGAATGGTTTGGGGAATTTATTAGTGGATTAAATTGTGACAAAGTGGATTAAGTCTTGACCATCTGTCATTAATTATTACACCACATATATTAAGTCTTGTCAAATTATCCATTACTTTTTACATATAGTGTATTATATTATGCAATATACGATTAAATACAACACAATATCCATTAATTATTACACCACATATAAAAAGTCTTGTTAAATTATTCATAATTTATTCCGTATTATCCATAAGTCCTGCATATACCCACTAATTACACTGTATATCCATTACTTTTTACACCATATATAAAAAGTCTTGTCCTTATTTCCGTCTCTTTTTTATCTTCACATTTTTCTCTCTCAGTTTCTTCTGCTTATTCAAATATTCCTTCCACGTAGTCTCATTGAAGCCATAATTAAAGTAGTCAGTTATATCTTCGCCTGGCTTATTCCATGGCTTATCTGTACCATCATATTCTACTGTATACGTATGTAATAAATCAGAATTAAGGGCAGGCGCGTCTTCTGTGTCATGCAAGACTATCTCAAAGCCATCACTTGAGGCATCTTCATCTGTTGGGAATTTCTCCATAAATAAATAAATATATTTATGTTTATAGACTAATTATAGTGGGAAAAAGAAGGGCTGTAAGGGTACCCCCTTGGAGAGATAGATTTATTAGTGAAGTGTAAGGAGGAGTATTGTATTATTAAATTTATAATAGGGTGTAAGGGGGGACCATTGGAGGTACTTTGAAATTTAGTGGATACAAAGGGGGACCATTGGATGGGGGTAGGACAGAATATATTGAGGGAGTAACAGAATATATGGCATAATTGACAAGACTTATGGCACTTTGTGCAGGATTTAATCCACTTATGACAAGACTTATGGCACTTATGACAGAATATATAGCACTACTTAGACAAATGCAATTTTATAACGGGGTCTTAATACAGATATTTCCAATTATATTGTATAATATATTCTTAATAAGGAAGTTAAGTAGTTGTTCTTAATATATATCCTCTTAATAAGGATATTTCCATTCTTGTCACATAATATATTCTTAATAAGGAAGTTAAACATTAATTCTAAATATATAATACTCATCCAATAAGGATATTTCTACTCTTATCGTATACTAGTGTCTAAATAAGGATATTTCTACTCTTGTCATACACCATTCTCCCAATACGGAAATAGTCAATAATTTCCCAATACAGAAATATCCCCATTGGTCATACAATAATTTCCCAATATAGAACTTCCCAAAACGGAAATGTCCTCATTAGTTACATAAGATTCTCTCAATAAGGAAATATTCAATAACTTCCCAATATATAATCTCCCAAAACAGAAATAAACAAAATAAATATACAATAATCTCCCAATAAGGAAATAAACAACCTACACCATTTCCAAATACAGTAATATTACCATATTCAGTAATTTCCGGTTTAATACCAATAGTTAAGCTAATTTATTGCTATATTGAGTATATTGCGTATAGTAATACCCTTATTAAAAGTATTAATGGGGTATTCCCCTTCCAGTAATTTTCTAATAAATTTCCCAATGTGGTAATTTCCCAATAAATCATCAAGAAATTTCCCAATAAGGAAATTCCCTTAAACTCCCTATAAACTTCCCAATAAGGAAACATACGTCATCAATTTCCCAATACAGTAATTTCCGTTATTTTTCCAAAATAACTCCTTATCTATACCTTAACAAGCTAACAGTATTATTCCGTCTCCAGCATCCTCTCTTAGATCCTCCAATAGTCTTATTTCCACCAAGTCCTCTACTCTTCTTAGTTGCCGTTGTAAGTCCCCTACATTCTCTCCTTCTATGCTTATTACTGCATATCCAGTTAATCCTACTATCATTCCTTATATTATTAACCATAGGATCAACAAGAATCACTTCATAATGCTTATACGTTGCATCCTGACCAACCCAGTATGAATTTAGTATACGTAATGACTTTAGTCTACGTCCTACCCTTATCTCTGCTAAGGCCTGAAGGGATTTCTTTTGTTTCTGTTGATAAATACCTTGGTTAATTGGTTTACCACAGACATTACCCTTTTTAACTTGTCTTCTACGACCTCCTCTTCTGATTCTTACTCTGTAGATGACAATTCCTCGTTTTTTGGTGTATCCTAGCTTTCTTGCTTTGTCTGGTCTTGTTGATCTGTCTGTTTTGTGTACGGAATGTCTTTGTCTGTACTCCCAGCATCTTATTCTTAATAGATATCTCATTACATCTGATTGTTTGTGTTTTTGGATCTCTGCCATGTAATCATATGCTGACATTTTGCAGGGGTTAAAAAAAAATAAATATTTATAGTTGAAAAGTGGAATAAATTGTGGCAAAGTGGAATAAATTGTGGAAAAGTGGAATAAATTGTGGTAAAGTGGAATAAATTGTGGCAAAGTGGAAAAAGTCTTGTTATTTTATATTTAAAAGTAAAAAGTTGTGGTGGAGTGGAATAAATTGTGACACTATTGAGAGAAGTGGATTAAGTCTTGGTTATTTTCGGGTGGGGTGTAAAAATTTGTGGTAATGTGGAATAAGTCTTGTCACTTAGTAATAAATCCTGTTATTTATTACACTATGTGGAATAAGTCTTATACAAGTGACATAAGTCTTGTCCATCTCACAATAAAGTGTAATAAGTCTTAGTTATATTTATAACAGAACTTATGGCAGTTTATTATAAAGTGTGCAAGACTTAATCTACTTTAATTCAATAAATGACAGAACTTATTACACTCTTAATATAAATATGACAGTACTTATTACACTCTTAAATAGATATAAACCACTGGCATAAGTCTTGTCCAAATATTATACAGGACTTATTCCACTTAGTGCAAGACTTATTACAGTGCCATAAGTTCTGTCCGAATAAATTACAAGAGTTTTTACACACTCTCTAATAAATTGCAAGACTTTTTACACTTTGACAGAATTTAATCCACATGAACAGGACTTAATCCACTTTGCCAAGACTTATTACTCATGAACAGGACTTATGCCACTTGTACAAGACTTATTGCTTTATGACATAATTTAATCCACTATAACAGAATTTAATCCACTATATTCAATAAATTACAAGACTTAATCTACTTTGCCAAGACTTATGCCACACGTGCAAGACTTAATCCACTCTCTCTAATAAATTGCAAGACTTAATCCACTTCTCCACAATTTATTCCACTCTTGCCAGTTTCTGGGAAGACTTATTATTTTTAAATATAAAATGACAGGATTTATTACACCCCCTTCAAACACACCAAGACTTTTTACACTCTCTCCAAAAACCTCCAAGACTTAATCCTTTTTTTACAAAACACCCAAGACTTTTTCCACTTCTCACAAGCACAGCAGGACTTTTTCCACTCTCAAAAATTCCATTACTTCTTACACATAGTGTATTAAGTTATGCATTTTTCATAATAATTACCTTATATTAATTATAAAATAATAAATAACCATGGAGTACTTGCCAGACAGAGGACTAAACATGCAGTGTAACTCCATAATTGACACAGCAAAAATACAACAAGAAATGGAAGACCACTCCAAAACCCGGTATAGCCCGATTAAACCTGAGATAGCCAGATATAGTCCGATTAAACCCGATATAACCCGACTTAACCCGATTATAACCCGATTAAACCCGGAGGCAGAGACAGAAGACTCAGATGAGATAAAGGCAGAGACAATCTGCCCCAAGCAAATTTATGACTCGAAAAATTGGCCAGGAATTTATTTGTCAGAAATAGAATTAACAACAAACTACCTAAAAAGCAATTATAAACCGCCATTTTCTTATGCCATACTCATAAAAATGTCTCTAACGGAAAATGAACAGCTTAGTTTGAATGGAATTTATAACTGGATCAAGCTACGGTATCCATATTACATGACAGCTGATCCTGCATGGCAAAATTCAATTAGACATAATTTGTCGTTGAATAAGATATTCCAGAAGGTGAAGCGGCCTGCAAATGAGCCTGGGAAGGGAGGATTCTGGCGGTTGAACAAGGGATTCGAACCCCCAAAGAAAAAACGGGAAAAAGAGAACAAAGCATGACTTTTTACATGTAGTGTAGAAAGTCTTGGGTGGATTTGTGTTGTAATTAGTCATAAAATAGGACAGAACTTAATACTGTATGTGTAGAAAGTAATGATTGTAAATTGTACAGAACTTAACACAGTATGTGTAGAAAGTCTTGGTGAAATGGACAGAATATATGGTACTGGTGTAAAAAGTCTTGGATATGCATTGTAATTAGTTAGAATATGCAAGACTTATAGTACTAGTGTAAAAAGTCTTGTTTTTTGTGCATGACTTATTACACTATATGTAGAAAGTTTTGATTGTAAATTGGGCATGACTTATTACGCTGTGTGTAGAAAGTTGTGTCTTTAGGGAATGATTTAGCAATAAATTAGGATGAAAATGTTTTGGGTTATTTATTAGAGGATTAAGTATTGTCAGTCTTGGGAAAAGTGCCATAAATTCTGACAATGTGGATTAAGTCTTGTAATAGTGGATTAAGTCCTGTCTGTTTCAAGACACAGTGGATTAAGCCTTGTAAGATAATTATAACCAGAATTTATTCTATTATGACAATTACAATTCTCTTCTTCATGTCTTGCTGCACCTCCAGGCGCACTTCTTTTTCGCGTGCCCAGAAGACCCTTTGAACTACTTCTGGGAGCAAGGGAATATTCATCTCTGGCGTACTTGCAGTCCACTTCTCCTGCAATCGTATGATCTCACGCTTTGTCGCTTTTGAGGTGGCCCTGGTGCCTTCCCTCCAGCCCAATAGGGGAAGTATCTTTTTGTTTATTATTTCGCCTGTCCTGGTGTCTTGCCGTATATTATGGTGTATAAGTAGCTTAGAGGCCAGCACGCTCCCAAGTCTACTGAGTATCCCAGGGTACATCTTGTTCTCATGGAAGTACTGCACGGTGCATGCAGCTAGTATGCGTATCCTTCTGTCCATAATTATAAAAGTGTTCTTTTTTCTTTTTCTCTGGAAATAAGTCTGTCTAAGAGGGTGGCAGGCTGGTTTATGGCTGGGATGATTGTGTCATCTGCCTCCTTTGGGTTAATTTGTGCTGAATACTTCTTGTTTCTTGTTGTGCTAGAAAGTGACTCATTTATAATTAAATGGGAAGTAGCAAAATCCTTTCGTTTTCTAATCGTAATTCCAGTTCTTGTAATTTTTTTTGTGTTGGACGGATTTTTTTTTGTTTCCAAAGAAGCACCTCCCCAGGAATTCCACCCTAAAAGTGTTTCTTCCCTTACTTCTGGGGCATCACTCTGTTCGATTTTTATCTTTTCTGTGACGAATTGGTCTACCTCCAAGATACTCTCAATGGCAGATGGTGAGTCCTTGGGGGTCGTGGTTCTTTGGAGGGTGGTATTTTCGGTGGATTTTTCCTCTTGCTGGTTTTCAGTTGGGAGCGAATTTATTTCACAGAGATTTTCTTGGTTTTTCTTGATGTGCTGGTTTATTAATGAAATTACATCTGGGTTTTCACTTTTTGCAGGCCTTTCAAAGGGCATTTCATCTTCATCCTCTAATTCTATCTGTATTTTCATATTTTCAGTTAATTTTCTTTGCTTTTCTTCTCTCTTTACCTTTCTGTAGGCTTTACTTTTAATCCTCTTGCTCCATATATTACTTTGCGCTACTCTTGCATCAACTTGTTTTTTTCTTCTTTTTTCCTTCACTCTGTCTGGGTCTGTTATGTCGGCTAGCTGCCTCTCTAGCTCAGTCTCTATCAAGGGCTGCAAGATAGAACCTTCTTCTAGCTTGCTTACAGTAGATTCGTATGACTTTGTCTTCTCCACTGGTTTTGTCTTCACTTTTTCCGTGTGCTGCGTGAGTAAGTCTTCGTATGAAATCTGCATAAAATATTTTCATGGAGTACTACTGTAAAAAGGACGCTCTTTCGGAAGGAGTCCTTGTAAGGACCGAATTACTTTGTGACTTGAACAATTCCCACATCCAAGAAGCACTAAAGAACAAGAAAATCAAGGAGAAATCTGTCTTCCTGCCGTATTACTTGGTAGATGCACTAGTAACCACGGAGTATTTGCAAGTAAAGGAGTTAATTACAGAGAAGAGTGTGAAGGAAATGGAAGGGGCACCAGAATATGTAAATCTGCAGGGAAAGATACTTTACAGGATAGTCAGTAAAATATGCAAGAAATACGCAATGGAAGAAGAAAGGGAGACTGTGAGGCAGATGCACCTGGCGCGCGCAATAAAATGGGGAAGTCTTCTAGCAGAAGACGGAGAGGAAGAGGGCTGTGAGCGGGAAGAGGAAGAAATCTTGCATGCCGGAAGGACAGCATGGCGGAGTGGAAGGTAAACTAAAATAAAGAAGTGTTTTCTGTTGTAGAGTGTTTTTGTAGGGTGTTTTGAGGGAAAAATAAATGGTCGTGCCGAGAATCGAACTCGGGTTATCAGATTCAGAGTCTGAGGTGCTAACCGCTACACTACACAACCCCATAAATTATGGAATATTGGCAGTTCGTTCGGGTTATATATTCATATACGTTAGAATGTGTAATATTCAGGATGTCCTGTGTACTATGTGTGTATGGTAAGATAGTGGGGTGGTTTGTCTGTTTATTTATTCGGGTTATTTCTATTATAAAAATGTAATTGTTGTGTGCACAGCATAGTATATGATGGTATGCATGGTAACCACAATAGCAGTTTAATTTGCCTTTGTTTACATTAAACATGATGTTAATTAGTGGATTTGTTTACTTTGATGAATCTCGAAATTAAATATAGACTAAACTATTTAAAGAGTTAAGTTCTCAAATAGAGACTAAATTTTAAGAATTTCTTCTTTAAGAAGTCTAGCATGTAGCTAAGACGTATGCAGTAGATGTATTTGTAGCATGAATAGTACTGTAAGTGATAATTGTTTTGGGTTATTTCTGCTGCAAGTTATAATTGTTCTTGGTCAGTGGTGACTATTCTCTGGTTATACAGGATATGTGCACACTGCAAGGGTGTTTTAGTGTATTCGGGTTATATTTGGGCATGCTTTATTTTCTGTCTAGATTGACTATTCTATGACTCTGTGAGTTTGTTGCAAGTGTTTATCACTGTATTAATTATGCATATCCCGTGTAAAGTACATTTCTTGCCTTTTTATTACACTTTCTTGTGTGGCCAGTCCTTTGAATTCTTTTGCCTCTTTTACTCCTAGCTTATGGAGGGCTGCTTTGTGGTCTTTTTTCATAAAGTGCAGAGAGTACTCTTTTTCTTGTGTGAAGACTTTCTTGCATATTTCGCAGTTGTATTTCAGTCTTTCTGGCTTTGTCCTGGGCAAGTACTTGTCTAGCCTGATGGTTTTTATTTTTGTGTGCTTAATTTCTTTGTTGAGTAGATTTCTTATGTAGTCTTTGTGCCTGAATACATATTTTCTGTAGAGGTAGTCTATTCTGGATATTTCATGGAGGGCGAGTTTCAAGTAAATTGCCTTTGTTTCTTTGTGGGCATTTGAGAGACTATGCCTGGTCCTCATTTTATCTGCTATTGTGCGCCTGCAGAGTATGCAATATGACTTATTTAGTATTCCTGGTTGAATTTCTTTGCTCTCTTTGAGGTGTAGAAGAGTCTTGCTTGATTTTTCTTTTGGGATGGAGTTTTTTGTGCATATTTTGTGGGTAGTGAAATATTCACTTGAGACATTCTTTCTTAGAACTCTTTCTGGGAGGGTCTTTAAGTATTTTACTATTCTTCTTTTTACTTCTGCTTCTTCGTAGGGTGATTTATAGCACGCACTTTTCTTCTCTTTAATATTCTTTAAGAATTCTTTATACCCATACAATGGGTTTAGCCATGTGAATATGTCTTTTATATCTGGGGAATCTTCTGTTTCCTGTGATATTTGTGTGTTTCTGGTTATATTATAGAGTATTTTATGTTTTATTTGGATTAGTCTACAGGATATCTGGTCAAGAATGGTTCTCCTTTGTGTATTTACATATTCCAGTTGATTTACGTTTAAAAGTATCTCTTCTTTGTCTTTTATCTTATAGTACTGCACTATGCTGTGCAGTAGGTCTGTGTACATTGCAGTGAGCGCAGTCATTCTTGTAAAATATTATTTTATATTTATAGGTATTGAATGAATATGTAGATGTATTTCGGGATATTAAGGATATAAGGCGTGTCTTGCAGGAATATATGTGGATGGAGTGATAGTGTTAATGGGAAGATATTTTGTTGTTTTATTATGATGATTTCGGGTTATATCTGATTATATTTGGGGGGTTGGGGTTAAATGCTTATTTTTTGCCTGTGTGTGTTCTTTTGTGGGTTATTCTACTGCATAAATATTTCTGCTTATTTTGGTTATTCGGGTTATATGCAGAGTAAATGAAAAGTGGTTTTGCTCTGTGCAAATTAGACATATTCAAAATATGTTTGATTTTATAGGTTGTTTATACAAGTGTAAGGTGGAAAGCACTTATTTAGCTTGGAATATTTTTTTATTGCCAGTAGCTCTATATAGTAGTAATTTTAAATAAATTTTGTCTTTAGTTTTCTAGTTGGCAACAAAATTAATTTCTTGTGTGTCTTTTTGTCTTACAGTATATAAAGGTATTTAACTAACACTCTCTTGATACTTTTCTGTGGCTTGTACATCTTATAGTTATGGTTTCTTATGGGTTTATGTGTAAACATATGCAATTTATTGGTAATACAGTGTGTGTTCTATCTTTTCTGTTTTCTCGCTTTGTTTTGTCTTTCTTTGTTGCTTTATTCTGGGTTCGCATTGAATGTTCATGGGGTTATTCATTTTTGCTAGATTCTTCTATTTTTCTGTCGTACTTTGACTTTCCTAAAAAATCAACTCTTTCAGAAAGAAAAGTATAATCTGTACAGATTTCTTTTATTACAAGATTAAATTAAAGAATTTAAAATAGAAAAATATATTAAAATATATATTATAGTAAGAAGAATAGGCATAAATACAACAGGAAAAAATGAAAAACGAAGAAACCACGTGAAGTCAAGTATTTAGCACAGTAGAGCACTAGAAATGAAAAGATATAAGTATATGCAGATATAAAAGCACCAATTATCTCTAACAGATAAATTCAAATATTATATATCTCTACACAGTAAAAGCTCAAATAAAATAAGTACAAGAAGGATCTTTAAGAGAAAAATCATAAGCTGTCTATTTAATAATAGATGTTTCACAGTGAACTGTCATGTTTAAATCCCCATTTAAGAAAATCAACCATAAGCTAAATCATCAAAATATATTAGACCAGACTAACAGCACCTTCTTTTTATCCAATACAGCAGGAATATTAATCTATTTCTTTCTGTCTCCATGGCATCCTAGAAGTCACAGAAGAAACAAAAAGAGAATTCGTGCGAATGGAAATATAAAAGAAAAAAAAGCACTTGAAACTGTAGTTATATTGGAGTATGAAGGGTTTTCGTGTAAAAGAGGTCCTTTATATACCAAAAGAATCATAATATGCAGTTTGTTCATACTTCTCATGCTCAATGGGGCCTATGCAGATTTAACTTTGCATGGAGTAGAAGAGGTCCTGAATAATATGCTGCAGGATAAGAATAATTGCAGGATGCAAATAAATATTAATGGACCCTTAAATCCAATTAGAGGGTATATATCAACTCTTGCAGGATATACTCATAATAAAAGGTTCTTTTCGGAAAATATTAAAACCTCGTACGCTCTGCTTAAACACACTGCTACAGAAGAAAGAAGCAGAAAAATATTTCAAAGAGACTACGAAAGAGATAAACCAGTTGCCTGGCTACTAAACACCTCAGATCACACAAAATACATATATAACTACCACCAGGCATTTCTCATCATGTTTTCCTCATCAGATGGCACTATAGACGTAAACTCTTCTGGAATAGATTCATTCAGTGGATTTCTTCAAATCAGCAAAGTAAGAACACACAAATACAAAATACTAGCATCCTTGCTGCTGCTCTCTGAAGGAATAGACGTCTTCATGGAAATAACAAAAAGTCACCCGAAATCCACTAGAAAACTGGTTTTAAAAGAGAATAAAACCAAAGGAAACCACTTCTCTTTAAGCTTAACAACTAATTTCGTAATAACAGGACGAAATAATTCAACTAGTTTCCCTGCCCTCCAAAATAACACTATTTTTCTAATAGAGTTCTTTTTAAAGTACAGAAACCATCCTGTGCAGGAAGAATACGCAGAACCAAGAAATTTAGAAGAATTCAGAACTGGCCGATTTCTTAATAATTTGAGATGGCTCATACAGACATACATATATAACTACTTCTCTACTAGCGAAGAAGTGAATATATTCAATCAAACAGTGCATGATATTTTACTAGAATACTTACCAGAATACAACGAGAGCAAAGGAAAAGAAGATATTTCTATGCAAGTTTTCAGAAAGTGTTTTACAACAATGGGAAATAATACTGTTTCTTGTATAAACAGAGAATATTCTGGTCGTATTATGCGCATATTCAAAGCACATGAGGCCCTTCATGTGGAAATGTGCCCAGGAACCATCTACCCATTAATTTTCACGAAAAATTCAATTATAAGCACAGAAGACCAAGAAGTCCCTCTAAGTATAACAGATACCTTTGCATGCACAATGGAAGAAGTTCTTCTTGGATTATTAAGTTGTTTCTTCTATGATGCAAAGAAGAACACTTACACAACAGAACATATCCCCGATGCTTCGTACAAACTGTTCAGTTTCTTCATTTCGCACAAAACCCCTTCAGAGATGATTTCCAGTGAAATAACCAGTAAATGGTCTCTGGTTCTGGCAGAATTGCAAAATAGAAATATATTATACGAAAAAGATAACAGAAGCAGGCTTGTAACCGGAATAATGAATCTTCTATACGTTATCACAGAAATTACTGGAATTTATCCAAGAGAATCCAAAGTGCTTCATTATTATGCCACTTTTGTGAAAAATGCATGTGAAAAAGCTGTTCTCACAGGCATACAAGAGAAACTTGGGTTATATCTGGAATACTTATTTCTTCTGCTCTTCAATAACTCTGAGGATTTAAGCTGTAAGCTCAGAATGAAAAGAGACAAAATAAAAGTGACTCTTTCTCATTTAGAAATAATAGAAATAGATGAAAGAAAGGATCTAATTGGAATTCTTCACATAAAATATAAGGATAGAATGAATCCTATCGAAATTCGCATTAATCTTATGAAAAACAATCAAGTGGAAGTTTCCTATAACTATAATAGACCAGTAATTTCACCTGCTGCAGAGAAGATGATTTTTCAGTTGAAAGGTATGGTGAAAATAAAAAGTATCCCAGATACGTTCACAGAGTGCATGATTGCGCACTTTATAACAGAAGAAATAGATATACTCTCAGGAAAAAAAGTGAATTTAGAGTACTTCCAGAATATTCCAAAAATAGAAGACAGAACCCCCTTGGGAATGGATAGATTCCTTCTACTAGGCAAGATATCCACTTTAAAGCAGAAGGAACACCCGGTACTATTAATAATATCCATCTTAGACACAGAATTTCAAAAAACTTCAAATCCTGCAATTATGCAATTTCTAGCTAACATAATTACAAGTGAACTAAAAGAAAGGAGAAATATTTCAACCAAAATTATTTCTATTCTCTTACTTATTAATGAAACAACAGGAATCAACATAATCCCAGAAATAACAGAATAATTCTTAGTCTTCTCTACAGAATATCTGAAGTCATAAATAAAATAGTTTGAGTGTGATAAAATTCCCTCTAAATTCTTCTGGCAAAAGAATCCTACTAGAAGGAATAACCAGAATATTCTATTCTTCATGGAATTTCAATAGATGCACTAGAAATTATAAAAATATGAAAGAATTCGTCCTCAAATGAAAAGGACATATACTTAAATATTTTACACCCCTGCACTGCAATGTCTTCTCTTACTTTAATTTCTGTGGCCTGCGGTGTATCTGTCTATTCCTTTATATCTACCTTGAAGGATTTAAGTTCTGTGCTTCTAGTTGACTTTGAGTGCGAATATAACTTTGACTCTTTGGGGATTGAAGTTATCCATGAGTTCAATGCTTCTACCTCTATTAAAGATAAGCGCATTATAATAATCAATAGGATTGACTCTTTTGTGAATTCGCCAGCAGAGCTGCAAGTTAGAATGAACATGATGTACAAGGCTGTTTACAGCGGGGCAAAGGTGTACACAACACTGCTTAAGACAAAGTACAACAGATACACAGTATATATTGATAGAATGATAGAAGACATGATAGAATATATTCCAGAAAATAGCACAAGCACAGCATAAATAGTACGCATTACAAAGAAGACACTCTTCCTGTAGAATTTCTTTACGCATAAAGTAATATATGAGTGAATTCCAGGTATAACTAAAAATATTCCAAAAAGAAGCACAAAACCCCACAGAAAAAGAAGAAGTAAAATAAATACTCTTTAAGAAAGAGAAATCCCTATATATTATTCGGGTTATCCTATAGATTCTACTGCAGAATATTTGTAATATTTTAATACTATAATTTATGCTTATTTATTGCAGTATTTTTCATACGATTTTCTTTTGAAAAAGAATCCTAGAATGACAGAAAGAGCACAAAGAATATTCTTGTCAGAGAGTAAAAATTAGATGGTTTTTCGGGTGAATCTGAAGGAATAGATTGATTTTTCTGATTGACTGAATATTTTATCTGGAAAACAGTAAATTTAACACCTTCTGCTAACAAAGAAAACCAAAGATAAAAATATTTAAAATTACTACTAGTAGAAACAAAAGCAGCACATTAGCTAAATAAAATTCCAGCATGCATGTAGCTAGGTGTAGCACGAAATAACCCGACTAAAAATAAGCATAAACTATCATAATCCTTTTATTCTGAATACTTCTACTGTAGAGATGTTTTCATGAAGTGTAAAAATCAATATGATTTCATCTAAAGGTGTCTCTATAAGAGGTATTTCATTTTGCGAAATATTTTAGCATCGTATTGTAGTTATCCATGCTCTCTGGATCACTTTCCGAACAAAGCATATCTTTTTGCTCTTCTAAAACCTTTCTAACTGCTTTTATGTTTTTACTGGATAATTCATAAGAAGGAATTGCAGGATTCCTAAGGTCATCAAAATTTATCAAATCATAAATTATCTCAATAAGCTCTAAAGAGTCTGCAGGCTTTCTGCATGCGAATATAAACCAGTTGATGTAAATATAATTCACTGCCTTCTGGTCTTTCTTAGTCTTGGTTTTCTCAATTATTGATTGCATCCTTGTAAATGCATCGATTTCATCAGTCTTCACTATAAGCTTAAACAAGTTCTCAAAAAACGGTCCATGGAATAATAAGTTGTACGCATCAATGTGCCCATTCATATCACTAGTTATGTAGTTTTCCATGCACTTAACTACAAGAGACACAGACTGCTTCCTTAGTATAGATCTATACACAGAAGATAAATCACTTATTGTAAATTCTGTTTCAGGAAGGGGCTCGCCCTGCTTGTAGCTGAGTTTTGGGTAGTACATCTGCCAGTGCGCATGGAATGGGAAACTTTTTATCATTTTGTGCCGTGCATGATGGTCATTCAAAGGCACACTTCCCAGAATATTTGCAGTCCAACGGGTTGCATCATCAGTTAGGGGCAAGTCCTTTTCTGTTGAATAGATCATAAAGTGCTCCATAATGTACGCCTTGCAATCAATATCGACAAACTTTCCTAATAAGAATATTTTAGGAATATTCTCGTATCCATCTTGCAATATCCTATCTACATCTTGCTTCAGATTACTTAATACCTTGTCACTGTCATTTCTTAAAGTGTTAAGTTCAGAATCTGCATGCTGCATGAAAATATATCCTAGGTAGCTGTCTAGGTCACTGAAAACCCTTTTCGCTTCTTCATATTTCTCTTGAATGAACAAAGAGTCTTTTTGCAACATTGGAAGAAGAGTAAGACTTGAATGGCCTTTTTTTACGTCTAAAGCAATCCCATTGTATCTATCGTTGGATGTATACGTAATTGTGAGTTTACAGAAAAGATCTGCCTTTCCATTTGATCTCTCCCCGAGTTCTATATTTTCACACTTTACCTTCACACTTTTATTCAAAGAGAGTGATGTAATAATTGCTTCTATCTTATTTGAAATTTCCACTTTCTGGTCATCGTCTAATTCGCCTTTTTCGTGTGCACTTTCTATGTACTCAACTAGTTCTAGAATGGCTTCATCTTGGCCTGTTATTTTTGCAATTGCAAGAAGTATATTTATAATCCCGGAAATAAGTTCATTTTTTGCCTTTTTGTAGTCAATTTTGTCGTTCTCTAAGCAAGCAGTAACTTTACTCCATCTCTTATGCATTTCAATATTCGTGGTTTCAGTGGGCATAGTATACTTTTTAAAGAACTCTTTAAGCTTATCACTTACTCCCTCTCCCATGTGACTAATTTCATACTCTTTTTTCTCTGGGTTGTATGCCAGACAGCAAAATAGTCCAAGAAGGGCAGTTTCCACACAGTTACTGTAGTATAAAGATTCGTCTTCTTCAAAGCCTGTCTTGTCTAGTTTGCATTGCGGTACTCTAGTGTACACGGGCAGCTGACTGGCACTGTAGAATGGAAATCTAACATATTCTGATATGCTCTTCACAAGATCATAGAAAGAATCGACGTACTTTCCATTTTCACCTAACTTATCCTTCTCTAAGAAGAATTTATTAAGATCTTTCCCTTTTTTCGGTTTCTTCTTGGTGTCATCTGGATTAGTTTTTTCAACCACTTGATCAACAAGTAATTCATGCACTGCTTCTACAAATTCCTTGTAGTCTTCTTCCTTGTCAATGAACTCATAGATATACGTCTGTATAAGGAAGGATGGATTATTCAGAAATCTGCCACTCTCGAACTCTTCTTTTTTAGAAGGCATCCCTAGGTCAGTCCCTTTCTTCAAAAACTGCCTGTCCCTGCAGCGTATATAGAAGTTGACAATTTCTGCTGTCTCATTTTGGTAGATATCTTCTTTTTGCTTATTTGTAATTGGATCTATACCAGCCATGTATAATTCTATCTCTGCAATTGTCTTATCCTTGACTGTCTTACTTTTTATGACAACCTTCTTCTTTTCTGCTTTTGTGTCTATATTTATTTTAATGTCAACTCCTTCTGAGAGCAGTAGAAGGGAAGCCAGGATATATTTCGCATCCTTTTTTGCATTCTTTGATCTTAAGAAGCTTGTGATCATAGTGGATCTGCCTGACTCGATTGAAAGAGTTCCATCTACGGAAGGAAACATCTTTATGAGTTGTGTGTGGTAAGTGCTAAGATATGCTTCTACTGGGTTCTTTGAGTCTGTCTCTTTGTATACTTTGTCACGGGCTGGTGATCTTTTGAATTTATATTCTTGTTCTCCTGTAGGGGATATTTCACCCTTCTCCATGAGATATTGTGCTTCAATTCTTGGGGAAAAAAACCGTTGGTTATAAATGTACCCATTCCTTTGAATGATGTACCCATGTAGTAGATTCAATGGTCCTGCTGGGTTAATCACTAGATCTTGCTTCTCTCCAACTGGAATTTTATGAACATTATGGATTTCTTCCATTGAAACCCTTGAGAAAATACTCTGCACCATCATTAGGTTAAGAAGTATCTTATTGATCATTATTTTCAAACTGAAAAAACATTTTCTTTTTGACGGGTGTGATTTCTGTCTTTTCATTATAATTAATTAACCGTTATTCATTCATATATAACCCTATATTTGGGGTATTTTCTTATAGGTCACTTTCCTTCATAACTATCCAGTAATTTAAACAGTTATGCATTATAACTGGTTTGATAAATCATCCAATCTCCATGATAATTCATTCATGTTTAGTAGACCAATTACTATCTTCCATCCTGGTTCTCCTGTAGAGTGATTTTTGCATCGTCTGGGTTGCATCTGATGATATGGAAATTCTTGCCAGAAGAAATAACAGAATTATCTTTACACATTCAATACGATCAATCTATACGTTATTTTTGATATAACCATATATGGCCATATAGTCTGAAACCATCTGCTTCCCTGGGTATACGCACTAAACCACTCATAGGCAGTGAAATTTCAGCTGGAAAATATTCTCCAAATATAACCTGAATATAACCTGAGTACTTTTGTCTTCTATCAAGAATTTAGTGCATGAAATTCCAAATAATTCACATCCTATAAAAATACGTTATTTAATATTTCCATAACAGATCAATTAATAACTGAAATAACCAAACAAAAAGACTATTACATAATTAATAGAAAGACAGTTAAATGCCTTTATATCTAGGCGTATGATTTTCCTGACTAAAATATTCTTTCCTTCCTGGATATACATCCATATATTATTGGTTTATTCTGTATATATTCTCTTTTCTTTTTTCTTTTTATTTCATGAAGCACTCTGTCTCTATTATTTGCACAAATGAATCTTCTGTCACGCACGATGGAAATATTCTATTCAGCAAGGACTCTTTCTCCTTTTCTTCTGAGCACTTTTCCATGGTATTTTATGTCTCTAATATAGAATATATCTTGTACGATGATAATATATCTATAAATATGTATAAAGATCCAGTAGAATACACAATATTACTGAAAACCACGGAAAATAGCATTAAAAATGGGATAAATTCAGTAATAAGGCAGTGGTTATGTGATAAGAGCGTATGTGACTTGGAATATGTGTATAACAAAGGGATTCCAGAAGACCTTATTACTGGCTGGCTGCTAGACAAAAGATTCATGACAAAACTCAAAGAGCAACAGGAGACCCTTCTAGCCCCAAATAAATCCTTGAAGGAAGCACTAAGAATAGTTGCAAAATTGGATGACCCAGAAATTATCTTGGAATTAGCCAGAAATATATACACAATAGGGAAGATATTCTGCATGGAAGATGAAATGTATGCTAGTATGTGTGATACGTCTTCTCTCTTAGTGAATCGACTGAAATGGCTGCAAAAATACTTTTATAACATATTAATGGGAAGAGTAAATATTCCTGCACTAGAAAGCCTTTTAGAAGAAGAAAAAGGAAAGATCCTTCTGGAACTGCCAGAAATCCCATCAAAATCACAAATTATCACATTATTTGAAGAAATCAATGATTTCCAAGTGATAAAATCATTTATCCAAAGATTAAGCAAAAATAATCCCTTCAGAAATATAAAAGAGATAGATTCCACAGATATACCTATTTTATATTACATCTCCATTTACGACCAAAAAATATTCTCAGAAATAATCATGACAGAAGGACTTCTTCTTAAAGTACTCTCATTTATACAACAAGATACAGCAGAAGACATAAATATACAACTGTACATGGGGAAACTACTTACACAATGCATAATATCCCCAGAAATTAAAATATATTTCACCCTGCCTGATTTAATCAGCAGAGTCTTTGAAGTACCAGGAGAGAAGAAAGTGCACCTGGAAAATAACCAAGCCAGAGTCTGGTCAGACCACATCCTGGGAATATTCCAGATGGAAATATTATTGGAAATGGTCAAATCATGCAGTGCACCCATTAAAGTGTACATTATCACATCAGGCATACTTCTCTCCCTGGTGGATGGAATTAAATTTGGCACTCCCAGGTTTAAATTCCTGGCATGCGAAATATTCCATGAAATCCTGCAAGGAAAAGAGAAGACACTGATTAACTATATGCAGAGAGTAAATTTAAATAGTAAAATACAACAAGAACTCAATGAAATATCAGGAAGACACACAGCATACACACCAATTATCAGGAAAATAACAGAATTATTAAGGAGTGTATGAATATAAGGATATAGTAGTGTATAAGGACATAAGAGTAGGTTTATTGTGGGTTGAAGGATATTTAGTAGAGTATATAGTAGTATAGACTAATTATAACAGGAATATACTATTATAGACTAATTACAACAGGAATATACTAGTATAGACCAATTATAACAGTATAGACTAATTACAACAGAGTATACTAGAGTACAACAGGAATATACTAGTATAGACTAATTACAACAGAGTATACTAGAGTACAACAGTATAGACCAATTACACCATAAATATACTAGAATACACTAATTACAACAGTATTCCCCACTTCCTCTATATACTCCACCTATATACCCTACACTCCTGCTTTTTTCATGATCTTTAATGATTCCTGTGCTGTTAGTCTTCTTTTTGGGTGAATTTTCATCATGCCTGTGATTAACTTGAATAGTGTAGGGTTATATTCCTTGAACATCTCCGGTATTTTTGACTCTTCACCCTTCCGGAATACAACAGGATTTAAGCCAGAATCTGAAATATGGTCTAAGAATATAGATGTGTCTATCTCACCACACACTAGTCCTATGGCATTCATCTGGTCTACATCAGAGCCCTCCATGAATAAAGGTCTCTTCCAAAGCATCTCTGCAATTACGCACCCAAGTGCCCATATATCCACAGATGCATCATATCTTGTTGCGCACATAAGTAATTCTGGTGGTCTGTACCATCTGGTCACTACGCCTTGCGTCATACTTATCTTGCTTAGTGTCCTGGACAGACCAAAGTCAGCAATTTTCACGCACTTATTGCTTAGCACCAGAATATTAGAGGGTTTTATATCCCTGTGAATTACGTGCCTGCTGTGCATGTACTGAAGACCTTTTAGAATCTGCTTCGCATAAGAAAGAATTTCCTCCTGTGAGAGAGTCTTTTCCTTCATGACCTTTGCTAGATCCATCCTGGCATACGGGAAGACCAAGAATATACTGTATGAAGACCTGTTTAAATTATGGACTTCTTCATGGTCTTTCACAAAGGTATCCAAGACCTTTATTAAATTCCTATGGGAAAGTGCCTTTAATATGGATATCTCACGGATTAATTCCACAGGTACCCCATTCTGCTGCTTCTCCAATTTTATCTTCTTCATGGCCACCCTTTTATTCTTAATTAAATCCACAGCAGAATAAACCTTCCCAAAAGTACCCTCCCCAATTTTCTTCTGAATTTTATATCTGCTCTCGTGCTGGGTATTTTTCATGCGTATCTAAAAATGTTTTGCTAAAATGCAGCTTAATTTAAGAGGCACTAATTCCTGTTAAAATATAACTAAGAGAAAAAATTTACAAGAATGAAGTGCCAACTAGCTGCAGAACCCATGAAAAGAACTGAGTATTTTGCGACACTGTGCAAGCTAGTGCACTTAAGCCCAAAGAACCCTATGCCCCTCACGGAAATAGTTGAACTCTACAAGAAAGGCAGTCTCTCAGGGAGCATAAATTACTACAGAGCAATTCTTAAGAGAAGAAGGATTGTTTATGCTTCAATTAAGGCAAGTATACAGGAGACACTTAAAAATACTTCTGTACCATGTGATAAAATAAGTATATATGAAGAGTTATACAGTGCCAGCCTAGTGACAGACCAAGAAATACTTGAAATATTTAGGGAATTCTCGCAGGTGCACCCGAATGAGATGTTCTCTGCCTTGGAAGACCCAGATAGTTTCCTGTTGAAAATATGCCGTCTTATAAGGACAGATTTCTCAGAGAGTGTTTGTGTAATATCCAGGACCATGCTAGAGTGTAATATGCACATGCTCCTGGAATATATCAGTAAAAGAGAGCACTCTAAGACACTAAAGTACTTGATCAAGGATATTGAAGGAATGGGGTACCTTAAGGAGAATATTCTAATTAGTCTAGTGGAAGGCGTTGATACTTTGGAGGGAATTAAGGATATGCTTAACAAGGTGATAACCCTGCATATAAGCCTGACTAAAATCGATTTTACATTAGTCCTTCTAACACCCATCATGGAGCACATTAAGGAAAGACTCTCTGAGAGACTAAATTCCTGTGGGAGTGACTTGGCAGCAGAGGTTCTGTTTGGGATTATTTCCAGCAGAGGAAGGGAACTAGTTGAAAATGTACAGGAAATTGGAAGGGATAAGGGCAAGAGTAAAGTGCAATTACAAGGAGACGTACTGGATTTCTTGCTGTCACTGCTGCCATACGACAGTGTAATACACACACTAGCACTAAGTATATCTAGAGACTGCATTTTATACAGGTCTGACAGGAATGAACTAATTCGCATACTGGAAGGCAAATTAGGGTTCTACAGGGCATCCAGCATAGGAATCATAAAAAGAGACTTTGAATATTTCTGTGGAATTAAAGTTAGTGAGGCAGATGTATTTGAAGATGTCCTTAAGGGAACATGCATTCCCAGAGAAGTATTTCTAGGGGGAACTGTGCAGATTGAGAATTTTATTGTCTCAGAGCATTACTGGCCGGAGAATAATTATCAGTCATGGGATGACTTATTAGGCGGGGCAGGTGCATGGGGGGATAAGCAAGGGGTGAAGAATAATTTGAATGAACAAATTTCATTGGAATATTCTGACAAGCATACGTACCTGGATGTGAGTGTAGAGGTGGGTGGGAAGGTGGTTGATTTATCAGTTCCCATACGGTATGTGGAATATTTGTATAGCCAGGATATGCCGCAGGATGAGATAAATATTATCAAGGAGTTTTGGGCGCATGTCATGCAGGCGTAGTGCGTGTAGATTAATAAATTCAGGTGGTTTAGTAGTTTTATGGGATATATTTATGGCATAATAGTGGATTATTATTTGTTACTAAGTTCGTGACAAAGGTATTATTCTGTATATATTTGTAGGTTATTATTGAAGTATTTACGAGTAAATTTAGTGAAATAAACCATATTACGTTGTATTTTGGTGTACTTTGGTGTATTTTGGCTCACTTACTATCTATTGGGATATAACCCTTTATAGCCCGAGGTGGGTAAATATGTATTCTTACTGAATGAAATTTATCTAATTCTTGTGCGCATTGTATATGTAATATATGTGTGGTGATAGAATGTTATCTCGTGGATGGGTTCTGGGTGCATTATAAATGTGCAACTTCTTCTATTTTACCTCTTCAAATTTATAAAAATAAACTCTACAGGAGCAAATATATCTCACTTTAAGGGGCATATGGGTTTAATATTTGCAAAAAAAGAATAAAACATTTCTGCATGGAAGTATCCGAGTTAAATCGGATGGGTTTATTAATTAGCTCAATTAAATCTAGTAGTGACTCTATCTGAGTAGATATGAGTTGGCATGGAAGACACAATTATAGCATATTTCTGTCTGTTTCTATCTAAGATAGTTTGAATAAAGTGAATTCTTATCGTGAAACTGTAGAAATATGCACATCTCACAGGAATGCATCTATTATTCTAGATACGCCAGGTATGCCTGAATATCCTACAAATCTACAGCGCAAAGTGCCTCTTATAAAATCAGCCAAAATTACTCCTTTCTCTTGACAAACGGACACTCACTCAGGCAAAACTTCTCCACCTGCGAGATCTGCTCATTTGTCAGAGGAGTGAACAGAAGTGACGGCTCTGATATTTCGTGGTCGTGCAGTAGCTCCTCCGTGAATGTGCTTTGCAGCATCTGTTTCCCAGGCACCTGTAAAATATCAATCAATTTCTGCGCCTCTGCAGGAACCACTGGAAGCATCATCCTTCCCATAAGAAGAAGAATATTCGCAGCAGATGACATCCTGACCCCAAGCTCATCTTTGTCCACCTTCTCCTCAAATGCCTTCTGTATGTACGCATTCCCAATTGATGCGACAGAAATAATGCACTCAATTGACTGCCTAATTTCAGTTGCCTCCATGTGGTGTATGTACTTGATCAAGGCGTCATTCAGAGACTCAACCACGGCATCAGGTAGTTTTGGGGAATTAAGCCGCTTACTCAGTCGTTTACTAATGAACGACAGTATTCTGTGGCACAGGTTTCCAATTGTATTTATCAGCACGGCATTCAAGGACTCATGGAACTCCCTCCACGAAAAGTCTGAGTCGCCTGTCTCTGGTCTGCGCCGCATCAAGTGGAATCTCCATATGCCAGCTGGCCCTATGGCATCATTCAGTAAATTGTGCCCAAATATTCCTCTGTTGTGGGACTTGCTGAACTTGTCTCCTTCGTATGTCAGATAGTGCGTGGATGAAATCATCTTTGGATATTTCTTGACAGAGTCGCACTTTAAGAGCATAGCAGGAAAGAATACGCTATGGAAGAAGACATTGTCCTTTCCCATGAACTGGTACAGTTCTACCTCCGGGTCAGACCACCAAGAAATCTTCCCAATTAAATCTGTGAATGTAATATACCCAATGGGCGCATCAAACCACACGTAAAGGACTTTTCCTTCGTACTCTGCAAGCGGCACAGGCACACCCCACTTGTGCTTTAGGTCTCTGGTTATGCACCTGGGAATAAGCTCTTTTGCCTTCCACTCGCATGCAATTTGTTTTGCTGCAGGTGACCATCTTAGTGCGTGGCTGTCAATTAGCTCGTGTACTTCACTCTGCACTTTATCCAGGCAGTAGAACAGGTGCTTTGTGTTTCTTTTTTCCGGTGTACTTTTGCAGGTTGAGCAGATAGGCTCCAGAATCTCGTCATTTGCCAAGACGCATCCGCATGCATCGCACTGGTCTCCTCTGGCGTGCGGTGACTTGCATAATGCACAGACACCATTTATGTACCTGTCAGCCAGAAACATGCTGCATTTCTCACAGAAGAATCTTAGTTCTTCCTTTTCAATGAAGCCATCATTCTTCCACATCTCTGTGAAGAGCTTCTGCGTGACTTCTTTGTGTCTCTCGCAGGAAGTTCTTCCAAAGACATCGCATTCTATCTGGAACCAGTCGTATACTTCTTTGTGCTTTTTGCTGTTATCTGCACAGAGCTCTGCTGGCGTCTTCCCTTCTTTATCTGCTGATACTTCTGATGCTGTGCCGTACTCATCTGTCCCGCAGATATATACGGTCTCATTTCCTCGCATTTTCGAGTATCTGTTGTACACATCTGCACTTAGCAAGGCCCCCACCACATTTCCTAAATGGGGCAGATTATTCACGTACGGGAGTGCTGCAGTTATTATTTGTTTTTTCCCTGAGGTCTCTGCCATAATAAAAATTTAAATTCATGCTTATTAGATTTATAGTTTATTACAGCGCACCCAGTTGGTCTGGCTGTTCTTCTAAAGAATGTGCTTTCATAGCTCAGTTGGTTAGAGCATCGGACTAATAACCCGAAGGCCCCAGGTTCGAGCCCTGGTGAAAGCATCTTTTTTATTTTTTTGCAAACTCCAACGGAAAATTCACTCTCTGTGGGGCTGAAACATCTTACAGGAAAATGTCTTCTGGAAAGTGAAAATGCACGTGCATGCATATACTACTGTGGCTTATAGACTAAATGGGCTATTTATATGCACACTTTCACTGCATGAAGTAAATATACGAAAATTCATCTGTGAATGCTTCTTTATTCTTTGCTCTTAAAAAACCTCTCTACGCACTCTCTTTCCATTGCATTTCCGTGCACAGAGGGAATAATTATTGAGTGAAGTGGCGATCCGAACTCTTTTTCCTTTAGCTCGCTGAGTGTTCCGTATGTGAATCTTTCTGTACTTTGCCCAAGTCTCTCTATTCCTACTATTTTTATGCTATTTATTTCTGGCACACCGCTCTTCATGGCTGCCTCTTCTATCTGTGCAATTGCCTCTGGGATTGTCATAAAGCGGTTGTACCTGACATTCTCCTGTCCTAGCAGAGTGGCAATTGTTGGCTCGTTTATTTTTATGTCCAGCAGACAGAGCGTGTGCAGCCCATTTTCGAAATTCACCATAATATTCTTTAAGAAGTCGTACGGCCTCCAGTTGTCAATGAAAAAGGGAATCGAAACTGTCCTTCCAAATCCGTAGGAATTAAAGCCGCAGCAGCCCATTGCGCTTTGTATCGATGAATTATGCAGGACCTGGATCCCTATCTTTAGCTCCTGCGCGCGAATCAGAAGCTCTGTGTGGGTTGTTGCAAACAAAGGAGTCCCAACAACCAAAAGAACCACTTCCTTCTCCATGGCTTCAGTGATTATCAGAGGATCACCTCCATCTGATCCTTCAATATCTTCTCTATACGCATACTTTATTTCTCTTCCCAGAATACTTTCAATTTCTGTTTCATCCAGTACTATGCTGGTGTATTTCTCTAGGTACACAGAGTCTGCCTTTTTTGCTATTGCCAGGCCCTTTAAGGAAATGTCAGTTGGCTCCAGTCCTAAGCCCAGAAGTGTAAGCATTATTAAAAAATATTCAAAGAATTTCAAGCTGCACTTTCCGTGCAAGTGTCTGAATATTTCTTTTTTCTCCTATAGACTGAATCTTTGGTGAAAAGTAGAGAATTATATGCTTGCCATTCTATGTGCAGAACATGCATTATAAATAACTTAATACTTAGTCTAGTTCTGAATCGATGCATAGTGCTTTAAATACTGCATAATATTTATCTTTATGGGGTTTCTATTAGATATGTATATTCTCATTGTATATTGACATTTCTTCTATTTATTAATGTATTTGCAAAGAATATGTATGTATATGGGATTAGATTGAATTCTTGTCTAATTTGGAAGAATTCTTTGTGCTCTCCTCTGGGGATTATTAATCATTCCTTCAAGGACGAATAAAAGGCCAAGAATCTAAATTATCTAAAATGACTTGCGCGTAGATAAGCAGAAGGCCTTAGGTATATTATTCTACATCCAAAATATGAGAAGTAATTTGGGCTTAAATTTCATTTGAAATGCTTGGTTGGAGGAGGAATTTTTAGAAATATAAAAGGAGAATATCACTAATAATGTCTTCTTTTCTGACTAAACCAAGTGATGCCTTGCATAACCGGGTGAGCTAACTGGTACATTAAAACTGTTTCTGGCAGAGGAAATTCTCTAAGATAAGTTTTCCTCTTTGAAATATTAGACTTAGTCATGCTAAACTGGAATATAATTTATTTCTCGTTTTCTATATATAGTTTCTAGTGGCTGCTGCTAATCAGTGTTTTACTCACAAACACACAATCTTTGACTGCTTAATCCAAATATGTAAATATAGTAGTCTCATCACTATAAATTTTATGGATAAATAAGCAGAGCCGCTTGTAGCATGTTGGCCTACAGCCAAATCCTGGAAAGCAATGCCCAATGCCAATCTACGTTGCTGACCCAGGAAGCGGGTTTCATTCTCTTGAGGCCAGAAAAACTAACACTTTATCAACTGTAAAAAGATTTTTGTTAACATGGGTTTATTTTATGTAAATACATTTATACTTTAAGAAGGCCATATCAAATACCATATAATTTGGTTCTGGCAGCACTGTTTGCTTATTTCCCAATTTTAGCATAACTCACTCATAATTTTGAAATTAATCTGGTCTAGTTCGTCCATCCCAATTATATAGGTCAACTTCTTGATTATCTAGCATTTTGCGCCTCATAGTGTCAGCTACATCCATTGATTGTTTGTTGGTTTCGGATACATTTTCTAGTTTAGATATATTCGCATTACGGATTTTTTTATTTTCCTTCGCTGGTGGATATACACAAACGAATGTAATTAATGCTGCAATTGCAAATATTATGATAGATAGGTACGCTATGCAACTATAACAGCATTTACCTTTGACTCCTGCTGCATTCACGCAGGAAAAACCGTCTTCTGCTACGTTTACTAAATTACTTTGCATTTAAAATTTTATTAATTTTTGGTTATATATATATATAATCGGAAGATCAATTTTATTAAACTCTTCATATATATAGCTTACTTACAGAACACTTAGAAAATATTAATTTTTCAGTCAAAAAAAATAACTACAGAAAAATAAGCTAGAAAATTAGAGTCTTCTTTAAGTTAGTGGGATTTGCCATATACCTTTGAGTGTTTATTCTGCACGCATGCACATGCTCTTATATTTAGAATCTTAGATTGCCTTCTGTATTATAATAGTGGAAGAGTAGAAAAGATGAATATGCAATGCTTTCTACCAAAACTACTGGAGATATACACGCTAGACTATTAGAGATCTCGCTCTCTTAGCGCAAAGAAGCTGAACGCATACCTTTGGAGACAAGCTAACATTCATATTGTGTGTTGTATGCACAGCCCATCATCTGATGCATTGCATATTATTGTTTTCATTGTACCCCGCATAAACAGATGCAAGTGATTGGACTATTTTCCTTCATTACGAATTAGAGAATGCATAATCTGATTTGTTTAGACTAGTTCAAGAAGCAGAAAATATTTCTATTAAAACTATTTAAACAAATGTAAAATTAAATAAAGACGAAGGGTATAAATACTACAAACTATACATTAAATATTCCATCTATATAATATATTGCACCAATATATACAACATATAGTATGTTTTGCCTGTTTCTACTGTAAATTCTAAAATGCAATGGATGAATTTCTGCACAGGGTGTTCTAAATATTTAGTGTTACAGTGTATGCTGTTCATATTGATGCTCTCTTAGCCACAGTTATATGTTAGTTAATTTGTCTGCAGTGGCATCTGCTCGTTGCATGGTCTTCTAAAAGTGCATGAATTCTGATTTTCGTGTGCTTTTGATAAAAATTAGAAGAATCAAACCTTTCAGAAAAAAGATGCATCTACATATGGGTTATGTTTTCATATTCTATAGGTGGAGAAAAAAATAAAAAAAAGCATATGTAGACACAGCACAGTGTTTCTGTGAATTTAATACAGAAAAATAAATGGCAGTGGGATATAGGAGTAAAACGACATAATAACTAAGCATTCGGGCTGACGTGCCCAAAAGGGGTTTATACCATGTAAAGGAGTGGGTTATAAATAATGTTTTATTATTCTAAAGATCCTTCTTAAGAAAGCTAGGACAGGATTCTTGACAGCATGAAGCTGTTCTAAAGAGAAGTGCTAGGATTAGTCTCTGACTTTAAAATAGAATTATTATTGTTATGGAAGAGAGCAGCCATAATTTCATAATGCATTCCAAGGTTTTCCTGCTTGTAGTTAAAGGTTTTTACTGTGATAAAGACAGGAGTATTCTTTTTTATATCTTTAATATCAATGCGTGGAGGGAGAATATTATTTTCCCAATTTGCATACATAGACTTAAGCTTATCATTGATGTTTTTACTCAAAAGCCTTCGCATTTTCTCACACATAATTGGAACTGCAACTTCCACGCCATCGAAAGATCTATGATATATGCACAGACCGTAAGTGACTTTGTCACCCAATGAGCTATCACGCTGCAACATATTCAGGAACTTTGATGCAGTCTCTCTATCGCATTGGTTTACATACTTTTTCTGGATACGTGGGCCTTCAAAAATACTAAAACAGTAATTCGTATACTCGCGTATGCTTCTCTTTATCTGCGCAAACCAGCTTATAGATTTTACGCAGCCACTTTGAGATAATTTGTTTGAAGCACACATATTAAAGCATTCTTCAGTGCAGGATTCCAAGCTGTATATATTTCTAACAAAAAAATCGCTATAATAATAACTAATATAGTTTTCTTTTGACAAGGACTTATTTTCACTTGGTGCATTTTGTGGCTTCAGACTGTCTGCATCTTTATTGAAGTTGTTTTGAAAGATATTATTGCAACGAATAAGATAGTCACTAGAATAACATTTTCTAGTTGAAAAAACATATGTTGACTTATCCCACATATACGGTGCCACTATAGTACTTTTCACCATAAAGTTTGTAAGAAATATAGGGATCTTTATAGCGCCATTGGTGCCTAGAGTGTTTTGGCTTATAAAATTTGCTGCTGCAAATCTAGTTGTGTATATATTCTCTTCAAAGTAGTAGAATGGCACATCAATATCCTCTGCACTCATCTCGCCTAGAGTGCAGTCTATTTTTAGTTTCATTTTATGTGAGATTTCGGCAAGATGGTTTATTATTGCCCATGCTCTGGAACTTCTACTATAAGAAAATGCATAGACGTTAAAGTCTGAATTTCTTTCTGGATAAGTGGATTTTAGTATAGATTTTAGGTAGTCTACTATATCCCCAATTGAATGAATTTTCTTTTGTATGTAAGAAGATTCACCATCGGTACTATCTTCAGAAATATAAAAACACGGGATAGGGATGGTCTTTACTGTATGGCAGGAGTTATTAACAAACTGTATGTGGTAATGGTCGCTGTGGCCTATTTTTAAATATTCTACCATGGATTCTTTCGTGTTTATTACCTTTGAAGGCTGTGCATCTATCTTACTTCTACTGGGTTTGGGTATATGTTTGTATATCTTTGCCTGCTTCTCATATTCGTTGATTTTTAGCTGTGTAATTGCTCTTTTCCCATGCAGTCTGAAAACACCGTTTTTTGGTATGCATGGGCAGTAAGACTCAAAAATGCTTCTAATATGGGCTTCTTTGTTTTCAATATATTTTGTTATATCCGTAGCATCATTCACACAGGTAAATGGTGCACATTGGTAGAATATGCAGAATATATAATAGGTCCATCTGTACACATCCATAGTAGTGTAGTCATCTATAGGCTTGGCTTTCACAAATAGTGCTTTGACTTTTTTGTATGCCGCATCCATTTTATCTGAATCATTATTCACTAAGTAGTATAGGTACTCTATGGCGCAGAAAACCTCTCTAGCCTCTGAATCAAAAGCCTTTTCCATTTCTTGCTTTGTCTTTGATAGTATCTCGGGAGTTATCAAAATCAAGTCTCTGAGTATTTCTGGCAGCTTTAGAATAAAGTGCAGCTTTTCTTTTAGTGCTGCATCATCTATTGAGCATTCTTTCTTCATCTTCTCAGTTTTTTCGGTGATAACAGACATGCTATTGACCCACCATTTTAGATCTGTTTGGGTTTCCTCATATATTTCTCCGAGTGTCTCTGGCTTTGTTTCATATATAGAGCACATGTTGTTCTTACAGCTGTCTGTGTAGTCATATGGTGCACTAATGTGAGATATATCTATATGAGTCTCTATATATTTGTTCAAATCCTCTAAGAAGAAATGATAATAAAAGACTTTCTTTTTGTTTCTCTCTTTCTCTTTCCTTTTCACTTTCATCTTATTCATTAAGTTTTTGATGCACTCTATCTTTTCTACCAAGGAGTTATGGCGGGAGGTAGCTAAAAAGTGCCAGAATTGCAGTTCACTTTTGTAGTTCTTCTGAATAGTACACTCACATTTCGTATTTTCACTATTTGTCTCACTCTTAGTAAATCTATATGAAAAGTAATGGGGTTTATCTCTTTCTAACTTACTTTGTGCTATCTCCTTGTATGTTTCAAGACCCTTGTAGGCCTCTTTATGCTTTGAACTTCTATTGTATGTTCTTAGAGCGATGCTATTATTGATTTTTTTCGCATTCTTTGCATGCTTAGATGCAGTTGGATATTTGCAAGAAGTCCTCGGGGCACAGCACGCTCTTCTCTTGCATCTTAATTGGTTCTTTCTTGCAGCTCTCTCGAATGCACATTTTTTAAGAATTTCTGTAGACGTGTTCTTTTTACCTTGAGTAATAAATGAAATTGGAGCAATTTTACTATCTATATATACCAGACTTCCATAATAATTACTATACACATTATATAATGTATTGTTTATACAAATCTCACTACCAGTGAAGTATATATATATTTTATCTCCTTGACTATTTGCATAGAATGTTTTTTTATGCTCATTTATATAGAACTTAGAAATTACATCCTCTGCTTGCACTTCATTAACTAAAACTTCTAAATCCTCTGAATAGTACGGCACATTAGTTATGTAGTCTGATTGGTCCATGTCTTCCAAAAGAAACGGACTGCCAGATTGCTCAGTGCCATCCGAAATATCCGAATCTTCTGTGGAAGATATTCTACATGGGTTAATCATCGGGTCGTCACTGCTGTAATTCTCAACAGGCAGCATAGTATCGCCCGATCCATTCACAACTTCCATAAATTCATTATTCTTTGCAGTATTAGAATTATTACATTCAGTGTATATGGCGCACATACTAGACAGTATACTGCAGAATACTATAATAACTGTATAGATTGCGATATATTTCGTCATTTTTTTAATTTTTAATTTTTAATAAGAATATATACAGAATTTAACAATTTGATTGCATGGGCATTTAACTGTATAATTAAAACTATATTATTTTTGTGCCATAAAAGTGAAAGTACCATACGGTAAAAGTGGCAGCTAAATATACCCAAAATATTCAGAAAAGTGCTTTTGTTATTTTAGTAGAAATATCTTTTGCTTTTGCAGCTGCAGTAAGTCTATTTCAATTTTATCTCTTACAGAATAAAATCTCGCTTTATTTTAGAAAGTCATCTTGAAGTAAGAAGACTTCTTTACTAATTTTGTTGTCTTTAGTTTTCTAGTCGACAACAAAATTATTTAAAATTACTACTAAGAGACACTGACAACAATTATTTTATTCTGGAACTTATGCAGTAGATTCCAATACATCAAAAATTCTTTCTATTCTTGTCATACTACAAATATTTAAAGACTTTAAACATAAAAGCAGTCTCCATAAGACTACAGTCTTGGGAAGAATAAAATTTAAGCAGTTTCTGTCTCTTTTTACTGTTAAAGTACACCCATATCACTGCGCATATAGTTATACCAAAGAGATTAATAGGCATGTATTGCAGTGTCTTGTGGGTTTGTAGACTTAATCAAGGTGATAGTATGCAATGGCTGGATTTACAATTAAATAATACTCAGGCGCTCTTTCTAAAAGACCTTCATCTCTGCGTCTTTGATAGTATAAGAAGGCTATTATGAATAGTATAAGAATCGCAGTTGCTAAAATAAGCATAGAACATATTAATATATACGTTTTTTGCTTCCCATAGTAAATTTCTTTTACAATCCCTATGCTCTCTACTGTATTTTGCATTTTATATTTTATTCTCTCGGGTTATATATGATGGTTAGTCTTATGGAATTATTGGCATTTATGAATTATTTATAAAAGGCAGATAACATGCTCAGAAGAGAACAAAATTCCAGTCAAGAGATAGTATTTTAAACTCTGATAGGGGTAGTTGTCAAGAGTGTTCTATTTTTATATTTTACAATGTCCTTGGTTACTATGAGCTTTTGTCTTTTTATTCATGTTGGATACATCTTACTGTTACTATATGCTGCTTCTTTTAGTATAAAAACATAAGCAGAGGTGAAACAGAAAGATAAAAGCATAAATCACCCGGATCATGCACCCAGCAGAAAGTAAGGTTGTAGAAGAAGAAGAAAATCAATATATAAAGATTATTTAGATAAGTTTATTACTAAAATCAAGCAGAAAGTTGCGGCTGTATACTGCATGCAGGAACACTTGGCTGAACGTTGCGCTTACACCTTACAGTAGAGTTCCTGATAAGATTAAATGCAGATGCCAATGCTTGCTCAAGCCGACCAAGGGAATCCCCATATATCCCGTAGAGCTTGTTTTGCGTATTTCCAAATCTAGCATTAATCAGAGCTTGTTCATCATTTGGCATTTGACTGTAAAGAGGTGCTGAGATGGCTGATTTAGAGAGTAAACACATTAGATCATTATTCTGGGTCTTCTGGTAAAGCATCTGTGAAAGTGCGTTTGGGTCAATTCCAATGTACGAAGAGACACTAGGAGAGACAAGCAGCTGCTTTATAGCATTGAACGAACTGTTTCCAAGTGAAATGTTTCCAGCCAGCTGCAGACCTTGTGAAGATGAGATTCCATCGAAGGCACCAGTTGACATTCCTGTCTGAAGGCCTAGCATAGGGTTGCACACACTAATACTTGACTTCATTCTGTCACCAAACATTCTGTCCCTGACACGTGCTTCAATTTCACTCTTGCTTGCTTCAATTTGCATTGTCAGCCTCTTTATCATTTCAGTCTGCTGGACAGCTTCCATGCGAAGTGCTTCCATCTGCTCGTTGCTCACAAGACTCTCCTGACTTTGGAACATTGACTGTCCTTGTGTCAAATATCTGATAATATCGGTCACATTCATTGTAGTAGGCAGATTTCCTTGGACACGAGACATAATGGAGTTGACTGCAGGAGATCCCAGAGGGAACATAGAACCCATTCCCATATTGGGCATACCAGAGAGACCTGGCATGTTTGGGACTCTTTGCAGCTCTGCACCTTTAATCTGCAGACGTATAAGAAGACCTTGCATAGACTCTGGAGACATAGCACCCATGTGGACAAGAGTCTGCTGCACCTGCTGTGGAGACAGTAGGCTAGTCAGGACTCTTATCTGAGTAGCAGAAAGTGCCTTGGAGAGAACTTGGATCTGCGAACTAGTCAGGATCTGGGCAACTGCTTTGTTTAAGTTGATGGTTTCCTGCGGAGTAATTGCCTGCTGTGGATTGGCAATTTGCATAGCAAATATTGCAGACTGCTGAGCGCATGCTGCCAGTTTTGCTGCTTTAAATTGTCCAACAGCCTTTGCGAATTTCTGTGCGCGGGCTGAGTGCTTGCTGAAGGTTTTCTTGCTCCTGGAGGCAGATTTCTTGTAGGATTGCGCCATCTTCTTGTTGTTCTGAGCACTTGCCCTCTTTGCCATAGCAGCGTAGGTTGATGCTGCCTGTGCTGCCTTTGCGGCCTTCTGGCTGGACTTGATTGCTGCGCTTCTGGCTGCTTGCTCTCTGGCTGCGGCTGTTGCCACTCCCTGTGAGGTTGCCCCGTTCTTCATGAATTTCCTGGATGCTCTTCTTTCTATCCGCCTGGTGCGAATGATCTTTGATATCCTTCTGCTCAACCATTTGGTAGATGACCTTGACGACTTTACACCGTATGCGGAATACTTCTGACTCTGGTACATTCTTCCGTGCGTACTGAATAAGGCATGCTGCATGGTCATTCCCATCAAAGAGTGCTTTATCTCACGGGTTGCATATTCCGAAGAAGACACGCCCTTGTAGTGAGACTCGTTGCTTTGGTGGGCAGATATGATAGCAGCAGCTCCATTTTGCGTGAAAGACTCTGAGGCAGCCTTGCGAGAGCTTTGTTCAAAGACCGATACAGAAGCAGAAGCAGAGGCAGAAGAAGATTCGCTCTTACTTGTAATAATTGCTTCAATTGCCACATTCTTCTTCATTGAGTCAGAGTACCATGCGGAACCAGAAGATTCAGAGATACTTCCTTCGATTAGCACGCCACTCTTTGAGCCCTTTGCAGCAGCCTTAAACTCTACAGATGCTTCACCACTTGCAGACCTTCCACTGTGCTCCTGAATTAGATTCTTGTTGTATTCATCCTCTTGGAGTGCTCTTGCCTTCTTTTCAACCTTTTCTGCTCGTTTCATGTACTTTTTCCTCTCATGCGGGTGTGTTATGCCTGCTAAAGCTGCTTTTTCTCTGAGTCTACGCGCATTTTTAAAGAGACTGGCTATTGTTTGTCTAGCCTTCTTTGGTTTGCTAGTAGAGTGCTTGCTGGGGGAGTCACTGGAAGAGTCTCCGTCCTCGTGGCCACGCTCTCTGCTGGAAGAACTGCTTGGTCTGGAGGAGCTGCTGTCTGAAGATTCGGGCTCATTGCTGTCTGAGTCTGAGTCACTGCTGAAAGATGCAAGTTCTTCACTCTCTTCACTGTCTTGAGATTCTTCTTCAAAACCGTACTTATTGAAGGTGTGTGTGAATGGGTTTGCGATCTCACCAGTTGTAAACTTCTGCACTGTATTTGCAACTTCAGCACTGTCTGCTTCACTGTATGCGGATGTACTCAAGATAAGAATTGCCTTTTCCATGTCAATTCTCTTTGCAGAGTGCAAAGACACTCCGAACCCTTCAGATGTCACTAGTATCTGACTGACAATAGGAATGGATGGATTAGGCAGTGCAACTATACCTCCATAGAATGGAATGTAGTAGACTGTTTTGTTGTCTCTGTCGCGCAACTTAGTGAACACAGATGTATTTAGCTTAAGCTTCTTCAAGAAGAGAACGTACTCTTCAGAGTAAATAATCTTTCCTATGCTTATGCTCAGGGCAATGGCTGTCTTTGGGATGTAGAAGAACATGTTTACAGTGTAAAGAATATTTAGACCATTATCCAATCCGTATACACTTCCCTTTCCTTCTAATGTACTCATAAGGTAGTCCTTTCTGTCCTGTGCGTATACTTCTGATGAAGTGACAGTGACATTTGAGACAAGATTCTTTAGGGGCAAGTCGATTGAAAGGAATGACAGAAGAAGATATGAATCATCATCTCCAATTGAGAACAAAACACCAAGGGCCTCGTCCTTTGTAGGGCCATTTCCGTATCCTGTGGCAGGGCCATTGAAAACTCCCATTAAGGATGCAGCATCTTTTGATACAGGCATTTTCCCAAGGCGTGGTGGAAGGAGTGGATTTTGGCCGACAGGAATAGAACCTTCACTGGGTCTTTCAGGATCGAAAGGAGCAGGTGCCCCATGCGGTGGGCCAGAAGGTTGGGCGGAGTCTTCGTCATCTCTGAGAATTGGAGGGTGAGCTGATTCTGGTGAAGCATCATTAGCTGATGAGCATACGCCGTTAAAACACATTTTGTGCTCAGAGTCTTGTATTTCTTCAACTGAAGTGGCCCATGCAGGAATGACTTCCTTGTCGTGTGCGTCGTATTGTGAGAGTGTGCTAGCAGGGTCATATGGGGATGTGCTGCCAGGACCATCTTCGTATTGGATTAAACTACTGTCTTGTAGCCCACCAGAAACTGCAGGATTCATGTGTTCTGCGTGGACTGCGCCTGAGTAAAGTGCAAATATTGCTAGTATTCCTTTTCTCTTTGCTTTAATCATGCAAAGGTAAGTGCTTTTCCTATAAAACCTTACATGTAAAACATGTCTGAGAAAGTGTTTTGCAGTCTGCCAAGGATCCAGAAATATTCCCTTGTGTTTGGTCTTAGGGAAAGTGTTTGGTCCGCGGGGGGGTCTGAGAGACTAAAAATAAAACAATGTTTCACACAGATCAATCAGACCAATCCATCGGTTATTCAGACCATACAGGATGTGTACCCGTAATTGTGCCTATCTTTATCTATTTCTGGTTAATTGTGGTTAATTGTGGTTATTTCTGTCTTAATTATGGTTATTACAGCATAATTTAGTCATAAATTTATACAGAAAGGAAAAGGCCCTGATATATCAAGATATATATTCCTAAATATGTGAATATAGTTTGTCTACTGTGGCTAATTTGTGCTTTGTGACTAGTTTGTGTCCTCTATGACTAATTTCCTTCTCTGAATATAATTTCCTTCTCTAAATAACTTGTGTACTAGTGCATGCCTTTATGTGGGTTCTATGACTAATTTCCTTCGCTGAATATAATTTCCTTCTATGAATAATTTCCCTTCTCTAAATATAATTTGTCTGCTAGTGCGACTGCAATAGAATATTCTCAGGAATAAAAATACAAGATGAATACGTTACAACAATTTTTATTATGGAAGCACAGAAGAAGACTCCTTCCACTTGCATATGGAGTCTGGGGAAAATACTTTCACTTCTCCTTGGCCGTATCCTACAGCAACAGAGTGGTCCAGTCTGCTCCAGGCAATCTTCCTGCAGGGCGTGCCTATAACGTGCTTATCAACTGTAAACTCCAAAGAGCCAACTTTCTCTTCAGTGAATAGGCAAAGGGTCCCGTCATCTGAGCAACTTGCAATTACAAAGACGTCAAAGGGATTCTCGCATATCCGGCAGTCACGAATTGCCTTGGAGTGTTCTTTTAGCTCTGCAACCAGGGATTGATCTTCTTCCTTCCAGATTTTTATGACTGAGTCCATGCCTGCACTGACTATGTAGTTCTTATAGACGGATATTCCAGTGACACCGTGCTTATGCGCAAACCATTCTGCTGCTACCTCGCCAGACAAAGAGACCTTTCGGATTCTTCCATCTGAGCATCCGCACACAACAGATCCTTTGCACTCATAAATTGTATTTATGCATCCTTGGAAGACAGTTATGGCAGACTCAAAAACGTATTCTGTCTGATTTAGTCTCCAAACCAGCAGGTGGCCATCGTGCGTGCCTGCCACTATTCTGTCGTCCATGAAAAGAGTGGAGAATATAGGAGAAGAACCGTGTGCCAGGTTCTGAATTGGCAGAACCCCATCTTCTTCTATTTTATATACTGTGATATTTCCATTTTCTGTGCCTGCGCATACTACGCTTCCTTTATCGTTGCATTGCAGGCTGCAGATGAGTGCTTCAGCTGTGCGTGTTTCAATACTCATAATAAATAAAAAAATAGAAGATTTATCCTTTAAATTCGAGAGAAATGGATATCCACAGAATAATATATACCAACTACTGTGAGAAGAATAAATAAGAGGGAATTACTCATGGATACAGTATATTTAATAAGAGACAATATAACCTAATAAAACCCGAATATTTTCATATGAAATATTCTGTATCACATAAAAACACAACACATTAATAAGTGCACACAATTGGATCACTAGTATAATAAATCACTCTAATATAATTATGCCCTAATATAATTATGTCCTAATAGAAGGGTTTTTCATATTTAATTTCTTCATGAAAATATAAAATATTTATTGCTTATATAATATAAGGCAGAAGAGGATCTGTTATAGAACTATTTTCAGAAGAATTTGTACTATTATTACTCATATTACTACTAATATTGGTCATATTACTACTATTACGATTATTTTCATATATAGTACTTCTGGAAGTGCAATTTGGAATATTTTCTAGGGTTCTACTATTCCTGCATATATCACTTGTCTTGCTACTACTGCTAGGCTTATTATCATGGCTTATTGATTCTTGCTTATTTTCTGCTTTATTTGCAGTATTCTTGCCTGCTGAAATAGGCGTTTTATTAATTTCTTCTGGATTATTGGTATGACAATCTGAATCATTTACGTCACTATCATTATACTCTGCTGCATCTTTATTTGTGCACTCATGTGTATCTGGCAGTGTATATTCAGGTACCTTTGGGTTTTTTGTTTTACTTGAAATTATAAATGCCCCAAATATGCTCTCTGGGCTTGTTAATAGGCTTAGGGGAAACATAAAAACTGAACACTTTTTAAATTCCTTGACTAAAGAATCGATGCAGCTAGTGCATGTATCAGTTAAATTAAATCTACTAGCTGAATCTGATGTGACTAGTGTCCATGATATGACAGTGTATTCTTGTTTGTTGTAGAATTGCAGTATCATGTAGATCATGTCACTTGGATTACTGAATTTGCAAGTGATAATTTGTATATGACGGGGTCTATTCTGGTTAATGTACTGTATTAGTACGGTATCCTTAATACAAGTATTAATTTGTATGGGATTTGGTTGGTCTCTTCTAGTTCTGTAGGAATTCTTTCTAGTCACGTACGTACCCTGTAAGTTGTTACTGAGTCTATTTCTTTCCGAAACTATTGCAGGTGCAATATTAGATAGACTTGGACTATTTGGGTAGATATTAGTATAAAAGACAGGTGAAACTGGGGTTCTTAGAAGGGTTTTATGAATATTCGGGTTATTTTGGAAAACATTCGGGTTTAAATCAGGCGGATTCAAGTGATTTGTGCTAGAATTAGGGTAGTATCCATTCTGTACGCCATTCATACATGGCATATTTTGCTGCAAACTGCATATTTTCATGTGCTCCATTATCATATTCTTCTCGTACATGACAATGGGATTTTCTGTCGGAATGTTTTCTGGAATTTGTTGCTTAGAAGGGACTAAGCCACTCTGTACACTCTTATTGCGCAATCCATTATTTCTTGCAGGCCGATTCAAGTTGACTTCTTGGACATAATAATGAAGAAGATTTGGGTCTAAGCTGTTCACCACAGGGGGCTGCATGACTGCAGATTCAGCAGGTGCAATCTGAGTGTATTGTACGCTTGTTTGGCCTGGTATAATCATCGGCTGGTACTGCACACCTGGCACTTTCTCGAATGAATTCGGGTTATAATCTACTGCAGGAATTACCTGTCCATTATGCAGTGGATTATACTCAGCTGCATTCCGTGTGTAAAACATGTTCTGTAGAGTTGCATTTGGATCTGGCTGCTGCATGCAGGAATCTAATAGAGATTGGTTTCTTATTATAACGTACGCTGATACGTGACTTAATAATGCATTACACTCAGATACATTCAGGACTTTAACTAGATTCATAATGTAGTTAGTGGCAGTCTGTCTTACACTGAATAATTCAAGATTATTTTGTTCATCCAGTGAGATATTCGGGTTATAAGGGACATAAGGATATTCTGGAATTGCAGTTGATGCAACTGTCATAATACTTATTAGCAGAATAGACAGATATGCGCTTATTCTTTTCATTATTAATTAAAGATAAAATAAATTTATCTTATAACCCGTATAATCAACGTATAAGAATATTCTAGCCGGAAAGTATTACAAAAACAAGAAGACCAGAAATATTTCCAGAAGGAAATTTCATAATAAAGGCAGAGATTCATGAAGAAAGTGAAAGAAAATACGAAGAAAAGACTGAAAGATAGAAAAAGGTGAGAGCTAGTAGAAGACAAAAAAGAAGACGAAAAATAGAACATAGAAGAATAGACTAAAAAATAACCCAGTCACAAAGAAGTAGAATTAATGCAGTATAAGAATAATATAAAGGAAGGAATACTCCTTCTAGTCTGCATTCCTGTGAAAAGTATTTTTGTAGTAAAATCTCACATAATTATTCTGAGACCGCAAGAGTCCATATCCCAGATGGAAAATAATTTAACTCTCAGGATATTCTTCATACACTAGAAGGGCACTAGATATAACCCAAATGAAAATATTAATAGAAGGCAGCAAGTGTTCACTAACAGATATAACCCGAAAAGACACTTCCAAAAATATAAAAATAACACTCTTGACAACCATCCAATATACACTATCTACTATCCAATATAAACTATCTTGTTATAGACTAATATTCTTCTCAGTGAAATATTACTTATTTTTGTGCCTGTTGAATAAAATAGTAGTGTGGTAGAAATCCCTTGCAAATTATAAGAGTATATTAAGGGGTGACTTTTATTATAGATTCATCTATATGATATCTTATTTAAGATGAGATACCAGAATTCTTGTTAAATTTATAACTAATCTTATTGCTTATCTATTAATTATACCCTGTTAATTATTGTTAGATTATTTTCTTGGTTTAGGCTCACCTGAGTACAAAGATACCCTAATAGGATCTATATTATTATCTTCACTTTTGGAGACTCTTGTGTTTATGGCTGAAGCCTGGAAGGGTTCTGCGTCTGCTCTTAAAGGTGAGACCTTTTTCTTCTGTTCTGGAATATTTCTCCTAGGGGGAAATGGCCTATAATAACGCATTCCTGGGTGCGGGGCATTTAAAGCATACGGGGCAGCTGTAAAACCTGGAAATATAAAGACAGGCGGACCATACATCTGATTGGAAGGTGTTTGAGGAAAAGACCAATTTGAGTAGTACGCTTGATTTTGCGCAGTTATAACGGAAGGATTAGAATAGTTATTTGTTTGTTTTTTAGCAGAAGGCACAAAAGACCAATTTGGATCATGCGTCTGTCTTTGTGATGACGGCAATGGCGGCATAGGAGGGCCACTTGGTTGTTTTTGCGTATGAGAAATAGAAAAAACACTTGCTTGGTTTTGTGTAGAAGGCAATGGTGGCATAGGTGGACCACTTGCTTGGTTTTGCGATGAAGGCAATGGTGGCATAGAAGATGCTCGCGTTTGTTTCTGTGAATTTTGCAAGGGAGGCGTAGAAGGGTTGTACGCTTGGTTTCGGATAACAGGAGAACCTGCAAGACCAGGGGGTGGATTATTGCGCATATACGATTTCATGCATTGCGCATTACTGGAATCTGAATTATTTGATGGCGCACACCCGTGAGCTAAACTCTCGTTATTTTCAGGTAAATTTTTATCTGGTGAAGACCTAGACATATTTTCCTTTAAGTAGTAGCAATATGGATCACTGCAATAAAAATTTGTAGGTGGGTTAGGGTGGCCATACCACGATGTCCCTGGTATATAATCATTCTCAGGTGGTTCCCTGGGACTTTCACTATCACAAGATAATTCGTACTTTTTCAGAGTATTCCAGTCGTGTATTCCGGAATCATTTCTATCCTGTGCATTTTTATTTGAACTATTCTCAGGGACTGTCTTTTCCGAATTATTTGTAATACTAGTGTGCATTGAATTATTTTCATTCCGTTCCCATGTGTATGTGGGCTTAGAGGATTCTTTATGAGACTTCATATAAGAATATTTTGGAAGATAAATCCTTGTAGCCGCCTGGTTTCCATTGATATTCATATTAAGGAAATTATCACGTGTTTTAATATTAATATGTTCAACTAAATCAGGTGTCTTTCTGCTGGAATTAATTGTCATGGAGTCTAGTATGCTTTCATCTGAAAAAAATATCCAAATTGTATGAACTACGCTTGGGTCTTCTGGGGACTCATATTCTATTGAAATGGGGTTGCTGGATGGATCGTACGTTGTTATTGTTTTGGATGGATTTGGGGGTGTGAGTGTCCCAGGATTTTTCCATGGGGATTCTTCTGGATTATTCCCGTAGTTCATTGAATTTCTATGGAAATTATGCATCTCAATATAATCTATGGCACTTTGGCTGGGATTATATATATGTCTGGTTTCTTGTGTTTGTTGTTCTATTTGGCTTGCATGCACTAGGGTTAGTAGAAGGAGCATAATATTAAGACCATCTAATCTTATCTTTTGCATCGTAACTTTCATAAATAATAAAAATTAGAAAGTATAAATAGATAAAAATTACTGGAAATATTCTTATCTCTTATCTTGTAGGGGCATGAAGCTTAATGAAATGAAGATGTTTTTTGGTTACTGTGTGATGTGTATTTGTAGTGGGATAAAGGCTGGAGTGTGCTGTGTTAAAATTCCAATGGAAATAATATCTTTTTGCTTGAAGAGCTTTTACTGTGGGAATGAAATATTTTTGACAAGCTTTCTTGGTCTAAGTCTCTTAAGGAATTGTGTATTTCTTTACACTTTTGGAGTAGATCTTGCAGTGATGAAGGCCTTCTGTATTGAAGGGGAATCCTTAGTGGTAGTTTTACTGCAGGATTAATTTTATTTTTCATGTGGTGCGTGTAGTATCCGAAAATATGAAAAAAGACATGGCTAGTATATGGGAGAAGAGTGATATAAGTGAAAAGAGTGTCTTAGTCTGCATGTACTCTCTTTTATGCTAGTGTCTTCAGACTAAAATGTATGCACTACTAGGACATTTCAAAAAAACAATTCATTGCTAAATAGTTTGCAGGAAAATATATAGCACGAGATATATTACTCTCTCTTAAGGGGCTCTTTATAGTTTGACTGTCTCTCTGAGAGACCCACCTAGATCTACCAGGAACTTTATTTCAAGTGCAAAAGTATTTAAAACAGAATGTTACAATAGAAGTACAAATAAGCCAGAAATTCTGGCTATAGGCCAAAATATGGCAGTGTATCAAACAAAAGATGCGATAAAAGTAAAGAAAGGCTAATCTATGTATAGTCAATAATCTTTACTTTTCTTGAATATTTATAATTTTAAGCACTAGTTCTTCTATAGTGTGAATAAAACTAATTTGTAAAAAGAAATATATTTGACATAAAAAAGTAAAGTATTAAGTGGCCTTCTTTATATGATATATTGTGTAATATATCACACTATTATATCTATTTAAGACTACTTCATGTGCTCTCTTTTTCTTTGGAATTTTGTGCAAATTTTCTTTGAAGCTTCTTGCTAAGCGAGTGCATGGATGGTGAAAGAATATTCTTACAAAAAGTTCTGAAAATCGCATGAGAAATAGATTCCTTTAACATACGCATGGTTCATGAGATAAGAAAGAACCTTCTTTTTATGTGATTTTTACTTGAATTTGTGGACCCTTGTGTGAGCCAGAAAATCAACACATGATGGTAATATTTCACACAAGAAGATCTACTTGAGATATAACAAGTGATTTAGCTGTTAATAAGTGAGATTCAATCTATTTAGACTAATATCTTATACTCTCACAAAAATCCCATTTAAGTCACATAACCAATATATAATTGCATTCTCTGCAACTATAAATCACTTAGAAGTGTAATAGTTCTACTCCAAGAATAATTTTAAATTTAAAACCCTTCAGAAATAATTATAAAAATAAGTAGAAAGAACAAGTTTATTCTAAGCAACAAAATGATTTTTCTAGGTTTAGTATATATCTGAATAATACATCATCTCGTTAATAAAGGATACGAGAGTATTGAAAACAAGCATATCCTCATCATTGTTGCATATGCAGTTCTGCATATACTTAATACTTCCCATAATCTGGTTATATGTATCACCTATCCTAAGGCATAAAGTCTTTGGGGTTGTAATATATTTATATCTACGGATTATTCGGAAGTTTTCCTTAAATAGCTCAATATTCAGGTTTTCTTCAGCAGAAATATAAGCAATCCATATAAAGTGAAGGTGCTGAATGATTGTCTCTGCATCTTCAGGGTACGTTCGCATGATAAGTGCATCAATTGCATCAGAATACGCCATAGTCCCATCTTTGAATATAAGCTGACAAATACTTCTATTCACAGTAGGCTCTGTGAATGGGTGATAGTCAGAGGCTTCTGGATAGAATCTAACCAAAAAGTACCTGAACCATAAGAGAAAAATATCTAGACTACAATCTCCCAGATACTCAATACAGTACTCTGAATCCGGGTAAGAACCTATATATTTATACGTGTCTTCAACAAGATTTAGTCTAGGATAGAAGCTAGCCCCTTTTTCATCTGTTCTAATATGCAGGCCAGCAAGCATAATTGCTGAAAGTACAGTACACTGAATATCCGGATTATCTAGTTCTGTGCTTCCTATTATGTTAGACGTAAAACGAATAATAGGATGCTCTGGGGATAGAGTTTGGTCCATAGTGTATACGATGCAGCAAGTGACTAAATCCCTTTTATATTCCAGATTGGTGATTTTTCTCACAAGAAGTAGTCTATTTATGTCTGTGAAGTTATTCTGAATGGTTTCTCGCACTTGTTCCTTCATGAATTTTTTGCTATCTTCAGGACTGCCAATCTTTCGCATTTCATAATTAACGTATAAAACAAACAGATTTTCAACAAATCCTGTCACATTTCTACAACTGTCTGATATTTCATTCAGTTTCTCCATTCGTTCATCCTTGAATCCTATAACTGTAGGCAGCATCTCAATACTACCGTGTCCTTCAGATATTCCTAATACTATAGTATTTTTGATCCCATTATGCTCAAATGTCATAGTAATCTCTCCAGATATATCACATCTTCCATCCTGATACTTTTCTCCTTTAAGCTCAGAGAATTCTATTCGTACATTTTCTGATCTTGTTAAATATGTAAGTAGTACTTCAGTGTATGCTTCAATCCTATCAAGTAAGTCTCCATCTAACTCACCATTTTTCTCCTTCAAATCTCTTGAGAAGCCAAGTATCTCTGCTTTTTCTTGTTCTGGAGCATTTATTACTTCAGCAATAACCAAGAGCATATTTATAAGGCCAGTGTCTATCTCATTTCTACCATTGCAGTATGCAATATTAGGATCCTTTAGGTCAGCAACAACTCTGCACCACTCCTTCTGAAAGTTACCCTTTGTTGTGTCAAATGGCTGGTTGTCCAAAGAGAAGAATTCTTCAAGTTCTTCAGAGACATGCCCCATGTGGTCAGTTCTGTATGTAATATCAGATGGATCATACGTTAGGCAGCAAAAAAGAGAAAGAATCATACTTTCCACACAGTTGCTGTAATCTTCCAGTCGGTTAGTAGAAAACACCTTAGCTTCCCGGTTGTACTTAGGAACAGATTTATATGCAGGTACTTCTGTGCTGTTTAGGAATGGGAATACTCTATATGTATTTAAAATATCTTGAGATTCTTTCATTAAAGCCATACACTCTATACCTACTGCAGTACCAGAAGGCTTAAACAGTCTGTCGTATACACAGCCATTTTTACTGGGTGCTTCTGTCTTTGGAGCATATTTCTGTGTCATAGCGTACACTGCTTGAATAAGCTCAGTTGCACGGTCTGCACTGTCTATGAACCCAAATATGTATGACTGAATCAGAAACTTAAGACTGTCCATGAACTTCCCTTTTTTAATTTCACTCAGTGAACACTTGTCCTCCATCATACTAAGTACTTTTTGATTATTTGCACTCTTCTGGAAGAATTTGATCATTTGCTTAACCTTCTTCTGTTCAAATCTTTTTGTTTCATTTTCTTCTCTATTGAACCATGGGATTACCATGGACACTGTGAAGTATATTTTGTCTTTTTTGTTTGTTTCATACACCTTCAGTTCCTTATTACTGACGTCAATGGGAATATTCACTCCCTCTGAGAAAAGTAGCAGCATAGCAAGAATCTGCAGTGCACGCTCCTTTGTTGTCTCTGCTCTGAGAAATTGAACGAAGGACTGATTCCCTCGTGTCTCTATTGTTATGTCACCTGTAGGTGATGGGAATAGCTCAATCAGATGGTTATGGTACTTTTCAGTGTAGTCATCCATCTTATTCTCTGGTAGTTCTTTGTATGCTTTATCACCTTGTTCATTCCTGGTGAATTCGCAAGTATCATATTGGTCAAAGGCCTCTAATTCTTCTTCATTTATCATATATGATGTATCAATATCTGGTGCAAAGAACCTTTTATTGTACATGCACTCTATCTTCTGGTAGATATATCCTCTTAAGAAGTTAAGAGGCCCATCTGGATTTATTCTTATGGGGATTTTGTCTGTTGTAATTTCATATTTTAGTGCAGATTCTATTTCAGTTAGTATCATATCTGCACGTACACCATAGTGTACTATACTAATTAGAGTGATCACAAATACAAAGATCCGTTTAAATTGCATTCTAATTAAATAAAACAAATCACTTTTTAACATAACTGCCCCTTAGTATTCCTATATGAATATATTCAGAGTAATTGGGTACTTCATATACTAATAATTTCATCAAATATTACTCCAATAACTGATTATATTCAACTGTATACAGTGTCATTGGGTAATTGTTTGTTTGTTGACTTTTTACTGGTTATTGAATAACTTACTACTGACTAAAAAATAAATATTCATTGGCTACTGACTAATTTACTACTAGCTGACTAAGTACTAGCTAGATAATTTGCTAGTAAAAAATAAATATTCATTAACTACTGACTAAGTACTGACTAATTATTTATTTATTGAGTACAGACTAACTACTGACTAAGTGGCTACTATAGACTAATTTACTACTAGCTGACTAAAAAATATTTATTCATTACTGACTAACTACTGACTAAGTGACTAGAAAATATTTATTGGCTACAGACTAATTATTTACTACTAGCTAGACAATTTACTAGAGAATAACCAATAAATAACTGACAAAATATCACCTACTAACAACTGTCAAAACTAACTATCAATAAATAACTAACAATACAATAAGACACTTTAAGCAAGACTTTTCTTTTATTCCTGTGGGTATCACTCACCCAGTATTAGTCTATTCCTTGCAGAAGTACTCTGCTGGGTCCTTGAGTTCTCCCAGGCCTCTCTTTGCTCTGATCTGCTTGACGATCTCGAACATGGGCGTACCCTCCTTATCCAGGGATCCAGGGACAATGGAGTAGTGGGAGAGTACTAAGTTTATGCTGGCACCACCCCCAGTGGACTCCATAAGCTCCTTATTCAAGTTGAATGACCTTTGCACGGGAATGTATGCCTTCAAGACGGACTTGTGGTTGTTGTAGATTGCATCCATAATCTCACCTCTTCTTCCCTTGACAACCTGCATGGCTGCATCAATCATGCTATCCTGTAGGGATATTTCTGCCAGGAAGATAGGTTCGTATAGGATGGGTGTAGCAGAGAGTACTAAGCCAACAGCCAATCTGCTCATGGTGGGAATCAACTGACCAGCACCCCTGTGGATTGCATCTGCGTGCAGGGTCAGGTCCATTAGGTCCAGTCTCAGTCCCTGGAGTGGTTCTCCAATGACAGGTCCTTCCTTAACGGCTGCATCCAGTCCCATCTTCAAGAATTCCTTGACTTCATGTAGGTTCTGTACTCCTTTGGATGAGTCCACAATGACATTAGGACCAACATCATCAGGGCAGTAGCAAAGTACTCTTTTAACCCAGTCATCAGCACTACCAAACTTATTCTTGAACATTTCCACACGGACCTTAGGGTCATTAGCAATAAGTTCACCATCTTTAATCGCAGTGACTACGTCTTCAGCTAGTGGCTCAATGACCATGTATACCTTATTATGCTTATTAGCACTCTTAGACATGGCTATGCTGGTGACCTGGCTGGAGATACTTTCAAAGTAGGAGACTTGTGGTTCACCACGTACTATGGGTACTTTAGCATGGTCTTTCTCCAGGTCATTTATGCATATTTCCACGTGCATTTCCCCAGCCCCAGCAATGACAATCTCACCAGACTTCATGTACTGCACCTGGCACAAGGTATCGACCTGTGCGAGTTTAGTGAGTCCTTCCTTGAGTTTAGGCAGATCACTAGTATTCTTAGGGAAGATGGAGTACCTGACAACAGGAGATACAGTGAACTTCATTGTTTTTATGTTGAAGGATCCCTTTCCACTAGATAGAGTAGCAGTCTTTTGTATCTCTGAGTCTACTCCTAATATACCTACTATATTACCAGCAGGACATGAATTAACTTCCTCTACTGTCCTACCCATCATAAGGAGTACCTTAGTGACTACTTTTGCCTTAAGTTCTTTACCTTTACCTGGCTCATAGTCAGGTCCCTGTACGTACAGAGGCATACCTGCCCTGATTACACCAGAGAATACACGGCCAAAGGCAATGAATCTACCAGACCCCTGGGGTATCATCTTTGAGACGTACATTATAACAGGAGAGTCATCTTCCCTGGCAGTAGCCTTAATGGCATTACAGTACTCATCATCCTTTGGTCCTTCATATAATGACTCAGCCCTGTATACTTGTGATTCATTTGGTGATGGTAGGTTAATGACTATTTGTTCTAGTAGGCAGTCAGCTGCAGGCAGCCACTTTCTCATGACGTGTTTAAAGAGTGCCTTCTCAGAGGTTATCTCATCAAGTTCTTTTGTTCCGAATGTGACATTAAACCTCTTCATGTACTCTCTTATCTCTTGTTTCTTCCCAGCAAAGCACAGATCACGTACTGCGTATATGGGTGTTAGTACAAAGACAACGAAAGGGTGCAGTGCTGGGTCACAGTCTGGTGCATTCTTCTTCTTCTTGAGTACTTTACAGTCTGGGTCAAATGGGTCAGCTGATGTACAGTATCTGTCTATCTTCCAGAGACACTTTTGGAATGCATCTATCATCTCAGGTTTATCTTGCATGGAGAACTTCTCAGCAAAGAACTCAGCGAATTGTCTTAGTGTAAATCCCCATCCTTGTAGTCCTGAGCAGAAGGATACTTCTAAGTCAGCTGGGTTTAACTGTCTTATATTTGATGACTTATCTTCATCCATAAGGAATTTAGACATTGTAGCATTGAAGCTTTCTACTGTATTTCTGAGTGATTTAGCGAATTCAGCTGGTGCTTCTCTTAGTTCTAGTAGTGCTCTGTCTATTTTATTTAAGCAAAGTACTGGTTTAATCTTCTCAATGATTGCTTGTCTAAGGACAGTTTCAGTTTGGACACAGATACCTTCTATGCAGTCTACTACTACTAGTGCTCCATCTGTTACTCTTAGTGCTGCTGTGACTTCTGATGAGAAATCTACGTGTCCTGGTGAGTCAATTAGGTTAATTAGGAAGTGGTTCTCGTCTGTCTTCTCTTTCATGAAAGTGTTGAAGGAGAGGTTCTTTAGTTTGAACTGCATTGAGATTGCTGTTGACTTGATCGTAATACCTCTTTCTTGTTCGTCTTGTCTTGTATCTGTGAATCTTGATCCTGACTTCTCTGCTGATAATGAGCCTGCCTTTACTACGAGTGTATCTGTTAGTGTACTCTTACCGTGGTCTACGTGTGCTATTACTGACATATTTCTGATGTTACTTGGTTTCTTCATCAATCTTACGACTGCCTCCATTGAAGCTGCGTTCTTTGACATTTCAGGGGTTAAAAAATTTAAAAAAATTTATAGAAAAATAGTGGGAAAATATTTTTGGGTAGATTAAGTCTTGTCAGTTATGGGGTGGAGTGGATTAAGTTTTGTCATTTATTGGATATAGAGGATTAAGTCTTGACAAAGTGGATTAAGTTTTGGCAGTTTGGGATGGAGTGGAGAAAGTCTTGGTTATTTTAGAGAGAGTGGAAAAAGTTCTGTCGTTTTATATTTAAAAATAATAAGTCTTGGCGAAGTGGATTAAATTGTAGCAAAATGGAATAAATTGTGGCAAAGTGGAATAAATCGTGGAAAAATGGAAAAAGTCTTGTTAGTTTCGAGATAGAGTGGATTAAGTTCTGTCATTTATTAGAGAGGGTGTATTAAGTCTTGTCGTTTTATATTTAAAAATAATAAGTCTTGGTGAAGTGGAATAAATTGTGACAAAGTGTAAAAAGTCTTGACAGTTTGTGGCAAAATGGAGAAAGTCTTGTTATTGTGGCATAAGTTTTGTCATTTATTAGATAGAGTGGATTAAGTCTTGGTTATTTTCGAGAGAAGTAGAAAAATTCCTGCGCATTGAGCCATAAGTCTTGTCGTTTTATATTTAAAAATAATAAGTCTTGGTAGAGTGGAATAAATTGTGGCAGAGTGGATTAAGTCTTGTTATTTATTGACTTCAAGTGGAATAAGTTCTGTCAAGGAGGAAAAACTCTTGTCATTTTTGGGATAGAGTGTAATAAGTCCTGTCACTGAGTAATAAGTTCTGTCAATGTGCCATAAGTCTTGTCATTTACTTGGGTAGAACTTATGGAAGTGTGGAATAAGTCTTGTTATAAGTGGAATATATTTTGGCTATAAAACATAACTTAATACACATAGTGTAATAAGTCTTGCATGAAATGGATTAAGTCTTGTTATAAGTGGAATAAATCCTGTCTGTTTTACTATTACTTATTACACTATGTGTATTAAGTTTTGCCATAATAGAATGCAAGACTTATTCCATGTATGAAAAGACTTATGGCACATTGACAGAACTTATAGCAGTGTAATAAGTCTTGTTCAAATAATATGCAGGACTTATTCCACATAATGCAAGACTTATGACATCCCCTCTAATAAATTACAAGACTTTTTGCATCTCATCAAAACTTATTCCACTTTGTCAAGACTTAGTCCACATAGTGCAAGACCTATGACACTCCCTCTAAGAATGACAGAAATTATTACACTTTCTCTGGACCCACCAAGACTTATTCCACTTTGTGCAGGACTTAATCCACTATGACAGAACTTATTCCACACTGTGCAAGACCTATGACACCCCCTCTAATAAATTACAAGACTTTCTCCATCTCATCAAAACTTATTCCACTTTGTGTAAGACTTAATCCGTTTCTCTCTGAACTGACAGAACTTAATCCACTTTGTCACAATTTATTCCACACTAACAGAACATATGCCACTGTGAAAGAACTTATTATTTTAAAATATAAAACGACAGGACTTAATACACCCTCTCCAAAACTGTCAAGACTTTTTCCACTCTAACACAACTTAATCCACTATGACAAGACTTAATCCACCTTATTATGGAATGAACAGAACATATTCTGCTGCGACAAGACTTATTATTTTTAAATATAAAACGACAAGACTTATTATTTGTTAATATAAAACGACAGAACTTTTTCCACTCTATTCCACTTCACCAAGACTTATTACTTTTAAATATAAAACGACAAGACTTATTATTTGTCAATATAAAATAACAAGACTTAATCCACTTCTTCTGAAGCTGACAAGACTTATTATTTTTAAATATAAAACGACAAGACTTAATCCACTTTGCTACAATTTAATCCACACTCTCTAAAATAACCAAGACTTAATCCACTTTGCCACAATTTATTCCACCTTCCCCATAAATGACAAGACTTAATCCACACCATCCCATAAATGACAAGACTTAATCCACACTCTCCCAAAACTGACAAGACTTAATCCACTTCTCCTGAAATAATACCAAATAAATTCCAATTTATTATTTCCTCTGCAATAATCCCTTTATAAATTCTAGCTTAGGGTCTTTTTCCACACAAGCCTCCAAGTGAGCCAGAATAATCTTTTTTGCACATTTCCCATTAGCCTCTTCCTCCATGGCCTTTAATAAGCTTATTAAGAATAATTCAATTGCATGACTTATCACAATAGGCGCAAATGTACTTACTTTTCCGATTTCATCATCAATCTGCATGATCTTCTTGATTCTTGCGATGGGAAACCTGCACTTTGCCTTTTTCCTGGCTTCTGCGTACTTTTCTGCATGCATTTGAATTTTCATAAAAAATTGCTAATGAACGAAGACACGAGCACAGACACACTTAACAGTTCTAACGAAATGGATAGGATAGATCTAGAAGGGTCTAATGACATACTTGAAGAAGACTTGTTCCAGGATGATTTTATGCGTGATTACGAATATAACCCATTATTGGACAAATATGAGACAGAAGACGAGGAATACGCTCCTCCTCTAAGCAGGCAGGAAATAGAGTCAGCAGAACGGGAAATTTCACAGGCACTTGGAATAGAAGTAGACTCACAGGAATATCAAATCTCAGAAGAAGAGACCGAACCAGAAGAGACCTCTGGTGATTTTTATAAAAATGTGTTCCTTCTTGAAAAACACCTTTCCTCAAAGGACTTTTTGGAAGGAATAAAAAGAGACGCAATAAAATTCATAAAGTCAGGGAAGGGGAGATACATGGAGGCAATTAATCAAATGGCATCTTACAACAAGGAATCAATTTATGTGGATTATTTTGACTTGGAAAGAAATAACCCGAAAATTGCACGGGCTGCGACTTCATTCCCTGGGAAAATTCTTCCAATTTTAAATGAAGCCTTACAGTCCGTTGTAAGAGAGATATTCCCAAAGTATTCCTTCATTAAAGATACGCTTATTTTTAGGCTAATAAATATCCCAGCAAAAGATACCATAAGAGGCCTAAGAAATGAGAATCTCAATGGACTAGTGAACGTATCTGGGATAGTCACAAAGAGAAGCAGGATTCACCCAGTTGCATCCCTAGTGAAATACACCTGCCAGAAGTGTAAGGCAATTAATGGACCATTTTTAATCGAGTCAGAGGCACAAAAACCAAGCAGATGCAATGAGTGCCAGACTTCCAGTAAATTAGTCATAAACCAAGCAGAAACCTTATATAAAGACTACCAGAAGATAACCATACAGGAAGTACCCGGGAGTATACCACCAGGTAGACTGCCCAGGTCTAAGGAGGTCATATTACAATATGACTTAATAGATTCTGTCAGGCCAGGTGATGAAATAGAACTAACAGGCACTTATAAGAATACATTTACAACAGGCACCAAGGGAACACCTTCCTTCTATACGTGCATTGAAGGATTAAGTATAATTAAAAAAGAAGATGAAAGTTCCCTTATAAATATATCACCAGAAGATGAGAAAGAGATAAAGAGACTATCTAAGGTGCATAATATAATGGATATACTGATTAGGAGTATGGCACCCAGTATACATGGTAATTATCTTGCAAAAAGAGCAATAATTCTTGCCGTATTTGGGGGTGTCCCAAAGCACTCACAGAATAACCATAAGGTAAGGGGAGATATAAATGTACTTCTACTGGGTGACCCTGGGATGGCAAAGTCACAGTTACTGAAATATGTCCAAAATATATCTCATAGAAGTGTATTTTCAACGGGACAAGGGGCATCTGCTGTGGGTTTGACAGCGATGGTCAAGAAGGATGCAGTTACACGGGAGTGGACCCTGGAGGGAGGTGCCTTGGTGCTGGCTGATAAAGGGATATGCTTAATCGATGAGTTTGATAAGATGAAGGATACAGACCGAGTTAGCATACATGAAGCCATGGAGCAACAAAGCATAAGTATATCTAAGGCAGGTATTGTTACTAGTCTGCAGGCACGGTGTGCGATTATTGCTGCAGCCAATCCTATTAGGGGGAAATATAATTCTTCATTTACTTTTCAGCAAAATGTAAACCTTTCAGATCCAATTATCTCCAGATTTGATGTGATATGTGTTTTGCAAGATATTTTAGATAGGGAAAAAGATAAAAAGTTAGCAGAATTCATCGTCACCAGTCACAGGGTTTCTGGAGGGTCTGGAGTTATGGGTGTGTCCGGGGGACATAGTGGAAGCCATAAAGAACAAAGCGAGAGTGCGAGAGATGGTATTTTGAGTGGAAATCAGGATAAGCAGGTTGAAGGTAGTGAGATCTTGGGTGGCACAGGAAGTAGTTCGGGTATATTGGTTCCGCAGGATATTTTACGTAAATATATTGCATATGCCCGGGAGAGAGTCCATCCCAGGATAGAAGCATTTGACACAGAAAGAATTTCTTCTTTATACGCAGCCCTTAGGAAGGAAAGTTCCATTGCCAGGGGAATACCCATTACAGTGCGACATGTGGAGTCTATGATCAGAATTGCAGAAGCATCTGCAAAGATGCACTTAAGAGAGGTCGTGAATTCCTTTGATGTTGACGTGGCAGTTGAAGTAGTTTTGGATAGTTTCTGCAGCACACAAAAAGTGTCAGTTAAAAGGCAGTTATTGGTTAAGTTCCGGAAATATCTGCCAAACAAGGAGGATATAGTGATTTCTGGAATGAACTTGATTAATTCCTTGTTGGTCCGTGATGAAAACACTTCAAACAATAACGGAATGGTGAAAATGAAAGAATTTAAGGTGAAAGCAAGTGACTTAGGGATATCTTACAAGAATATAATGAATTCAGCAGAGTTCAGAGAAGCATTCAAAGTATCTTCATGCGGTGCGTATATTATAAGGAAATAAATCATATTATTCGAATGTTTGGTTATGGGGTTTTATAGTGGGAATTTTAACGGGATTTTAAGTGAAATTAACGGTATTTAACTGTATTTTAATCATATTTATAATGTTTAACAGTATATTAAGTGGGCTTTTAGTGAGATTTAATAGAATTTAAGTATAAATAAGTTTAATAGAAGTTAATTAAATTTTATCCATATTTATAATGTTTACACAAGCATAACCGTATATTCAAACATATTTTAACCATATTTACGCAATAAAATAATAAATATATTTCTATTAATTCTTGCATAGTATTCTGCTATACGCCTGAATATTCTATATATTACTGTATAACTGCCTTATACGATTGTATATTGCACCATACCCTGCTACATTGAATATCCAATTACCTTCACACTTCTTCAAATATTCTCTGGCTGTATCTATCCTATAAATAGGTCTCTCATTCTGCAACTTGATATATTTCACTAAAATACAATATGGACACAATATATTTAATACCATGAGTACATATTAATCCTGGGCAGGGTTATTATGAATGCAAAAAAAACTAAAAAAACCAAACACCCCCATGGAAGAAGCAAAAACCCACAGTCCCAAGAAACCCCCAAATAAAATGAACAGAAGACAAAGGAAGCATGCACAAAAACTAAACACGTACGAAATGATAAAAAGACACATTCCCCCATTTCTATCACCCTGTATCACACTCTCTTCAATTTCCACACAAAAAATACTCCCACAAATCGTAAATTTCATCACATCAGAACAAACCCACTTACAACACACACTAAATTCACAAAATCCCTACTCCCCCAAAGATTCCCAAAAAATCCATTTCCCCCACCTACACCCAGAAATTTCTCTCAATTTTTCCTACCCCCACGAATTTTATGCAAATTTAAATTTGACCCCCTGCGTCAATGGCAAGAAGAATAATAAACCCAGTTTCAGAGAAAAGAAAAGAACTCACCATAAACTGCAAGGAAATGACAAAAGACGAATTATTTGACATGGAAGAATGTGCAAATTTCCTGGAGGTAAATAATAAACTCACAAAACACTCACCAGAAACACTCCCAGGAGGCCCAATGAACGTGCTCCTAAAAAAGGCAGAAAACAAGATTGTTTTAGACATGGGTGTAGATGTACGTAAATTCTACATCAAACAGCTCCTTAAGAAATACCTCCACAAGAAAGGACTAAATGACTGGATCCACATTAAAATAGACTCAGTGACAGGTGAGTACAGCCTAAATTACTATAACTTAAACGACGAATAAACCATTAGTTTATATTTGTTTTTCTACCCTAGTAAATTTCTTACGTCTATTTACTGCATGAAGAAGAGACAAGGCGTATACATAATCCTTTTTAATACAATCTTGCTGCTTGTCCTGGAAATACTTGCGCACATGAAGAGTGGTTCTGTCTCCATACTTGGGGAAGTATTCCATATGGCAAGTGACTTAGTCACAGTTACAGTGGGATTATTCGGTACCTTCATTGCAACTAAATACTCTGGTGGTGTAAATTACACCTTTGGTCTAGTACGAGTGGAAGTACTGGCAGCAGTTGCCTCTTTGATCTTAATCTGGCTGCCTTCCATTTACGTTGTAAACCTGTCTATTAGCAGGTACTTTAATCCTGCTGCAATAGATAGGGACGTAGTGGTTATAACTGGTTTTGCCTCTCTAGTGATTAATTTGGTGAATTTCTTTGTCTCTCTGAGGATGACAAAATCCAGAGACACGGATATGAGTGTTACATCGATATATATCCATGCACTAAGTGATCTTACACAGTGTATTGGTGTATTAGTGAGTGGTCTTGTATTATATTTAGACCCTTCCTTTGTGATTGTTGATTTAATTGCAGCTGTATTCTCTGCATGCGTGTGCTTCTACGGGTCACTGGGGCTTCTAAAAGAAGTTCTTGGGATGCTGCTGGATAAATCACCAGTTGATGTGAATATGGTGAGGATGCGGATTATGAAGGTGGAGAAGGTTATTTCAGTTAATGACATTAGGGTATGGTGCATAAGTAGGGGTAATCGAATAACAATGGCAAATATAACGGTGGAAAATGGGGCAGAATCAGAGAAGATCCTGTGGGAGTGTAAGAAGATCTTGCGCAAGGAATATTCCATTAGTCTCTCCTGTATAGAAGTACACAAAGAATAAAGGAGAGTAATTTAACCTTTTGGATATTATTATTTGTTAGTTTAATGAAGGGCGTTATAGGGTGGGTATTAGTGTATTATTTTGTAATATAAAATTACTGTCTAATTAGTGTCTAATTGGTGTATGTATTAGTGTCTAGTTAGTGTATGTATTAGTGTCTAACTAGTGTATGTATTAGTATATGTATTAGAAGAGATAATTTTGTGACTAATGTACATTTATAACCTATGGTTAGTGTATATATAATATTTCCTCTTTTCTCTCTCTCGCTCTTTCGGTGTGGTTTTTTCTCTCTTTATTTTCTCTCTTTCTATGTGATTTTTTTAGTTCTTTATGCTTTATAGCCAGAAATAAAAAGATAAGTAATTTATGAATATATAGTGTTATCTAGTGTATAATAAAGGGTTATTTCTTGTATAGAGTAATTATGTGAGTATTTACATGAATTTATGTGTGATAATTTCTTTGTTGGATTCTTCTGTTTTTTTGGTTATACTGGGTACTGGAGGCATGTGTATTATGGGTACGTGGGGTACGTCTTGGTTGTGTGGTTCTTTTTTTGTGCTGCCTGAGAATTTGTTCTTTTCATTTTTGTAATTGCGTGTGCTTGGTTTTAGCAGGAATCTAATTGGATATTCGTGGGTTTTAGGGCATATGCAAGATATATGTGTGGTTAGTGCACTTTCTCCGGGGATATTTTCAGTTGCATTTTCGGTTATATTTTTCATTAAATTTTCAAATATTTTCCAAGACATGCATGCAATAAAACCACAAAAAAGAAACCACAGGCAAAGAGCGCATTCAAACCCGTTCTCAGACCATAATATTTCATATCCCATGAACCCACAGTTCTTCAATAAAAAAGTCGACATGGTGGACATAGGATGTGGCTACGGTGGACTTCTCTTCAAACTCTCAGAAATGTTCAAAGAAGCATCAATCCTGGGCATGGAAATTCGCCAAAAATTAGTGGATTACGTGGACTTAAAGATAAAATACGAGCAGGCCTCAGGGTCAGCCCAAAATATCTCAGTAGTACGAGCAAATTCCATGAAATTCCTGACAAATTACCTAGAGAAAGAGTCGATCCAGAAGATGTTCATTTTGTTCCCAGACCCGCACTTCAAGAAAAAGAAGCACAAAGCAAGAATTATTTCTAAATCTATGCTGGATATATACCAATACGTAATAGAACCAAATGGCTTACTATACATATCCACAGACGTAGAAGAACTCTTCCAGTACATGACAGCCTGCCTGGAAGAACACCCTTTATTCTTGCGCCTTCCAGAAGAAGAGGCAGAAAAAGACCCTTTGTATCATGTAATAATTGAGACAACAGAAGAGTCAAAAAAGGCAGACATGAAGCACTCAAACAAATACAGGGCAATATTCAGGAGAAATCCATAATCACATGAAAATACCCCAGAATTACAAAAATACTCAGAAAGTACGCTTTACTTCTCCTGTGCCACATAAAGCCATTTAATTCGTGCAGTTAAATCAGTGACTTTCTGTCGTAAAATGCACCAATTATTTATCTGATCATTTCCTGGCATATAAGCAAGAGACTCTTCTGGGACAATGTCTCTTGACTTTTTCAGTTCTTCTTTGCTTAACTTTTTCACTTCCATAGTGGTTATATGCGCAATTCTTGTGGTTCTGTACCTGATCCTGTGCTTCACAGGAATAGTTGGGTCTAGCAGCAGTACATCACAGCAAACAACAAGTGTCATAAACAACAACAACAACAATAATAATAATTCTACTATGGCCCAGGCAGCAGCACCTGCTCCTGCAGCAGCACAGCCTAGTATTATTGTGCTTAACTCGGATGCAGCAAAGGAAAGAAGATCGCACCGGGAGAGGAGTCCAGAACACGGGCGGTCTTCAAGAAGCACGCCTTCCCCAAAGCATAGATATTAAAAATAAATTACTGCGCATATTAAAATGCATGTTTATGCGAGTATTACAGTGCAGTTTATAAGTGGCATTGTAATTTTAATGGGTACCATTAATCTTATTAAGTCATTCTTCCTTAGATCCAAGCGTACTCTGCAGATTCTTTCTGGGATTTTTGCATGGACCTTCAGAAATGCCTTTATGTTCGGGGTTTTGTACGTGATTTTTCATGAAAATATGGTGCACTCAATTATAACGAGTAAATTACTTGGGACCCTGCTATATTTAGGGTACTTGATAGTTACTTCTGTGAGTAACAACCTGAAGGGTGGTACTGGAATAACAGATGCTACGGCTGCTGAAATAACTATGACTGTGCTTTGGCGATTTTTTGTCGGAATTTGTGGGACTGCCTTGGTGAATGCAATTGACAAAGAGGAAGTCATGGATAGCCCAAAGAAACAAGCATTTGTTATAGTGTTTCTGAGTAGTTTTTGTTTATTTTTCTATAAAGTATTCTGCAGGTCTGAACTTTCGTATGAAATGAGGAATTCTTTGCCGGATGGAAAATTAAAAAGCACTTTAAAAGAGACACTTCATAGGATGGGACCAGAGTCGTATGAAATTGTGACAATTGATATGGAAACTGCCATGCATATGAGTCCTGTGCATGTTGAAACTACAGGTCTTATAACCCTATTGATCCTAAATCCATCTATTCTTGACAAATATTCAATTTCTGAGATAGAATTAATTGTTGTGCACCATGTCATAGAGCATTCCTTAAAGAATCTTACACTTTTTAGGACATTCTCTGGGGTCTTTAGGTCTTTGGTTTATATTGTTCTATTTATCCTTTTATTTGGATCTCTCTCTTATCTGCCTATTTTCATGCGGATTATTCTGTTCTGTGAGCTGACGGATTTAAGAGACCAAATAAAGTCGATTTTATTCTGTGTCCCGTGCTACATCATTGAGAGGAATGTTCTTAAAAAAGTGCATAAATTTATGGATATTTCTGGTGCATTCCCGGAGCCAACAAATAGACTCTTGCGAAAGATTCAGAAGGTTTCATTTAGCAGACACTTTCACACGGGAAAGTGCCATTTCGTCTTGATGAATCTCACAGAATCAGAGATAGCTGGATGCTTGGGGATGAAGGGATTGTGAGTCAGCAGATTGCCTTGCATGCACTGGGGTAGGTTGTAAATCAAGTGGGACCATTTGACATATCGTAAATATGCGAGAACGGAGAATGTTTCATGAAAAAATCTGAATAACCAGAAGTACCCATATAAATAGAAGAGAAAATGCACAATAGATTTTGTAATTAAGGATAATTGCATAGAAGTAATAAATATACTCGCATGGAGTAACGCACTTACTATTATGGGTTTTAAATTTAAATATATGCAAATTATGAATGTCATGACATGTAAGTGAGGATATTCTGGGTTGGTGGAGTGCCCTATCACATACTTAAGTTCTGGTGAGTATTACTATAGATTTGTAACAAACTAAAAGACTGAATTTATTGTAAATTTACAGAAAAAACAAAGAAAAAGCCACTTTATACCATGCACAAAATTCAAGAAAAATCACCAAGAAATCTTTAAACCCACTTTCTGCATGAATTACACGCCATGCTGCAGAATAGCCAGAATTCTTGCAGTTTTAAGCTGCCCCATATAATCTGAATTAATTTTATTTTTATGTTTCTTCCGTGCGTCTGTCTTCTTCTTTCTGTTCTTCTGTCGTATATAGGGATTGTACTACACGGAATTTACAGCCTAGCTAGAATACAAATTGATGCAAGGGACCGATTAGTAACTGAAAAAGAGTCGCACGATGAGTCTGAAAGAATTGTTAGACAGGTTTTAATGTACACTACAGTAATTATAATATTTATTGTCTCGATAAAACACTCAAAGAGTTTCCTTCACATGGATCCTTTAAATTATGTCTGCATTTATTTGCTATTGAATAACAGAACACATGAATACACCCCGAGTATACTCCAGACAATTCAGTCAAATCTATTTGAAACAACAGTTATTTACGTAATCTGCAGGAAAAAAGGTCTCTCTACTGGTATGGACTTACTATTAGATCTATTTATATCTAGGTACAATGTATTAGAACAAGCACGTTCTAATGGTTGCAGCCAAGAGATTTTAACGCACAAATTTAATAGAAGTATTTTCATACATACAGTAAGCTATCTTGTGAAAAGAACATGCATGCATTTGCTGCTTAACTGGGACAGTGCAATATTCCTTAGATCTATTTTTATGGTTGAGCACAGAAATATGAATGAATCTGAATATTTCTATGTTTTAGTTCTATTCCTGCAAGAATTGCATTTTAAAAGGGTGCTTGCATTTGTAATGTGCAAATAAAAGGACTCGATTAGAATCAGATTATTTCTGATTTATTTTACAATAAAATGCAGAATATACAGATTTAATAGGGTTAGTCTATTTGAATACGTAAATTATACTGGTTTCTACCGCAGTATTCGGATATCTTTGGTATAGTTTAGAAAATTAGTATATTTCGTATTTGCAAATTTCTAAGTGATTTAAAGATGAATTTATCTGTAGAAGTATATACTGTTGGATATAAGATGAAATAACTGAATTACTGATAATTTCAATAGAGCGAAAAGAGTAAAACAATTCATGTCTTGCAGCGCAAAATCTAAAATAAAACCCTATCTAGCCTTATTACAGCAGCATACACAAGTTGCACAGCTATAATACAATCCAGAAAATCTCGAATTATAAGCATCCTTATGAAATGGTTAGACCGTTTTAAATTTTTAAATATTTTTGCAAAAAATCAAATGGTTGGAGAACAAGCTGGATCACAAAGTAGTGCAGCAGCAGATATAGCGAGTCAAATCGTTGCAATTCCACGCCAAAATATTTATGTGCATAAGTTTGATTTTATGAAGATTCTTTCGGTTCTGTTTGAATCCGTATACGCACCAGTTGGAACTGGAGCATCCAGCGATTTTTATGGAGTTCGTGCATTTGAGGCTGGTCTTCTTGCCATGCTTTTCTTTGTAATCATCCTGCGGTTATTTGAATTCCATAATAATAAGCCAATTGTCGACTTGGAATTAGAGAAGTTCCGGGGAGAGTACACAACGTGCTTCATAATGGATGAAAGGCAAGCAGAGCTTCGGAATAAAATGAATAAGACACTTTTTACAATAATAGACGAAAAAAAAATAAGAGGTGAAACATCAACATTTGATGTAACCGACGTGGTAGACGGAATAGGCCACGAGCTATCAAATGAGGCCTCTGCACTGAGCATGCCTGAGTACCTCTCCAAGAAGTTCTCAAAGAATTCTAGCTCGTTTACTAAGACAGCTCTGTCTTTTGCAATCACCATTGTCTTCTTTATTAGAGCAACTGGTGTATGCAGTAATGCGTGGACAGCAATGCTTAGTTCTAATTCATTTTTGGCTGCTGCTATTTTGTGCTTGCAAATGATTATTCAGATGTTTTTGTTCATTATTCTTTTGATACTTATATTTGATAAAAGTGGGATATTTGTTGCTACGCTTACAACCATGCTGACTAGTATGCTGTCATACGGTATACTAGCGCCTTCGAATGGTTTCCAACAAGGTTTCATACAACTTTTATTTGCGATGTTTTCATCGGAAATGATCAAAAACTGTTTGTTCTCCGTTTTGGGCATAATACTTCACTCTTTGGTGACTATTCTGTTCAAATTAACAACAAGCAAAACAGCTGATTTAGTCTTCTCAATACAGGGTGCGGATTTTTGCAGGCTCGCTATTGCTACAAAGAAAATAGCTGAGTATACTAAGGAAGTTGAAAAAATCCCAGGCACAATCCCATCCGAGATTGATGATACCTTAATTAATGATCTTGTTGGTCTGGAGGTTTGCATGGCCATGCCAGGTAATTTTCTCGCGTTCCTTATGTTTGTCATAGCATCGTATGTTATTATATTTGAGGTGGATATGTCCGTTATATACTTCATTTTGACAAAAGCCCCACATGTTGGCCCATTTGCATACATCCGGAATAATATCGTTACAAGATGGATCACTATAACTAAGATAATAGCATATATTGCATGCTTTGTAGGAAGTGTATTAATATTTAAATGCAACCCAATGTAGTGATTTTATGCTATGCTGATTTATACAATAGAAGTGGACTTTCCCAGTATTCATAGAGTGTTAGCTATAGCTCAAGCTAATTTGAGGTATTTTGAGCAAAATAGAGACCCACAAAAGCGGTAAAAAATACCCTAAAATCTGACTAATAAACACTAATACTTTCTAACATGGATAAGCACACACCTTTAAGCATAGCAATTACAGTACATGCGCCCTTTTGTCTTATTTTAAGAGTGCAGCTTTGGAAATAAACAAGTTTTAGTGCGAGTGTTTAGCACGAGTGTCAGCTGGAGGGACACATGCGCCAATTGCAAATATATGAAAGAACTAAAAAAGCAGACTGCTCAGAATAAAACACCATTCCCAAATAACCCGAAATCAGAAAGGCACAGAGAACTCTCCAATGGTAAAACACTCTATTCTATCGATACTAAGAAGCTCCTTTTTTAACCATGCAAATTCTCTTACTCAAGTGTTCTAGTGGAATTTAGCCATGAACTACTCTATTATACTACTTAAAATAAAAATATGCTAAAATTACTTCGTATGGACATGCCATTCAGAATATGCACTGCGCGAATTACATGGATTAAACAGAAAACTACTCCGTGGATTCTAAGCCATTTCTAGAATAGTACTACGACATGCATGCCTCTTGTGCTTGCTGAACCTCTTTTTGTTTCAGAATGAAACCCTCCTTCAGTTAATAGTGTGAGTTTTCCATACGTCAATACATGAAAATTATCTTGTTTGACTGAGAAGATTCGTCTGAATTTAGATTAAAATCTCTCTTTCCTTGTCATATTTCCGTGCATAGCCTATTTAATTTGTGCAGATTTCTGATTTTCCCGTGTCTTCCATAAAAATATAAATTATCAACCCCTTCACAGCTTTTTCATGTAAAAGAAGACGCTTTTGCAAGCCTTAAAAATAAAACACCAATAAAAGCATAAAATAATTTGAAGTTTACTTACAGATACAAGTGCATGCCTCTTCTTATAACAAAGCATCTATCTCTAACTGGGCTCTGTTCTGTGCGCTATAAACATGGATGGCCTGTACATGTGGATTATATCTGTATATGTGACACGCTTTGCGACTTTTTGTGGCAAAGAGAGACGCTGCCCAATGTAAATAATAAGCACAGCAGCCTCCATCCCGTTGAACAGGTAAGAAAATGTCATTCGCATGAAAGAAAGCGTAATCGATATCTCAGATGTCGTGTCTCCGTGGTAGCTTTCAAATATGTAGTACGTAATGCACAGAGGCAGAAGGGTCACAAATAGCATGAATATGCACCTGCCCACTTCAAAATACACAAAGTGCATTTTGTTGTTTTTCATCCAGCTTCTTTTACTAATGACAGAGACATCTTCAAAGGATTTATTCAGAAGAAGCACTTTAAATGGCACCCAGTACGAAAAAGAAAGCTTCAGAGCGTAGAACAAAAAAGGAAGAATAATTGTGCTGTACTTTTCTATGGGCAGACACTCTCCAGTGACCAAAGCCCCTAAAATACTAAACAAAAATCCACTCGCAAACAGCAGAACCAGCTTTCGCCTTAGTTTCTCAATGTAATTCACCTTGAATATTCGCTTGAACACAATTAGCGTAAAATATATCCGAATGAAGGCACCAGATCCTATGCATATAAACCTGTGGCAGAAACTCGCAAATTCAGAGACCTCAATTGAGCTCATCCACATCCAGTGCATCCGCACGATCACCAAATACAGCAGACTGAACCCGCCTGGCACAAAAGATAAATGTGCTGCCTCCCAAATAACAGAGTGCACGGCAATCTTACATGCATTCATCCCAGACAAAAGTATGCCTGCCATCCTGTGCGCCCGCCTGCGGCAAAATGGAGGTATCAAGGAAACAAGCACTCCCCCAAACATAATTGTCGTAGAGCCCTGTATAATATTCAAAACATTCTCCCAAATACTCCCACTCACGTAATAAACCGACAAATAAACCACCAGCATGATAAAAGGCAGTGTAAGCAGGCTTATAAGATACGCAGCACACTTCGCCAAATAATAAGGCGAGAATAAGTTGATCACAGAATACACAGACGCAGCCAGAACATTCCCCAGCAAGATTAAGCTAAAACACCGAACCGTACAGTAAGATATGCAATATAAAGAGTCCGGCAGATACACAGGCCCTTCATAGACTAGGTACCCAATAAATACACCGTAGTAAGCAAGGCAGTACAGGGGAACAGAAACCAAGAAAAGTGGAAAGAATATTGTATTCGCAATTCTTGTCATCTTGTAGTATGCGTCTATAGAATAGTTTGAAAGTACCATGGCTGTATTAAAAATTTATTATTTTTTTCTATTCTCTGCTGCCTCTTCGTCAAACTTTCTTTTTCTGCTTTCCTTCTCTATGAATAGATTGAGAATTGGGGCGAGTGCTTTTTGTTTTAATGGAATTGCCTCGTATCTTAGTTCACATTCTTCTTCTTGCTCGTATCCTTCCAGGGAGCTCTTCAGCTCCTGCACTGGCTTCTTTAAATTCATTTTCTTTGATGCATTCAAGGGCAGCTTAACCGAAGAGAAGTTAATTCCAATGAACAGCACGGAAAATGAGTATTCTTCGTCCCCGCATTGCAGGTCCTTTAATAATGGGACTTCTTTCTGTGTGACACCCTCCAGGTGATAATTCTTTGGGAGTGTGTATGCGTACTCAATGTTTTCAATGCTCTCCAGCTTCTGTGCAAACATTCTGACTCTTGTCTCTGCGAATCCCATGAAGCGCCCAAACTCCTTCGAGTTGTCGCACGCCATGGCAATCATGAAATACGTCTTGTGTCTTGTGAAGAAATCTGTATCTTCACATAGCTCATCAAGTACCTTAAATGGCTCTGTTTTGTTCTGCAGACTCTCTGCGAATATTGCGGTCCCTCTTTGAAATTCTCTTTTCATCACGAAAAGGGTGCTTGTCGTTATGTTGTGTGTTGAGCACAAGGGAGGATATACGGGCGTAATGACAGGCATCTTGTCATTTTTATGGTGCACATTTACCTTCGGGTTCCAGACCTTCAGGTTGTAGTTACAGTCTGGGACTTCCTTGATGATGACAGGCTGCGGCCAGGCCCACTTAGAGAAAACCTCAAAGAACTTCTCTATTGTCTTGAAGGCATCTGCACTCGGGTACATCTGACAGACCTTTGCAACACACAAGGCATATGCTACTCCTCCCATGTATCCGTATGCGTGCCCGTACACCTGTCTCTTCTGGGCCCAGTATTTCATGAACCTGAGTGTCTTGTGGAATGTCTCTATGTTCGGGACCTGGGCAAGGATTTCGTCTGTCACTCTGTTTCCATTTAGGCTTAGAATGCATTTCTCGCTCATGTGCTTCAGCAGCTTATTATTCAGCAGGTCAATATTCGGGGGAATTGATGGAAGATCCATCCGGGCAAAGACCAGATCGATTGGAATTGACTTTATCTTAAACTTTATCAATGGAACGAACGTATTGGTTACTTTGGAAATCTCTGTTATGTAGCTTTTTGAGCACAGTTCATCGTAGAAAACAGTAAAGAACTCATTCCTGCTCACAAAATTTGGTACAACGCAGAGGGTGTCAATGTCAGCTCCGGATGAATGAACACCAAGTCTGTAACTCCCGAAAGTAAATATTTTAGAAAGACTTTTTGAGTCTATTGGGATTTCATTCCTCTTAGCTATATCCATGATAAATTTATTAACTAAATTGCTAAGCATTCCCAGGACTCTTTCTCTTTGGATTGACTCATTCTCATCTTCAAAGAATCCTTTTGTCTGCAAATATTCTACCACCTTTTTTTCATTCGATCTCTCCGTTTCGGCCTTGCATATTTGCATAAAAAAACAAATATTATATTATTTATGCGTACATTTCTGGAAAGTCGCCCAGAAAAGACTCTTGCAGAGCTGCAGAAAGAGGTTCTTTCGAATATAATTTATTACATAGACACGAAGTACCATGAAATATCACGGAGGAACCAATTGGATGATCGATTCTCTCAGGGGACACAGCAGGACTTAGAAGAGATCCAGAAAGAAATCGATGAAATTCACAGGAAAATTGGAGAAACCCAAGAAGAAGTGAACTTACTCCAAGGAAAAGTGAAAGCCAGAAGGATTGATGCAACTGTGGATTTAAACCTATTGCTACAGAAGGTGGCAGAGAATGCATCTGAATTGAAGCCACAGAAGACAATCCGACAGACATCCCCACAGAAGGATACAATCTATTCTGTGAACTTCATAAACACAGAGATCACAGAGATACCACAAGATAAAATAGATCTTTTAGATAAGATAAAGCATGCATACAGATAGTCATGCAATTTAGCACAGAAGATATATCCAAATATAACCAAAATAAATACGAAAGTCATTTTATAGAATATTCTCATAGAGTGCATACAATTACATTAGATTTACCATAGTCTTACACCCATCTTATGATGGACTAATTTATGGATATTTTTAAGAGAATTAACAAGACAGCGTATACATTGAGATTAGACAATATGCTTGCACATGCAGAGTGCAGCCACCTTAACTTCACTAAATATATAAAGAAACACCTGCACACCTATAAACATAAAGTCATTAGTACATCAAAAACAAGGTCCATAGATAGATTCAATATGCACATATATTCAGTGTCCTATATTGAAATGCATAATAAACATGGTTTTAGATTTATATTCTTACATACTGAAGTAAATAGCAACAGTCTTCTGAAATAAATTTATTTTTCTTCTAAAATATTCTAAAGGACAGTACTACTAGGAATATTCTCAGTGTGCAGTAAATCAACTTCTCAATAAATTTATTGAGAAATCAAAAGAACCTGACTAAATACAGAGGTATTTAGAACTAGAAATATATCTTATAACTAATTAAAATGGGCTATATCATTTTTATGCTACTGTATTTCTATGGTGCTTAAGTATATCTCATTGGCTGCTGCATAAAGGCATATTCACAAGTAACTTAAATGTTATTGTTATCTATTTGATCGTTGTACTAATATATGTAAATATCTCTTTGATCCCTGTAAGGTTTATTAAATAAGATATTTTCAAAAGAAATTAGTATAAATATACATGCGTATATACATTCTATAACGATTGAAAATAATTCAGAAAGAAATACAAGAGTAGATATACTAAGAGAACAAGCAGAAAAGGGTATATTTGATATAAACATATTTGCAGACGCAGAGTACAAGAATTTCAACTTTTATAGATATCTCAACAAAAACCTACAGGCCTTTAGATCTCAAATTATTAAAGCAGTGAAAATGAGTTCAGATTCGAATATAAGCACCCAAAGTGTATAAGATACACCATCTTAAACCCCAATCAAACGAGGATTCAGATGCATAAGATTAAAAGATGAACCAAAATTATACTTACCATGAAAATTGAACAAATGAAAGGCTAATCTAAACTCACTCCTTAAATTGCCCCAAGCAAGTATTATGTCACACCGACTGGAATATGCACATAGATTTATTTCTGGGATGGGATACCCCTGATATGGCAAGAATGATCTACTAGAAATTTCATTGGATGATTTAGTGAAAAATCTATTGGGCAAGATTTCCTTATCTTTGGGAATCCTTTAGCAGAAATGGCATCTTTAGCATTCAAGTTCATTCGAAGGATTGTGAATGTACTTTCATTTCTGCTGCTCCTGGAGACTGTAGTTATTGCTGTGTATACGTATTGGTCAAGGACCCTAAGTAGACTGGAGATGTATATATTTTCAAATGGAGACGGAGGGTTCAGTTCGGTCACAGGCTATCTTATATGCTTTTCCTTGTTCATGGCACTCTTATCATCTACTGCTGTGAATAGTAAAAGTAAGTTTACAATTAAGCTGGCCCTTATATTCGGGATATTTTATTTTACGTTCTCCGTTGCATGCTTTGCATACATAAAGTTCTCATATTTGACAAAAATGACAGACGGTGCATACGACATGTACAACAGGTCTACGTTTGACTTCTCTTCACTGCTTGCAATGATAGGGAAGACGAACATAATAAACAACAGACAAGAGCAACTCACATGTCTCATGAATATTATAAATAATGAGCTCTGGGTGATCATGATTATGCTGACATGTTCTTACTCACTGGGTGGTTTTATAACAATATTCATGATTATGGGGGGCAACTGCAAGATAAGAAAGCCAAAGACAAAGCCAGCAGAAGAAGAAGCAGAAGTAATTGTGCAGCAGGTAGGTTTCTCAGGGGGATCACTCCGGAAGGCATCGCATAAATCCTCTATGATGTAATAAACTAGCATGTGAACTGTAGTTTTTTGAGTATTTTATCTCTTCATTTATTATGCTCTATAGAATTACTTTTGTATTTGGATATTTTCCTGTACTTAGTCTATAATATGGCAAGAATTAGAGTGAAATACAAGATAGACTGAATTAGTATAGGAATAGACTAGAAGTGTCTGAATTTGGACTAAATTAATTTCCAGTGAATATATGATATAAATATATAGCAGGAATTGAAAAATTCTATTATGATTATAATTCGTGTACTGCTGCTGGTGTATGGGGTTATGTGCAGTAATAAGGCTATCTTGATTGACTGCTCCTGGCAGTACGAGAATTACAGGCACTTCTCTAATGTCATTGCACTGCAAAGTCTCCTGGAAGGAAATGGATTCTCACCAAGTGACATCTCTGTGTACTTCAAGGATGACTTACTCGATGACAAAAGAATGCGTGTGCAGAGCATACAAACAGATCACTTCACATTGGTAAAGGGTGTTGATTATACGCCCATCCACAGGAATACTTCATATTTTGAAATTCTCAATATGATATCCGGGCAGGACTCAGTTCTCCTGGGGGCAAACGAAGAAACAAATCTTCTGATTTACATGACAGGACATGGGGGTGATGGCTTCATAAAATACTGCAACAGAAAGTACTTTTACACGGACGACATAACAAATGCAATAATTAAACTGCAGAAAATAAGACAGTTAAAGAGTATACTGTTCATTGCTGACACCTGCCAAGCAGACACGCTCATTGATGAAACAAAACTTCCAAAAAATGTGACCTTTATTTCTACGAGTTTGAAGGGAGAATCTTCCCACTCCACTACATTCAGTTCTGCCTTGAACGTATTCCCAATTGACTTATTTGTGATGCACCTGCATAGACTTGCAAAGGAGAAGAAAATTCAGCCAAAAGAGACTATTTCAAGGCTAATTCAGAAGGAAATGCCAGTAGACCTAATTAAGTCAACTGTATCTGTAAGAGGCCCTGATATTTTCCTGTATGATTTTATCTTCCAGAAAGACAGATTCCTTGGGTCTTTGTATTTGTAGTTATACCATTCTAATTACAACGTACATCAGAATGAATATAAGCAGAACTATGCCTAATAAAAATACTAATTGGCTTGTGCTTAAATTGTACCATTCTTTGCTGTCCAAGGAGTGAACGCCTTTTTCCACCTGTTTTACATTTTCACGGACACCTGCGGATACATTTTCAACGAAAGACTTGCTATTTTCAAGCATCTGCCCGAATGACTCAGCCTTCTTCTTTAGGGTCTTGCTGTGATCGAGAATTGAAGCTGTCAATTTCTGGGTTTCTGCATTTTCTTCAGGCTCTTCTCTTTTCTTTATTTTAACCACCTCTGATGCCTTTTTAATAATTTTTTTGAGCTTTGAAATGCCTGCACTCAGGCCTCTATCGACAAGCTCATTGTAGGCTGCGACAAGGCTCTCTCTGTCTTCTTCGTTGTATTCCTGTAGATATAAGTACAAGCCAACTAATTGGCTATGAATGTCATCTTTGTCCTCTGGGTCTTTTCTTTCTAGTAATTTTTTTGTTTCCTTCAGCAGGAGATGGATGTCTTTAGCCATATAACCCGAAAAATAATTTAATTCAGAAATACTAATTAAGATGGTTTTGATTATAAATTGAATTTGTGCTTTATTCATGGGTTAACTCCCAAAGGAAGATATTGAAGTATGTTCATACTGCCTGGGTACTCTATAAATTTACCGTGCGATATCTGTTCATTTTAATGTTTTATAAGGTTACGCATGCGAATACTATTTATACTAAGACAAGAGAGATAGTAGAGAGTAAATATTAATGTAAGTGCATGTTTATACTATGTATATGCAACTATCCCAGGATATACATATATTATATCAAGAATATTCAGGTTTTTATAATTTCCCTAAAATATCAAGATATTCCATTAAATCTGCCTGTTAAACTCATACAATATAATGCACTAATGCCTTCTCTATCAGTATTTTCCATTCCCCAGATATAACCCGAAGTCTATATGCAGAAGAAGCCTTTTAATTAGTAGAAATTCACTGCACAAAAATCAAAGAGATAAAAGTGACCTAGAAGTCACTAAAATGACTAGTATGACTAGTCACTAAGATGCACTATAAATATACTCTTAGTAAAATATCTCATTATCCTAATACCACAAGAGTTTTTTAACTCTCACACTCACTCTCAGAAGATTCTTCATATACTAGAGACTAATAATTGTATAAAAATATTAATAGAAGCAGTGCATGAGAACAGTCAGAAATATTCACAAGTGATAGAAAGACAAAGGGTCATAGTGGCTAAATTAGACTCTAATAGGGGTGGTTGTCAAGTGAGTTTTATTGTTGTAATCATGTGGCTGTCTTAGGTGGCTGTGACCTGTTGCATATTTGATGAGTGTATTTATTCTTTCGGACATGTTCCTTCTCATCAGTATTATTCTTACTATTAGTTTCATTTATCATTGATGGACTCTTGTGGGTTCAGAATTAATGAAAGTGGGAATTTTACCACAGTAATATAACACTCCCTTATCTACTATCTATCTTATACTGAAATATTACTTATTTCTCTGCCTGTCATGCACTATAATATACTCATAATCTTAAAGACTTTCAGTTTGAAATTTATTGAATTTGCAATGAAATAACTTGAATTCTTTCTAATGAATTTTCCTGCAGGAATAAGTCTAGCTTAGATATATTCTCGTGCTTACACCATCTGCTCAATCTCTTTATCTGCATCTACACCTGAATCCCCAATTGCAAATTCCTTTGGCGTATGAAATACATCTTCTTCAGTGTGCAGTGGTCCTTCTACTGTTTTTGTTAGATCCTTCAATGTCTCTGCATATTTCTCATCTTCTTTTTTCATGTCCTCCTTCATTTCTGCTTCTCCAATGTCCACTGTCTCCTTTAGGTCATCACCTGCAGTGTGCATATCCTGGTTCATTTCTTCTCCTAGGATGTGCATTGCTTCTACTTGACCCTTCAGATCATCACCTGCGGTGTCCACAGTCTCTTCTGCAGTGTTCATAGTCTCATTGAATTTGTCTCCTGCAGCTTGCATATTCTCTTCACCAGTGTGTAAATTCTCCTTTATATCATCACCTACAGTGTTCACAGTCTCATTGAATTCTTCTCCACCAACAGTGTTCATAGTCTCTCCTGCAGTGTCCATTGTCTCATTGAATTTGTCTTCTCCTGCAGTCTCCACTGTCTCATTGAATTTCTCTTCTTCACCAACGTGCATGTTATCTGCGTCTACTTGATTTTCTTCTGGCTTCTCTTCATGGACTTGTTCTTCTGTCTGTGTTCCTGCATGTCTCATGCCTTCTACTTCTGTCTGTGCTCCTGCATGCCCTAGTGTTTCAATCTGGTTTTCTTTCTCTGCATGTAGTCCTTCAAATACTGGTGAAATATTCTCTACTGATGCATTTGTCTTATCTTTGCTCTGTGATCGAGTTCTCTTCTTATGTGATCTTTTTTCTTTGGGTTTTTGTCTTCTTTCTGTTCTTCTACTTGAGTGCTTATTTCTCTTCTTTTTATTTTCTTCTTTCACTTCAGTTGGAGTGCCTTCTGCTTCATCTATGGTTTTCTTTACTTCATTTATCATTTCATCTCCTTGTGATTTGAGTTCATCAGCTGTTACGTCTGTTGAATTTGAGAGTCCAATATTCTGGAAGTCTATTTTTGTCTTCTCACTTGCTTGTTCTTCATCGATTATGTTTTCCAATGCATCCCCTACTACTGATGCATTTACTTTCCCAAATATCACTATAAAAGCTATTAATACTAGCTGTGCCTTGATTGCCTTCTTCCACATAATATTCCACTTTATTCTGCTATTTATATTTTATGTACCCCTTATGTCCAAGGGAACCCACCAATTTCTTCTTCTTATTAATTTTTAATTGCATATTATTTGCTGACCGTTATTTAACTGTAAATTACAAAATATAATCCAATCATCATACGTACACATGCCCAATCACTATAGTTTATCATTTAAACAGCCAATCCTGCAAAATATACCCCTTTAATATAAAATCACCAATATGCATATAACCCAATTATCTAACGTATTCTACAGTTCCCTTTGTGCTACTCTGCGGATATAACCAGAATAATATGAAAATAACTGAAAAAGTGTTTTATATAAATTCATTGTATACTGGCATATTTAATAGGAAATAAATGAATCCTAGCTATATCCTGTATTTATAATGCATTATGTGCCTTATCTGAAGCTATTTCCTGCTTATTTTCCAGAATATAATGAAATACAGCCAATAAATAGCTAATTTATTCCTGAATATAACGAAAACCCTCATTATAAACACCTAGAAGAGACAATATCTATCGCATATGCACTGTAGTACTATAAATATGCATATTCATGCACTAAACCCACTAATATAAAATATACCATAAATCTGCACTTACTGAAACCCATGCTACCATACTCCTAACTTGTACAGACATATATAGCACTAGAATATACTAATCCCATTGTAAATCCATATCACAAATATCACCAAATACAAGATATAAATACTGTTTAAATTCCAGTAGATTCCTGGAATATTCTGATTTTCCAAAAATAAACCTGTTCAGAATGATTTTTCGATATATAATCTGAATACTTTTGTTTTGAGTTAAATTTATTTCAAACACCTGTCATACTACTATATAAAAAGCTGGATTAACATTGAAGCCCCCACTGTAAGGCAGAACAAAAGAGAATCCTTAAGGATATTCGCCAGTGGTACATCAGGCGGATTGAGGCTTATTATTGACTCAGCAATTGAAGACCTGTTGTTCGTTATTTCTCCAACTCCCGTGAACAGCAAACCGCACCCAACAAATGAAAATAGCACAATAAGAATTGATTTTCTGGCAATTTTCTCAAAATAAACCATAAGCACAGCCCCCAGTATAACACCAAGCACCAAAGGAGGCAAAGGACCTTCCACACCATACTGCATGAAAATGCCCCTAGCAGGACCCTCTACAAATAAAAATACACATGTCAGGAATATAAACAACCGCATGAAGAACTTGAAAATTGCAAGTATTAAGCAAGAAGCTATCACCCCAAAGAAGAATATGCACCCGAATGTGTAAACTGGATTATTCACCAGATTATCACCAATCTGCTTGGCTGTATCACTTGACATACTGCATAAAAATGAAGAAAGTCCTCCTACAACTCGAAGCAAGAAGTGATATAGATACAATATGGCTACAATTCCCCCATTAAAGGCAGGAAATTTAGACCCAAATATTGCCATTTCAGCACCCACTATGCATGAGATTATACTCTTTGTCTTGGCTGGCAGACTTGCCTCTGAGAAACTAAGTGCTTCTGTTCTTACTGCTCCTAGCTTATCGATTAACATTCTTGTTGTTTCATTGTTAATATTCATTCTAGATATAAAGTATTTTTTGTATTTGTTGTACATTTATTTCTTCCATATAGGGACTTATTAAAATATAAACAATGTTTTATGTCAACAAATAGACTTTCAAAGCAACGAGTCAATCATTTTCAATTTCCCCGGGTAAATTGAATCTAAATGGGATAGACCAAGCAGATGATACAGGGGTATTACAGGAGAAAATAAAACACTTTGAAATTTGCTGGAAAATAGAGAATTATTCTGTGCATTGTATAGGAATATACTGTGGGTGTGAATTTATTTTGGAAAATACTGTGAAAATCTGGTTATTAATTGGGTTATTTGGGTTAGAGGATGGATTTCTTGTAGTGGCATATTAATTAGTATATTATGGGAATATCAATTGATTATTTGTTGAATATTGACGTGGAAAGACAGATTAGATTATAATTAATTATTGGGTGACTTTTTTAAAGGGAAAATATGTGGGAGAATGGTACTTTTTAAGCACTTTCATTATACTGTAATACTGGGTACTTTAAACTTGCATTCTAAGGAAGACTCTTATAATTATGGAAGATACTTCTTTTTTACGGCAAGAGAGTATATGGAATGGAAAGTACAAAAGAAGTGAAAATTGAAAAGAGTCTGTAATATGCATATTCTACGATAATATGATGCACTTTCTATCTTTATATCTATATCGTGCAGATATATCCATAATTCTTTTGTTTCTGAAGTCTGGCATCCTTGTGTTTCAGTGTCTTGAAATACTTCTTTTTATAAGGGTATTTTATTCTTCATGATATACATAGTGTGCCACTTCCTGGAGGTAATATGCATATAACCATATAGTACTATGGGTAGTGTGCATGGTCTAGCAGTCTGCAGGCCTGCCTAGCCAGATGAATATTTTCATGCAAATAATAAGTATTTTGCATTCAGCAAGAATAAACAATTGTGAGATCAAGAAAAACAAATAAACCGCAATGACTGCAGGGTTTAAAGTGTATACTCAGTGCGCATATGGTAATTCAATGGGAATCCATGGTTTCTGAAAATTCTAATAAATATTTAATAATTGTACGTCTTTTTTCTTCCCTTCAGTAAGTTGCATCTCTGTTCTACTACGCCATGTATACGAGTATGAATAAAACCCCTTCTATTTTCTGCTTATAGCACGAGTGAGCCTATTCCTTTGATAATCTGGTCATTCTCATCGTATATATTCACTGTCTTAAGAAGGGATGGGTCATTTCTCACAGCATCAATTATCATGGCAGATGCGTCTTCTGTTTGGTACCCGCCCCCAAGTCTCTTTATCTTCCACTTGCTGCTGACCTCAGACTCTTTCTTCAAAAGGAAGATCGATGCATCAATCTCTAAATTTGTGTTTAAATTCATGAGATCGTATCCTATGACTCTGTCTCCTGCCCCAAGCCCTTTAACCAGTGTCTTTGCATTTACCATTTCCCCATCATTCTTTAAAAGTACCACATCGTATATTCTGTTCCTTCCAAAATTCAGCTGCATCCCAGGGGCTGCATCCTTCGCATTTTCATCCATCTTGCTGGGAATGCCCTTTCCATCCACCTCAATCACTTCAAATGATCTCTGTGCCTTTGATGACCCAAGTACTCGCATGGCCCTAGCATACTTAAAGTACTCAATTCTCCCTAGATCTTTCACTTGTCCCTTACTGTCTGCCAGTAGGATTGACTTTGAAATCCTAAGTACCACGCACATGTCCGTTAGAGAGAGTTTTTTCCCAAGAGTATCCGGGAGGTAGACTAAGTCATTCACATTTAATGCAGGTATTTCCACCGAGTATGCGAACTTGTATCTGCTGTTATTTGACTTTTTATCCAACTTCACCAACTGCTCAGATATTTTCACTTTCGCAGGGGCATATTCCTCAATGAATCTGACTAGTTTTAAAGAAGCCGTCCTGGAGATGTAGAAGAAGTCAATTCCATCTTGTTCTCCTTTTATGTCAGTTGTCTCCTCGTGCAGGCCTGCCTTCAGGATAGCCTGCTCCAGAAGAAGCAGAGTCTGCTTTGACTGGCACTTCTGCCTCAACTGCACAACACAGTTCCACGTCTGATTTGATGCTGCTCTGGCGCAGTCTAGACAGTGCTTCCCTTTAATCACCCAAGTGATATCTAGTTCTTCTGCATGCTCCAATCCAAATATGTCCATCTCAGATGTCCTATCAATACTCACCTTCATTCTGACTCTCTTAGAGTGCTCCTCAGAGTGTATAAAGTACGCATCTACTAGCTTCAATTTCGCTAACTCCGGGATTTTTTTCAGTAAATACGCAAGCATCTCTGGGCCTTCAAAGCGCAATGTAGTCCAGCCAGAAGGGGGTACACTGTACCGCATGCACGTACTGCACCTGTCCACCTCCCGGGACGTATCCACATTTAATTTTGGCAACTCTCTGACTGTGCATTCAAAGCACATAGAAGTCTCAAACATACTTTCAGTTCCGCACAAGCAGCAACGCATTAAAAATTTTATTAATTTGGCTGGTTAAACATTCTTGCTACTTCCTGGACAGCATCGACTGAAATCTCTTCAGACAGCACAGCAGCCAAAGGGAGCAGACCAAATGCAAATCTGAGTGTACTTTGATTGGCTACTTTATAAAGCAGCTGCACTGCAGATTCTGTTATCTTTATCTTTTCTGCTTTTACCTTTTGGTCTATAATCCTGCAGACTGCCTCTTCCTGTGGTCTTTCCATCTTAACTACAAATAGTCTGCTTAAGAAGGTGGCAGGCATTCCGAATAGACTAATTTCATCAGAACCTGGTACTTTTATTTTCCCTGCATTTGTAGCTAGTATAATCACTGGGCAGGTGTCTGTCTCCAGGATTGTACTTAGGAAGGAGTAGCATGGTAGGTCTAGCATATGTGACTCATCAATGAATAGTACACCAGGTGTTATCTCTGCAGCCCCAATGCTTAACTGATAATTTATCTTTGCATCTACATCTGCCCTGAGTCTGCTTGTTATTTCTACCCTCCCTGTGTGCTGCATCTGCGTGATAATTGAGAATACGTCTTCTCCTTTGGGCTTTGCATTGGCTAGGTCTATCTCATGCAAGGTCATTTCCTGCAGGACTTCCTTCTTCATGAATATATCTCCCTTTGGCATTGGTACATATTTATCACTCTCAATGTCAAACTCAGATGCATATGAGTCACTTCTTCCTATTTTCTTTATAATATTCTCTTCTGGTTCAATGTAGATTACGTCACCTACCGTTATTTTTTGTTTTACTATTTCCTGTGAGAGAAGAGGGTTTAGTGTAAGTCTTTCTGTTCTTTTTGCACTCCTTAGTGATACATATATATTTGAAATTGTCTTTTTGTAATTATTCAATGGGTCTTCCTTCTCTTCTATTTTTATATCGATCACTTCCCCTTCAAATACACTCTTTATCTCTCTTATTCTTATGCTAGTAGCCCTTCTTATTGCCTGGTGTAATATTTCTGTCTTTTTTATTGTGGCTGAATATACTTCACTGCCTGTCATTCTTACAAAAGGTACTCTTACGCCTAGTTCTTTGGATATGCCTACTGCTAGGGCTGTCTTACCACTGCCACTTTCCCCGGATATAAGAAGTACTTTTCCTGCTATTTTTTTGTTAATTATCATATCCGTGAATATACTGGCTGCTTTCCTTTGTTTCTCCATTCCCACTAGACCTGATGTCTCTGTGGGTTCCATTGCCCTGTCTATCCCTAGACCAGTAATGTGGCTGTGCGCTAGTCCTTTGTCCATAAAAAAAATAAAATGTATTCTTGTTATATCTTATGGGAATTGAATTATTTTCTGGAATATTTTGGTTTGTGGCTTTGGTAATTTATGGGTTATTGTGGTACTTTGGTGCAGCTGGGTTATTATATGGGGATATTTGGTGAAATCTTGTGAAATTTCATTGAAGTTATTTTCATTTTGTTCTGTGGTCTTATGTTGTGTGGTTTTATTATAATGCTTAGTACTGCATTATATTGTAATATATTGAGTCTTGTTTGCTCTTGTTATATTATTTATATAGCTTGCATAACTAGAAATATTTCTTCTCTTTGCAGATTCTTCATTGAAGGAGAGTGCTTGGTGGGAGGTCTCTGGGGAGCTGGTGGGTTCTGTTGTATGGGGTCCTCGTAGCTCAATGGCAGAGCGTTGCCTTCCTAAGGCAAAGGTTGCGGGTTCGAAACCCGTCGGGGACGATCCACCTTTTTATCCCAATCCACTCCCATCCCTCACAAACCATGCATCCCGAGACTGCATCCTTCCCTCTTAGATCACACCCTCCCTAAGACTTTCCTATTTTAAATTCTTGCACGACAAGATAACCCGATATAACCCGAGATACACTGTGCACCCGTCCTGTGCAAATTCGCTTAATATTTACAGCCACCTTATAGTGCACGATATAATACTCAAAGCACCCACTGTATGACACATAATCAGGACACCTTCAAATATTCCAATACTCCTACCTTCTGCACAAAAATCAACCGAATTAATAGACCAATTACAACGCATAAATATTCACCAGTAATAATATCTTGTCTCTTCCAGTATTACATCACCATATACTGCAGCCAGTTTTTCTTCTTTTTCTCCTAAGTATCCGCATAATAATCCTCTTTGATTTTTTTATTATGATTAAACCTGCTGTGATCTGGACTGCTTCCAGGGCTGCAGTGCTCTCTGTATCTGCTGCATCTTCATTTTTCATTCCACACCATGACTTCTCTAGTGATCTCCTGCAGTGCAGTAGCCCCATTTCCTTTCTTGTCCGATGGGATGCCATTTATTTCCATAATATTGCCAAGTACGGGTACACTTCTGATAATATGACTGCCTTCTTTCCTTTGTATCCTATGCTAATCCGTGCTTTATCTTATCTCTGGATACCCACTGTATTCGCAGGTGTCCTTCTCTCTAATTTCGCATTTCTTCTTTCTTCTTTGATTCTTTACAGGATCACTGAAAAACACTTCAGTCAGTCACATGCCACCAGAGCATGCATTCTCTTCTGCTTCAGTCCTTGCTCAATTATCTACTCCTCATTGTACACTGAGTCATTATTCTGCCTCTTCACTATGCTCTCCCTTGAGAGTCTGCTGCATACCCGGGGTGCATCTTTTTTGTGGCTCTCATTGGCATCTTACGTTCGCTCAAATGGCTTCATCCTGGCACCCATCGCATTCATGGAGGGGCTGGCTATGGGCTCTTATGGTTTGGGTATTTTTATGGCACTTCTTCCTGTTCTTTCATTTTTTAGTGTGCAGCTGTTTTGGCTTCTCACTAGATTCCCATACATTAAGACACTTCCGTACTCTTACGTACAGGCTGTCTATTGGGAGCAAGGATTCATGGAATTCTACAAGCATGGGAAGAATATCCCAAATATCATAGTGGGTTTGCCCTTTGTGCTTCTCTCTTGTCTTGTCTCATGGAATTATTTCATGCAGGAAAGAAGGCTTCTTCAACTTGCACTCACAGAAGGAAAAGAAAAAGTCATCTCCAGTAGACTAAATATATTGATGAACAGAGAGAGACAGAAGAAGGAAACTGTTAAGGTTAAAAGGGCTTCTGTAATGAACGTATTCTTCTTTGCTAGGTTATTCCTTCATTTTGTTCTTCTATTCCAAATAATTCTTTCAATCTTCTTTATTCACATGAATATGCACTTTCGCTTTGTTTCTTATAATCCTGTGATATACTGGGAACTATCTGAGATATTTGTGAAAAAAGGGTTCTGGAGGGTTTTACTATTCGGGTATGTGTGTTTTGGTCTTTCATATGGTGTATTATATGGTGCTTATTTTCCTCCTGCTTAATTTTTGGTTTACAGCTGGATTTTCTGCTTCCTTTGCATAGAAATATTTTTGTGCGAGAACCACAAAAAATCGTGCTCTGTGGTACTGCAGACTAATCGAGTGGTAAAATCGTGGTTTGTGGGAAATAAATCTATCTTGCTTTATTGTGTTAGAATTGCATGTTCTGGAGGGGTTGTTTTTGTTTCATTGTGGCATATGCCTTTTGAGGCAGTTCTCTTGATTTTTTACTATATTTGTCTATGCTTGGTTCTAGTGGGATTGTGTGTTCTTATAGGGTGCAAGTTAATTTATGCACTTTTATTGGTGTATCACTGTGATATATTATTTCCTGCATGGTGCCATTATGGTTTTGAGTGTGTACAGTATGAGTTCCCTTATGAAACTGCTGTATATTACGGATACTTTCATGTACCTTTGGTCTTACCATTGCCAGATGTGTGTTTTAGTTATATTCTGTAGTTCTCTTGTATTTCTGTGCTTGCATACATGTTACTTTGTGGTTTGCACTTTTTTAGAGTTTTTTCGTATTATAAACCCTTTCATATACTGCGTATTGAACACTTTTTTCTTAAACGCATAGGTGCTAAAACACTCACAGACAGAAAAACAAGAATAACCCAAAATAAATAAGCACACAACCAAGAAGAACCCGTTATTTTAGTGTATTCCCAAGCATACACCATGCTAATCCCCAGATACATATAGAAACTCATGTTCCAGCTATATTTAAGATGACTTTCAGAAAGTTCTGGATATTCCATAAAAAGAGTGCACAGTAGAAGTACACCAGGCTGCACTCCAGGAATAAAGAAGCAATCACATGCCAGAAGGGTCTAAACCAAAAATCAACCACCCTGGAATATTGAATATTCAATATCCCAAAATACTCAAATATTAAGCCCACAGAAGTAACAAAAACACATCTATCACACTAAGCATACTTAACACACAACAGAAATACCCTAAACAAAACAATTATCAGATAGACTAATCCCCATAATATATCTGTAAAATGTAAATTCTTTAAGAATTTCTTCTCTCTAGTGCTCTGATGGATATTCAAATAGAAATGCAGCCAGAATATTTTTTAAAATGAAACAGCAGAGAACAAGACGCCTGTACATAGAAAGAATAATAGTGGAGAACTTTAAAAGCTACAAAGGAAGCCATACAATAGGACCATTTGGAAAAGGATTTAATACAGTGGTAGGCCCAAATGGCTCAGGAAAAAGCAACGTGATAGATGCAATACTCTTTGTACTAGGATTTAAAGCAAAGAAGCTAAGACACTCAAGGGCAGAAGATCTGATCAACTCAGGGGAGCCAAGACCAGATAAGGCAACTGTGATAATTGAGCTAAAGGATGAAACAGGAGAAGGCGTGACTGTGTCTAGGGCAGTAAATAAAACAGGAAAAAGCACATACGCAGTGAATAACTCACCAAGTACCCAGGAGACAGTAACAGATCTAATGAAAACCTACAATGTAGACCTAATAAACAACAGATTCATGATACTCCAAGGGGAAATTGAAAGTATCTCGAATATGAAGCCAAAGGGAACAGGAGAACAGGCAGGCCTAGTAGAATATCTAGAGGAAATTGTAGGCACAAATGTCTTCATAGAGAGAATACAACAGGCAGAAGAAAAAGTCAAATTTACAACAGAATTAGCAGACAGGTACAGGGCAGAGTACCAGTTCATTGAGAAAGAAGTGAATTACCTAGAGCCAAAGGCAAAGGATGCTAAGTCCAGAATAGGAAGTTATCTGGCAGCAATCCATAAGAGACAGGAGATCATAAAGGAAGAAAGAAAGGATGCAGATGATGCAATGGAGAAGGCAGCAAATGAAAAGAAAGAAGCAGAGCAGGAACTGGTTGATCTGAAGAAAAAGAAAGAAGAAGTTTTAAAAGGTCAAAAAATAGTAGAGACAGAAGAGGAAGAAGCAAAGGGTCTTCTCAGAAGGAAAGAAGGCATCTACTTAGAGGCAAAGAGTAAATATGAAAGCATAGACTTAAGAAACCGAAGAGTAAAAGAACTGATTAAAATCCATGAGAAAAAGAAAATATCCCTTCAAGAAGAAGTCCACCAAATAAAAGAAGAGAAGGCAAGGTATGAAACCAAGAAGAAAGCATCAGAGGAAGAAAAAGAAGAAAATCAAACGAAAATACAAGAGAGCCAGAAAGAAAGAGAGAGTCTATCAAAGGAAATAAAGAAGATTGAGGCAAATATGAATGGACAGGAAAGGATAGACCTGGAACAAGCAAAGAAGAACCTACTAGACCACATGAGAGGCTCAAAGGGAATAAAAGACCAGCTAAGAGAAAAAAGAAAAGAAAGAGAGACAGTTGAAAATAGAAGAAATAAATTGGAGAGAGCAGCACAAGATATCCCACAGGCAATTGAGAAAATAAAGGAGAGTGCATCAGCATACAGCCAGGAGAAGCATGATAAACTAGAGAATAAGATGCGAAATTTAGAAAAAGTCAAGGAAGAAACAATATTCGAGTTACGCAAAAGGGAGAATGCACTGTATGAAGCACAGAATGAGATGAAAACATCAGATGTAACAGACAAATTAAGTCAGCACCTGCAGATTGAAGGATACCATGGTAGAGTAAAGGACTTAGGTTCAATCCCAGATAAGTACACAATGGCCCTCTCTGCAGTAGCAAAAGGATCACTTAATAACCTAGTAGTAGATACAACAAGAATAGCTGAGAAGTGCCTGGATATAATTAAGAGCAAACAGCTTGGGAGACATACAATTATTGTTCTGGATAAAATTGCATCAGATATAAGGCAAAGTAAAGAATGTAACAGACTCCTGGATAAAATAAGAACAAAAGACCTGTACAGAAGGTGCTTCTACCATATACTAGGAGACACACTTGTAGTTAATAATATGGAGGCTGCCATGAAAAGGGCATTTGCCCCAGATAGACCCAAGGTAGTGACCTTGGATGGGAAGGTCATTGATAGAAGTGGTCTAATGAGTGGGGGTGCAGTGCGTCCTGTGGTGCTGTCCCAGAGAAGAACCCAGAAGGAGATAAATAAGGAACTGAAAGAAGCAGAAGAAGCAGTTAAGGAGGCACGTGATGGACTAGGTACTGTGAATGCAGCTATAGACAAAACAAAAGAGAGACTTGACACAGAAATAGTACACAAGAAGAACAAGGAACAAGCAAACCAAGAGATTATACTACTGGAGAAACAGTTAAGAAAGACACAAGAAGAGATGAAGATGCTGCCAGAATTGAAGAAGCAATATGAACAAGTAAAGGAAGAAGAAGTTCTTTTGTGCAAAAAAAACAAAGACCTGAATTTAATTGAGATAGAACTGGAAGAGAAAATTAAAAAACATCAGGACACTCTGGATGAAATAGGAGGGGCATCATATAAAGTGATGAAGGCAAGGCTTGAGGGCCTGGAGGAGCAGATATTTACGCTGCAAAGTAGAAATAATCAGTTACAAAAAATACTTAAAGAAGTACCTCTGTCAGCTGATGAGAAGGAAGGTCTACTGCAGGAAACACAGAATAAGCTTAGTGATTTAGTACTGGAGCCAATAGATGCAGAGAAGGCTACAATGGAAATGGCAGAAAGAGAGTTAAGAGAGGCAAAGATGCAGGTGGATGCAGCAACAGAAAAAAGGATTAGCATGCAGCGAGAGATAGATATCTGTAGAATAAAAGAGACAGAGATAGAAGAAAAACGAAGTCTAGAGGATGAAGCACTAAATAGCATTAGGAATAAGCTGGGTCAGATGGTAAAGGAAGAGAGTGACATGAAGGAAATTGAGAAGAGAATATCTGAGAGATTGGGTGAGCATAAGGATGCACTCCCTGAGACAAGTCAGGTCAGAGATATAACACAAGAAGAGATCGAGATAGAAATAGAGATGTACCTTGGGTACCAGGAGAAGAAAGCACAGGCAGAGAAAGAAGTAGAACAGCTGGCTGCAAAGGAGGCAGAAGAGAAAACTGCAAAAACTGATCTAGCAGATCTAAAGGAAGAAAGATCTTCAAAATTCCTGCAAAGCATCCGGAAAATCAATCAGGAACTGAAAAAGATCTATAGTATGCTTACCTTCGGGGGAGATGCAGAGATAGAGCCAGTTGATTATCTTGATCCATTCTCAGAAGGCGTTGTAATGAGTGTTATGCCCCCTAGGAAGAGTTGGAAGAGTATTTCTCATCTGAGTGGAGGAGAAAGGACACTTGCATCACTCTCTCTGATATTTGCCTTGCACGAGTACCACCCTAATAGCTTCTATGTTATGGATGAAATTGATGCAGCCTTGGACTACAAGAATGTAGGAATAGTAGGGCAGTTTATTCAGGAAAGATCAAAGGACTGCCAGTTCCTGGTGATCAGCCTGAGAGAGAATATGTATGAACTAGCAGATGTCTTTATAGGCGTATACAGGCCAGCAGAAACTACCCTTACTCTGGCAGTAAATACGAGTGCAGTGAAATAAATCACTCAGAATTTAATTTGCACATTTTTTGATATATAAAATCTGCAATAAAAAATCCTTCACTATCTGAGAAAAAAAGATACACTTTCAAACTCTGATATTTATTTAATAAATAAAGTTTCATATACTATACACTTCAGATACTTAAAGTTAAATGAAATAAACACGAATATCCATAGATAAACTTGCAAGAAAGAAGCAACAGTACTGCAAGAACAAATGAAAGGATAAATTCCAGGGAGAATACTCAAGAAAATAAATAGTGGTTGTAACTGTTTATTAAATAATCATATAGTGCACATATAGTAGAGGTAGGTTGTACTATATTAGCAAAAGATAATATTAATATCTTATGGGAAATCAGTTATTTTTTCTTTTCGTATTAGAGGATGATAGTTTGCTTTTGGATTCATTCAAATACTCGTTATACTCACCTAATGGAATATGCATATTATTCTTGTTAATATTGGCCACCTCCTTGCATGAAAGTGGGACATTGTCGATGCCTGCAGAAGTCACAGGAGTTGGTGATGGCATGCGATAGAACAAGGCACTTTTAACTTTTCTCTCAATTCGGGTTATATCCAGCATAGAATGACTGTCTTTTACTTTGTCCACATTGAAGAGTGAATAGAAATCCATCGAAGTGTCTTTCTGGGATAAAATACTGTTATCCTTGTAGGTCTTCCTTTGCATCTGCAGGACTGACAGAAATGCCATTGTGATTTTATTTCTCACATGCAGCTTGCTCAGCAGATTGTTCACAACACCCGGGTTAATGACTGCATCAGCACGGCCATGCCCTTGACTGAAACAATCCCGGAATTCATCAATACTATCAAGCTCATCATTAATTAAGTCAATTTCAGATACAATTAAGTATAACTGTGTTAGTATCTGCTTCATAAACGTATATTCACCCTTTATCATAAATGATAACGTATCTTGAATCGTATTTCTTAGCTCATATATAGAATTACTATGGACTCTGTGATTATTTAACGGATTATTGTGTTTTATGTACTTCTTAAACTGCAAGTCCTTTAAGATATCCCTATTCTGGGCACGCCGTGATGCACTGTCTGCTTCTATTTCCATGAATCTGGCCCAAGTGAGCTTCAGTAGGTGCTTTGCATACTTTTCACTGGAAAAAGTTCTTGGGTGGTAGGAAATCTGTAGGTCTTTCCCAAGGAAGGATAAATTTAAGTCAATTATATTCGAGAGTGATTCTGTGTTGATTGTTTCTTCCCTAGTAAAACTATTCACAATGCCTCTCATGGACTTTATCATGCTGCGTATCTGACTATCAGATATGTCGTTAAAAAAACCTATTTTGTAGATTTCTGTTATATATTCCTTTGTAATGTGGTTACGCAATGCAGAATATGAAGAAGAATATAACAGATTATTTAAGATATCTATCTGAAGGGTTATGGATTTCTCAACTAAATCTATGTACTCCTTGAAGGAAACAGGATTATTTCTATCCGAATATGAAAGAAGGTTATCTATTTCCCGGGTTATATCAGTATATCTATTATTAACAGATTTATATTCAGTCTCCATTGTCTGATTGAATGTTTCAATCTTTGAGAATGGCTTATTATAAAGGTCTTTATATTCCGGGAAGAGACCTAATTGCGTCTTTAGGAACTCAATTCCCAAATTCTGGTCAACCTTCAGTTCCAACATATATTTAAACCGTGCAATATTTAGGGCATCCCCACCTACTATCTTAAATGGATGCATCTCCAGGTCAGATGAAATATTCAAACTCCTTGGGGGATTTGAAAGTGGTTCATTCATGGAACCATCGCATATTTTATCTGGGAATATATTCATGACAACCCGGTGAATGGAAGAAGGTTCATTTCTCATGTGTTCTATTGAAATAGAAGCCAGACCCACCATCTTTGAGAGTCTCTCATCAGGTGGATGCCACATGAATTTTAAATCTGGGAATTTTGCTCCTTTATTCTCAATTTCACTCCTGTATATTTCATTAATGAATTTCTTTGCTGTTAATAAGAACCTGGGTGATTGATCATGTATAGTAGAACATATCTGGACAATATCTTTCTTTGTTGGTACTTGCATATTTCTTTGGTTTCCTATATCTTGTGAGAATATATTGAATGTTTTCAGATTCCTGTTGCACTCGTACATTGTGTTCTTTTTTCGCATCTGCCTGAGTCTCAGTAGATTAAATTGGTCTCTTGGGTCGATGTACTGGCTGTTGTCTTGGTAGAGTACACTGGCTTGTTCTACAGTGATAGGAAGGAATAGTGTATTGGCATTCTCTATTTCACTCTGTATATCCTCAAGCATTGATGCTATTCTGTCTTCATTTTCTGTGCACTTTAGTTGTGTACTTTCTATGGCTATGGGATTGGCTAGATTCGCTAGGGCACTAAAGACTAAGAGTCCAAACTCCATGAAGGCATTTATATTCATTCTTGAAAATCTCACATCAATAGGTCTTTAAGTATATTTAGTGATAGAGAATGGAAGATCTGGGAGTGAGATGCAATTACGCCGTAGACTGGGGGAGTGCATGGATGTATGGGTATTCCATGGAGGTCTGTTACAATTGACATCTCGTTCATATCTATGCCTGCACAGTGGTCCCATATCTTCTCTTGTATCTTTGTGCTTGGGAGACGCAAAAATATATCTATCTTCTGGGTGGCTACACATGCATATTTTCCTTGTCCATCCATTCTTACAATGTGCACTGGGTACAGTCTACCTAGTCTATCCAGGAATTCCATGAGAACTGGGCTAGAGTGAGTTTTTTCTGCAGAAATTGCAACATATAAAGAAAGTGTTGTAAGAAAGTCAGAATATGAGGTGTGTGGTGAGTCAGAAAGTGAGTATGTTCTGACTCTTCTTCTGTGCGGATACCCAGAAAGACCATTTCCTGACATATTCCATTTATAATAGACTATATTTTCCTTTGGGCAGGATATAATAGAGAAAAGGACTTTTTTGTCTTTCATGCATGCTGCTACAATGGAGTATGACCTGGAGTTAATAAAGCCACGTGTTCCATCGATTGGGTCTAGTATTATTTCCATTCCTGTGCCAGCCAGAGAGTGGCAGACGGGTTTAAGGGGCTCTTCAAGTGATATTTCATTTTCAATGAGAAACTCCTTTATGTATGCATACTCCTGGGAAATATTATTTGTCTGAAGGGCCTTTAATGTGTCCTTATAGAAGTCGTTGTCTTCTTCTTCTGATACAATTGTAATAGGGTACTTCTCTAATAACTTACAGAAAATCATCTGGATAACCACATCGTAAAGACTCACCACTGACATATCACTCTTCACTCTGCTGCTAATTAAAGGGGCTCCTTTTGCTAGATGTGATGCATAACATATGCCCTTCATGACGCACTTGAATATTTCCTCAGTTATTTCTGTCATTGAAAATTGCAAAATAATTTATGGCTAATTATAGCACTAATACTATAAGCAGCACTTAATGAAATACCTCCATTCACTCAATTCTGCATATTCTCAGGAATATTGGTTTCCATTGCAACAACACAAATTTAAATATGTGTTTCAAATATGATGCCTCAGCATGTATAAATTATGATATTAATAGGAAATGTGTCTAGAGTCAGGTCATCAAAGATTATAAAACTATCGATGGTTTTAAACTAGTGATATTATTGTACGATGCAGTCTCAAATTACTGCGCCGAGATCCGGGGTATAAAATAAAAAATAAATTTATAGTACAGAAGAATTTAAAAAAGTAAAAAGACTCTAGTATGAAGAAGTGCTAATAATCCATTTCAGAATAATCTGACTATATATTATTGTTTCTGTTGTAAAATGGTTATTCTTATTTTAGAAGGGTTAAATGTAAATATAATTGGATTGGTTACATTTAAGGGTTCCCAGGTAGAGTGACTGCACCAGGGCAGCACCATCCATAAGACATGCATATAAAGTAATTTGCACCTCCTGGGGTTATATACCCAGAATTCTTCAGAATAATTATAAAGTGAATTTTCTCTACAAAAAGTACTTTTATCCTATAGTAATAAGAGTACAAGTACAGTAGAATACACTACTTAAATAACCCGATATAACCCGATATAACCCGAAATAAGTTTACCTAATAATTTCCAAAGTATTTCTACCGAAAACATTCCATCTTTCGTTTCAGAAAGAAGAATAACCACAAAGAGAGTATAAATCTAGTGAGACAAGTGCAACAAACCCATCAATACACAGAATCCATGTAAGAAATACTCCTACTAGATCTCTTATTTTGACTCGATTCATATAAACACAGTGATACTTTACCTCAGTCTGTTTGTTTTTCTGGGAGAAGAAACATCGATGAAACTTCATACCAAACTATTTAAGAGGAATATTCTGGTAGGTGCATGATAAGACAAGCACTTCTCTACCTTTTCATAGTTCATTATGTAATAGGTCAGACATATAATACTTGCAAGGTAACACCACCATCCTTTGGGTATTCAATCACAAAGTACTACAGGGATCAATGTGTCCACTGTAAGAGTATATCCCCAAAGATACAGAAAATAGTAGATTCAATGGAAAGGAAGCAGATAGACATAAATCTGTACAATGTTGATACAGCCGCATGCTATAATGAAACAGAAGAAATAGACGTAATCCCAACTATAATTGTGCATAAAGATGGAAAACAACTTCTGAAGTTCTCTGGGGACCTGGCATACGACAAGATAGTTGATCTATTCGTGAGCAAGACAGGCCTTAATAAGAATATCTTTGAGAAGGAAGTGCCTGCCCCAACTGAAATACTCTCCCTGACTAAAAATGACTTTTTGTCTTCATTCAATGGCCCATGGATTGTATACTTTGATAATGGATACGACCATTTAGTTGAAAATATTCTATTAGAGACATATAAGTCATTCAATACGGAAATAAAGATAGCAAAGTACGTGGGAGCAGATAAGGAGATAGTTGCAGGGAGGTATTACATATATGACTTCCCAGGGATTCTTGTCATGTACGATGGGATTCTTATGCGGTACAACGGGAATATGACCTTGCCTGCATTCCATGAATTCTGCTCAAAGCTTGTAGAACCTAGTTTCAAGGATATCACAGCAGACAAACTCAGTAATATAGTAGAACCAACCTTTGTCGTATTCTACTCTGATGTTGTCTTGGCAAACAGGGCATTCAGGCGGATTGCACACGACTTAAAGATGAATGCAACCACGTACAAAATGAAGATAGAAACAACAGAGAGTGATCCAATCCTTAGACTGGCAGTCTTCAAGAATGGAAACAAATTCTACTACGATGGAGATATAAACAATGAAGGAGACATTAGGGAGTGGTTATTCCATGCTCATTTCCCAAATACATCTAAGCTAGGAATGGATAATTTCTATTCAATATTCCATGGTCTGAAGCCTGTAGTAAGCATTATCACAGACAGTGGAAATCCAGAACTTGAAGACTTTGAGGAAATTGCATTAGAAAATAACAGAGGAACCTCTTCTTCCCCGTATGTCTTTACTTTTGTCGATAAAACAGAATACCCGAAATTCACAGAGACCAACTTTGGCAACTTGGATTCATCCTCAATAATTGTTTTCTTTGACCCACAGAAGCAAATCTTCTACGGCCGCAAGAGAAATCCAAAAGAATCCATCCGGGCATACTTTGACACACAGTTAGCACAGTACAAAGATGGTGTCCTACCGAAATATACCAAGCACAAGCCAGGTTCATACAAGCTTGCTGCCTTCGGAGTGTGTGGTCTAGCAGCCCTTGGTGGAGGACTAAGGTATCTTATGTCTAGAAAGAACAAAGCTGCTTTAGAATAAATTTCTACTATTTTATCTCTATCTTATCTCTATATCTATGAGTATATTTTGTCTTTATGAGTATCTTATCTCTATGAAGAGGTTTATTTTTTGTTCTCGACAAGAAATTTAAAGATGAAAATTTATTTAAAATTACCACTATATATAGGACTACTAGCAACAACAATTACTACTAGTAGAGACACTGGTTAAAATTACTACTATATATAGGGCCACTAGCAACAAATTACCACTATATACCATTGGCAACAAATTACCACTAGTAGACACACTGACAACAAATTACTACTATATATAGGGCTATTAACAACAATTACCACTATATTCCACTTAGAAGCATCTGGTGTCTGGTGCACTGCAGGCAAGACTTTTTCAAAGAAGTAAATTCTCACATAGACAGACACTAAATTCATTATATATCTGAATAATCCTGATAAATCTACAGATCTCACAATAAAACTACAAGAGAATAGACTAAATACAACAAGAACTAGTCACAGTACATAAATATGAATAAAATATCTGTAAAATTATACTGTCTAATTTACACTAATATTCTCTTTCTGAGATATTCTTATCTTATCTGTACTAATATTTCATTTTATCTACTACAGAAAGATCATTTTAGACTGCATAAAATAAAATTCAAAAAATAAAATTATGCCAGAAATATTCCTAAGGAGAGACCTTCTAATTGTACTTTTAACTATCTTATTACTGCCTGCTTATATGTGCTCTTATAATATATATGCAGATATAAACTCACCAGGCAGGTTAAACAATAGTAATTCTGAAGGAAATAGCACTAGAGACCAACTTAATCCAGAAGAAAATAATTCTTCAGATGTGAAGTGTAACTCACATGAAAATGAATCTACAACGGATAAGAGACCTTTTTTTAATGAACTACTGCAAAAACACATATATACCCCTGATTTTGATGAAATTCAAAACCCATTCATGGGATATTTTAGACATAGTTATAATTTATCCCAAATTGCCTCTGCCTTTATGGGGTTTAATTGCATAAGCAAAGAAACAGCTGACTTTATAGTGAATTCTCTATCACATAATTACCCAGATCTATGGCTGCCCCCATCAGACGTACTTTCCATGAGTGAGTTAAAAACAAAGATATTATTAACACTTGATAGTGTTAAGGGACTTAGACTAGAGTTTGAAGCAACAAAATCTGTCTTTGAGAGTGTATATACGTCTTTCTCAGAAGATCTCATAACAAAAAACCTAAAGAGATACAGTCAGGCCATGGAGACACTCAGGATGTACAGAATCCTGGAGGCAAAGACTATGTATAAGCTAAAACATATTTGGAAGCCAGAAAGTAAGGCAAAAGAAAAGATGGATTTATTTGAGCACTTTAATCCGTCTGCTAATATGACAGCAAGAAAGAAGTATATTCTTAAGAATAGAAATATATTCCAGCATAGTATTAGATCATTGTATGTGGCTAAGTTATTAGGCGTAGTTGCCTGCAGTGCCATGAAATTCAATTTTAAATCGATCTTACGCCTTAATCTAACCATGAAAACCTTGAAGCAAGAGTCTAGTTTAGACGATTTAACTGATATGTCTGAGTCCTTCAATAGTCTCAATCCATTCGAGTTTAACTACGAGACTGTAAAGTCACATGAAGATAAGTTTAAGCAGCTCTTAAAGAACTATGTTGAAATAATAAACATGGAAGACCGTAATTTCAGAGATGAATACTTCACCTTAGAAGAAGGAATCCAAGGAGATTTAAGAATGCATGGTACCATCCTGAGTACCACAGTGACTAATAAGCACATAAAATACATAAATACTATTTTAAGCTTACTAACAGAAGTCATAGACTCTAATGAATACATATTACAAAGAATTAATGAAATTCTCAACCAGAATATAAAACCACTTCCAGCAACAAATCACCCAAGTGAAAATAGAATTGCAGTATGGGCCTTTGGTGGCTCTGCAGCAGGTTACTTAATTTCCGCGATATTCCAAGATATCATTAGATCTATCATTCCCATACAGCTTAATATAAAAGGTGTTATCAATTATATACCACCACCAGGAATAGCAGATCAAATAGCTGCTGCAACTACACCCAGTATTAACTAATTAGTCCGTTATTTTAATAAATATGAAAATTAAATTAAAGACAAAACTATCTAAAGAATTGTCTTCTCAAATAAATACTAAGGCTAGTAATACCTCTTTAACTAAGATCTATACATTGGATACGAATGAATATAAGATTCTTTAATGAAAATATCTCATTGAAAAACTATCTGAAAGGTAATTCATGAATCCATAAAGAAACAGTCCTGTAAGAGAGAAATAAAAGAGAAATCACTCAATTATATGCAGATAGTCTTATTACAAAGATAAAAGTTAATTAATTTAGTATCCCAAGTGCACCCATATAACCAGAATTATTTTAATAATTTGCAGCACTGGAGTGAAAATACTTGAATGAAATGTACTCTATTAGAGTATGGTATAAATCAATGGGAACTTGTATATACTTATATACAGCCAGGATTCTTGCTAAAAATATGATAATTTCAGAAATATAAGCTGGTACATGAGAAATTCACTCGAGTAATTTCTGAAGCGTAAAATGCGAGAGTGCATATATACAGGTGGAAGGGGGCTGCAGCAGAGGAGAAAAAACTCTCTCACAGGGAATCGAACCCTGGTCCCCCGCGTGACAAGCGAGAATGATAACCACTACACCATGAAAGATTACACTGTTATTTTGGGCCACCAGGCTACAACTACATCTACTGCAAGTAAGAATATGCACAGAATATACCTTTATATCTATGGATATCTTGATTTATAACGGAAAAAGTGATTTAATCTGCATAATCAATCGAACAAGGCACTCTGACTGTAGACTCAGAATATCCATATTATACAAAATATATGCACTAAACCATATAATTATATATATTCTGTTATATCTCATTATGCAGCTGTATTAAGGATCTTTCATATAAATATTCTAAGAATTAAATATATCCATATGAGTATAGACTAATTCTATAATATACAACAGGATTTATCTTTTGATATTTTTAATAATTTATCTTAGATATTTCTAGTACATGGACTATAAAATCTTAAAATTTTTACTGAAGGGCTAGAGATAGGAATGTTTGAAGAAATATTAAAATACAGATATTCCAGGGGATTAGCAAAATACAACAGAATAAAGCCTTTTAACCAAGGTATTTTAAAAGTAGTTATATACATGGTGCTTATATGCATATATTTAAATACTGTGTATTCTAGTGCAGTAAAGATAGATTGCTTAAAGAAAAATGAAAGGTCAAGGTTGGAGATAGTGGATGTTTCAGAAGAATTCTCATCAGAAGATAAAGAAACAGTGACAGAGCCAATAGTAGAAGACCCAGATGATGATGATGATTCATCCGTAGATGACAGTCCATATCCTTATGGTCTTCTGGAACTAGAATCCACGGATGATTCATCAGAAGGCAGGGAAGCAGAGATGAACAATCCAATAGTTGAAGAACCTGCAATAAATGGTAACCAAGGAGTAGATGCTGCAGTAGGCATAGAACGAGCAACTTCTTCGCCGACTGCAACAGAATATTGGGAAGCAATAAATAGTAATGCAAGCCTTATAGAGTACATAGAAATCATCAAGAAAGACTATAAGGCGTATAAGCGCAGAGTACCAGAAGTGGATGACAATGTGAAAAATCTGGACACTTTGGAGGATCTAACAGAAGAACAAAAAGCCCCATATATGGAGATTATGCACCAGTTCAAACTAAACCTCCATGCAGTCCACTGTGCATTATATCGTCTATTAAAAGATGTAGAAAAGTGTTCTAATGAAGATATAAAAAAGCCTTTTAAAAGTACAGAAGAACCTTTAGAAGAAGACTTTGAGGCTGCATTTACAAGAAGGTTTGGAGAGCCCTTAAATCTAGTCACACCTTTAGAGTGTTATGCTTTAGCAGCCAGACAGATTTTTATGTTGATTCAAAAAGCATTTGATGATTTAAATTACGTTAATAATATTATTACATCGCTAGAACCAAACAGAATAATATCATATATGGATAGAGTAAAGAATTGGTGTAGCCGCTTGACTGATAACACAGGAGAATTGCACAGATTATCAATCAGACCCATATACAGCAACCCTTCTATAGAATAAATTACCCTGAAATAACCTACAGTGCAGTGCAGTGCAATTTGAAATTCTAAAAAAATCTACTAGTAAGAAGCCAAAAAAACACTACTGCATAGAAGAAGAGAACAAGCAAAAATAAAATATATAAATTATATTAAAAACACAAATATATAAGGATATATCACAAGAAACACCTTTATTATATAAATATCCAGTAATATTCTATATAAACCCATTTGAATATTCAAAATTCAAAGAAAGTTCCTGAAATTTCCAGAAAAATAAAACTATAAATTTGTTTTTTTATTGCCCCTGCAGGAGTTTTTAATAACTTTAATAATTTCTCAGAAAGGTCAAATTGATATAGACCTAGGCACGTCTATAAACTGACCTTAATAGACGCACATCCGTCCATATTCGGTCCTTCATACAGGCAATAGACCTAGGCACGTCTATAAACTGACCTTTTTCCGAGTGTTTAGTGTACTGCGAATACATCTATCAGTACAATATTATTAGAAATTAGTAGAAGTAGTAGTTAGTAAGAGTAAGTATGTATGTAGTAAGTATGTAGTTATATAGAGTATAACAGTCCTAGACACGGGGGCATTTCTCTTGGTCTTCGAAAAAATTTTGCATCAATTCAATCAGACCGTTTTTTTTGATATACGGATTATTTCGGTAAGTAATAGTTCCATACTAGACAGTGTATGTGTGGTCAGTTCGCATGGTAGTAAGTTGATAATAGAGAAGAGAGTACTACTTAAGCATGGAATAGCAGATAGGTTAGTTGGGTTATTAGTCCTAGCCTTTATAGTGTTGGCAGTAGTTGGCTTCTCTGTTGTATCAATGCCAATTTGGTTCATGATATATTAACTGCTGGTCCCTGAGAACAAATAAATCAAATTCATACCGTAACAATCCTGCTTCTATTCTGTTTCCTTCTAATTCCGTATTAATACTCAGTACCTTAGTGTTGTTTGTTGAATCTCCCTTATATGCAGTGCTTCTATACAGTAATTCTATTATGTGAAATTCCTTAATATTCCATCTTCATCCGTATTCATGCATATCTTGTAGTACTTCTAGACTACTTCTATAGAACACATTCTGGAACTGTATTTTAATTTCGCTTGTATTCTAGTACTATGAAATATATTTCAAGGAATTTCTGGAAGAATCAAACTATAAATTGACTTTGAAATTGTTCATTACAAGGTTTGTTTAGATAAGTTAGTACAAAATCAAAGTGAACTTGTCTATATGCAGATATATCTATGGATCTACTGACAAATACACTGTGTAAGTGTATAATTGTAGACCTCAGTATGTCTTTAAACTGCTGAGGAATGGTTGTTTATTATCACATAAGAACTGTGTATTGGATAGGTGACTGTGTTATGCCCTGGAAGTAGTAGCTTAGTAGGATATAATCTTGTTACATGAAGAACACATATTCATCTCCTACAAATTTACGACCTTACATGGTAGGAGACTGTTTAGAATGTTCTTCCATCCTCCCATTGCAGAATTGTGTTTAAATTGCACTTTTTGATGGCTGTTATTGCAGTCCTTCTAGTGCTTATTTCCTTCTGCAAGTACAAGAGAATATTCGAATGAGTGGAAGAGGAGACTACGTTATAGGAAATGACACGGGGCTCTACAAGGCATAGAGTGCAATTATAAGTAGTACAATATAAGGAAATAATTAGTCTTTATTGTAATCTAAGGAAAGAAGGTTATGAATACGAAAATATTCATATTTCTTGTTTTCTTGCTATTATAATATGCCTTGGGGTTTGAGTTGCTATCTGATCGAGTGGTTGCTTGTCTCTGTAGTTCTCTAGTGCACCTGGAAGTTCTTGCATGTGATCTTAAAATTAGATCTTTCCTTTGGTTATGTGATTTCCATACTCAAATAACCGTTTTTAATAAAGATATCATATCTAAATGTGATTATTCTTGGTGGTATTGTTGGGTTTCCTTGCCTTTATCCTGGTCTATACGGGATATTTCCATGTGCTAATTTCCATGAATATCATTGTACTACCACAGGAGCAGAGTGAATTATCCTGTGAATCACAGACACAGAGACAGACCATTATAAAGACGCAAGAATTTATATAGAATGAGATTAGTCCTTCTACAATATAAATATCCATTGATAAATATTCCTGTAGAAATATCTTTATATTCACTCACTACAAAGACAAGTCCATTTCTTCAATTTTCTGCACTCTTGAAGGAAATTCATAAAAGCCCTTTTCTGTCATAATCTAATCTTACATGAATATATAGACTAAATAAAAGGAAGAACATGAGATAAGACATCCATATGCAGGCATATTCCATTGGGATTCTGATCTGACTAAAGTATAAATTCACACGGGTTTTCTTTTTTATGAAAAGAAAAGAGGAGGATCTGCCGTACACTGGAAGGACATTCGTGGTGACTGGAACCACAAAAATGTCCAGAGAGGATTTAGTAAATAGAATTAGGGAGCTAGGAGGGAAAGTCACACTAAGTGTATCTGGGGCTACAACATTTTTACTAGCAGGATCTGAGCCAGGACCTGCGAAATTAAAGAAGGCAGTGGCTCTGGGGACAAAGGTGCTTTCAGAAGAAGATTTCATGGAAATGACCAGCCACTACATCATACAGCCTATAGAAATAAAAAAGACAAAAAGTGAAAATACTTCTAAGGAAAGATGGTGTGATAAGTATAAGCCAGCTACAACATCAGAAATTGTTGGGAATAAAATGGCAGTTACACAGCTTAAGACCCATCTGCTGTCAATGTCCCGGGTTCCCATTGTGTTAGTAGGGTCCTCTGGCATAGGAAAGACACTCTCAGTGTATTTGGCAGCAAAGGAACTGGGGATCTCATTGATTGAATATAACGGATCTGACTACAGGAATAAGCAAGAAGTATCTATAATTAAAGGACTTTCCACACAGAAGTCTTTGACACGAGATATTCACCTCCATAAAAACAAGGCACTCCTTATGGAAGAGATTGAAAATATGACATCAAGTGACAGAGGAGGCCTACAGGAAGTACTTAATCTCTTTAAAGAGACAAAAATACCAATAATCCTGACAGCAAATAATAAAAACAGCCAGAACATAAAGACAGTACTTACTAAGTGCAAAGTCATCTCGTACAGTAAAGTAGATAGTAGAAGTATAGTTGCGCACCTGAAGAATATTGCATCTAAGGAAGGAATATCTGTGCCTGAGAATACGCTTATGCAGATATCTGTGACTGCAAATGGGGATGTCAGGTATGCTGTGAATATGCTGCAGTACCTGAGCAAAAAGAATAAAATATCCACTGAAGATATCAGAATAATGGGGAAGCACATGACAAGCAACAACCTATTTGATGTAACCAAGGAAATATTACAGCCCCATGTGTCTCCTGCACAGAAAATTGACTTGTTCTTTGAAGAGCCAATGTTTGCACTTCTAATGGTCTTTGAGAACTACCTAGGAGAAGGCACCATAAAGAATGCAGCTGAGATATCTGATACTTTGAGTATGGCTGAGATAGCAAATGCACGTATGCTGAATAGTGATGAAAAAAGACTATTCCCTGTGGCTGCATATTATACGGCAGTCAAGCCAAAGATACATGCTACAAACAGACTTGCGTTCAGTAAGTACCTGGGGCAAATGTCTTCACTCGCTGCCTCCAAGAAAAAACTCGTTAAAATCATGAATGAAGCCCCAAAAAGAAGCCTGCATGGGGGATGGTCTACTTTGTACGATATTCTCTCAGTGATGAGCCTGCTAGAGAGTAAAAATACCCCAAAGAAGGATGTTTTAGAATACATCCAGGGCCTGCACATGGACAAAAATGTTCTTCAGTTATTCAGTGAGCTAACAGAGATTAAAATTAAGCCAGCCTCACTGCCTTTAATTAAGCCCCAAAAGGAGTAGTTCTTGGTTTGTTTGCTTCCCTGGAGACTGCAGATTATTTTAGTCGTAAATAGAAGCAAAATGTTTTAATTCAGATGAAGAAGCTACAGCAGAAAACAAAGACGAAAGAAGACTGCTTAGAGGAAATAGAGGCACAGAACTACAAAACCTCATTGGAAGCCAGAAAAACACTTAATTCCATTCTTAGAACAACAGACAAGACAACAAATATGATATACGAGCAGAGAGAAGTTCTTGAAGAAATAAGAGATGAGTCTTACTTTGCAAGGGATAACTTGGAGAAAAGTGCTAATCTTACAGTTAAGATGAAAAGAGCAGGAAAACTTCTTGTTGTAGGAGATAAAGTCTCTGATAAAATAAAAAGCCTTTTCAAATCTGCCCCAAAACCAAAGCAAGACTATCCTAATTCAATCACTCCATCTGACACTACAGAAAGAAGCATGGAAGAGTTCTTTTCTGAAGATAAATCTGCTGTGAAGGAGACAACAACGGATGTCTTAATGTCAATCCGGAATGGACTAAAGACACTCCACACAAAGCTTGCAAACCAGAATAAAGAACTAAAGAATCAAGTTCCCTTAATTGAAGATATAACTGAAACAAATGCAAAGTCATCCACAAAGGCAGAGAAGGTCATGAAAAGCTTAAGAAAAATATAGAATAAATATGGAAATATTCCATAAAATAATGAAAAAACCACTCTCTTTGCTGCGTGTTGAGGCAGAGTATAAAGAGCTAATATTTGGAGAGAATGAAAGTGTGGTTCTTGTGACAAATGAAGATGGAAGTTCAGTGCTTAAGTACACTCTAAGACTACTCGATGGATATTTTAAAGGGCACACATATGCATTTCAGATTAACATTCCATCAAACTACCCGTTTAGTCCTCCTAAAGCTGTCTGCCTAATGAAAGTCCTTCATCCATCAATCGACTCACTTGGGCGCATCTGCTTAAATATAACGAGAGAAGACTGGAGTGTACAGCAAGGCCTGCAAGTGGTTCTCTTTGGTATTTCTGCAATGTTTTACGATGTCCCAACAGAAGACCCGTTTAATAAAGAAGCACATGAAATACTCATGCGCAGCCCAGCAGACTTTATAGCAGAAGCCCAGGCAGTATATAATAGTAATATTTAGTATGAAAATATTCAATGAATTATGCAATTGCATGAGTATATGCAGATTTGTCTATAGACTAGTATATATAGGAGATTACTGCTGCATAAACAGTTTGCTTATTGTGGGTGTCTTCTGCAGATACATTTATGCTTTGGGTTGATTTAGGTGTGAAAATTCCCATTAAAAATAATAAACAGAAATTCATACAACAGAACACATATTTACCCTTAACCATACATAGACAGTAAACCCTTTTACTTCTATGTACTATATATGTACTATATATGTGCATATTCCATGGGATTATATCAATCCTATGGGGTGCAGTTTAATTATGTCATTTCTGGTACTCTGGTACTCTTATTATGTGATTCTGCTGGGTTAATTCAGGTTATTACTACTTACACAATCTAAAAGATATCTTATGCTGCTGTTTTATGGAAAATTACCATAGCTGTAAATACTAAGCACTCTAATAATTTTATACAGTTATTTTCCATCTAACCTTCTTAAATATACTGCATACACTGTGATTATGGCAAAATAACTGAAAAATCACCAAAACATTAATTATAAGAACAGTGTTATAATTAGCTCTGGATATAGCTAATTTTTAGGTGAAATTTTAAAATTAAAATGTATGTGCTCACGCGTGCTACTGACTATATTCTGCGTAATAGTAGGGAAGGAAATAATTACTCAGTTGAAGTACTTTTCTATTCTATTATACTCTACATAAATGATATTTTCAAGGAGAAAGTGGATTTTAGTGGATGCATTTTGGCCATCTCCATGTCAGAGTACATTGTAGTTGTTCTTTCTACAGGCTTACATATGTATGAGTACTCTGAGACTAAAGGACTTAAATGCATTCAAATTATTCCTATAGAAGAAATAGTGGCAGCTGATGCAGCTGATGAATATATCTTGCTGAGTATCCTCTCAAAGGACATAATTACAACTACGTTGTACAATGCAAATACCTCAATAGAATTCACTGTAGAGAGCATAGAAGGCAAAAAGTATGAAGAACCCAGGATTTTCATAGAGAGAAAATCAAAGGATAAAACAGTCATATGCATAGAATATACTAAACACAGAATGTACATATGTGATATAAACAATACTTTCTTTGAAGACACAGAATATACAGATAGAACAAAATTCTTTAAAGAAAATGAAATATGCAGGTACATATTCATAGACAAAAGGAACTTGCTCAAAATATCTGGGCAGAAGGTGGTTCACATGAAGATGAGCATGCGCAGGGAAATTGCCTTTATACCTGGATTTATAAAAGTAATAAAAAATATTCATGGAATAGAAATACTTACAAAAAAAGAAAAGTACGTTGTGTCCAGAAGGGAAAATAAATATATCCTGCAAAGGACCCTAATAAAGCAGACTGCGAGTGTAAAGAAGGAGGGAGATGGAGATGGGGAGATTCTTTTGATAGAACCAGAAAGTTCCAAAAGATCCCCTAGGTCTGTCTTACTGAGTCCTTCTCTATTTACATATAAATTTGAGAATTATGTGCACCAGCTACATATTACAGGCATAATTGAAATATTCATGGACTTAGATGGGAAGTTAACCTATTTGAGAAGTATTGGGCCAGTGGATATCATTGGACCAACTGGCTTTTATTGTTTCTCAACGCATAATTCTTCCTTGGTGGTTTTAGTGTATGGTTCTCAGATTAAAGTATTTGAGTACTCGCCTGCCTTGAAGGTAGAATCTGAAATGCACACTGCAAGTGGGATTGAGAGAGTGGAGAGATTTAGGAAGGAGATTCTTGTGAAATACCGCACTGGCTACATAAAGTATTTCTTGAACAAACAAAAGGCTTTGGAAGGAACTAATTTCTCCTTTACTGGTGATGAATTTGTCTCTTTAGATGCTCCAAATATGAACGTACAGCATACTCCAGTAACAATTACTAAGGCAAGTGATGGAGTGGTTTCTGTGCTGTGGAATGACTTGGTGATTGCGAAAGACACTCATATCTCATGTTTTCACCTTTTGCACAGTGGATACGTATACGCAAGTGGATTTCAGCTTGTACTGAACTCAAAAAGCATCTATTTTTCTTATGCCATTTGTTCTCTCTCTGTGTATAATACACCCACCCGAAGTACTGTACTTGTGCATCTAATAACTGGAACTGTGCACCTTCTTTCTGTTGATAATGGTGCAGTAGTGGGCAGAGTAGATATGCCTCATAAACTGTCTTCTGAAAGGCTAGTAATGCTGTCACTTGACTCTTTCATGAGTATTGCAAGAAATACTCTGACAATATTCGGAGGAGATGAGTATATACAGCCAATTCTGCGTGCATCTTTCCCTGGTCAGATAAAAGACGTATGTGTTGCAGAGGATAATATTGTGGTTGTAACAAACAAAGGGGCTGTATATTCCTTGCAAAAGTCAAATTTATACTCTAAATACAATCAAAATGATGGTGGTTTTGTTGGTGCTTTTTGCAGTGATTTATAGCACTGTGAAAGTATCCATATACTACTATTTGTATGCTTTCTAATTCTTGTATTAAATAATTCTCTCAAACATATACTTTAATTACTTTTTCTAGCAGAAGTATCCTTATAATTTATGAGATATGGTGTCTTGCTAATTTATATGCAGATTAGTTTATATCATTATGTCTCATCTGTGCCAATTAAAGAATTCACCAAATTGCATTGAATGCTAATATATACGTTTCTGATTCTTTCTAGCCTGAATTTAAGCTCTCATGATATTATGTGTGCTAGAACTTATTTTGTCTTGTATTTTTGTACTTTTTGTTCTTTTTCTTGAATGTAAAATAAAACCCTCTTGCTGTACTAGGGAGAAATAGACAGATTTTAATTTTATCTTTTCAGAATAAAAATAAATAAATATTTCATAAAGAGATAAAACTACATCTACTCTAACATGCAGTGTATATCTCGTGAAATAATCTTATTTAATACAAAATACCATGCTGGATAGAATATATGCAATATATAACAAAATAATTAGTTTATTGTATGGCCATAATCCGTAAAAGGTGTTTAATATGTGCTAGATAAGATCTTACATGGGATATACTGACAATATATTCTCATGTGTATGCAGTACTATCTCTATAGATATTTATCTGCTGGATAGTTTCAGGTGCACTTAAATACCAGAAACAAATAATTGCACTGCATGCATTTTTGTCCTTATAGTTGCTAGTGTTGAACGACCTTCTATTTAGTCTATAATTTGTGGATTTTCAATCAAGCAAAACGGAAAAGATATATGCAGCACAGTATGGCCTTAATTCTTTGAAAGCCCATTACGTATAAATGAGAGATCCACTCTATGCCCTACTAGGTCCCTTATGTTATTCATCTGTCTTCCTATCATGACAGGCCTTTCCAGGGAAATCCCCCATCCAATTACACGCACATTCTCTGGGTACCCCATTGGAAGAAGCATCTCAGGCCTAAACATGCCAGAATTACCTATCTCCATCCACCGCTTCATCTCTTCATGGTATCCAAATACTTCCATGCTTGGCTCAGTATATGGATTGTAAGCTGGCTTGTACTTTATCTTGGTTATCCCCAGGTTCTTGAAAAACTCTTCCATGAATCCCATTAGGTGGGATATGGTTAGACCTACTCCCATGATTATTCCTTCTACCTGATGGAACTCAGCCAAGTGCGTGGCATCTAGTGTTTCATTTCTAAAGACTCTGTCAATTGAGAAGTACTTCCTGGAATACTCGTGCTCCTGGGCCTTAGTAAAGTCTATTTCCTGCGATAATTTATATAGCAGCCTGGTGGTCACTGCAGTTGTGTGAGTCCTGAGCACATTCTTCCTGGACTCTTCCAAGCTCCAAGGGGCCTTGTACCCAGAAGACCCGTATCCACCCACAGTGTGCACCATTCGCACTCTTTCCAAATACTCACTCTCTGGGTCCTTTGCATTTGCAGGGTCTTCCATGAAGAAAGTGTCTTGCTCGTTTCTTGCAGGGTGCCTCTGTGGCTGGAACAGTGCATCAAAGTTCCAGAAGGATGACTCAATGTACTTTCCTGCATCCATCTCTTCAAACCCCATCTGCAGGAAAATATTCTTGACCTTTTCTCTCTCTATGGATAGTGGGTGCAAAGCACCTGCGTACTTTGAGGGCGTAGACACAATGTTGAAATTATATTTCTTCAGATTTTTTGCTAGCTCCATGTTATTAAGCATGTCAACTGTTATGTCACTGACGGTTGATGCAGCAGCAGAAAACATAGTTCCTTTCTTTAGTGTATAATGGGTGGTTTTCTTCTGTGTCACAAGCTTTCTTTTTTTGAGCTCTGCCACCTCCTTTGCTGAGAGGCCTTCTATCCCTTTCAGCTGGGCCTGTGTGGTATCACTCTGCACCTCCTGGTTTCTGTCCAGCTTGCCATCTCTGACTGTCAATATTTTCATGCGCATTCCGTTATTTTTTCCTCTTTTGATAAATTCCTGGATATCTTTATCTGTTTTTTCACTGAATTGCTCAGTACCCTGCAATTTTGTCTGCAGCTCTAAATCATCCAGAGGCATTTCCAGCAGAGAATATATAATGTGCTCTGCTGATCCATACTTCACAATGTCCATGCCCTCCCTAGAGACAATTATTTCCTCCCTCTGAACAGGTGCAATTTGAATTCTTTCAAATGACTCAAGCCTTTTAACTGCGCCTATTACTTCATTGTACTCTCCTTCAAGTGTTGTAGTCTCTATTTCATCTGCTGTCTCCAAGGCAGCCAATATCTTTGCTTCAATATCTTCTATACCCATATGAAAAAACCATAAAAATAATTTTTCATATTAGAAGGAACAGCTGTTCTTTACTATATAGAGGGTAAATAAATGGATTTTCTGGGGGAAATATGGATATGCAGGAATGCATGACTAAGGCACTAAATCTGTAAGAAATTGGAAACTGAGTAATTATATCGGCTGTTTTATGGTCTGGTCCTTCTGTGTAAGGTTTTAAATAGAATTGAAGGGTACTGTATATTTGGCATTTTATTGATACGTTATGAAGTCTGTACAATATTCGATGACTTTGTGATTTCCTCCAGAAGTACAGTGCAGACTTCATTGACTAGTGCATCGTTCTTTGACGCTGCCCAGTCCTGTATCTTTTTTGATACATCAGTTATGGCGGTTATTTTAATTAGCACTTTAGCCACATTAACCAGCATATGGTGGGGGTGCTGTATTGCTGGGTCCTGAGGGACTATTATGTCCTTATTTTCCTGCTCGTTGGGTGACTGCATTTCTATTAAGTATGACTTGATCACCTCGCAGAGTATTTTCATAGGGCTTTCTCTTTCAGATGCTTCTTCAAAGAGTTTCTGTGCAGTGGCTTTTATATCTGACTCCTCCAGAAGTAAAGTGGATAGTACCCAGTAGTTGTCCTTGACTTTTACCATTCCACTTCGTAGTAGGTGCCGCAGAAGCACGAGTGCAGTCATTTTAACTTCTTCTGAGTCAGACCGCAAGGGCAAGAAAAGACTGTTTCCTACGTCTTTCACAAGACTGCTGAATGCCATGATGGAGTCTGTGATAATTACCAAGGCAATCACCTGCAAGTCTTTTGATCCAGTTTTTAGAATATTTACTACGCCATTCATAAATCTGGAGCTGCACTCGCTGCTTATACTCATTATTTTTCCAAGAGAAAGCAAAGAGACTTTTTTTGTCTCTTCATCTTCACTTGTCACTCCGTCTACAACTGTGTCCAAAAGACCCTTTAAAGCAGATGTTTCCCCAAATATAATTTCATGCTCCTTAGCAAAGAATATTCTATCAGCCATTTCCTCTTGTTCTTCCGTTGTATTTTTCATGCTATTTCTTTTCGATCCTACGCTTAGTCTTCTTTCTCTGATCTCTGAGTTTGAAATGCTCTCTTTCCTTTTCTTATTTGAGCTTGAGGTCTGCCGTGTTTTTGCCTGGCTGTTCCATGCTGCCTCAATGCGCTCTAGGTGCACAGCCTGTTTGATCGCAATGTGGCCCACAGCAAAAATAAGAGGCTTTCTCTTTCCATCTGCCAGAAGAATATCAAGCATCTCTGTCGCCAGTTCATCTGGGTTTGTGCTGATCAGGTATGCAGTGTCTATAACTGCCTGGACGATTTCCAAATTCCCTTCATCTGCAGTGGCCAGGCATGCAATGACAGCCCGTATTGTCTCTGAGGTATTTCCTAGTCGGTAGTCTAAGTTCCCAAGGATTCTAATGCATTCGCACATTATACGCATATCTGTGCTTTTTTTGAGAATTCCCTGTATCCTGGGAAGGGCATTTTCTGTGATAGATCTGTCTGTAGTGGTTATTCTTCTGAGTAGGCGCAGATGCAGCAGCATATCTTTCTCGTTGTCTATCTTGTAGAAAAGCGTGTTTATTGCTTCAAGGCCGACTATTCCTCTGAGAGTAAGGTCTCGAATAATTCCATCATACGCTAGGCTGTTAGAGTCAAAATGAATGAGAAGCTCAATCAGCTTCTTTGGGCTCTCATTTGCCATTCGCTTAATCTCCTCTGAGAGAACATCTGCAATGTTCTTTCCATCAAGAGTGAGCCGTTGCCATGAAAAAAGGAACAGACCTGGGAATACTTCAAGCGCATTGTCTATGCCGTATGAGTAGCACAGAGAGACGTATTGCACGATTTCTGTTATTTCTCCTTTACTGCCTGCCTTTAGCAGCTGCTTTATCACTTCTACACTTGTGTGCATTGCCTGGTAGAAGGCAACAGCACTTGCAAAGTACTCTGGATTTGAGTCTCTGTGCTTCTCCAGCTGCTGTCTATTCAAGATGCCCCCATCAAGCACATATGGGTGATTCTCCAGTGCACGCTTGAAAAAGACTATTGCCTTTCTTCTTACTATTTGTGTTTTATCCATAATTCGCTCATGAATGGCTGTGTATACGCCTTCCTTCAGATGTTCCAGTAGCCCATTATTGCAGAGTATTTCTGTAAGAGACTGCACTGCTCTTCCTCTGCAGAATGGACTAACATCCATTGTTCTTTCTATTACAGTAGTAATTATAGTGGAAAGTTCTTTTTCTCCTTTTCGTTCTTTTTCAATCTGTGCCTTCAGTCCTTTGCATATGAGAACTGCAGCCTCAGTGGCTGAGTTTCTGATGCACTGAATTTCGGATGAAATTCCCTGTAGAAGGGGTGCAATAACATCTGCAATTCCTTGCTGCCTCACAGACTCGCATACCTTGAGTATCAAGCTGCTGTAATTCTTCTGCATAACTGTATTTTTGCTTTCCTCACTTTCTGCCAGCATGCACTCCAGAATATCCGAAAGAATATTCTCATCCTCTGCATCTTTTTTACTTTCTTGGTCTGCATGCATTGCTTCCTCTGAAGACTCTAGTGTTCTTCTGAGTGCGCTGATGTACAGAATGATCTCTGTCAGCATGCTTGTTGTGTGCTCGTGAAGCAACATATCCAGTGCATTGCTTGTAATCGAGCACTTGCTAAACTCAACCTCTTCGAATAGCTTGAATGCAGCACTTTTCACCTCAATGTGCACCTTTCTCACCTCAAGGCACTTGAAGAGAATCTTGCACAGAAGATCAAAGTTTGTGCTTGTCTCTTTACAAAGCTCCCTGCTTTTTTGTATTATGCTGAGAACAAGGCTTGGGCTGTCCTCCACGGCATCAGTCTTGAAATATGCCGGAATTATGCTCAAAAACACCGTTGCGCTGTCTATGTTGTTGAATAGACTAGAAATAATTTCTTTTTTTAGTGGGTGTCCATGGATGCTAGAAAGTAGCTGTGTGTACTTATCAGGGTCCTGGCTAATTGGCACTCCCTTGAGATGGCAAATGAGCAGTTCCAGCTCTCTTCCTTCTGTCATTTAAAATAAAAATGGCAAAACAAAATTGATTTAATCCAAAACACCCTTCAAGTACTGATATCTCGTGAGTAACTGAATATGGCAGCACAAAAATACTCTTCTGCACTTACCAAAGTGGAAACATATTATTCTTCCAGAAATATCTTGTACTTTAGAATTTCTTCTTTTGCAAATATTCTTTAAATTTAAATACACTGTATAGTGCATATCTCTATATATCTATATCTCTATATGCGACCTTTACACAAATATGTCAATCTGGCTGTATACTGCACATACTATGCAAAGAGACAGTGAAATTTGAATATTTCAATTTTTCATATTATATAGTCATAAAGGGCATATTACATGGTAAATAAGTGTTATCCACCTAGTTATTACTCTACTCAGAGTTTCCTGTAAATTCAGCACCTCTTAATATTCACCCGAAAATAAGCATGTTTCTCTTATACTTTTCTATTTATATTTCACTACAAAAACTACTACAGTCTTTAATGGTTCCAGTACAGAAAGAACTCTGAAAAAATGCAGGATAAAGTGAATTTAAAGGAGCATATTAAGAGACTAGATATTTATTAAATAGGAAGACAGTAATATCGCAGAAGAATTCTTCTCCTTAAATACTAGACTTCGTCACACTAAACTAGATATAATTTATTTCTTGTTGTATATAGTCTCTAGTGGCAGCTTCTAATTAGTTTTATGCTAATTAATGCGTATGCAGTGGCAGCTAATAATTTTATTAGTGACATGCAATATTAACAAACTTAGACCACTCAACACAAAACGCATAAACAAGTAGAGACCTTATAGTGTGGTAGATTACAGCCAAAATACTCAAAAGACAATGACTAAAATTAATCTATATTTCTTGCGAGAAAAGAGGATTTTATCTTCTCAAAGCAAGAGAACCAAACGATACTACTATTTTGTGTTCTGCAGGATAGTAATTCATCTGTTATAAATGATATTTCACTAAGTTTCTTGTGGATACACAAATAATAGAAATCAATCTATCTACAATATCAAAGCACATTATTCAATACAATCTTGATTTACTGCGTATAAATAATAATTTTTATGGTTTTTTATGGCAAAAAATAAGTACTCGGGAGATAAGAGTAATGCACCAGCAAGAAATAATTCGCAGGCAGTAAGCAACCAGAGAACTTGGCGCGAAGGAAATAAAATAGTCAGTGAACAGGCAGTAGGAAGATATGAACACAATGGAAGAAACAATTGGTCAAAATATGAAAGTATGTCAAGGAATGAGGTACAGATAGACAGAACAGGAGGAAGACCAGGAGGTCAAAATAATTACGTTGTGACAAAAACAAGATATAATGTGGAAGTCCAGACAGAAAGAAGAGAGTACAGTCCTAGGGAGATGAATAACAAAGGAGGGTATTTGGAAAACAAACCGTCTGGAAGAAATAGTAATAACTATTAATATCGAAGCAAGATACAAGCATAACAAAGTAAAAGGAATAAGAATAAAGTATTTATTGTAGTACTAAAGAAGATGGAAACTAAAAGTACATAAGTATGGTAGAAATATCTTCACTCAGAATAGCATAAAAGTCCCTATTAATAACTAAGAAGACAATGGAGGGAGAATGATATAACAAGAAAATTATACTATACAGCAAAGTTACGAATAAATGCAATAATTCTTAATATTTATCAAATGATACAGACATTTTATATGAAGTGACATGGTGCCAGAAGAACTTTTATAAATATTAGTAAAAATCAAATAAGAAGAAGAGACATATTTAAGAAATAATTTACAAACGTATAGAAAGATGCTTTATTATGCTATTTAATAGTATCTTCTATAAGGCAACTTATAATTATGGATATAAGAAGCACACCATCTTATGCTTTAAACTATAAATCTTCATTGACTCCGTGCATTTTCAGCAAGAATCTATCTTCTTGTAAGACCATATGCACTCACTCTCTTTATTTGCATGCGAATGACGGCTACTACAGAAGAAATGTCTTGCATATCTGGAATTTAGGATATATCCTAGTACCCTTCCAGGTAAACACATGCAAGGCACACAAGCCAGATGCAGACTATATTCTGCCCATCCAAAATACCCCTAGAATATCCCACAGTCCTGCCATTAAAGAATGCTAGCTAGAGCAAGTCTAAAAACACCTGTGCATAGCAGACCTATAAACCATTCTATATTCGCAGGAAGACAGAGATATATTCCTTTTGCTGCTGTTTTATTTCAAATTGCATAGTAGTTCATAATGAATTTTCAATTTGAAATAAACAGAAGCAAACCATAATTAGACATGCTCTTCATTTGGGCTGACTGCTGGCTTGTACCCAACCATATGCCCAACACACAGAATTATGGACAGCATAATCGTGAAGAACAAAGACACAAGTGATCTGGGCATGAAAATAAAGAATATTATTGGAAGACCCAGGGCCACACAGTACACATGCATCTTTGAATATGAATTACCAAGGATATCCATGGTGTCACTGCTGTCCTTAGTCGTCATATACAGCAGGCCAAAGCATATTCCTATGGGAATAATCAGAATGGGATGGAAGACCAAAAAAAAGCACAGCAAAAGGCAGACAACAAGTAAGTAGTTGCCAGCCATGGCACTGTAATTTATGATGATCCTGGACTTTCCATCCTCCAAATTAGCAGGAACACCAGCTGCCCCTACATTCAAAAATTCCTTCAGTGCTACTCTCTTCTCCACCTTCTCTCTCACATAGTATCCTACTTCATTGCACAGCCTACTCTCCATGGAAAACAAAACAATTTGAGATTTTCGAATTTTAATTTCTTGCTGAGACACCGTTCGAATTTATTTATTTAGAAAGTGCCGGGTCCTCTGCTGCATGATCTCTGGCAAGTGCCTTTGCACCAGATTTTCCCAGAACACTCTATCCAAAGCATCCTCCCCCTCTTCTGGCACCGGCTTAAAAAAGATGTTTTTAAGAAGCTCGTACTCTTCCAAAAAATCCTGTGCGATCTTATCTAAAATCGTATCAGACGGCGTATACGAAGATGCTTGCTGCCTCTGGTCGCACACCAGGTAGTGCACAATCCTGTATTTGCTTTGTCTGTTGTAGTATACAAACCGAAATATCTTCGGGGTTGTCTGTGTTTTATCTATAACCACATCAAACTGAGACTCATGAAATATGTCAGAGGAGGACGCATATGTCTTCCCATCTACAATTGAGCCATCCAAGCCTTCAAGAATAAACAGCTCCCCAGAGGTAGGCGAGAGCTTCTGGACTGTATCAAAGTTAATGATGGGCAGACTTCCATCTACTTTTTGAAATAAGTCAAGAATAGACGCAGTGCTTAAAGGAGACTTGCTCCTGGCAAGACGAGAAACACGCATGAAAAAATAATTTAGATTTCTTTAAATGAACCTACTAGTGATGGTGCAGTGGTAGGGGTAGAAAATGGAGGGCTTGTAGCTCAGTGGTAGAGCATTCGACTGCAGATCGGAATGTCCCGGGTTCAAATCTCGGCGAGCCCTTTTTTTTATGCACGCAACATGGGCACAGACAGCACAGTGCTTTGAAGCACTCTCCAGAATATCCGCCAGAAAGGAAATCATAAAGCAGCTGGCAGAGTACTACGCAACACTGGACCAGGAGGAACTAATATACGCAGTGTACCTCTCAATTGCCAGAGTCTCATCCGAGTCAAATGGCGTGGAAATGAATATTGGCGAAAATATTCTTTTGAAGGCGCTCAGCACATTTAGCTCATCCTCAGTTGACGCACTCCGGAAGAAAATGAAGGAGTCCGGGGATATATCCACAATTGTAACAGTCTCCTCACGGCCAAGGCTTTTCTTTGCCAAGAAGAAGACACTTTCCCTTGCAGGGGTATTTGTCGCCTTGAAGGAAATATCTGAGCTCACAGGAAAAGAGTCCACTCTAAGAAAGACGCAGCGAATAGCAGAGATCCTTACACAGTGCACAGCAAATGAAGAAGTCAAGTATATTATACGAATAATCGATGGAAAGATGAAAATAGGCCTGTCCACGCAGACAGTGCTCTGCAGCCTGGCACTTGCCTTCAGAAAGAAGTTTCCAGACGGAGCTATCCCCAAAGAGAACTGTGCAGAGAAAGAAAAAGAAGGAAGTTCTGCAGAGACTGCTGCACGGACAGTAATTATTGGCGCAGTCGACAAAGAAGGACAGATTGAATGGTCAGAGGAAGAGAACAAAGTGATGGATGATATAAAGGAGGCATACTCGCAGCTTCCGTCCTTTGACAAAATCATTCGGTATGTGTTTTCGCACGGCCTATCCGCAGTAAGCACGACTTCTTTGATCAGGCCTGGGTACCCTCTACGCCCTATGCTGGCCATTCCTGAGAAGGACCCAGAGACTGTTGCAGCGCGCTTTAAGGGAGAGTACTTAGTTGAGCATAAATATGACGGTGAGAGAGTGCAGGCGCACTTCTTTGATGGAAAGGTGGAGCTGTTTAGCAGAGGCCTGGAAAACACAACAGAGCGGTTTAACCAGCTGACAGAGCCACTTATGAAGGCAAATAAAACAGGAGTGCCCTTTATACTTGATGCAGAGGTTGTGGCATACTGCCGGAAGACAAAAAAAATACTCTCCTTCCAGACACTCTCGAACAGAAAGAGAAAAATAACAGAATCAAATGCAGACAGAGAAGAAAGTGACATTGCACTGTTTATATTTGATCTGCTGTTTCTGGAGAACTCACTGAACAAGCTGCCCATTCAAGAGAGAAAGAGAATCCTGAAGGAGTCCTTTTCTGAAGCTCCTGGAGAAATATTCATTGCAGAGAGCTATAAATTCACAGAGCACAACACAGAGAGACTTAATGCAATCTTTGCAGATGCATTGGCAGGCGGCTGCGAGGGAATTATGGTCAAAAGTGCAGATGCAGAGTCAACATATGAGCCCTCAAAGAGAAGTCAGAAGTGGATAAAGCTGAAGTCAGACTATATCACAGGCTTGTTTGAAACACTTGATCTGCTGGTCATCGGTGGGTACACAGGAAAAGGGAAGAGAACAGGAGTTTATGGCGGATTCCTGCTGGGCTGCATGAACGAGGATGGAACAGTGCAAACAATCACAAAGATTGGAACTGGATTTAGTGAGGCTGTGCTTGAAGAGCTAAGCAAAGAGATGCAGGAGCATACTATAAGTATTCCGCAGACCGAGATAACCCCAGGAAGTGCGCCTGACGTGTGGTTTAAGCCTGTGGCCGTATGGGAGGTGGCAGCTGCAGGATTCTCTGTCTCTCCGCAATACACAGCAGGCATGGGGGCCATTGACCTTCCCGACGGAAAGGGCATTTCCCTGCGGTTCCCCAGATTCATTAGAGCAAGAAAAGACAAAACGCCAGAGACATCCACATCCAGCGAGCAGATTATGGACATGTTTAGAGCATCTCAGCAGTAAAACTGCCATTTGCACTGCCAGAATAAGCTATCATATTGCAGTACACCTGCTTGGTTAAAAATCACAGCTACTGAATACAGGCTACGCTAAAAGCCACTCCTGTGCCTTTTAATAAATAAAAAGCCTTAAATCCAGCCACTCATATAAATGCAATCAGTTTAGATATATTCCATCGCATCTAAATATAATATAGCCTCATATTACGCTATTTTAAATATTCTGCGACTAAATAGCTGTGCAGCAGGTGCCTCTTTACTTCTCAAATATATTCAGTAGGTATTTACAGAAAGAGTAGTTTTATTTTTCTACTGTTCTACACTGCATTTTTAGTAAGTAGAGTTTGGAAATATAGTTATATGCAAGAAATTACTAACTAGAGTCTGCAAACAGCTGCAAAGTTATGCAAACATAATGAATTTAATTGGAAGAACTTAATATACACGTGTGCATTCGCGGGTTTATAATGCTTGTTTTACTTCAGCAAGTCCTTTACTTTCTGCGCTTTTTGAATTTCCTCAGCACTCTTTTAAGTATCCTGGCATCCTATACCTTCGGATAAGACATATATCTAATGGCTTGTGGATAATAACTCGAATGCTGTAAATCTGAACTGAATGCAAGAGTAGACATAGGTTGCAGGAATAGATAAAGAACCAGCACCTGCGCACCATATTCAATGGAGTGCCTAGATAGGCATGCACTGCTATGTGTGTGCATCTATTCCAATGGATTTTCTGTCTAGGCATCTTTGCTAAAGTTTCCTTGTTTTTGTATTTTCATATTTCCATATAATTGCATTTTGTTTTGCAAAATATGCATCGAAGTATGGCTTCGCTTGGAGCAAGCACTCCTTCAAATACGGATGAAATAATACCGCAGATAAAGGCACAGGAATATACATACACTCGGTCTACCTTTACTTCTGCGCCCACAAAGAAGGCAGATTTAAAAAAGACAAAGATTCCTTTTATTATATCTACCACGATTCTTCCAATAAATGAACAGCCTGTAAAGAGAGTTGAGTCAATCCCTCGTTGCAAGGACTGCAAGGCATACTTAAACACATACAGCGAGGTTATACCCCCTGGGTACAAGTGGAGGTGCTCCATATGCAGAGTTATAAACGACTCGCCAACACCCTTGCACTCGTATGGAGGATCTCTTCGCGTGTTCAGTCCTTCCGAGAATACAGAGAACAATAAAAGAGTTAGCACAAACCCAATTCTCACAGAAAGCATTTTGGAGTTTGTTTCTCCATCGGATAGAAACACACCGCCGCCGGCATCTTTGGTGTTTGTGGTGGAGTGCACGCCTGAGAGCATTGAGAAAGGCACATTTAGCACAGTTCTGCGGCAAGTAAACGAAGCTCTTGAGTACCTAAATGATCCGCATGAAAGAGCGACCATGTCCATTGTGCTTGTCTCCTCTGTGGTGGAGCTAGTCAGGCTGAACGAAGACACTCTAGTTGTAGATACAATCAGCGAGATAGATGGATCATTGCCCATGCTGATGGATACGGAGTATGTATCGAAGATAAAGGATCTGAAGAGTGCACTGCCAGAAAAGATAGCACAGATAGAGGCGTACGCTCTGCAGACTGTCAGACAGCCAGGAAACAACTTTGGTCTCTCGCTAAAGCTAGTAAAGGCACTATTCCACAGAGGGGCTGAAGTGTTTGCCTTTATGGTAACGCAGCCTTCTTTGAATCCTGGCGCAATTACAAAGCCAGCGCCTGGTCTGCGGCCATGCATTTCCTTCTATGAGAACACCGCGCAGTCTTTGCTTGAATCGAACATTGCAGTTAATCTATACATACTTACGGCAAAAACAGTTGAAGTTCCTTCTCTTCTTCCGCTGGTAGAAAAGACAGGAGGGTACATCAGATACTACCCTGCATACATGGGGCACTACTCGCAGGACATTGAAGCATTGCGATGGGACTTGGTGCAACACATGTCCTTGGACAATGGGAACAATGTCTACTGCAGAGTGCGCGCATCTAACGAGGTAAGTATCAGGCGGTATTGGGGCATGGATGTGCAAAATGATGGGCTTATACGGCTTGCGCGTCTAAGTCGTGGCAAGACCGTGTCCTTTGAAATAGACTATGATGACGATTTGGTGCTAGAGGGACTGACTGTACAGATAGCTACTATTTATACAAATTCAATTGGAGAAAGAGTTGTGCGGGTTCTGAACTTCATAATTGGGCTGGGGCCAACCGCCATAGATATTCTGGGAGTAGTGCATGGAATAGCACTAAAGTCCCTGGATGCTGAGATTTCTCAGAAAGGCACGGGTGTGAAGACTGCCCTAAGAATGGCATGTGAGGCAACAGAGTGCACAGGACTGCAGGGAAACATGTCTGTCTTCCCCACACTGATACATGGACTCATCAAGAGCAAGGTATTCAGAAGTGCATCTTCGGACTTGCGAGGCATAATATACTGGGCTCTGCTTGAACAGCCAATGAAAACAGTGGATGCCATGATATATCCAACACTGGTGCGCCTGGACACAGACGTAGATGCATCAGAGACAGATGAAATAGTGCTTCCATCCCCCATGCGTTTATCTGGTAACGTGGTTGGGGCTGATGGAGTGTACTATCTTGACTGCGGTATTCTTGCATATGTGTTTATAGGAGGCTCATCTAAGTCGGATCTGTTTGAAGGGGTGCAGGGGCGATCAACCATTAGTTCGCAGGACAAGAAGTGTGAAAAGATTCGAACTATAATGGACTACATGATTGATGGAAGGGTGTCAGATCCAGTCACATACATTGTCCACCAGGAAGGCCACTCTTTCCTGCTGGAAGGCCTTCAGGCTATGCTTCTTGATGACGGGCCGTCACCTGTCTCAGCGGCATTCCCCGAGTACTATAATAGGTTTGTATCAAAGGGATACATAAAGTAGCCAAAAATAATAAATTGCAGAAAGTTTAGCTATCTTCTTGCTGTCTATTGCAGAATCTAACTATCAAGACTCTTTTATCTTAAATTATACACATGCATTATCTTCAAGAATGAAACTTAGACATGCTGTAGGTAGAGCTTTCTATATAACTATCTATACTTTGTCTTATGCACAGACTCTACATATATATGCATCTCTGGGTGATAATGGGCTAGATTGATAAAAAATCTTAGGCTTAAAGTGTTCTTTATATAAATGTTATTGATTGTTACTGTATTTTGGAGGCTCCTCAAGAGCTATATCCTGAATCCTCTGCTTTTGCTTCGATTGAATCATCAAAATGACTCCTGTACTTTCATTAAGAAAAGATTTCCTCCCAATATATGAAGTGCGCACAGCAGTAACTATTTGCCATGCTGCTGCAATATTTATTCAGTTTCCTGCACCAATAAAGCAGTCAAACTCCTTTTCTAAAACAAACTTAATTTCCTCTCCTGTTACTACTTGGTTTCCCTTGTGCTTGGCTAAGAGAGCTGACCGCGTTAGAATATCATTTATATACTTCTCTGTAAATTGAGAGAGAATTGTAATGGTTTCCTTGTCTATTCTCTCCTCTTTATCTATCAATGCTAGATGCGCCATTAGCTTAGTTGCTGGTATAAGCTGTGCTCTTTCATCCATAAAAAAATTCTTTTGGGCGTGCTAAAGATAGAAGCTGGTTTGGCTTCCAAATTAAAGGGGCAAGACTTTATTCTGCTCTGCATAATACAGAATTATCTATTAGTATGTAGAGCAGGCGTACCAAGAAAGAAAGCCTTTTCTGGTTGGCATTGCGGATTCTTAGAGATTTTGTAAAAATGAACCTCTACACTGAGTGTGAAAAAGCTAAGTATACAATAGCGCCCACAGATACTACTTGATAAATATTTTATTAATGAACAAAAAACAGCTAACTATTATAGTACAATTCAACAAAAGAACCCTCTATGGCATCTTCAACACTATAGTGTATCTAGTAGTAGAGCTACAGCGATTCCTCATAGAACATTCTCCTGTTGGCTACGCCAGATGCAGCTATACATCTGGGCAGTCTTCTTAGACTGCATAAGAGGCCTTTCTACTCTGCTGGCGTAAGAGAGTCAAATGGAAGTAGATGCGGCGGCGTGGGTGCAGGAGAATTCGTGAAATATGGATGATTTAAAATCTCCAAAATAGTAATTCTCTTGGTGGGATCATACACCAGCATCTTGTTCAGCAAATCAATTGCATCGGGCCCTGCAGCTCCAAAGCAAGATGCGAAATTGCACCTAGGCACATGGGATGGCATTTTCAGCCCATCTTTGTTGTGCCCTATGCTCTCCCACTCTTCTATGGTGGGCGTGCCAACTGTTGAATATATTAGCTCTAGCTGGTGCAAATCCGACCGCCCTGGAAGGTACGGGCTGCGCTGGAGTAGCTCTGCAAATAGACATCCAAGAGCCCAGATATCTATGGCAAATGTGTAGTTGGTGCATCCCAGAAGTATTTCAGGGGACTTGTACCACCGTGTTACCACATGCGGAGTTAGCATGCGTACCGGAAGCCCAAGGTCAACAGACAGCCCAAAATCGGCAAGCTTCAGCTCTCCATTCCTATTAACAAGTATGTTATTGGGCTTTATATCTCGGTGAACAATAAACCGCGAATGGCACTCGTGCAGACCCTTGCAGATCATCAGCATCCAGGACTTGACGTCCTGCGGCATGAATATGAGCTTTTTGCTGCGTATTATAACCTCCAAATTGCTGTCCATGTATGGAAGAATCAAATGAATGCGTTTATCCTGAATAATCGTATCGTATAGATTGATTATGTAATCTGATTTCAGATAGTTTAGGTACTTTATCTCCCTTAGCGTTGACATGTCAATATCTAGCCGCGCCGCATCTTTTTTGACTCGCTTTATGGCTATCTGCCGTCCTGGAAGCGCATTATATGGAGGGGTCTCTGTGATGATATCCGAAGAGGCGTCTGCTGGGTTTACAAGATACTCCTTTCCCATGTAAATTACAGCATAGGTTCCCTCTCCTATCTTCGTGTCCTTTGTATATCTTTTCACTTTATCCATGAATCAGCTTCCGAAAAAATGAAAAATAAAAGTGTTCGTCTGATGTGCTTTTTCTATAGGGAAAGCTCAAAGGCCCAAGCTGCAAAAGCTCAAATAGGCAGCATGCAAAGACATTCTGCTCCTAAAATTCCTTTGGAGACTTACAATAGTGCGCCTTTTAGTGCACTTAGCATTTTATTTAATTTTATTTAATACAGCGCATTTCTTACTGTCATACTAGATTCGTTTAAACTGTGTCTCTAGCAAGCCATATTTAATTCGTGCCCTTTTCTCTTTTTTTATGGTAAAAATATTGTACAACCATAGTAGACGGCATCACATCTTAGCATACGCACTGGCAAAGGAGTGCAAGGGAGTAGAGGTAGAATACTCCGCTGAAAAAGAAAGCGGTTGCTTCAACTACCAGTCTTTAATTGACTTGCTGCAGAATATTCCAGAGATATCACTTGAGACAATGGAGTACCTAAATGGATGGAAGCTAGGAATGACATATCCTGAGATAACCAAGATAACAAACACTTTGGAGGAGTCAGATATAGAGGGTCTGCAGCCCATCCAGAAGACACTTCTCTTTTTCCTTCTCTACTCTGAAACTATTTTTGTAAATCTTCATAAGGCAGGAAAGCTGAAGAGTCTTGCAAAGGTAGATAAATTCTACACAGAGCAGCTGGCAGCAGAGGGAGATTTGATAAAGGAGTATGAGAAGCAGAAGAAGGCAGACACAAAGCCAGACGACCAGGCTTCATTTGACATAGGTCTGCCAGAAGGATACCGTGTGGTCACTAGATTCCCTCCAGAGCCAAGTGGCTACATGCACATTGGCCATGCAAAGGCAGCACTTCTCAACCAGTACTTTGCTGAGAAGTACCACGGACAGCTAATTATAAGGATGGATGACACGAATCCATCTAAGGAAAAGGGTGAGTTTGAAGAGAGCATCATGGAGGATATTTCCTCGCTGGGAATAAAGGGAAATGTAAAAACCCGCACAAGCAACCACTTTGATCTGCTGCTTGATTTTGCAAAACAGATGATAGAGATGGGCCTTGCGTACTGTGATAATACGCCTGTGGAGCAGATGCGAATGGAAAGAGACAAAGGAATCCACTCCAAAAACAGAACTGCGTCTGTCCGTGAGAATATGAGTGTTTTTAACAAGATGATAAGTACTAACGAGTGCGATGACTACTGCCTGCGCGCCAAAATAAATATGGAGGATCTAAACAAGGCGATGCGAGACCCTGTTATATATAGAGTAAATCTGACTCCTCATCACTACACTGGAACAAAGTACAGAGTATATCCCACGTATGACTTCGCGTGCCCAATCATAGACAGTATAGAGGGCGTTACTCTGGCCTTAAGAACAAGTGAGTACCGCGACAGGAACCCGCAGTACATGTGGTTTATATCTGCTCTTAGTCTGAAAAACCGGCCCATCATATGGGACTTCTCCAGACTGAACTTTAAGAAAACTGTGCTCAGCAAGCGAAATCTAAAGGAGCTGGTGGAGCAAGGACGAGTAAATGGGTGGGATGACCCTAGAATGCCCACTATCCGGGGAATACTCCGAAAGGGTCTTACAAAACAGGCTTTAAAGGAGTATGTGATTATGCAAGGTCCTTCCAAGAATACTGTACTTTTGGAGTGGGATAAGCTATGGGCTATAAACTCTAAAATAGTGGAAAAGAGCGCAAAGAAAATACACGGTATAAGCAAGGATGATATGATAGACATCAAAATACTGCCTGGAGCTAGTGCTTTAGCCAGTGGAGACCGAGTGGTTACAGAAACTCTATACATCTCAAAGAGCGATCTTGGGTCTATTGCTGTCGGAGATGACATTACCCTTATGGGCCTTGGAACCTTCAAACTCACTGAGACATCTCCTCTTACTGCCAAGCCGCACGAAACCCATCCAAAGTACACCAAGGCTAGGCTAACATGGGTTCCAGAAGAAAGCGTTGCAGTAGCAACGGTTGAATATGGTGACTTACTTACTATTGATAAAATGGATGAGAGGGGAATTAATGAAGCTTTTAATGAGGACTCTAGGCACGAGGTGCTTTTCCAATGTGATGAAAGAGTCAAATCTGTTTCCAAAGGGGACTTTGTTCAGATTGAGAAGAGAGGAATTTACTATGTGGACTCGGCACAGCCTCTTGTTCTTAATCTAGTTCCAACTACAAAACAGAATAATCGAAAGATATAGTTATTTATATAAATAAACCTTTCTATCGGCCATGCTAAATAGGATATCTTCTTTAAAATATAACTATTAGTTATTGTACTGTGCTGCCAAAACAGAGTATATGAATACTTAAGTTATAAACTATTACTCTTGTATTATATAGTAGAATGCAATATTGGTTTTGTATATTTATCCTATACTCTCTATATCTAATCTACCTCTTCTGTACTATGCCTTCATTCTCCTGTCTATGTCTTCTTATTATTCTTTCTTCTACATCTTTGCAAAAATAAACTCTACAATATTCGCGCTACCACTACTGTTCAGAAGGGTTTGTTTCTTCTAAAAAAAAGATAAAGACACACGAAAATCAGAAAACTGCACTTTTTGAAGAACCACTCTCAGCAAACACTCAGCGCAATGTAGAAAGCTGAATAAACTCCGCATTACACGCCAGCCACATAAAGAACAAAAAGGCTCTGCCCAGACATGAAAACCTATGCGCACACCAGCACAGAACTATACACGCATACCACACATGATATACATACACGTATATACATACTATACACATACTATATACAGACTGCAAATATGCAATATGTATGCTGATAGAGACACATCAAAAGTAGACAAGAGTGCATTCCCCAAGCATGCCATGCAAGTGCCAAGACACAAGCTGTCTACCTCACCTACCCATCTGCACACACCTCCCTACATCAGCAGGTCTTCCTCCAATGCCTGCTGCACATGCCTTGTACACACTCTCCCGCTATATTAATTTTTCGTCATATGGCCCTCTGAGGTGCGCAATTTGCACATAGACCGGGCTATACACCGCAATTAAGTAAACAAACAGCAGAACCTGGCCTAGAGCGCACTTAGAAGGGCCCAATGCACATATTTCTCAATTTGATCATTTTTTGGGGGTATTTAAGGAGCACGCACTCTGCATTTCAGAACACCAGGAGAGCTGCATCTGTCTCACGGCGCAGTGCAGAGAAGAGGGCTGGCTAGGAGGTGGCAGGAGCAAGCCGGCACTAACCCTGCCGGTGGGTCGTCCACTATTATCATTCCCTTCGGGGTAGCCTATAAGGCCATATGGAGTAGCTTGGATGCCAACTTTGTCATTAGGAAATTCCGCGCATGTTCTTTTTACCTTGATGCTTGTACATTTAATATTTAGAGCCGCTGCGTTGTCTAAGCCGAAGTGGCACTGAACTATGCGTGCACTGGACTTCCCTGCTCCTGTCCTCAGCACCGACTGGCCCTCTCCTCTGCGCAGCGCGCGCGATGGCCTGCCGTGCTGTCTGCAGCGCTCCGGCAAACAGCAGCATGCGCGGGCCGCTGGGTTCTCAGGCCAGTCGCAAGACGCCGCTCTCCCTGCATATGCAGCAGCTAACCACTACATGTGTATGCAGCGAGCGAAGATGTGCTGTGTGCAGGCAGTACATGGCGCCCGTACATGGCCGGTACACACTATTATTAATAAACAGCCGCTCCCGATCTGCCTGCTGTCTTGCTGTACTGTGTCTGCCCTTTGTGTGCTCAACTAATATTCCTTGTCCGCAAGCCTCGAATGGCTTTTTATCTTAAACTCTTTTACTGTGCTGCTGGTATAAATACTGTTTCTTGGCCAGACGGCATTCTCTATTGTGAATACTGTAGCTGTGCAAATACTACTGTGCATACAATCATAGATTTCTAAAAGTAGTTTAGCAGATAAATCTACGTCTTTATTTATTATTTAGAATATATAGTGCTGTGCTAAAGACATGTATAGTATTATTCATGGTACTATTTTTTTAAATTTTATTAACACATATATAAAAAAGATCCTATTACATATATTGGCAGAAGTAATTTTCTTAAATAGAACCTTTTAATACTAATATTTAAGCATGATTATGGCTAGTGCGCAATATAATCACTGCCTAAAGCACTTTGGATATACACTGTATTCTAGATGGTACTAATATACAGACAGAGTTAGAGAAAACAAGCTTATATGTATGTCTAAGGTGTAAATATTTATTGAATTATTGGGCGTACCTTTTGGGAGAGGCATTGCCAATCTCTAGTATTGGCTGAGTAGCAGCATGCGTAATCCGTTCCACATACTGGCCTACTACTTCCTTACTTACTTCGGTCGCCCACTCCAACTTTGTTAACACATACGCATATAGCAGGCGCAAGGCTTGCTATCAATCAATGAGGGAATCTTTCCATCCTCTCAGTCCTCTTGTCATTGACATATTTCAGTCTTGCTCAACCCGTGGGACACTTAATGATCTACCTCACGATAGAACCTAGGGGTCAGGTCGATTCAGTGAACCTTTACCTGACGAGCATGCTCATACTTACTCAGTAAGTTCTCATCTGCGGCGGTATAACCAGGCCGTGGGGTATTCCCTGTATGAGCACCTGAGCTTTTAGAAGCTATTCGTCTATCAGGGGCCCTTCCGTGTACACTTAACCTAACCCTCCTACTGGTCAAGCCTAGCGGTGGGGGGGAAATATCCGGGGGAAGTCCTGTAGCGGTAACCGCAATTAGGGATGATTTTCGAATCCCTGGCCGGCACTTTTCTTTAGGCATATCAACTCGGCTATACTGTGGACCTGCTGTCCGTTGCCAGACAGGTGGGACACGCGTGATTAGACGTGGCCTTTCAGGTAGTGGAGAGAACATTAGTCCACTTTAACGCGTCAGGTTAGGTTCCGACCTAACTCCTACAACGGCCCCCTGCAGCCGTGCATTATCAATTAGCTTCTATCCTCGTGGGATAAAGGTCGGGGGAAACCTCTTTGTAGGGGTAGATTCATCTTCCAGCAACGGTCCGAGTATCCCCGTCTAAGATGCCCTACGGGCCCTAATGGTATCGAACTTCTTCATGCTCTTTGATGAAGTTTTCTTATGTTCGATTGAGCCACCGGACCCCTTTATTAGCCTAAAAGCCAGCACTATTTTCTTTGAACTGCATGTATGCCATAATAACATTATTGAAGTATAGTCTATTTATTGGATTAAGAAGCAAGAAAAAAGAATATCAGGCAAAGCCATTGCAGAACCTTGATTCAAAACACTGCAGGAATAAGACTAGAATGTAATATCCACATAAATGTATGCTCATTTGTTTCTGAAGCTGAGGGCGTACAATATCCTAAGATAAATAATTGCTCTGGCTCTATATATTCAATTATAATATTATTTCTTGTAATTTCTTTAGAGAGTTCTATTGGCACAATTTTTCACATATTACAAGCCAATAAGTTGTAATAGCAGAACAGCTGCATGATATATCAGATTGAATCAAACACTCGATGTACCAATCAACTGAAGCAATATGCTATACAGTCCTTTCTCTGCATTTCGCTTTTTGTATGCCAAATTGATTTGTCTGAATATCGCAGGCTGTTTTATGTTTAGTGAAGCTCTTCTATGCTACAGCTAGCTGTTATAGCTATTTTTCTAATACGTCACAAGCTCTAGACAGGAAAATACCCCACATCGCAAGGAGTGCTTAAAGAGAATCTTTTTCATCTGTGTGCTGGATATGCAAGTGCAGTCATAGGCTCCTTGCAATGCCATACCGCAAGCAAGCATCTCAGAGTGCAGATGTAATTTATCTGTCTAATGTGGCATAATGCTCTAATATTTGCTGAGTATCTCTAGCCGTAGTTCAGCTTCATGAGTCTTCTGACTTTGCCAGCAGGCGTTTCGAACTTCATTGGAGTAATTTCTTCTTCAAAGATGTTCTTCATCTCTGTACCAATCTCGTTTTCTAATGAGATCATATCGGCTGGAATCTTTTCAAGTATTCTTCGCACTTCTGAGTTTTTCTTCTCCTTTCTTGAGACATGGGGGTTCTCGTTTCTTCTGTAAGTGGGCAATCCAGCCCCTGGCACAATAATGTTCTCTATGCCAGACTTGCTTCCTACTGCAAGGATATCCTCGTATGGCATGAATGTAAGAGACGTTGCAAGATCTCTTCCTGTGTGGTGCTGTATCTCAGGCTGTAGGGACTGGCTGTACACCAAGACCGATGATTTCTGCGCAACTGCCAGCTTTCCTGTCTGGCAAACACCCATCTCTCGGACTAGCCCAGGCATTGCCATCTCAGATAGAGGCTTGAACGTGTTTCTTATATCCCATGTCTTGATTTCATTTCTGGAGGCCGTGTAGAGCACGCGCCCATCATCAGACACTTTGCAGTGTTCTACCTTGGACCGGTGGCATAGTACCTTTGCTAGATACTCTGGTGCTCTTGGAGACCAGAGAGAGACTGTGCCGGAGGATCCTGTTAGATACACCATGCCATTTGTTCTGTCCACCTCAACCTTTGAGTTTCTTTCCTTTGTTTTTATCTCTGACACACACTTGCCAATCGTTGTGTCCTGGTACCGAAGATACCCATTCTCCGAGATAGACGCAAGAAGGAAGTGGTCTTGCAGAAACTTTATACTCCTTACATCCCGCGCTTCTCGGACGACATGCAGCTCCACACCCACCTTATCGTATATGTACACAGCCTTTGACTGCGCAAGTGCATAAAACTCGCCAGAGTGCAAAAACGTTCCGTCGTATATTCTGTCTTTAAGATATATCTCTGCATTTACGTTCATCCCAAGAGTGTTTACTGACTTCACCTCTTCCATCCCCAGATATAGAACAGTGTCTCCCGACGGAGAGTATCTTATTGTGTATGGACCATTATCCATTTTTAAGCTGTACGTTTTTTGCTTTGTGCCAATGTCCACCGAATTCATGATCTCCTCGCTGGTCACTATGCCCTCAGCCTCTATTACTCCCTTTTTGGTCGTATTAAGAATATTATACTTGTCCTTGCTCTTGCTGTACCAGAGTTTTATGTCTTTCTGGTGTTGTATTTCTTGCTGCTGCTTCTTGAGTGTCATATAAAATTTTCGTTCTTATGCAAGGATTAAAAATATATGGATGATGATGAAGGCAGAGGGCAAAGAATTGTTTACGATGGTAAGCGTATGAGAAAAGCCATAGCCAGAAGAAATGTAGACTATAATGGACCTCTTCTAAAATACAAACTAGAAGGTAAGTTTGGATATGTGCAGAAGCACCCGCTGTACTCTATTTACGTACCGCCTGTTACAGGTGCCTGCTCACTATCAAATAGTCTTACTGTTAACCTAGCGCACACAAGCATAAATAAAATACGCACGCCAATTAACACGATACGGTATGCGCCAAATGGCAGAAGACTTATTTCTGGCGCTGCAACAGGGGAGTTCACGCTGTGGAATGGATTTAGCTTTAATTTTGAGACAATTCTGCAGGCGCACGACAGCGCGCTCCGGTCTCTGTGCTGGACCCCGTATGGAGATTATCTGCTGTCTGGCGACCAGATTGGGGTTGTTAAGTACTGGCAGCCTTCGATGAATAATCTGCAATTAATTGAAGCGCATAAAGAAGCCATTAGAGACATCAGCTTTTCTCCTCGAGGAAGCAAGTTTTGCACAGCCTCAGACGATGGAACCATCAAAGTATTTGACTTCCAAACAGCAAAAGAGGAGAGAAGTCTTTCTGGCCACGGGTGGGACGTAAGAGTGGCGCAGTGGCACAAAAGGCATGCGCTAATTGCAAGTGGAGGAAAGGACAACCTAGTTAAGCTATGGGATCCAAGGGGAAAGGAGCTTACTACTCTGCATATTCATAAAAATACTGTTCTGTGTCTTAAATGGACAAATGATGGAGAGTGCATCCTTACAGGCGGAAAGGATCAAGTAATAAAGATGTTTAATCTGCGCGCAATGAAGGAAGAGTTTACACATAAGGGGCACCAAAAGGAGGCTACGGCTCTGTGCGTCCATCCATGCTTGGACAGCTTATTTGTGTCTGGCGGAGGAGAAGGAGCTGTTTATATTTGGCAGAAACACAATGAGTACCCTGTTCGGGTTATACCCGACGCCCATCAGAAAACTATCTGGTCAATGGACTTTCACCCGATTGGGCATACGCTAGCCACCAGCTCGGTTGATAATACGGTTAAGTTTTGGATTAGATCAAGGCCCTCTGCAGAGGGCTCCTCCGAGAATGTGGAAAGCGTGGATGTGGAGCAGGAAAGAATTCCCGGTGTAGGAAGCAATCTCCAGGAGTGAATGTAAAAATGTCTTGTATGTGCCATAATAAATATCAGTTTTTAAAAAATATACACTGTGCAGAAGTATGTCTTTAATTTAAGATTGGAAGAATCTTTTAAAGTTGCCCGAGGAATACGAAGGATATTGTCTCTTGACAGGATAAGAAGTGTTTTCTTTAACAAATTCCTCTTCGTTTGGTGTTTTCTTTTGATTTAATACAAATGGAGCAAATGTATCTTTTAGCTTGGTCTTATCCATTATCATATTAACGCTAGCAATGGCCCACTTTGAGATTTTTAGCGACCGCACTGCAGAGCGATATCTTGAGTCAAGCATAAAAATTGAACCCCAATCATTCTTGTGCCGAATACATCTTCCAAGAGCCTGGTTTACTGCACGAAATGCCTGCTGCTCATACCACTTGCTTCCGGTGCTGCTAAGATACCGATCGTTGTACTGCTTCTTAAGAATAACAGAGTGGTTTCTAATGTTTGGGTATGGAATGCCTACCAAAATAACAGCGCGCGACTCGTGGTCTCTGAAGTTAATGCCTTCACTTGCCTTTCCTCTAAACACACAGAGGAATATGCACTTTCCCATTTTACAATACCTTCTGTATTGCTCTAGCTCATACTCAAATTTGCTATTGTTTTTATTCTCAACAAATAGCTTTACATGTTTTTCTAGCTTCCGTTCGAGAAGTGTAAGCATGTTGTAGCTTGGCACAAAGCAGAGCACGCCTCCAACCTTTTCCAGCGAGTGCGCTATATCCACAATGCTGCTCACCAGTGTTGAAATATAATCTGGATGCTTTGATCCTTGGTAGGTTCCTAATATAGGCACTGAGTTGTATTGTGAAACTTCTGCGGTGTACAGCTGGCTTTGCGATATGATGTGGTCTGCGCTTAGGAAGTGCTTAAAACTGTTCTTTTTTGTGGTAAGCTCAGTTACCAGCTCCTGGAACGGCTCCAGTGTACCTGATAGCAAGATGACAGACCGTGCCTTTTCATAAATAGGGTCAAATATAGCTGCTGCATGCAGAAGAAGGAAGGATATCTTGTCACTTGACACAACCATCCCGTACTTATTCTCTCCATTGTTCATTATGTATTTTAAAACATCTTTTATCTGAGTTATCCATTGGAAGAAGTAATCATCCGGTATCATGTCCTTAAATAGAAGCTCAATTGATGAAAAAGTATCGTCGATCGTTAATTTGCTTATTCCCATCTTTTCCAGCGTACTTATCATTTCCTTTGACGGAATTGACATTTCTCTCTGGTTGTCGCTGTTTATTACGCACTGGCCAGGATCTAGTTTATTCAGAACATCAGTGGTCTCTTCTAGATAATTCATAATCTTTTTAACAAACTTCCCTGTTTCCATCATTGAGTTCGCTACCTCAGGGGATTCCATACCACTTCCTGTGCCTAATCTTGATATTAGCGAAACCAAATCCGCTCTTTTTATATCAACTGAGCCAGTTGACCGACACACATCATCTATATTGTGTGCCTCATCAACTATCAGTACACTTCCAGTCAAATCTATCTTTAGAGCTGTGGATATTCTTTCGCTTACAATGTAGTTGTATGGGGAAAAGATAATCGTGGCCTTTTCCTGCCTCTCCCGTGTGTAGTAGAATGGGCATGAGTTGCACTCGCCACCAGCACTAACCAAGTCCTCAATTGAGAAGACTCCTGGAAGCGATATGTTGCGATCTCGTTCCTGCTCTTTCTCGTTAGGTGTTCTGTAGTACTTGCACCTGCCCTCCTTATTTGGATCTTTATTCTTTTTCTTGCATGCGCTATCTATATCATTGCTCTTGCTAACCTCGCTGTTAAGACATAAGTGCCTTCTGGAGGCAAGCAGGTTCATTATAGGCGCATTCTTCATCTTTTTTAGATGGGCTATAAGCTGGCTTGCCTGCTTTATTGTGCGCGTGGTAACATATATCTGTCCGCCTTCTAACTTCTCTGGATTTTTATTCACCCAGGCTACAACGGCCTCTAAAATGCTCAGAGTTTTACCTGTGCCTGTCGGGCTTTCTATCATGCCAGACTCTCCGTTGTCCAAGCAGGTTAGAATTGTTTCAATTGACTTTCTCTGAGGCTCATACAATTCGTACTCAGTATTAATTGTATAGTTCTTTATGGTCTCACTATGCATAAAAAATAATTGCAATGTTCGATGATATTCTTGAGTACATAAAAAGACCAGTTGAGGAGAAGAACTCCCCCTCCAAGAAACAAAAAAAGGAAGAGAAGTCAGAGCCTGCAGAAGAAGCGCTTTCTGCAGAAGACTCGGCATTTAACATCTTTGAGTATTTCGATGACAGATATCGGAAAGGCAAAGATCCACAGAAGAGGGAGCCAGAAATTAGAAAACCCACAGGAGTAGATCAATGTGATGCAGAGAATATTTCCTCTAGTGAACTCTGTATGGATGATCTTGCCATCTCATCTGAGTATAGGCAGCCTACTAAAGAGCCAGCTCCTCTAGAGGCAATAGAAATACCTGCAATCGTTAAAAGGCCTCACTTTCCAGACATAAACATTTCACAACCAGACAACACATCGTATCTGTGCACACAGACCCCTATAACCAGCATAGAGGCAAAGATAGCCATGGCAAAGCAGCAGAGCCCAGACACTAACTATGTTATGCTCAAGGAAATACGAAATACAGAGGCTTTAAAAATAAACGGCACAGTGCTTGGGTATGTTATAAGACATTCTGCGCCATACGAAGCAGGAAACATTCTTATAACAGATGGAGTGGATGAAATGCCGTGTGCTGTTTGCCCGCAGGTGCTAGAGAAGTACAAACTAGAGAAAGACTCAATTGTTCTATTGGACTCTCCATCTGTGTGGAGAGTGCCTTACACAGACAATGCATGCGTGCTGAACATTGTCACAAGGAATGTAATTTCAGTGCAAGCAATGCAAAGAATATAGTGTAAAAAGAATTGCAGCTGCATAAAAGAGATTTCTATATGTTTTCACTAGATTCCTGCGTGCTTTTGCTGTGCCAGAGAAGGAAATAGAGCAAAAGGGCTCTTGCACATTGACTGATATAATTATAGCAGTCTTTAATAAAAAAATAGCGCCATAGCAGTAGCATTGTTTGAATTGAAAGCATATTTATTTTAGTATTACTTTTGGCTATTCTGCATAGCACATAGAAAGTAGTGTTCTTTTGCATTTTTCAAGAGCACGTATGTCTAAGCTTTAGTTTCTACAGCTAGTTGTGAATGTCATAATAAAACTAGCAAATTTGCAGCAAGCTCAAGCTCTTTAGGATAACAAGTTACCACAAGAATATCCACCCTATTCAATTGCATAGCATACTGTAATTGCATACTGCTATCTAGCATAGGCAGTGCATAGTGTTTGAAGGGCTAAAGAATCTCACATTGTGCATCTATGGAAAAGGCCCACATTTCAGTAATTATGACTCCCTTATCTGCAGTGGCCTAGAAGTACTATTACATTCACTCGATGTAGAGGGCTGTTCTCTATTCAGAATGCCCATTATTATAGCAGCTAAGTTCGAGCTATTCAATATATTACTGCATTCTTCTGGAGTATAGGAGTGGACGCTTACTGCGTACTCTAGTATGCATTTTAAACCTTCTCTGTTTTTAGTGTCAGCAATATGGCGGAAGATTTCTTGAATTTCATCTTTTTGCGCAGAGCCCGCATAATATTCTTCCTCTTCTATCTTGATATTTGGGTAGAAGCCCTTCTCTATTCCTTTGCTGCAGATGATTCTCTGCAGTATATGCTGCATATATCTTCTGTCTGCGCTAAATAGGCTTGCTACCAAGTTCGAAATAAATCTTACTCTCGGGCTGTTTCTATCCGTGCATTTAATTAAGCAGTACACTATTGCATTGGTAATAAGCACATCTTTGCACTCTATTGTCTTAATTGGCCCAAGCAAGAACAGTCTGTTTGTATTATGAGAGTAGTTTACCCCAATTTCTCCGTTGAGTTTTCTATTAATGTCCATCACACAGGATGAATTCAGACGTGAGCCATTTTTGATGTATTCTGCGTACTTTACCAGAAGGCAGTGAAAGAAGCATTTCTTTTTCGTAAACAGTGTATTAATATCAGATCTGTTAATTATTTCTTTCACACTATCGCCTGCAAAATAAATAACTGTAGCATTTTGACTTATATCCAAAGTTACTATTATCTTCTTCTTATTTTCCATGTACGAAAAGAACACCTTCCCAAACAAGTCAGAAGCACCCTGTGTATTGCTAAACTCATCTATTTGCAGACTTTTTACCCTGAAATCTGTTTTGTCATTTTCGAGCAGGTTAAACATTTTGACAAGTTTTCTATTTATCTCTTTCATAGTGTATTTCTTGCTACTCTCAGTGCGTATCAACGAATCTGCAATTTTCTCTAGCTCTTTTTTATAATTAGTGTGGGCATTCGTCATATATAAAATGGCTCGTAGCATATTCAGTATACCATTATTCATGAGAGACGATGTTGGCTTATAGGATATTCCACCTGTGTTCATACTGCGAAGATAACTCCACCAGCTTTTCATCAGCTTAGGCGACGGGTATACCTGCCGCGTTATCATTTCTGCCACACTATTTAGTTCTATGCTTTTCTCGCTGCTTGTCCACGAAGCATGTTCGTGCGTGCCTGTATTAAAGTTGTATAGGCCTATGTATAGCAGGCCAAGCAAGGCAGTTTCAACTGAACCATTTGTGCCAGGCAGTTTCTCATCAAGCTCTTCTTCTCCTTCCTTTCTCTTGACTATTGCTTTATTCCTATATAGGCTTAGTTCATACGAGTTATGGAATGGCATAGCTTTTCTTTTGTTGATTTCTAGCTCCATCTCTTCTATAGCATCATAGTTGTTTCTGTATTCAGTATTTTCACTATCAAACACAAAACACTCAGAGAATACCTTCTCTAATTTCTGTTTGCTATTAACATCATCGTCCTCGTCCATTATACGATCAAGAAGTAGCTCATGCACAGCGTTAATGAACTTAATAGCATCTTTTTTCTTTTTTAGGAAAAGAGCAAGATACGCCTGTATTATAAAGTGTGGGTGGTTAAGAAAGTATCCATCGTCAAATCTTTCTTTATCTTTTATATCCATTGAGTATTTGGCATCGGCCATTTCGATATTTTTGCTATCCATGAGAAAGTCAAGAGTGTCTATACATTTGTTGAATACTTCAAAGCTCTCAAAGTTTTTTTGAAGCTCCAAGAGACTACCTGCCATTTGTACATGGAAAATACGAGCTCTCAAATTGTTTTTATACAGAGTTAGTGTGGATTCATTTCCATCATAAAAAAGAGGAACCTTCACACCCTCTGTTGACAAAAAAATAGAAGCCAGAATATAATGCGCATGCTTCTTTAGCTTTTTGCAAGAAAGGAATCGTGTAAACCTGCTTGGGCGCTTATCATCCTCTATAAAGGATGGACTCCTCAAAGCAAACATATTAACAAGACAGTTGCTAAATTCGGACAAATAGACCTCATCCGTGCTATTATCTGAAATAGGAGAATATGCAGAATCTTTATCTGGGTTTCTAAATAGCTCATAGTATTGGGGAGATGACACTGGCCGCCCTGGGTGAGTGGAGAGTGTGTAATCACACTGTATTTCCGGGGAGAAACATCTCTTGTTATACACATATCCCATCGTATGGTATAAGTACCCCCGCAGTAGATTTAATGGTCCACATGGGTTTATATATGTTTTCTGTTTATAGGCCCTAAAGTCATTGCTACATTTAATGGGAGTAATAAAAGTATGGTTAATCTTCTCTATTTCCCCAATAGAAAGCTTGCTTTGGACATTTAGTATCAATCCAAATAAAATAATCGCCATGCACAACTTTAGTTGTTTTGTGTCTACTCTTATCTTAGATTTTTGCATTTTGAAAATAGTTTTTGCACTATATAAATACATTATTATTATATTAGCATGGGCTAGTGTATTAATTAATTTGATATAAAGACAAAATTATTAAAAAATACTAGCAGAGAGAATTGGCTGTAAACCACAACTCGCAGGCCCACTTGAAGTAGCTCGATTAGTGCCTGAACCATCTTGATTAAGGAGAGTACGCCACTTTTATGTGTTTTACTACTGGTTAATGGCTTTAAATTTAAAACATTTTGGAATTTATTATTCTCTTGTAGTTTTACAAGCTAAGTTTTTCTTCTTGAAATATTACACTTGGCCATAATAATGCAAATAAAATTTATTTTTTGTCCTCTACCTATAGACATTCTCCAAGGTGATACTAGATCTAGATATAAAGCTTCTGGAAGTTTCAGAAGATGTGTCTTATGCTATTTTCTGGTGATGATTAAAACTATCCGCTCAAGAATGAATAAAAGGTAAAAACTATAAGCCTCCCAAGATGACTTGCGCATAAAAGTACAGCTACAGAGATATAGTAGAGGCCTTGCCAAAATTATTTAGTACAAAAAGAATACATCATTAAGAGGGCTATCTATTCTTTAATTATATATAGCATTTCAATCCAAATATTGAATTGTGCACAACTAACATCCTGCTATGTGCTGCCGAAAGCTAGAGCAATGCCCTGCTTCACCTATAGTTGGATAAGTTTTTCATCTAGAAATACTGGAGCTAAACTATATCCTATAGAGGGCACTCTACTTTTATTCGAATTATATCCATTTGCTTAGCAAGATTTAGATATAAATTAGCTTTCTATACTAGATAGAATAGATGCCAATGCATTATTCCGTGTGCGTATGGCATATAAAATTGCATGGCCCCTACCCAATATAACTTTAAAAGTCTGCAATAATGGGCTCCAGATAATATTGATTTTGCAATAAAATATTAACTTCTCTTGTGATACATGCATATCCCAATACTAATATAAGAAGTATACACGTGAAATGAAGGTCTATCCAAACAAGTTTCTCCATTTTTCCCATTCTAAAATTCATGGTAAACATATTTTTCCACATAAAAACCCCTATCAGTATAAGAATTAAGATGGGGTAACCGAATATGTATATAAACTCGTTACTTTCAATGTCTGTACTGTTTTTCATAAATACTTTAATAATATTTATGGTATCACGCCCTGCTAGGGAATTAATAGTAACACCTAGCAAAGAAACCATTATAACAGAAATGGTACCATATCTTGAATGTACTAAAACAGGATTTAATATTCTACACATCGATCTTAAGCAGATAAAAAGAGGCAGTATAGTATATAGCCAGGCAAACACAATAGTTACTGCCTTAAAAGTCCCTGTGTTCACACTCGGCATCAAGTAACTAGGATGTCCCATGGCTATTATATAAAGGTTTCTGCATATGACTAAAACGATATATGTCTTAATATTTAAGAGCAGCTTAATATTAAACAGTGTAATGCTGTAAAACCCGAAGTATATGATAGCCTTTAGATTGCTAAAAAATGAATTTTCTCTTTCTCTTTCTTCGCTCACAAGCAGCCGCCAAATATAGTCAAAATACTCATCCGTAATAATACGGCCAGAGTTATTTGTTTTCTCAATCCAAATATTACCCAAACCACAAGCAGACTCATCAAGCATATCCAAAAGCACTATCTTACTTGTTTTACGTTTTATATAATCGTTCTCCATAATAACTTTTTAAAAGATATGAAAATTATAAATATGCCCAGTTTAATCTATGTCTTGCTTAAAACCAAAAACACGCATATTTTAAATAGATATTCCAGTGGGCGCTGGTTTCTCTGCCCTGTTGGCGCACAAACATTTTCTTGTTCTTCCATGTAGACTGATGTTGGTTTTTAGATTATCGAGCTTTGACTCTAGACTAATGGGCCACGAACAGCTTTGCTTGTATACACAGATCTATTTTATGGCTTAGTCTGTTAGCCTAAACTCTAAAGGTTATAATAAGTTAGTCTATGATTTCAGAAAAGAAAGCTATATATATTTAAAGTGCTTGCCGGCTTGCACTATGGTTTTCGGCACTATATGAAAATTATAAGCACTCTAACAAGAGAATTTTTTCTAGAACTCCAAAAATAGAAAAACAGCTTTATACTTACAAGAGAGTGTTAAGTGCTGCATACAATAAAAATAAATAAAACTCTGTTCTTCATACTTAGTATGAAACTATTACAAGAATCTGCAGGCATGTATAAATAGCACTCTACTGAACATGGCTCACTGTACTTTAGACAAAAACCCCCCTTAAATTAAACATCATACCTCTTTGAATGCACTAATAGTTTAAACATGCAAATACACGTTATATTGAGCAATTTTAAGTGAAATATATTGATCAAAAATCAAGCAACCAATATAAATACCTTACAACTTTCCTTTAGTTTACCCGTTACTATATATTGAAAATTGATTTATTTTATTTAATGAAAACGCGTTATTCTGTTATTTGGATCAAGGCAGTTGCCTTAATTAGTGTTCTACTGATGAATGTATGCAGAGCAGATCTATCCCTAAGCGAAGTAGAGTCAACTCTGAATTTTGAAATTGCAACAAGTGGGTCACCAGTAAAGATAAACCCAGAGGGACCTCTCAACTTCCTCAGGGGATACATCTACCAGAAAATGGAGTGCATGTACAACAAAAGATTCTTTTCACCAGAAATTAATACATATTACTTTGTAAAGGAAGACATAACAGCAACACAGGCTGAGCCTATCTATAAATACAATCGAACCCAACAAAAGGACAAAGCATATACAGCACTACCAGAGAATAAAATGGATGTGTATGCCGAAAGGTACCATAATCATCTTATTGACTTGTTTCCATCACCCACTGGTGACGTAACCCTAGAGACACGAGGAAACCAGTCCTTTGTTCAGTTCCTTCGGGCAGAGACCACAGAGAAGCACTCTTTGCAGATTCTAGCCATGCTGCTGCTTTTCTCAGAGGGAGTGAGCATTCCCATTGACTTCAACAACAAGAAACTGAATGTGTATGAAAAAGACAAAAAAGACAAAATACACTTTGAAGTGGAGATGGTAATCCCGTGGTTTAATAGAGAAGAAAATGAAACAAAAAGATTTGAACAAAAGAAAGTTAAACAAATGATCAAATTCTTCCAGGAGTATGCAATCGATCCGGAAGTACTTAGCTTGATGGAGGAAAAGTGCTCACAAGAGGAGATTGCTACAGGAACGTTTCTGGACAGTCCTAAGTTTCTGATTCAGTCATATATATTTGGGTTCATTGACACCGCAGAACGTGCAACTGAGTTTATTCAGACTGTGCATGAAATGACAGAAAAATATGCTCCAAAGACAGAAGCACAAAGCAAGAATGACTCGGTATATGGCAGGCTGTTTAAACCAGCTAGGACTATAACAGGCACAGATTGCATTGCCTTAATGAAGAAAACTCAAGAGATCTTGAGTATGCACCAAACCTTTCCATTTACAAATAGCAAGCAGCTTCCCGCATATAAATCTATTCATTATTACAATCGAGAAACTAATGCTTTTTCCACTAAATACTTAGAAACATACAGTAACTGTGTTGAGTGTGTGATCCTCTCTCTTTTCTGCTGCCTGGCATATGATCCAGTAGAGGGAATTTATGAGACAGACCATATGGGGAATGTCTCTCCTAGTCTGAAAGAATTCTTCTCTCCAAAGAACCAGCCATTTGACATGACGAAAGTTGAGTTCCAGAGAAACTGGTGCAGAGTCGTTGCAGACCTAGGTGAGTCTAGAATTGCATACTGCAAGGAAAGGAACGAGATAGACTGTGGTATTCTGAATATGCTCATAGTTATTGCAGAGGTAGTAGAAGTACCAGAAGAGGAAAAGAAGAAAATACTTGGCTTTGCACAGAGCTTAAAGGAACAGAAAGGAGTACTAAAAAATGAATTATCCAATGCTATTCAAGAGTACACAAATGCACTACTTACGCGCCTATCCAAGACAAAAAGTTTAATAGTAGAACTTTCTGATCTTAAAGGTGATAAATATGCTAATGAACGATATGATATATCGGGTGACATTAGTATAACATTTGAGAACAACACAATTAAGAATACAATAGTGTTAACTACTGCCCCTAGGCATAGTTTTATTAAGATGCCGCCTGTTATTACGAAGGTAAGCAATTTCCAAATGGAGAAAATGAATGAAATAGCAGACAGCTGTAAAAATGAGACAGTATTTATTGAAAATCTGTTTGTTTTATATGTTGACTATGAAATACGAAAAATTAACACTTCTGAGGAGAATGAAGAGTTTTTGAAGGATGAAGTGCAGATCACCATTAAAAACAACTTCACGGACATCAATAGGCTGCTGTTAGTTAATAACATCAGTGAGTTGTCCTACAAGAGTCTCTTAGTTACCTTTTCTATTATATATACTATGAATCAAAACCTATGTCCATCGCATCCTCTTATTCGCCTTACCTCTAACATACTCGGAAGCACAGAACTAAGCAATATAGAAATTCAGAAGGAAATGCTTCCACCAATTGTATTTGCAGGCCTGCATAATAAAAGCGATAGTAATTCCAACTACCCAAATATAAAACTTTCAGAGAACCAATATAACCAGGTGGCCTCCAGTTCATTTGCCGCTCTCTTCATTGATTATATACTAGATTGTGATATGGCTGTTTTCATAAAATGGATTAAATTCTATATAGATAATTTGTACGCCCAGCGCGACATGAATTATAATCCATTGCTAGACCCTTCAATGAATATAATGATTTGTCAATATATATTCAAAGATGGAACTATGAAGCACTCTGACACAATTGATGGGTTTATGATCCAAAAACATGCTAAAAAGGAAGATGAGGCGCTAAGCATCATACACTTCATATGGGCTACATATCTTTGTGTTGAGAAACGCCCAAACATAGAGCTCATTAAGAAAAACTTAGATGCTATTCGAGAAAATAGCTTTATTTCAAGTGAGTGTACTAATTATATTGAAAGCCGTGCTATAATCAAGCGGGCTATTAAAAAACTCAATAATATGAAGGATAAGCTATACATAAATGAAGATTTTGTTAGCAAGTTTAGCTGGTTTATAAAAACACTTACTTCTATCACCTCATGAGATATACTGAATTAGACATTTTTCTAACCAAAAGGTTTTTTTTGCTTAACTATAATAAAGGCTTCTCTTCAAATTATTTCTAAATAATTTTATTTAAATAATTCTTCACGTATACATTTTTTTAGAAAGTGGTGTTTATTTACTTTTATTATGGAAAGATCTTGGAAAATCGCAAAAACACACATATTTAAAGAACCATCTTTCTGTAGAAGAGACAACACACGAATGAATATATGGAGGTATTTACACCCTTCTAGCGCATAAAGATCTTCAAATGGGTCTGTAGAGTCAGAAATCAGAGTGCTGCTGTGTTATACTTGTGAAAGAGTATGTAAAATACAGCGCGCGCCAGGAGTGAGTAAACCACCATACTCATACAAGGCGCAGTATGCACATACAAATAACTCTCTTCTGAGTATCATATTAATAGACAATTAGTTCTGGCTTCTTTGCCTCAAGGATAAAAAATTCTTTTTTCTGCACTAGAAATGTGAATAATACTGGTTATTGGCTTTCAGATTTTCTTTTTTGTCTACACACCAAAAGAGGCTTGGATTGTATATACATACATACTTCATAACTTAAACTCTTATCCTTATTAGTATAAGAATGGGTGTTTAATTACTTACCAATATGATAGATTATAAATCTATAAATACAGAGTGCGGAGTAGATTATAACTAGCTTAGCATCTTGAAGTATAATACTTCAAGCAAAAATGAGCTAGGCACTTTGTGTTCTCTGCCAAAAGAGTGTTACTTCTGTAATACACAAATAATATTTTTTAAAAGGCTCTTGAAGTTAAAAACCAGAAGACTTCTAAAAATTATAAGAGAGTGTAGTGCAAAACATAGCCATGCAGCACTAAAAGACACTCACATACGTTTAATAACAAAGGTTACTCAGAAATAAAACACATTCTATCGAATTATGTGGGTGTCTGGCTGGGATGCCTTTTTCTTTTGGGAGCGACAAGTCATGTAGGACTACTTCTGCAATATAACTAATTTTATCATTTAGAAATAGAAATATATTTGGCTTTATAGGTGTATATTACAGATTATTTTATTAGAAAATATTTATAGTCGAACCTATAAGTGCTTATTAGGATGAGTTTAGAGTACTTGTTGTTCTTATGCGCGCCTAAGCAAATAAAAGTTTTTGCAGAGTGATTCTGGAATATTTTTGGCAGAAAAAAGAAATTTCCAGAATTTGAAAAGTATAAATACAAAATACTTTTTTACCATATGCAAGAAGCAATGAACAGAAACGAAGAAGCAAAAATAGATCAAGAAACACAAAATGTCTTTGAAGAGCTAAGACAGAATGGACCATTACCAAGAACAGACGAGAAGGTCAGCTTGGACGAGAATGTAGTTGGAGTATCCGAGGGAGAGACTCATGCATTCGACGCCCAGATGGACAGTCTTTTGAGTATTCTTATTAACTCAGTGTACTCCAGCAAAGACTACTTCTTGAGGGAGCTTATTTCCAATGCATCTGATGCAAACGACAAGAGAAAGAAGCTGTCATACACCACCCACCAGATTATTGAGGAGGAGCAGTGCATAAAGATCATCCCAAACAAGGAAAACAGAACAATAACCATCTGCGATACCGGTATTGGAATGAGCAAGGCTGACATGATAAACTATCTTGGAAGCATTGCCTCTAGTGGAACAAAAGAGTTCAAGAAGATGCTTCAGAGCACCAGCAGCGAGGGCCAGTCAATTGACAACCTAATCGGACAGTTTGGTCTTGGATTCTACGCAGCCTTTTTAGTTGCAGACCAGGTTGACGTCATCTCAAGAAAGGGAGACGAGTCACCTTGCATCTGGAGCAGCAGAGGACCAGGAGGATACGTTGTTGCACCATACACTGGAGAGCACGCCCAAGGAACATCCGTTGTGCTGCACATTTCCGAGCAGTGCAAGTCATACTTAGAGGAGAAGACTCTTGAGGACATCATCAAGGCCCACTCTTCTTTCATAGGATACCCAATCTACCTCTTTGTAATTGCAGAGAAGACAAGAAAGGTGTCAAAGGCAGTGGAGGAGAAGAAGGAAGAAAACTCCGAGAAGGCAGACGAAGATGTTGTTGAGGATGCAGCAGAGGAAAAGGAAGACGAGGAAACCTACTTCGAGGAGGAGTTCAAGAAGCTTAACACACAGATGCCTCTCTGGGCCAGAGATCCAAAGGAGGAGACAATCACAGAGAAGGAGTACGAAGACTTCTACAAGTCAATTTCAAACGACTGGGAGAAGCACTGCGCTGTCAGCCACTCCACAATTGAGGGAGACTTCAAGCTGCAGGTACTTCTGTTTGCCCAGAACAGGCCTCCTTTCAGGATGTTTGAGGGATCAAAGAAGAGCGCATGCAACATTAAGCTGTACGTCCAGAATGTGCTTATAAGCAGCGACCTTTCCGAGGCTGTTCCAGAGTGGATGAGCTTCATTCACGGAGTAATCAGCTCCAAGGACATCCCAATCAACCTTTCCAGAGAAATTGTACAGGGCAAGTCTGTCATGAAGCTGATCAAGAGAGTTATCTCCAAGAAGGTAATTGACATGCTGAACGACATGGCATTTGACAAGGAGAACTACCTCAAGTCATACAGCAACTTCAGCACATGCTTGAAGACAGGAATCTACATGGACAACTCTGATGTAGGCGCCAAGCTTCTTAAGCTGCTGAGGTTCAAGACCACAAAGAGCGAAGAGCCAATATCCTTTGAAGAGTACGTTAGCAGAATGGCGGAGGGCCAGAAGAAGATCTATGTGATCACTGGAATGAACGAGAAGGAAGTTATGTCTCACCCAGCTCTTGACAGAATGACCAAGTACGAGGTTATCTACATGCCAGACCCAATGGACGAGTTTGTCATCCAGGTGAACAGCCAGTTCAACGAGTTCCCCTTCCAGAGAATAACATCCGAGGGAATCGACCTTCCAGAAGAGAAGGAAGACACCAAGGAGAAAGAAGAGGAGTTCAAGGGAGTAATAGAAGGCATGAAGGCAGTTCTTGGCGACAAAGTTGAGAAGATTGTTATCTCCACTGCACTTGAAAAGCTTCCATGCTTTGTCTCCAGTGCAGGCCACAGCTACTCTCCTGCAATGGAGCAGATCTTAAAGGCACAGCCAGGTGGTTCAAGCGCAAACCCAGTTTTCGCCTCTGGATACCTCACCAAGAAGATGCTTGAGATCAACCCAAACCACGCAACAATTGTTGGCCTGAAGACTCTTCTGGAGAAAGGCGACAAAGAAAAGTTTAACACCACCGTTGGCCTTCTCTTTGACTCCTGCCTTCTTGGAAATGGATTCCCAATTTCAAACATGGCAGAGTTCAGCAAGAGAATCTTCGAATTTGTTAACATGGGAATGGAGTCAATGACTATTCAATAAGCATGTTTTTAAATAAACAAAATATTTATTACTTCCTCTATTTTTTCAAGTTACAGCTGCATCTACTAAAAGTTGGCTATGCATACTGTCTAATTATTTTTCTGTATTTAAGGGGATAGTGTGCCATAATTACCAGAGCTTAAACAAATTACATTGTAGAATCCGCACATACACAACATTATTTTTAAAGGCCTGTCTACCCAGAAACAGCCTTTTCTTTATACACTTGCCTTTTTATTGGTTGTTAAGAATTAAACTAAAGATTCTTTATAATAAAGATGTGCAGAAGAAAAAAGTATTCTGTAGAGCCTTTTTGGTCAGAGTATATCCGAATGAATATCTTAAATTTATTCTAATATGGAACTGCACAGAGAGATATCTTACAGTGGCCGGAGTTCTTGGCTTTGGTAGAACGTAAAGACTGTGTCTAAGTAGTCTTGGTTTTGGTCAATCATGGAGGAAAGTGTTTTCATGCGTGAAAGATGTTCGTGCGCAAGAGAGAACTCTCTTTTGTGAATAGCGTGCTCAATAAGCCTCTTTCGTGCATAGTATTCAGTTGATGCAGACACTTCTCCGGGATAGCTTAGAGCCTTTCGAATGGTGGGGACCAGTCCCAGACTCTTTACGTTTGCACATACGTGCAGAATTGCTTCTTTTGCCTCTTTATGGGTCTCTGCTGACTTAAGAAGAGACTCAACCCACAGTGCAGGAAGCTGCCCAGTTTTCAGATATAGACACAGCACAGCTTCCCCAGCATACCTAAACATAAGAGTAGCTGTGGCAAGCGTAAAAAGCGCATTTGCGTCTCTTCCAATGTTTGGTGTGTATGTTTTAACCTTTACAAGCAGATACTCTATGGCTTCTTCGATCTTCCCCTGGAGCAAAAGTATTCTTTGAAGAGCTGCATCTATTTTCTCGCTCTTCTGATTAAACACAGAGGCATATTTAATAATTCGCTCTGCATCCTCGTAGTTCTCACTCTGTGCAAATGATATTGCAGTTAGTAGAAGAGTGTCTATATCAAGCACCTCGAAGTTGCAGCTCTGCAGGATAGAGAGCGCCTCTGCGTGCTGCCCATTGAGAAGAAGCCGAGTGCACAGTGCTTTTGCGTACTTTGCGGTTTTCACCAGATTAAAAGCCTCTTTCAAATATTCTATGCTGTTCTCCATTATGCCAAAGGCAAATAACAATGAGGCAAGTTCGATTTTTAGTAGAATCACAGGCTCTCTGGAATGGGCTGCAGCTTTGTAGAGAGAGCATGTGTTGTTAATAAGCTCCTGCATCTCCAAGTCCCTTTTAATCTGCTCTATCTTTTCCTGCAGAAGTGGCTTAGCTATCTCGCGCTTTCCTGCAAGAATAAGCGAGGCAATAAGCCTGTCTGTCTCTTTGTGCTTTTCAAATAGTGGGATTGCCGGAGAGTGCGAGGCTGTTGAGACTAGGGCATGCGCCCAAAGAATCTCATGCTCCTTCTCCTTTAGGGGAACTTCTGGAGTTATGCTGTACTCAATTGCAGAAAGCGTAGCCACTGGCCTGTCTACTAAACACCCTGCATACAGCAGCAAAGCATCCAAGGAATATCCATTTTGTAGAAGCATCTGTGAAATAGCGCTGGCCTCTGCCTTAGATGCCTCGTTCCCAACTAGAGTTAGATTTTTTGCATGCAGGTATAGCAGGTCTTTCTGCTGGCTTGTCATGTCATAGATCGCTGGCTCTGTCTTTGGAAAAAGAAAGTATCTGTCGCCTGTTTCTATTGCTCTTTCAAGGTCATCCAAATTTGTATACTCTGCCTCTTCTTTTCCGTGGGTTACCAGTTCGCACACAAAAATAGGCACACTGTGTGGCTGGCCTGCACATGTATATCCTTGCTTGCCTATGAACTGCCACTCTATATTCAGAATGCCCTTGAGAGCTTGAACTGCCTCTTGCTCTATGGATCTAAAATAGTCATCGTCAGTTATTTCATTGCATATTCGAATCTGCGCAAACAGAAGGGCTGTCTGCTCATCTGCAGAGGCAGTTTTGCATGCCTTTGAGATCGCAAGAAGCATCTCTTTTGTGTGGAATATTATGGTTTGTGATTTTAGTCCTACTTTTTTAAGAAGAATATACACGCCTTCAAGTAAATCTGGCCTTTCGCTAAGTATCCATCCTATTTTTACTTTTGGCTGCACATATATTTCAACTAAGTCAACAATTGACTCATGCGCTCTGTTTATGGGTGCTCCAATCACATCAAAGACGCGCTCTTTCAGCTCAATCTCCAGCGGAGCATCTTTTTCTGTTTTTGCCAGGCCTATGGCCCTGTGAACTCGCTCAAAAAACTCATTTCTCTCCTTGCTAGAATCCGTTTCTATGCCCATAAAATTTTACTGTGGCTACTTGGTATTCATGCAATATTTTATACATGCGAGTTCAAAGAGTCAATTCTGAAACACATGGCAACAATGTAAAACGCAAGTATTTAATGCAGAGGAGCACGTAAACACATGGAAATTGCATTTCACAGCAACAAGTGCGCACTCAAAGACTCTCTTCGGCTAATTAAAATAGGAAAAAATCCGTGCTGGAAAAAAAGATACCAGCTGTTCAAATACGCATCAGGCCTGATTAGCGCAAACGAGAGCATAATCTCCCTAAAGTCAGATATATCAGAGTACAATATGCAGGAGTTCAATGAACTGATTGCGCAATACACCGCACATGCCAATATTTTTATAAGCAGAAAAGGAGAGTGCGTTGTCTGCCTAAAAAACTGTCTGGAGGATCTTCAGAATCCAGAGGCTGCACTTTTCTTGGACGAAGAGATTATAACAGCTAGAAGCTCGCCTGAGATGGAAATAACAGATGAAAAAATAGCCCAGGTAGCAGACAAAATGAAAAGACTAAACACAAAGACGGAGTTCATGGAGTCCATTATAAATATGCAAACAGAGGATCTTGACAGAGTTTCATATTCAAGCACATCAATGGTGAACTACTCTGAGTCGCATCTTTCCCAGCTGGAGGAGGCCTTAAGAAAAAAGAAGAGGGCAGTTATTATAAAAAGATGGCTTGGGGGCGTAGTTGTCTTTTTCTGCTTCTTGTCTCTTTTGCTGCTTAGGCCATTCATTATATAAGTTTAGACGCTGCATAAATAAAGAAATAAAAGACTGATATTTTAACTCCAGTGACAGCTCTTATTATTTCCGCAATGGGTACACACTTTGTGCGGTCTACACCAAGAATAACACAAAGAATGCATACAGTATCTAAATCAAAAAACTATGCTAAATCATAGATAGATGCATTTTTACTATATTTCTGATGTTTTTATGGAATTCAAAGCTATTTAAGCGTGCTGTGTAAACTCAGCAAAATCTGTGGCTGCTGTGCCCTATCCGCAGAATATGCCACCATTCTCTGCACTCTGCAGCTGTAAAACTTATTTTAAATTCTGTATAAAAATTGCAGCACCCTTCTGTAGCATCTTTTATAGTTTTATTCCTGCAAATTTGAAATTTAAATGGAGAGAGACGACCAAGACCATTCGCAGAACTCGGCTGCCTTTTCCTTTGACAATGGAAGTCAGCTGAGCTTTGGAACAAGCCAGCCCTTCCATCTTACACAGTACAACTCTGAGAATATACCAGAGATTATTGAGGACATGAAGTCAACATACACCCAGGAGAACGTCCGTGTCGTATGGGGAACAACCATAAACATACAAGAGACAATTGATCTGTTCAAAGAGTTTATCCGCACATTTACTACACAGGATGGAGTGCCCGTGTATTTGCACCGCATTGAAGAGATGCACGAACTAGAAGACTATGTTATAACACTGAACTGCGCGCATCTGAAAGGCACAGCATATGACCGAATTCTGACAGAAATACTGGCATATCCCGTTGAGATATTCCCGTTGCTGGAAATAGCAATATCTGACCTGTACTTGGAGAAGTACCCATCTACTCCGCCTATGATTAAGGTGCTTGTAAAGAATGTTGGCAACCACAAAAACATCAGGGACCTTCTTCCAACGGATGTAGATACAACAGTTGAAATAACCGGAATGGTAACAAAGACAAGCGGAATAATTCCAGACATTACAACAGCAGCATATGTGTGCAATAAGTGCCGGGAGGTACTGACAACAGAGGTTGTGCGAGGAGTAATTGCAGAGCCAGTGGACTGCCCATGCGGCCAGAAGTTCTCAATGGAGATGGACAGCAGTCTTTCTTTGTTCCAGGACAAGCAGGTCATTAAAGTACAGGAGCTGCCTGAGTCAGTCAGCGATGGGCTGGTGCCCTGCACAATAACAGTGCTTGCCTCACACGTTCTTACAGACGGACTTGTTCCAGGAGACAAAGTAAGAATTGCTGGAATATTCAGAGCAGTCCCCTTAAAGCTGAACTATATCCATAGAACAATAAAAAGTTCGTTCAAGACGTATATTGAGATGGCTAGCTACACAAAAATATCCGAGGAGAAGATAAGGCAGGACACATTTGGAGTTCTTGAGGAGATAGAAGCACTGCGCAACTCAGAGAACGTGTACGAGAAGCTGGCCCTTTCAATTGCCCCAGGGATATACGGCATGCTTGATGTGAAAAAGGCACTTCTTCTGCAGATGTTTGGAGGCGTGACAAAGTCCTTGAATGGGGCTAGATTCAGAGGAGACATAAATGTGCTTCTAGCAGGTGATCCGGGTGTGGCAAAAAGTCAGCTTCTGCTGGCTGTCCACAGACTTATTGACAGAGGCGTATACACTTCAGGAAAGGGGTCAAGTGCAGTGGGTCTAACAGCAAACGTGTCTCGGGATATGGACAGCGGGCAGCACATACTTGAGTCAGGGGCTTTGGTCATAAGTGACGGGGGCGTCTGCTGCATCGATGAGTTTGACAAGATGGGCGAGTCTACACGAAGTGTCCTGCATGAGGCAATGGAGCAGCAGACTGTGAGCATAGCAAAGGCAGGCATAATAACCACGCTTAATGCAAGATGCTCAATCTTGGCAGCCTGCAACCCCATTAACAGCAGCTATGACCCAAAGAAGAACATCATTGAAAATCTGGACATTCCCCCAACCCTGCTGAGCAGATTTGACGTAGTCTGTCTTCTTCTGGATAAGGTAAATGAAAAGAGAGACAGAGAGATAAGCACGCACATCATCAAGTTATACGCAGGCACTGAAAAGCCCGTGAGTCCGCCAGTCAAAGAGAGCACTCTTAAGCAGTACATAAAAGAGGGAAGAAATATAGTGCCAAGAATAACTGAGCCAGCTGCAGAGAAGATATCCAAGGAGTATCAGGAGCTGCGTCTGCTAGGAAATGGCAAGAGTGTAACGGCAACCACCAGACAGCTAGAAAGCATCATTCGCCTTAGCGAAGCACATGCTAGAATGCGATTGTCGCATACCGTTGAAGAGCAGGATGTTTCAGAGGCAATTCGCATCATAAAGGACTCATTGCACATATATGCAGTGGACCCAGTAACAGGAAGAATTGACATGGAGCTGCTGCACACTGGAAAGACAACAGCTTCCCTAAAGCTAGAAGAAAACATGAAGGAGCTTATACTTCGAAGAATAGGAAAGGGAAGCACAGTGCCCAAGCTAATGGAAATGATTAATAGCACAGCAAGAGTGCAGGAAAAAGTTCTTATGGAGATATTGGAAGAGCTTCAAGAAGATGGAAAGATCATGATAGATGGCCTCTGCATAACCCTAAACTAACAAAATATAGCTCAAGTTCATATTAACCTGAATACACTGCAAAGTATCTATGCTTTTCCTAAAGGCAGCTTTAAGAAGCATAAATCACTTGGAGTATATTCAAGAACACCACAGAGCCAGATGCATTCATTCTGCTAGGATCTTTTTCCTAAATAAAACCCTTCAGAAAGTATATATTTTAGTTTTATAGATGAATATTTGCCTATACAATTTTCTCTTGTAATTATACTATGATTATTAGGGCGCAAAGAATACTCAGCAGATAGAAAAAGAAATATCATGGCATGCTTAGAGATACTATTCATATAGGGACAAGACTTTAAAAAATCAACCTTGTAGTTCTATGATGGCTTTCTTATTACGAAAGAAATAGACAATTTCCTGTTAGTGAAGCAAAGAAAGTCATTTTTTCAGGGCCTAAGTTATTTGGAGTTCTGCAGACTCTGAAGCCTTTATTAAGAAGTGCTTTGCCTGTTAAATATAAAGCGCATATTTTGTAGGCAGATGAAGGCTATTGCAGCCTTAATTAACTCTACCTCTAATTAGTCTGGATAATTAAATATTTAATGATGCATAGTCCTTTAAATTAAGTTATCCTGGGTGTAGCAGGAGAAACCATGAGAATTACTCCATAAACACATGGGATGGGGAGAATGCGCTTTCTAGTGTATTTATACGCAAAAAAGAAGGAAAGAAACAGAATATATATTTATTGTATGATTTCCTTGATTGTTTTTTGGGAGGCTGGTGCAAGTGACGTGTTTGTGGCAAACCAATCTGTATCGCGCTGTGAGAGAACTGACAGCTCCGTGTGATAGTCAAATGATCCGAATATTCCTGCCTCCTCCATAAGTGACTTGTCAGCAGCTGTGCCAATTACCATTGTCTTAAACCTGTCCTGGTTCTTAGCAAATAGCTTGATGGCCTGGAGAATTGGATTTGAGAACCTGGGCCCAATTGACACGTAGTCCATAAGCCCTTCTATGTCATCAAGAATCACCAAAGACTCTGCACTTTTATAGGCGTCTTTGAATGTGTTTCGGATATAGTTCACCTTCTCATTCTCCTCCTTTCCTACAATGTCCTTTGGGGATATAACCCGAATAAACGGTATTTCTGACTTAGTTGCTATTATCTCAGCAAGTGCTGTTTTTCCAGTCCCTGGCTTTCCTGTTAGCAGAAGCGAAAGTGTTTTTGACTTTTTTTTAGTGTCCTTTCTGAGCCGGTCTACAACTGTCTTTCCATGGTCAATCACATTCTGTGCAGATGGGTATGCATAGAAGGGTTCTGGCATTCTCAAAGCAGTGCTTACACCAAAGGACGGGACAGTCTCTTCAAGCGCACGCTTAAAGTCGTTCATATCAATCATTACCTCTTTCTTTGTATTTCTTGCTCTTTCCAGGGCAAATGATGCTGCACTCTTCACAAGTGCAGTTATTTCTGCTCCAGTGTAGTTTCGTGCCTTGTTTGCAATTTGCTCCAAATCTACGTCCTTTTTCATAAAGCAATTTGTCTCCATCTTGCTAGTGTGAATCTTCAGAATTTCAAGTCTGCCTGCCTCATCTGGCAGGGATATTTCAATGTGAATCTCAAACCTGCCAGGGCGAAGAAGTGCATCATCAATTAAGTCAACTCGATTTGTCATTCCAATCACAAGAATATTGTTCAGAGACTCAACTCCATCAATCTTTGAAAGCAGCTGGTTGACTACCTGATCCCCAACACCATTTGATGACCCTCTACTCTTACATATTGCATCTATCTCATCAAATATTATAATGTGCAGTGCACTTTCATCTCCATACTGCTTGTAGTCCTTCTCTGCATCTTCAAACAGCTTTCTAATGTTTTCCTCACTCTGCCCAACATATTTGTTGAGTATTTCTGGGCCATTCACTATTTTGGGCGGAGCAGAGTTCAGAAGCGCAGACATTCTCCTGGCAATTAAGGTCTTTCCTGTTCCAGGGGGGCCGTACAGCATAATACCCTTTACATGGTTGATTCCCATGTTATTAATAAACCCAGGCTTGTACATTCTCTGAATAAACGCACGCCTAAACATCTCACCAAACTCCTTTTTAAGCCCTCCTATCTCCATCTCCATGAAGTCAAACTCTGTGTTTATGTTCAGCTCTGATCCTAGGCCCAGAATCGTAATTCCCTGGTGGTCCTTTATTGTTATTTTTGTGTTTCTTCGGACTGCCCCAATGACCTCTTTGTTTCCAAGCTTAATTCCCTCAACGCGGCATATGAACATGGTTTCCCTGCTGGAAGTATCTGCAGATGCCTCCACCTCCATCAGCAGCCCCAGGTCCTGCCCTTCTGTCAGAGGCACTCCTGCAAGAACATCCAAAAATGTGCTATTAATTGTTTTGTGGCTTATCCGAATGTGCACGCCCTTCGTCTTCCCCTCTATCGATATGACAACTTCTTCAATGGATCCCATCCTTCCGCCAGGCCCATCAATTACATCCACATACTCGCTCTCTTTTATCTGCATAAAGCCTCTTTGCACCTGCGACATAGAAACAGTGTACGGCGGCAAGTCTCTATCTACCTTTGCCTTAAACACGTATCCTTTGATGATGCAATACTCTCCAGTGTACTCGCTTGAGATATATATCTTATTCTCATGCGCTCTCAGAATATTCTTCATTCTCTCCACTTTATACCGACCCATGCTTCTATTTATTTTTCAGCATACATTTAATTTGCTTAAATTTTATTAGCATGTTCACACAGCCTCACGATAAAGAAGTTTTCAGAGATAGCAAATTCAACAAAACAAGCACTGCGCCTTCTTTGAGTTCTAAAATACACCGGCCCTCTGATAAAATGGATAAGGATGCGCGAGAGCAAGAGGTGTTTAGGAGGCTACCTGCGATTCCCACAATTCTGGAGCAAGATAAAACAAGAGAGGAGGAAAGAGTGTCGCCTCCTTTGTCTTTGAACCCGGATGTAGAGTACTCTTCAGCAGGGTCTTCCTCCCACAAGTTAATTCGGTCAAGCATGTACACTATCCCAGCAGACGAGGACTTGTTTGAGCTAATTGGCCTTCCAATGCTTATTGTGGCGCAGCCATTCAATGACTCTGTGGCTGTCCCTGAGTACCGGGCAGACTATCTGTACAAGTGCAAGGAGTGCGGGTCATTCCCAACAGCAGCACAGGAAGACGGTCTTCTAAGAGGGCAGTCTGAGAATACGTGCCAGTTTAAGTGCGCCATGTGCGGGTGCTCAAATGAAATAGTGTCAGAGTGTCCGTCCCTTAAGGAGCATACAGTCGAGTACATATGTGAAGATAGTTGTGCAAAAGACAGAAGCTGGTACGCCTCAGACAACCTTCCTAAGTCTGGGATGGCAATGCCTTCTTGCAGGAAGTGGAAGGAGCCGTGCCTTATTTTCATGATAGACTGCTCTGCCTCCTCTCGAGGGAACACAGGGTATATTGAGTTTATGAATGGCATGCGGAGTATTCTGGGGTCTAGTGATCTTTCTCTGTTTTACAGGAGATTTGCAATTGTTTTGGTAAATGAAGAAGTCTCTGTGGTTTCTGACGGGGAAATGGGATATGCTTTGCACGTCATGCATGATGTAAAGGGAGACTACGGTCTGTGTGCTCCTTTGTTTATTGAGACAGAGAGTCTGACTGAAGAAAGAGTTACTTCACTGGTGCAGCTGATTGAGGGAACACCTTCTTCGCAGTTTAACATTGCTGGGGGCGTGACTGTTGCTGTTCAGTTGGCTGCATACACAGGTGGCTGCAAGCTGATGGCCTGGCTGGGAGGCAGTGAATACTCTGAGGTGCCTGAGCAAATAGCGCAGACAGCAGTTGACTGCGGTGTGTCCATCTGTGTGTTCACAAGCCCGCACAGCAAGCTTAGCAAGCTGTACAAGACAGTTATGTCAACGGGCGGGTCAATTGAAAGAGACGGCATTTCTGTGGCAGTGGTGGAGAAGATCATGCAGGAGTCATTCTTCAGATGTGCTGTCCGTGTGGTCTGCAGCAATGGAATTAAGAAAAGAGCTGTCTACAGCAGCGGATCATCTGAGAATATATCAATGATCTCATTCCCTGTGATGTCTGCATCCACTGCTTTTTCTGTGAGCTTCTCTGTTGAAGACTTCCTTAAGGAAGGATCTTCTGTGCACATCCAGTGCATTGTGGAGTACATAAGCTCAATGGGTGAGAGCAGAGTCAGAATCATAAACATATCTCTGAAGGCAAGCAGAGTGATGCAGCAGATATTTATAGGAATGGCAATGGACACAATGTTCTGTGGAATGTGTAAGTATATATGCTCTGACCCAATAAATATGGTAGAAAATGTAAGAAAGGCAGAGACTTCCATGGTGACAGCACTTTCTTTGTATAAAAGATCCTGTGCAAAGGACACGTCTCCATCACAGCTGGTGCTTCCAGACACAATCAAGGGTCTTCCTGTTCTGATGCAGGCAGTCCTTAAGTATCCAAAGGTGCAACTTGGGCCCTCTGTGAAGATTGAGCTTGCGTGTGAGCTTATGCCTCTTCCTGTGGACAGGACATTCCGAATGTTCTATCCCCGGCTTGTAAAAATATCCTCCCTGTTCACAGTTGGGGGCATTGATGATCTCATGGGGGAGAGACTCAGCATGCGGACCCTGGACTCTGATGAGAGCTATATCATGGACACAGGGTGCAAGACTATTCTGTGGTTTGGGAAGGATGCAGTTGACTATATTGATGAAATGATTCAGAATGAAGTTGTTATAGCTGCCCTGGAGAGACTTAAAGAGACCTATGGAGTAGAGTTGAAGGTCACTCACTGCATCCAAGGAGAACTTGATGCAGACTTTATTGGGTACATGGTAGAAGACCAGATGGGTGGATATCCAAAATACCAGGAATATTTAGGATCTCTGCATGGGAAAATAGTTAAAAAATAAACTAGCACATTTAAGTATTTTACAATTACTAAGCGGCCCACTGGCCTTATTTAAGATAGCACTGCCATACTGAAGATGCCTTATTTCTCCAGATAAAAGACCATTTGACAACTAAAATATTCATGCACCATGAACTTATAGTACTTCTTATGAGACAAAAGTCATATGAGTTTACTAGTGATAAAATTACCCTTAGTTAATTCTAAGCGTATAGAGTGACTATTTCTTGCAGTGCTCCTTAAGCTAAGACAGTCACATATATACGGAATAACCCAAAGTGCCTGCAGGCCGTAAGCCTGGGCCAATAAGGATATCAGAATGAATATAAATTATCTGTTTATTCCTGATTATTCCGTTACTTATTTACTTCTCTCCTTTGGATAATACGTTTTTGTGCATTTTTCCTTGTGAGTCTTTTTTCAAGTTGTTTTGCATTTATCTGCAAAGTTACTTTAATATATTCTGTGCTATTTTTATTAAAGAGTTCTCTAGGATAGAAATAACTTTGCTTTTTATTTCTGTGAGACTTTCTGTTTCTCTTATTGCTTCTTTTATTTCCGTGCACTCTTCTTTTGTTATAAGCCTTTGTCTTCTCATTTCTTCAATCTCCTTGTATGTTTGTGGCTTCAAGATGGTTGCTCTTCTTTCTTTGTGCTTGGTCCCTCTGACGTGATCTATCCAGCCTCTGGGGGTTTTGTATTTTATTCCTGCCCGGCACAAAGAGCAGTAGAACTTCATAAAAAAGAAAGTGTTCACAAGTAAATACGAAGAGTTTTATTCCAGAAATAATTCTATCACCAGAAGACAGCCAGAATATACAAAAAGCACAAAACTACTTTATATTAATTATCTCACATTGGATACACATATTCTAGTACATTAAAATATGCAAAGATAATATACAGACAAGACCACTTATACTAGACAACACTGGGCAGAATTATTTAGTAAACCATCTTGTACTGAGGCATGACCAAAACTAGCCAATAATTGGACTATTATTTCCAATCAGTAGAGAATTTCTGGATTATTTTAGTGAATTATATGTGCCCTTATTACATTTATACCGGAGTAAAACTGTTATATGCAGTATCTTTGACAGATTCACTCCTAGAAGCTCTTCCTAAGATATTTTCACTGTGTATAAGCTCTTTATATTCTGGCTATATCAGTTATAATTGCAGTAATTTGTGCTTCAGATATGGTGTCTGGTAATTTTGTTCTTTTTTAGAATAAAGTGCCTGCAGGGAAAGATAATTTAAGGCTTACTTTTTTGCATAAATTTAGAAGGAAAAGCCTGCGTAAATATCTAAATTTATTTTTCAGATGCGCTTTAAATGGAAAAAACCATAGAAAGTGGCTTAAAATACGTGGACAATGGGGTTAATTCAGACAGACTAATTGTTCTAGTAGGAGGCCTGGGTGATGAACACAATGGATTTTATTCAATGGATATAATGGAGTTTGGGCAAGAAGAAGGGGTTAGAGTAGTTAGTCTGGGCCTGAGATCTATGCCAGACTACAATTACTATACGATAAACAACGATGTGGAAGATCTTCAAGTATTTTATAAGGAGCTAAGAATGAAGGAGTACGCGTATGTTTGGTTTATTGGGCATTCAACTGGCTGCCAGATCCTTATGCTTTTTGCATCTGCTGTGGCACTCAGAGACTCTGAGATTATTATCCTGCAGGCTCCTGTGAGTGACAGGGAATATGAAGAAAGTAGAAATAATAATCTGAAGAAGTCGCTTGGTATTGCAAGCAAGCTCAGTGAAATAATGCGCTTTGAGAATGCAAAGAATGACCCAGACCTGGACAAGCATCAAATGATACTTTATTTACGGCATAATGACACACCCTTCAGGGCAGACAGGTTTCTGAGTCTTTTCCAGAAGGGAGGGACTGAGGATTTCTTTTCCATAGGGCAGGCAACAGATCACATTAATGCATGCAATGCGAAGGTCTATGCGATACTCAGTTTATACGATGAATACGTAGTCTCGCCAATTGATGAAATAGAAGAACATCTCAAAGGGATCCGGAATATGCAGAAAGTGTACAGAATAAAAGCTGACCACGGTCTGCATGAGGGCTTTGATGAATTTATATCTGTGCTGCACGAGATTATTAGTCAAACGGGCAGAGAGACAGGCTTGGAAGTATCTCCATAAGGCTCTTGTTATCCAGGACTGCAAAGCAAGAGAGTGCAAAGAACGTATGAAGAAGATCTGGTGCGCTGCCCGGGCGGTCTGCGTACCCGCCTTCTTCTGACTCGCATGATTCAATATATTGCCGCACAGAGGATAAATCAACATAACCAGATTTTCCCATAATGGAAAGTGCAGAGTATGCCCAGTATGTGCTGCACAGGTCTTCGTGTTTATCCACCCGACTGGAAAAACCTCCCTTTTTGCTCTGCAGCAGGCTAATGGAGACGGCAGTCTCCTGTATACCTACTAGACTAATCTCTCCCATAAGAAAGAGAGAGGCAAGCCCACAGAACGTGTTTGCAGCGTGTGATTCACAGCCAGGCATAGGTCCAATACCGCCATCTATATTTATGCACTGCGAAATGTAGGTGCACAGAATTCTTTTCATTGGGGGAAGGATAAAGAACATTTCAGGGCCACCCAGGGACAGCTGTGCAAGCAGATGCTTTGATGTGATGTAGCTGCAAATATACCGCATATCCAAATAGGAGTTAAACCCAATGAGTTTTTCATCTGTAACTATTTTCTCTAAGTATGCATTGCACATGACAGAATTAAGAGTCTTCTCTGGTCTTCCTCCTTTAAGTGACAGTTCATTCGATGAAGATGACTGGGAGGTGTTATCAGAGGATTCTTCTATAAGGTCCATCTCTAGCTCATCGATTCTTTCTTGCACTGTAAAGGAGCCTGGTCTTCTTGTGTCTGGTATTTCTTCCTTTTCTTTGTGATTGTCTGGTGCAGGCGGTGCAGGGGAAGATTTACCTATTCTTCTAAGGATATAAAGTATTTGCAGCGCAGAAAGTGTGAAGAGAGGATTTGAGGGATACCCTGGCTTGGCACCAAACCCTCCATCTACATTCTGGCATGCCATTGTAAACCCTCGCACGGTCTCTGATAGCTTTTGAATCTCCCTGAATTCCTCCAGAAGAAAGAGGGAGCCAATTGCCCAATACAAAGTGCTTATGCGCATTGGCTCTGAAAGACAGAAGAGTCTTGTCTTTTCTGTTATGCACTGAAGAATAAACTTAGTGTGCTTATTATTTTGCGCCATGCTGTGCTTCTAATTTAAGCAAAAATCAAGTGAATAAACACTTTCATTTAATTTCTGAGATCATTAAAGAAAGAATTCAGATCACAAAAACATTCTATTTCAGCAGATAATTCATCTAATCAATTGGTATACGGGTAGTCTGCATGGTATATCTGTCCATAAATATGCACTAATTCTTTTTAATTTCGTGAACACTTTTGTACTTCTCTGTGGATAGAATGGACTATAGGTAAATCCAAGGAGAAAAATCTATTTAAGCTTAAACTAAAGTAAAATCCCCCAGAATGCACGAATACCAAGAATCTTATAATTTGGCAGGCTAATGAACTCTGCATGAAATTCAGGAATGTGCTTTCCCTTAGACTGCTTCCAAAGTATATATTATTTCAGTCACAAGCTGCTTTGTGAAGTATAAATTGAGCTTAGTATTATAGTAAAATTTAAACCACAGAATAAACAAGTAAATTACGCATATAATCTGAATGTAGCCATGAACTATTTATTTAGACAGTTATTATGCGGTCTTATATTTTAATTCAGCTCAACGTACTCTAAGGCTGAAATCAAGAAGAATAGGTCAGCTCCATATGAGATAAAGAAGAACCCAAATATCATAGTAGCTAATAGCACTAATTTGGACTTTTTTATAGACGACGTATCATACTTCTTTTTCAACTCATTCTTTAAAGAGCCAAATATCAGGAAAAGTGCCGTGAAAAGTGCAATAAAAAGCTTTGTAAGAGACAAAAGGGCTGTTGATAGAAGATAAAGCTTAAATGTGCTATAAATACCCCACACTAGACCTATTGCAATAGCTGCAAGTGTCAAGACTCCATAGTAAACGATAATTACGAGTTTGGATCTAGTGAATCCCTGGGTATAAAAGAAATCCTTTTCTAATAATAAATGGTACATTATTGATAACAAATAATTAATAATAATTAGAATTATAACATAAGTTATCTTGTCATACTCTTCCAACCACTTTTTAAGACTTTCGTACATAATATATTCATGGCTATTTTTAAATTCTGCTCTTAGAATAATCATAAAGAACATAATGTAGTGTACTAATGAAAGAAAAAGCGTAAAAGGAATAAGGAAGTCCGCATATATCATGGTAATTACCTTTCCTAGGAAAGAATGTTTTTCTTTGGTAGGCTTCACACTATTATCATGTAAACTAATAATTATCCCAGTTGAATTAGCCTCTTCTACACTATTATCATGTAAACTGACAATTTCCTCAGTTGAACTAGCAGGCATATTATTTGGTTTAGCTTCTACTCCACTTTCAGTAGTCGCATTGGGCAAACTCACATTTATAGAAGAATCTATAACTTCTTGCTCGTTTATAAGCGAATAATACATTAAAAATTTTTGAAAATGAGAATATAAGATAAGGCAAAGCATTTTTATTAAAAATGTATGAATCTATGGAATTTTGTGAAAATATCTGGCCATAAATTTACATATTTTTAATAAAATGCTTTGTGAAGGGGTTCATTCAAAAATTAAAGAATACTTGTAGATAGAAATATTCGGTGAATTTTGGTGATTATTCCAGTATAGTATTATGCAGGGTGCAGATTATCCAGATGTAAATTCTTTTCTCTTAGAATACATTCTACTCTGCAGTGTGTATTTTTCAAAAAAAAGACAAGTTATAAAGCACCTTTAGAGTACTATGGAGGACATGGTATTTTAACACTTTGTTACACCATGAATTGCTAGAGAGCTTCTTCTGGTTATTTCACTTGCATTACTATTCTGGAACAGTATGTGATTACAACGTGATTAATTTGGTTATTCTGCTGGATATCTTGGACAGTACATTATATTAGCCACACAGTATTATTCTGTACACCACAATGGAATCATTTCTTTCCAAAAAACTTCTGCTTATAACCCGAATTATTTGAAATTTTATGCGAGGAAAAACATTCTACACGCTGTGCATCCCGTTGGTTGACATATACATATATAACTCGGATGTTATAATAGACCTAGGAATAGAGCCAAATGCAATGACCCTCTACCAGAACATTCAAGAAGAAGGGCAGAAGATTCTCGTGCAGTACGAAAATAAATCGAGCAGTTCCAGAAAGTATTATGGAGGCATGTCGTACAATACATGTGCAGAAATTGCAAAGACGCAGGGCTCTGCATGCGCTGTTTTTTTAGGTCCATTCTCAACAGACGAGTTGTCTATGTCTGTCTTTGAAAGGGCAATTGCTGGTGAGATTAAGAACCTAACGATATATCCAGAGTATATAGACAGTGAATCAGGCAGATCTTATGTGATCCCAAAGGGCTCTAATAGGGCAATGATCACGAAAATAAACGAAAAACAAGTCATCTCAATGGGGCTTGTTGAGAGGTTTATTAGTCTAGTAAAAGAAGGAAGCACAAAAGAAGATGATGCCTTGTATCTAGCAGGCTACACAGTAGAGCAGTCCACAAAAAACCTGGAATATCTACTCGATGAGAAGAATCTTCTTGGTGCCAAGTACACATTAATATTCAACCTTGCAGACCCAGGCGTATTAAAGCGGTCGTACAGAAGAATAAAGAAATTCATTGAGAAGTCAGATTGGATAATTGGGAATGCAGAAGAGTTCACTGAGCTGTTCCATCAAGAAACCCAAGAATACCCAACGGATAGAAACTCACTTCATGATTATATTGGGCGTAGGTTTGACTATGCGGTAGTTACAGATGGAAGTGGCCCTGTAACAGTATATGCAAAGATCGATGGGAAGAAGTGCGTGCTAGTAAAGCAGCCAGAAGACATTAAAGTAAAGAACCCAACAGGCGCAGGAGATGTTTTTGCAGCCACTTTCTTCTCGCACATTTTAGTTGATGCATCAGATGTGCAGGGTGCCTTGGATTCTTCTGTGGCCAGAACTAGTGAGTATCTGACCAGACTAACTGGGCGTATGGAAAATAATCACGTATAATTTGGTCTGTGACAAAGTGCCTGGTCCAGGTATATTTTTCTCTTCCATTAATCTGGCGTCTATTAAATTTCTGTTCTGTATTTATTTTTAGAATGAGTGGAGGATTTAACAGAGCACTTTCAATATTCTCACCAGACGGCAGAATATTCCAAGTGGAGTATGCGCAGCTAGCAGCAGAGAGAGGGTCACCCGTGATATTCTATTCTGACGGGAAGAGTATCTGCGTGGCAATTGAAAAAAGAGCCGAAAGTAAGCATAAAATACTCTCAGACCTGGACAAGTTCAAGGAGGTTGAGACAGGAATATATCTTACATTTGCAGGAATATGGCCAGATAGTCTTATAATAATAGACAAGGCTATCTTTATAGCCAGAGAGTATGCATACAGAATAGGCGAGAGAATAGATATAATGAAGCTTTCTTTGGAGCTAGGGGACTTTATGCAGAAGTACACAATAACAGGAGGATATAGGCCATTCGGAGTGAAGGTTGTTTTGTTTGGATTCCATAAAGACCAGCCAGTTATTTCCATGATAGAGCCAGATGGTAATTATGCAATGTACAAAGGAGGTGCAATTGGCACAAAGAGCGACAGAGCAGTTAAGGAGCTGGAGAAGGCAGAGGACACTCCTGCCATAATTGCCGTAGCAAAGACCTTATACACTGTAGCACAGAAGGATGCAAATAAAATGTCCCTATTCCAGATTACGCCAGAAGTAGCTACTATACTTACTACAGCTGAAGTATCTGAGATAATCGAATCATTCAACCAGTAAAAGTATCTCGTTACACTTTATCGTGCTTATTTCTATTCTTATTTAATGCCAGCTCTTTAATCTTTTCTATTTTCTGGTTCTTGGATTATTATTGGTCTATTAGTCTATTCTGCAAATATTCTCATACTTTGCCCCTTTTAGTCGTATTCCTGGTGAAACTGTCTTTTTCTCTTCCCTCTTATTTTTCTTCTTTTTATGCTGCAGTCAAAGTGCCGTGTACCCGAAATATTTATGGAGTGCAAGAGACAGCAAGATGCAAGTGCCCTAAGACAGTGCAATGTACAAATAATAAAACCAAGTGCAACGGATATAATCTCATAAGATGCAGTATTTATTGCTTATTGCTTCCCTGTTGAAAGAACAGAAGTGAAGCACTTTGAGCAGAAGGATCCATCTGCATGGTTTGCCATAAATATTTCTGGACCGCAAGTTGGGCATACCTTCTTAAGTATCTTGACCTGGCCGTCCTTGCTAACATCAAAGTGAGACAGGCATGCAAGCTTTCTCTTCTCCTTTACCACTTTCACTTTCTTTGGGGTGGTGTATGCCTTTCTCTTCTTCTTCTTTCCTCCTCCTCTCAGTCTCAGCACTAAGTGGATGGTGCTTTCCTTCTGTATGTTGTAGTCAGAAAGTGTTCTTCCATCTTCTAGCTGCTTACCTGCGAAGATAAGTCTCTGCTGGTCAGGGGGAATTCCTTCCTTATCTTGTATCTTTGCTTTTACGTTCTCTATTGTGTCATTGTTATCGACTTCTAGTGTAATAGTCTTACCAGTAAGCGTCTTTACAAAAATCTGCATAACTGGGGTTATAAAAATTAAAACTAAAAGAGCAAAAAATAAATATAAATGGACACGCTTAGGAAGTTTCTGCGGGTAAAAAGAAAGTCTGAATACATAACGGACATAGGAAAGATAAAGATAACAAAGCGTGATAAAAGGAAGATAAACCGATTTAAGAACAATCAGTCAGTTGGGCCCTTTGTAATTGAGAGACCAAATCTGAGTGTCTTTGTGTGTGATACACGCTCTGAGCCACTTATCTCACGAGTCACTACGGAAGAGGTTGAGGAAACCCTGCGCAGGCAGAAGACATCAGAGAAGATTTTCCTGGAGAAGCACAAGAGAAGACACTCCAGAAGAAGAAAAGAGACGGTTGAAGATTTGGAGGATCTTTGGGGAGACCAGTCTGGAAACTCAGAAAACATGAATAGAAAGCTGAGCAGAAAGACAGAGAGACCAAAGGACACAGATGCATACGACCAAGATGACTTAAACTTGCGCACGGACAGAGAGGGCATCTGGAAGCACGTCCACTTCTACAAGGACTCTATAAGAAGACCGAGAGTCTACCAGGCAGAGCTTGAAGGACTCTACAAGAAGCTCTCTCCCATTAAGGTGAAGGTGCCTGCAGACACAGAAATACCGACGAAGACGTACACAGATATTGTATACAAGGAAAATCTAAGAGATGTGACAAGCATGGCATGCGGCATCTACTATATCGCAGTGCACAGTTCATCTGTCTCTATAAGAGATGCAGACGGGTACATGCCCATACGAAATGTCAAATTAGTGACAGAGACAGAAGACGTGCTGATCAGATGTGCATATTTGTCGCCTGATGAAAGCAAGCTAGCAATAATTACATTTGGGCATGGGGTAATTATATGCGCAACTGACAGGCTGCTTAACTCATCAAATGAGAATGAAACCATAAATATTAACAAAATCTCACAGGAGAACCCAGCAGACGCAAAGGAATCTGCAAGCTACGAGGACTGCTGCAGAGTGTTCCCAGATAAAACATTCAGAAAGGGGGCATGGCACAGGAGAAGTATTTACTTTGCAGGAATACTGCACGGGAAAGTGGTCATCATAAATACAAAACAGAAGAAGGCAGTTGTCTTCTATAAGGGAACACAGAACATCCAGCACGTAGAATTCCATCCAACAAAGAGCATTCTTATTATGATGGCGCCTTCTTGCATTCTGTTCTACGGGCTGTCTACTAAACGAAAGGACAGCAAGAAAACAATCTACCACATAACAGCAGCAAATACTCTTTCTATTTCACTAGGCACAGAGACAATGTACATTGGTACGGCTACCTCTCAGGTTCAAATATTCCAGCTCACAAAAGAATTCGATGCAAAGTTCATTCGTGCAATATACACGCAAGATACGCCCAAAAGAATCTCTTTGCACAAGAAATACGGATACGCTGCTGTGTTTGATGGATCCCCCACCTTTTTAGTCTACGGGAATGGATCAAACACAACACTGCCTCCAATGGAAAGAGCAGGGGCCATTCACAAGTACACCCACCCATACAGATCTGGAATATTCCACGAGACCCATCCGAAGGCGCACTTCACTCTGTCTAATAAGCTGAATACACTCTACCCAGAATATAATCCAGTTAGTTCTGCTGCCATTCCGGCATCTTAGTCAGGTTATGCTATAAGCACCATCTAGCAAAGCTATTATACTCCCTGGCATAGAATAAATATAGATAATTAGAGTATTTTTGTTGTATCCAGTAGTCTAATTAGGCTTACTCATAGAGTCTTATAGAAAGCACCATATATGCATATATGTATTTTCTTATGTAACCTACGTAATATTCTATTTATAATGCACTAATTTTAGTGTATCCTGCAATTCACTCATTCTCTGAGTATTCTTGCAGTAATTTCTTCTAAATAATTCGCAATAATAATTATTATGTTTTCAGGCCCAGTGAAGTACATTGACGAAGAGAGGTTCTGTGAGGAATATGAAAAAGCCGAAAAGAAATTAAACGAGTCAGAAGATTATGACTCAGCAGTTAAATTAATCAGGCTTAACTCAGAGGAGTACAAGGCATTTGGCATAATAAGACAACAAATCTCTTCAATAAATTATTCCGACCAGATTAGCCTTACACAAGAGATCATACGCTCCAATCCTAACTCATTTTGTGCATGGCAGCATAGAATGCACCTGCTCCTAAGGACAGACTCCCTGGGAAAGTCAATTTTCACAGCAGGCACGTCAGATTTAGAGTTCATACACAGTGTTCTGCAGACTAACCCTAGGAACTTTCATCTGTGGGTGTATATCTCGCTGATTTACAGGTACTCTGAGGATATTGTTCATGAACAGCTATCAAAATGCATCTCCAATTATAGCGCGTATTTTGGTCTTATTGAAACACAAGCATTCGAGAAAATTTCAGAGACAGAGATGAAAAATATTATTTTCACAGACCCAGAGATTTCTTCACCTTTTGTGTTCATTCGGATGGTGGAAATATCAAAGAGACTGAACAGAGGCAATGCATTTTTGATGGTCTACCCTGGAAAGATGGATATTTACTTGGGGGTTTCAAATAAAACACGGGTCTATTTGGAGTGTAATGAAAGAACAACCGAATACTTAGCTGATTTCAAGAAAATAATCACAATAAACCTCTCAAAGGAAATGAAATTTGAAGATATTTCTTCATTCATTATAAAGACAAAAGGACAGAGACCAGTGAAAATAGACCTAAAAAACGAGTACATCCCAGAAGTACCTGCGTATATTGACGAGTTTCTATCAAAGTATGAGTCTGTGAATGCACTAATGACAAAGCTGCTCTTCACCATATCAGACACAGAGAGGCGCAGCGTAATAGAAAGCCTATTAAAACTAGATCCACGCAGAAACCAAATGTATCTGGAGCTAAAGCAAGGATATAAGATATTCAGAGGAAATTAGTAAGCCCATAAATTGTAAAGCCATAATACACCATAGAAGTAGTAATTGCATATTTCTTATTGATCTAATCTTTTGTTCAGTTTCTTTTTAATTTGACTGTTTCCATGATAGCCATATTCTGTCTATTTTATCATGCATACTTGCTCTTGAGTTATGATAGACTCTGATGTACCCTAGTGCTGCAATGTATGCACTTTTTTTTTATGAAGATAAAATGCTCTCTTCTGAGTTCCAGAATATTCTTTAAAATAAATGCACTTGACAACTGCACCATCTTATACTACGCCTTGCAAACACAGAAACCTAGGATACATACTGTAGTAAGCCTTATACTCCATAAATAATTTATTTATTTTCCAAGTGACATCAGGATGGAAAGTGGGTCTCCTCCGTTCTCCTTTAATAATCTAATGGACTCTTCGCGTGATACTCCCCCTTGCTCCATTACTACTTTAATGTCTTCTTCTGTTATGTTCTCAGCCATGTCCTTCTCTTCTTCTGCTTTCTCTTCTTCCTGCTCTTCGACATTCTCTTCCTCTTCACTTACTTGGGCCTCTTCTTGTATTTGCTGTGCTTGGAGTCTTGCCTTTCTCTTTTCAGCGGCTTGTTTTGCTGTTCTCTCGGCTAAGTCTAATGACCCCAGAACGAACACCATGTTAGTGTTCTTGATGTGGTATGCCTGGACATCTCTAATGGCAAATTGTGTTCTTTGCTTCATTAGGTAGAAATCCTGCAGTCCAACCAACTTCTCCATTGGAACTGTCTTCTGGATGGTTTCTACTAACTTGTTTCCCTTTTTAAGAATTTTATTCATGGGGTAAAAAAGAACATAATTAATTATAAGAATATTATAATTGTGTTAGGCAGCAGTTATCAAGTATAATTGCACTAGGATCCATTTGATTATTAGGCAACTTATATATGTGCATGCTGGTTACATGCCAGATAATATCTGCAAACAGTTAATTTACTTGTGAAAAACAGACAATTCAAAGCGAAAAAAGCTGAAAATTCCATGGCTTAGTGTTAAACTGCCATTCCCCACAGAACACCTATACACTAGTCATCTGCCCAGGATATTTTAAGACATTTATTCTGAATATAATTTATAACTGCCTACTACCCAGGCGAGTCCTAGCCAATCAGTTATATTCTAATCAGTTAGCTATAGTATACGTTATCCCTTGCATGTCCAATAAAACACGCCAGTATATATTGATTGGTTCACTTTGAAATGCATATTATTAATTGGATATAGATTAAGGAGTATTAAGGATGCTGGAAGAAAGAACAAAAGAGAGTGAAGGAATTGGCAATTTAATCAAAGAACTGTCAGAGAGAAGACGAAAAAGAAAAGAAATTTCAGCAAATTTGAAGCTAGTTAAAAGAAGAGATGTCTTTGATGAAGAAGTCAAACTGGATTCCATCTTCACAGAAAAAAGATCAAAAAGCATTTTGAAGAAAGCATGGACTAGAGTGCAAGGATTATGGACACATAAATGAAAATATTTTGAATAAATTTAGACTATTATTACTAATAGATTAATTGCAAACTATTTTTCTGGAATGCACTAATATAGAACTCTGTGCATTGGTGCATTAGCAAGGCTGCAATGTTTTGTAAGAAGACTCTCCAATTTATTACTATACTATGTATCAAATATCCTGCATATGTTGATTTAATTTAGTATGACTTTAGAGTGAGTCTTCTGCCTATTAATATTCTTGCTTTTTTGTTCTGTTGCAAGTAGAAACATCCTTTTGCATATTATGTTTTAGAATGTGTTTTTATATCCTCTGTATCCATGCACTAATTTGCATGAATATGGCACAATGTTTCAAGAAAGCTATTTATGAATGAAATAAAGTACAGAATATGAATATTTCATTAAAACTAGCTATAACCATATTTATTGTGCAGTGCGTAATTAGCACTGTTTCTGCAAAGAAAGTCCAGGCAGACCTAAGCCACAACTACGACAGCCAGATTCTGAAGGTCAATGAGACAGAAGCATCTGGAAAGAGTGGAAATAAAAATTCAAAAGGAAAGTGGCACAAGTCATCCCTTCTGGGCGGCAGAAAAGGCAAAGGCAAAGGAGTAAAATTAACTGCTGAGCCAATGTCCTTAGATGACAGCTTCATCTCAAACTCTAAGCAGATTAACCAAATGAACAACTTGCTAGATGAGAAGCCCCTGGAAACATCAACCCACAAGAAAAAGAACAAGTCTACTAAGGCACACACTGACTCAATGGCTTTAGAGAGCAGTGAACTCTCCAAAAACAAGCTTGGTATGATGGGCAACTTCCTGAACGAGAAGGCATTAGAAGCAAATGCCTCTTTCTTAGCAGAACTTCTTGAAAAAGCATCCCCTTCAAGTCCTATAAGTAAATTAGCAGGATTTTCTCCAGACTTTGAAGATGAAGAGGCAGACGCAGAGCCAGCCATCATCGTTAACTCAGAAAATCTCCCAAAGAAGAAGGCGCCTCAAGCAAAGCCAGTTCTGGACCTGCCAGTTGTTCGGCCAATATCCGGCGCTGTGGCTTCAGAATCTCATCTAAATTCAAAAATACCTTCAGAAAAGAAAACACCAGTAAAGAGCCAGAAGCCAGAAGTACCTGAAAACTCAGTAAACGCTTCCTCTGCTATGAAAAGCAAGTTGGAAACTATGCAGAAAGGAATGGCAAGTCTTTTAGAAGAGTTTAATGTCTTTAAGAACATGATCAATGAAGCTGAAAATGAAAAAACAGCAAGTGCCAGCCACCCAAGCCACTTTGGACATAAAGCACCTGCCTTAAACAAGAAGAAATCTACTGGTACATCAGCTAGAGAATTATAAGAGTTCTCTTAACTGAAATTAAGATACTCCATAAGATAGAATAAATTGAAATCTTAAGACCTTTTATTTATATGTGGTAAATATCTATTAGTATATCTTGCCAGTGTCTCTACTAGTAGTAATTTTAAATAGATTTTATCTTTAGTTTTCTAGTAGACAACAGAAAATATCCTTGACTTAGAGTCTACCATGAGCGTATAAAGTGGATTTCATAAATAAAAATACAGTGCATTATCCAGGAGCATTCATAGAGGTCCAGAGCCTTACTAGACAGCATTAAAATCCTAGGAAATTAGTCACACACACTTGAAGTAAAGAAGCTTAATATTCAGGGAAAACTACATTAGTAGCAAGATAATGACTAATTGAGTGTTTTGCAATTATAGTTTAAGCGTCTATACACATGCAAATACACGTTATATTGAGTGATTTTAAGTGAAATATATTGATCAAAATCAAGCAACCAATAGAAATGCCTTACAACTCCCTCTGAGTTTATCCGTTACTATATATTAAAATTGATTTATTTTATTTAATGAAAACGCGTTATTCTGTTATTTGGATCAAGGCAGTTGCCTTAATTAGTGTTCTAATGATGAGCAGGCACAGAGCAGACATGACATTGGACGAGGTGGAGGCCACTCTGAATTTTGAAATTACAACAGATGCAACACCTATAAGAATAAACCCAAAGGGGCCTCTCAACTTCCTCAGAGGACTCATCTACCAGAAAATGGAGTGCATGTACAACAAAAGATTCTTTTCACCAGAAATTAATACAGAGTACAAATTAGAGGAAAATCCAGACGATTTTGACCTAGAAAATTTCTATATATACACTAGAAACAAGCAGATGGACAAAGCATATACAGCACTGCCAGAGAATAAAATGGATGTGTACACTGAGCAGTACCATAATCATCTTATTGAGCTATTTCCATCGCCTACTGGTGACATAAGCATTGAGACACGCGGGATCCAGTCCTTTGTTCAGTTCCTTCGGGCTAAAGATACAGAGGAGCACTCTTTGCAGATTCTTGCTATGCTGCTTCTTTTCTCAGAGGGAGTGAGGATTCCCATTGACGTTAACAGCAAGGAACTGAAGGTGTATGAAACAGACAAAAAAGACAAAATATACTTCACAGTGTCCATGGAAATTCCATGGCTAAACCTTGTGGAAGACAAAGTACAAACATCCCAACAAAAGAAGGTTAAACAAATGATCAGCTTTTTCAAGGAGTATGCAACCGATCCGGAAGTACTTAGCATGATGGAGGAAAAGTGCTCACAAGAGGAGATTGCTACAGGAAAGTTTCTGAACAGTCCTAAGTTTCTGATTCAGTCATATATATTCGGGTTTATAGATACTGCAGACCGCGCAACTGAGTTTATTCAGACTGTACACAGTATGATGGAAAAATATGCTCCAAAGACAGAAGCACCAAGCAAGAACGACTCAGTATACGACAGACTGTTTAAACCAGCTGGGACTATAACAGGCACAGACTGCATCGTCTTAATGAAGAAAACCCAAGAGGTTTTAAACACATATCGAGTCTTTCCATTTGCAAACAGCACAGAGCTCCCTGCATACACATCTGTTCCTAGATACAACAGGGAAGCCAAAGAGTTTTCTACTAATCGACTGGAAAACTACAGCAACTGCGTAGAGTGTGTGATTCTTTCTCTTTTCTGCTGCCTAACATATGACTCATCTGATTATAAATGCAAAACTGATCATATGGGGGATGTCTCTTCTAGTCTGAAAGAATTCTTCGCCCCAAAAGAGAACAAGTCATTTGACACAACAAAAGTTGAATTCCAGAGAAACTGGTGCAGAGTCGTTGCAGACCTAGATGAGCCTAGTATTGCATACTGCAAAGGAAGAAACGAGCTAGACACTGGGATTTTGAATATGCTTATGGTTATTATTGAAATAGTAAAGGCCCCCGAAGATGAAAAGAAGAAAATACTTGGCTTCTCAGAGAGTTTAGAGGAAAAAAGCGGGAAATTAGAGGATGAATTATCTAATGCTATTCAAGAGTACACAAATACACTACTTACACGCCTATCCAAGACAAAAGATGTAGAAGTGCAGTTCTCTGAGCTTAAAAGCGAAAAGTGCAAGAATGGAAGATATGATGTGCTTGGAGAAATTTCCATGTCATTTAAGCAAAGTAACATTAAGAATACAATAGTTTTGTGCATATCTAAAGGACACGGTAGTGTTTATATGGAGCCAACTATTATGAAATTCAAGGATGACCGAATAGAAAAAATGAATGAAATAGCAAGCAGCTGCAAAAATGGGACAGCATTTGTTGAAAATCTGTTTGCTTTATACGTTGACTATGAACTTCGAAAGATCGATACGTTAAAGAAGAGTGAAGTGTTTATGAAAGCAGAGATACAAAAAACCATTGATAACAACTTTGCAGACATCAATAGGCTACTTCTCATAAAAAAGATCAATACCTTTGAATATGCGAAGGAGTTAGTCACCTGCTCTACTGTGTATACAATAGACCAAGAGTTATCTCCAAAGCATCCTCTTATTCGCTTTATGTCTAACATAATAGGAAACATGGAGCTAGATAATGTAGCTATTCAGATAGACATGATTCTATCAGCTGGATCTACAGACCCGCAAACGGACATTAAACTCAAATATCCAAGGATAGATTTATCAGAAGCCTACTATACCAATTTGTGTATTTACTTCAATCATGAGAATGTTGTTAAATATCTGCTAGATTGTGATGTAAATATTTTGAGAATATACGTCAAATGCTTTGTAGACCATATGAAGCGGGAATATAGGTTCGACCTTGATAGATCATTGGACTCTATAACAAACAGAGGTCTTTATAAATATATATTTAGATATGAAAACATGGAGTACGCTAAGATGTTTGTTAATTATATGATAAAATCATATCCAGACGACAAGGAGGCAATAATAACCTCACTACATTTTCTATGGATTGTATATCTCTGCTCAGAAAAAACACCAAATGAAGAGCTAATTAAGGCAAACTTCCGTGCAATTCACGAATACATTTACATCGGTAAAGAATGTAATTCGTTCTATAGAGTTGATATGCTGTGCGAAAGGGCTATTCATAACTCAAATTCTGAAAGTGGCCTGATATGCAGAAGTGCTGGAGATTTTAGCAGGTTTTTCCAATCTATGCATGCTCTTTAAAGTAAACAAAAATAAACTCGATGCATCTTAAGAACTTTTCTTGGTCTATACTGATATTCTCAATAAAGTAGCTACACTAGGGCGCATTTTGCAAAGAATAAAAAATGCAAAATATTTAAGACAAACTCACAGCCAGAGTAGCAGCCAAAGACACTCTCAACAGAGAAAAAAGCATTTTGCACCAAGAATTATATTTCTAAAGAATTCTAAGACTAGAATAAATGCAATAAATGGAATGAAAAATACATAAAGCTATTTATTCTTTATTCTACTGAGATTGATCTATTTCGTGGACACTCATCTTCCATATATATAACAAGAGTATCGTTCTCTATTTTAGCTTTGTCCACTCTTTTATTGTTTGCTATTGTGATTGTTTTTTCTACATTTTCAAAACTGTTTACGGCAGAACTCTTTCCAGAAGAATCCCTTGCAGTAACACGTATAGTTAAAGTCGCATTTTCTGTTTCACCCACGCGCTCCTCTATTTCAATATCATCTTTTTTCACGTTTTGTGGTAAAGGTAGAATATGCTTTGCCTTGGTAGCCTCCTCTTTTATCTCTTTATCTATTCTATCTGTTTTGTCTTTTATTTCTTTTCCCATTTTGTCTAGATCCTTTTTAATACTATCTCCAATACTGTCTGCCATGAGCCCTTTAGTATCTAAGTCAAACCGCAAAGGATTATTAAGATCCATATGGTCTCTAGATAATCCTGACATTCTGCATAAATCTTTGTTCTTTTTTTATATACGGAACACGCTAGTATGGTGATTAAAAGGTGAAACATTCTTTAGAATAGGCAAATTACCATTTATTCTAGAATGTATATCTAGTCTATTTTAGACAGTTTTTATACTATGCAGATCGATCTTACTAGCCAATCTTTCTTGGTGTACAGCCTACCGAAACATATTTGAGAGCTCCAGAATACTCTTCTCTATCCAGACACTTTATTCAAGGCCTTCGTACTTCTTAACTAGTATATTTGCTAAGATAGCGAATTTATAAAAGACTATATCCAAGATTACGTTATATCTCATGTTATTCCCAGATATACATATACTCTTCTACCCCGCCCTCTCTCCTTTTTATACAAATATTCTGGAGTCGTAAAATAAACTGGCAGAAGAGCACAGGCCCCACTAAATACTGTGCGACAATAATAACAACCAGAATTTATTATAAAACAGTGACTACTAAGCCTTTGCTCCTAAGTGAGTCTACTGTGGCTAATGGTACAGGGGTCTTATTGAACTCAATATGCTTTAAAGTATCCTCGCAAGTAGAAACTAGGTCATATATCTTTATGGGGTGAATTCTGCACCCAATTAACTTCACAGTTATAATAGGATGCCTTCTTAGCTCCTTTATAATCGGCATGGTCATTTCTATTCCATCAAAGTGAATAATTCTAATAATAGGAATTCTTTGCACTATTTTATATGTATCAAAGTATCTTAAGACGCACGTATAGCACTTTCTTGCGTCCCAGAAGATAAGAATGTTCTTATCTGCAATTCTTATACGCTGTACTTTAATATTTATTAAGTCAACGATTTTATTTCCTATCTGTCTTACAGTGTCCCCCAGTATATCAATTGATCTGGCATTAGAAAAGTATTCCTCTTTGTACTTTATTGCATCAACATTATTAAGCACAACCGACTTTGCTTGCTCAATTAATTTCCACAAATTATCACATAGTTTTGTGTTTTTAATGCGGATGGAATTAATTGTACAGTTACTTAGGGTTCCCTTTGTTATGTAAATATTATTCATGTCTAATATGCTTATTTGGCCAGATAGCCGTGATAGATTTAATTTATTCCTGGCTTTAAGTCTTTTCCCTTTCTCCTCTGCAGCAGGAATAGGATAGATCCCAAGTGCCAGATACTTTGATAGCTTATATGGAAACCAACCGGAGAACCCCTCAAAGTCCTCCCAGTTTACCTCTGGGGTGTCAGGTGCTTTTACAATGGGAGGATGGTCTGGCTGTCTTCCAGAAAGTCTTTTCATAAAAAATTTAAATGCTTTCTAAGTCTATCCGGGCAGTAAAGAATGCCAAGTCCCTTGAGACAAGCTGTAATAAAACCTACTCTGGTGCAATACGCATAGATAGAAGACTAAACAGCTTTGTTAATGAGACCATTGTAAGAGGCGAGAGCATAAGATACATTATATTATCTGAGGAGGAGTTTACACGAGTTTTAGATGCTGAAAAGACTGAAGAGGGATAACTTTCTCCAGATATAAATCAGAGAAAGAGACTAATTTTGGTTACACAAGAAGGTGAACTTTATTCAAGCTATATTGAGCTGCATCTCATTTCTTTAGTTTGTATTTCTCATGTTTCTTTGTATAGTATAAGAGACAAATCTAGCTAATCTATACATAGATATAACCCGAAGGTAATTTTTGTTATATTTATTCACTCTAGCTTGGTATTTAGCTGGATTTTGCTATATAACAGACTCTTTATTTAGTTTAGCTATTCGGCTATGGCTTGTTAGAATTGGGCTATATTTATGCCTATTTAGCTATATCGCAATATAGCCATCTTTGTCCGTTATAGAATTCTATATCAGGGACAGAAGTACCTTGCTGTATGCACTCATTAAGCATACAATTATGCCACCGCACACGCCAAATACTAAATACGGCGTGGTAAAGTCTGGGATTATTGGCCTATTAAAGACAGATGTGGTTTTAGAAGACCCATCTGCATAGACTGTTACTACATCTGCAATATGAAGCCCTGATTCAATCTTTAGTGGATGTACATTCCTTATCTTTATGCGGTAGTTGATTTTGGCTGCACTTGGGCTATCTAGAACTATAAGACTGCTACCTGTGGGCCCAATAGGAAGAACATTCTCAGAGAATTGAATGCCTGTGAGCCCGTTGCTCTCTACTTCAAGCACTCTGTCCAGAGCGTATCCTAGTGATTTAATAATTAAGTAAGGGACCTTCATGCAACACGAAAAAACATTTCATTAATTATCAGAAATTAAATTAGAATGAAATGCCACTCTATAAAGAACTCTAGAAAAAATAAAGTATGTACTATGTATTGTGAAATAAAGCAGCAAAATACCATATTATTTCATGCATCCTAGAATATAATGTATAATCCAACTATATACAATAATAACAAAATATACTCATAAATAGTGCTTTATTACCACATCCCATTCAGAACTTATTGCAAATAGCCTTATAATTCATTGCTTCTTATATGTATGCTAGTAGGGCGTGTGTGAATAAACACTCCCTTGTGTCTCCTACTATTTCCTCATAACCCCCATTTCTTCTGTTATTTTCCCTAAATCTGCTACTGGATATGCTTCATATGTTGTATTTACTGCCTTAGGAAGTATTCCAGTGACTGTCCCACAGATGCATAGGTAATTTACCTCCCCAACACCCTCACTTCCTGTTAGTCTGATTGTTAGCGTGTCAACCGACTTGTTCTTACTCGATATGTTAATATTAAGAAAATGATCACTTAGGATAGAATGTTCACTGGACTGGGATGCTTTCCGGCTGTCTGGCCGTGATGTTTTAGGATTTTCTAATTTCACATATAAATTATTTGTAAATACTTCTAGCTTACTGAATGTACTTTTTATCTGTAGATTGGTTAGGGACACTTTGCAGTTAAATGGAATCTTGACTAATAATCCTTTACTGTCTTTGGAATGGCAGGAAAATGGAATGTCTTTAACAGAATTGCTGGCTTTAATTATTTCAAGTAGAGATCCTTTTTTGGCTTCATTAATAACCGATATTTTATCGATCTCCATGTAAGGAAAAAGCGACTTAATTGGAAGAAGATCTGAGCAGGCGCACTCTCCATTGCATGCCATGAAAATAAAAAAAACAAAATATAGAGATTATGTGCAAGAAATTCTAGTATATTAGTCACATGTTATGCAGGTATATGCCAAGCCTTGTTATGTGTGCAATAAGCTGCCCTCAGGATACATTGCAGAAGAATAGTCTTCCCAAAAAGTGTCAAATCACTTGCTTTTTGTTCGTTTTACATTGCTGGCTTCTTGCTGAGTCTATATATTAAACCTTTCCTTGTCACATCAATAGATGAATGGGTCTCTAAACTTTGTCATTTTTTTGATTTTCCCGTGCTCTTCTCATTTTAAAATAAAAATAAGCCTTTCTTTGACATATTTATATAAAAAGTATTTAAGAGATATTTTTTTAGTTAGCTATATAAAAGTAGAAAATACTATAGAGAAAATTAACCACGTTGAAAATTAACCACTCTCATCATATGGAAGCACAAGCAAATACCAAAGTGCCATGTAAAGGAATTAAAGAATGCATATTAAATTTTCTTACTTCTTCTTCAGTAAAGTACATACTGTGCAAAGAGTCACTAGACTAGCATGAACCTAATTATGCAGCAGAAGAAAAAGACAAGTGTTTGTTAGATATATACTATAGCATGAATAGCCCTGAATTCTTTGGCCGTTTATATATCTGCTATGCATATGAAAGACTAACTTGTTCTATACGTCTTTATGTGATGTATTCAAAGGCCGTGTTTTCAATAAATTTCAAGTGCTACAAATAGTATAGTTTAAGAAGGCAAGTTAAGCAAAAAAATAATAGGCTATATTTCTCTATCTAAAGAGTATAGGCTTGTTTATCCAGGCAAGTAGCACGATGAAATTTAGCTATTCACTGTGGTTTTTATCGTACACATAGCATAGTGATTTTTCCAGTTTAAAAAAAGTGTTTGCTGCATGGTTGCCTAATTTTAAGAGTGGTTGTTAAGTAGAAAGTAATTCCCTAGCTTATTAATACGGTGTGAGGGGTATTTCTTACTTCTATGCGAGAATATATGCAATAAGTCAGTTGCTGACTGCAGCACACAGCCCGTAATAAAATAACAATAGACTGACCAAGGCGTCTTATAGACATGCTATAGCTCTTTCTATAATGTTTTCAGAATATTTTGCATAACTTTTATTTATGTGAATTTCTTATTGATATAGTCAAAGTTAAAGTCATCCATCTCTTTCTGCATATTGCTCGCATCCCATGCGCTTTGTCTTTCGTTGATATTTATGCTATGATGATCTTCAATTGTTTTTGTCTTAATGAAGCGCATGTGCCTCTCCATGGATCCCTGCGTGTTTGGCTGGCTGGGTGATATAAATTGCCTTCCTTCTTCGACTTGTCTCTGGTACGGAGATGCATATTGCTTTGTCTTCCTGGGATTTGCAGACACATCACAGATGCACTTTAAGTCGGAGTGGTATATCTCCAAGAGCTTCTTTAGACTGTCAATGTACATGTCAATCTGCCCAGGAGATGTAAACTTTCTTCTTTGAATGAACCCGCCTGTTGCTGTGTTTACTATATCGCCCTTCCTGAATATCACCTCAATGTAGTCTGTATTTGCAAGCGCATTTATCGAGTAGTGAGTATTTCCGCCCAGAAATTTAGTTGTTCTATAAATGCGAGGATTGCTGCTTCTCTCTAGGCCCATGTATATCTCTGTTTTGCGCGTACTTTCTAACCGCCTGAACTCCTTAATTACACTCGATATTTGCAGCTTCATCTTCTGCTTTTTGTCGATCGCCATGCCATCCCACTTTCTAACATTATAATCCTGCAGCTTCATAACTTCAAATACTTCAGGCGACGGGTCAATGCAAATTACAGCTGTCTTAGCATATATCTCTGCTTCAGTTTGGTCCTCTGACTTAGTGCTCTGTAAGACACCTTGTGCATACGGCATGCCCCCAATGCTCCCGCGCAGCAAGACCCTGTTGGACACACTTTCTACATCCCGGTTGTCATTCACCTCTATTACAATGTGGTTGTCGTAGAAGGGATAGTCTCCTCTGTCTAATAGATCTAGCAAGTACGGGTGTATTATGTTCTTATTAATGTACATCAGGAGGTTATTTATTACGTCTGTATAACTGTGCTTAATTCCTTCCTTCTCTACTGGACCAACTAGAACGTACTCTGGATATAAAGAGAGTGTGCATACTGCAGGAATGTCCTTGAATTTTTCAATTGGGTTAAAGCCGTAGGAGAAGCTCTTGAAGTTCTCCCACTTATTCTTCTGTGCAGTATAATATTCAGAACACCTTCTCTTTAGGGTTTGGCTTAGGGCATCCTTAAATTCGTTCTTGCCCACTTCTTTCTTCACTTCTTCTTCTAGGAAGAGTTCAAAAAGATCGTCTTCCATGCGATTTAAATTAAACAGAAATTATTAAAGGATTTATTCATGAGACGCATCTCTTATGAGATATTTCCCTGGGCATTGTACGAATGATTAGTGCATCATTAAAGGACCAACACTCACTTTCATCGCTCCAAATGACTTCAAACGCCTCTCCGCAAATTGTGCATTTTTGGTCTCTGTCTCCTCTGACTGGGACAGTTGGCACTTTCTCCTGGAACGAAGGCTTTAGATTTACAGACACTTTTGTTTCTGTCTTTGTCCATTGGACAGGTTCCATGAGCCATCCTTGCCATGTGTGTATGTCACTGCCTCTAACCAAGTGAGACTTCTTTTGGTGCATTTCTGCGTGGGCTGTGTATGCTGAAACTGAGTCAAACCGCATCCCGCACACTTTGCACTGTGTGGCTGACGTATAGAGCAGCTTGATTGCACTTTCTAAGTGGGGAGTAGTCAGATACTCATGGGTTAACTTTGGCAGATCGTCTGGGTCTGTCTTGCTGGATGTGTTTCCCTCTGTGTAATAGATGTATGATGCAGTGTATGTGGCTTTATCCACTAATTTGAATAGGAAATATTCAGGAGGAAATGGGAGGAATGCAGTGTCTTCTTCTGGTTCTGGAAGTTTCTCCGGAAGTTTCTCTGGAACTTCTTCTATCTTTCGCTTCTTCTTTCTTTCTGGCTCTTCTGCAGAGAGTGATCTTTTCTCTGGGTACGATGCCTTAAGAAAAGAGTAGGATGGGTGCTGTCCGAGAAAGCTTAGTAAGGAGAGAAGGGCTTCTTTATTTTCTTCTTTTTCTTTCGATATTTCAGCCTTTATGGCAGTTACAATTTCCTGGGCATGTTGATCATTTGTTTCTGCAATGATCTGAAGTGCCTTCACTGCATATTTATTTGTAAGAGTGCATTTCTGTATAAGCACTCCATACTCTTGCTGTGCTGCTGCCATGAAAATATTCTGTGTAAAATATTTGCAATTCTATTATACTTTGTCTGTTACAAGCAGGCTGGAAAATGTGCTATTTATATTATACTATTACTCCATGTAGTGTTAATTAAGTTATTTATTTATGTGAATTCAGGTAATACGCCATTATTAGAAGGCGTGCATGATACAAAATGGGATTAAAAATATTTATCACAGTGTAATTAGGTGTACTACAAGGCACATAATAAGGCCTGTATATTGTTGTATTGGAGTGATTTGTGACATATTTCAAGGTTCACATAAAAATGATTTATAAGTATATTTCAGTACAACATATCCAGAATAATGTGAGTTTTCTACTGTGTGTAAAATAAGCTTTGTATTACAGTATATTTCATGTGGAAATGCAAAAATGTAATATTCATTAGTCTTTCTGTACAATAATCTAATCACCTGAATGTACCTGAGTTACACTCTATATATGCCATAAGTTAAACCTGCACTTACAAAGGCTTTTAAAGATATTCTTATCTAATTTTCATATATTTATTCGTGCTCTTTTTTCTCGTCTTTACTTTTGTTCAGAAGAAGTGCTGTGTCACTGGGTACCATGTAATTTATCATTTTTGTGTACCCAAGAACTTTAATCACATCCTCAGAAGGGCTTATTGCTGTGGATTTGGCACTTTCAGTATCCAAAGGATCCCTAAACCCATTCAAAAGGGATCTTTCCAATATGGTATATGAATCAACAGCTTTTTCCTTCATTGCCTTCAATGGTTTCCTAAAGAATCCATCTGTATATATTTTGTTATTTGATAGCTGCTTATCCACATCTCTCCTTTTATACCGCTGGGACTTTTTTTGCCCAATTTGAACTTCATGAACCTCCCCAGTCCCAGAAAAGATGCACAGCCTGCTCTTGAATAAGAAGGCAGCCATTGAGTAAGGAAGATTTGCAGACCTTCCAACCCACTCAAAACCAAGCAGTTTATCCGTCGTATTGAAGTTGTATATTTTCATTATACAATTATCCGGGTCTGTTGCACTCTGGAAGAAGAATTTTCCTGAATTGTTATATACAGCAGGATGCCTTCCCATAGACAACACTCCATTCCTGAGATTTGTATTGCATATGCCATAAGGTGTTGTTAGATTTCGCATATCAAACGATCCTAAGGTACCTCCATTTGTGATGTATATCTTGCTGCCTGCACCCTTTTCTATCTTGTGGTATTCATTGAAGTTCTCCCCTGGGTGCGCCAGAATTTCCCTGCAATTCCAGAAAGTGCGTGATTTTTTCTCGCGCAAGTCAATTATTCCTGCAGTCCCACTGGACATTATAATATATTCCTGTGGGTGCCATGTATTTGAAATTCTCTTGTACTTCTCCAATGTCCCTGGGCAATTTAGCACATAATTATCTATTTTTCCTGTTGCCATATCTACCCTATCCAGGTACATTTTCTTCGTGTTAATTCCCTTTCTTTCTTCCATTTCCTTCAGAATTGGGATTATTGTTCCTCCTTTTTCTGGCACTGACATGTCCACTGCATTTGACAGATTTATTCTGTGCTTTGTGAGACGGGTACATTCAATTATATCCAGGTGGTCTTCGTTCAGGAAGTGCGCAGTGTTCCTGTAAAGCTCTATTTTAATTGGCTCCAATTCCCTGTTGATGACAGCAACTGTATCTGTGCTGTCAGTGGCTCTTTCCTTTCGTATGGTGTACTTATGCCCATCCAGGGAGTACATCAAGTAGGGGGCTCCTTTGTCTAGCGCCCTGTTCATGATAATTGTGCTTCTGGGCCGGAAGTTTCTTGGTCTTGAATCTTTGTCTCTTGCCGTTATACTGGGCATATCTGGGAAAAAGTTGACAAAATTCCAGCTGGCCTCTTTCTCTTCAAACCGCAGTCCTTTCGTAATTGCTAAGGGCGTAGCAAAAGGGGCGCTTTCTGGCTCGGAGAATCTGAAGTCTTTGTATATCCCAGAGATCTTTTTAATTTTGTCTGCATTCTTAAGTGGCTCTGCAAATGCAATCTCATCCACTAGTGTGCGCTGCATGTGGACAGTTCTAATGTCATCTGACATAAATATTTTTGTGCTGAAAATATCCATTAAATACTTCACACTGCATGCAAATAGAATAGTCAGTTAACAATTGCGCATAACACATATCTAGAGGGAATATCAAGCATATTAAGGCATTACTACCTATTTCATCTATATTAATATCTATTTAGGATATATTATGCTTGAAGGTTTCTGCAGCCCAAAAATCCATCTTATTTCTTGGAGTAACGAAAGAATAGCCAATAATCTTGTGATACGGTGAACTTCAGATAAATCCTGTGCTGACAGCTTTATCCGTGGAAATAGACCTAATAATATTTATTGAGTACAAAATGTGGTGTGCTCATGCAAACAGGATTTCTGTCTGGTGCGCTGCCTTCCGTACTGCACTAGCCCAGTGTTTAGTGAGTTTTTTTATGTGTTCCAGTATCTTTTCTTTGTTTGTGTCTGACAGAATGCTCTTCATGCTTTCTGTTGTATTTAGTAGACAGGTCCAATACCTCCAATTTCTCTTTGGGTCTCTTTCATAGAGCGACAGAAGCAGCCTTGAAGGGAATGAACTTGTCACTAGTTTGGATATTTTGGGGAGTATTTTTATTGTTTCATCAACTGTTCCCTCCTGTCCTGCCAGGATCATAAGGAGTCTTTCTAAGTCTGATACAGCATCATCTGCTGAGTAGGAGTGCACCTCTGCATTCTCTGTGAGATCTGGAGATGGAAATTCTATTCCTGTTTTTTTGTCTTCTATTTTCATTTCTTTTATTTCTTCCATGATTAAGTCCTCTGATTTTATGTAGAGACTAAATATCTCTACTGCTTTATTTAAAAGAATCACCTGCATCTGGGCAGAGGTATTCTGTATAATTCTGCAATACGCCTTGTACAAGTCTGTGTGCTTTGGGTGATTTGTGTTTTTTGCGGCTATGAGGATATGCGGTAGTTGCTCAATATATTTGCACTCTTCCTCTTCTATCCACTTTGCATATAGGTCTATTAATTCTGCCTGCCTTTCTACTACCTGCGGGATTGCCACTGCCAGGGATATCTTTGCCTGGTGCTTTATGTCGTCATCTGCATCTTCAAGGGCCTTTATCAAGGTTTCTGTCACTCCTTCGTACTTTGAGAAGGCCTGCAGAATAATCGTGCACTGGCCTCTCACTGCTTTATTTTTGTTCTTCATTTGGTCGATGATTTTCTCAAGAATAATCTCGTCTGGCTTGCACTTAATGAACATCAAGGCATGTATCATGAAGAATACAGCAGGATCCACATCCATCTCCTTTGACAAATCCAGAAGTATCTTTTTTGCTAAGTCTTCTTCTTCCTTCACTGTGTACGTTGTTTTCTCAAGTTTTCCAAAGAGCTTCTCAATGTCTGCATCCTGCAGGTGCCTTTGCTCTGGCATATTCATCTGCCTATTCTTCATTTTGTTCACGAGTATCTCCAGGAGCAGGTCCTTCTCCGTGCTGAAGTACGAGATCAAGTAGTCATATATTCTGCAGTCAAGCACTTTCCCCAGGAAGAAAATAAGCTCAACTGTCCGAACATCTAACTCTTCAATTTCTGTCAGGAATAGCTGCAGAAAACAGTAAAGAACCCGAATGCAGTCCTTGTCCTTCTGGGATGCATCATTTCTAAACTCATTTATTGCTTCTTCCGTTGCATCCTCAGTGAAGAATATTTTAGAGTGCTTTGGGTACATTCTTTTTACAAGCACCACAATGTTTCTCTCTATTTCCTGGTGTATTTCAGTCAGGGTGTACTTTGACTGTGCCTGGGCACTTAGTAACTTTGGGAAAATTGTGCTCTCAAAGTCTTCGCCCCCGTATTTATCCACATACGGGATTATCTGCTTGTACACCCACATTGATAAACACTCAAATCCAACTGCCAATGCATAAAGCATTCTTTTCTTTAATTCAAGCTCGTCTGGAACGAATCTCCATCCATGCATTAGACTAAGTGCATCTGATGGGCTGACTCTTTCTACAGGAGCATCCTTCTGAAGAAAAGGCCCCTTCTTCTCGCCATTCTCAGAGGTTTTATTTGTATTTACCATGAAATAAAAATTGGAAAACTATTAATACGCAAAGGCGTCTGCCATTTATTGCTAGCCGTCAAAGCATCTTGCGCAGTGTTCGTCTAATCGGCACATAAAAGTAAAATAACAAAGGAAGTAAGGAGAAGCAGACAATCCCAAAGAATGGGTAGAGGGTTTCATTATTCTGGCCTGGCACTCTCACGTTCATTCCCCAAATACCCGAGAGTAATTGGCAGGGAGAAAGGATCAAGGCTGTCAGACTCATTCTACGCATGGATTTGTTCATTTCATTTCCTTCCTGAGTCTGTGCCACATTCAAAAGGGCAAGGTATGTGTCCTGTGCTCTCTCCAGGACACGATGATTTTCACCAAGTTTTTTTGCAAGATCCTTCAAGTCATCGACTGACTCTGAGAGGTACTTTTGGACAAGTGGAACAATTCTCTTTCTGCACCGGTTCTTGATAATTGTGAGAATCTCTATTTTGTATCTGGTTGTCATCTGGAGAGAATTAATTTGGCAGCTTACATTGAAATTTCTCTTCAAAAGGCCTGCCATCTCTGGCTCTTTAAACTTCTTTGAAATTGCCTGTATCTTCGAGGTCTCCAGGGTGCACCCGTCTGCCAGATATTTTATATCCTGGAGGAATTCAATTATAATCGAGTACAGAACCCAGGACGGCGTGAGTGGTGTGTGTGCTGAAAGGAGCTCTATGAAGTTGAATGTGTCCTGGACACTGATCCATGGCTTGTCGTGAAAAGTAAGCACAAAATCCTTGAAGACAAGAATATTGAAGTCAATATCGTCATTCGTTGGGTCTGCTTCCACCATTAGCTTCATCGAAATGAAAGTGTAGTGCTTGAAGACTTCTATTTTCTCGTCTGTGTTTCCCTCCTTTATATCCTGCAAAGTGAGCTCGTGAATGTCAAACATGCTGCAGAGTGTTTGCAAGTCGGAATCTGAGGGGTTGAACGTGTTCAGCCAGAAGAAGTTGCTTTTTAGCATCTCCAAATAATTTGCAGTTATATTTTCCAGGACCTGCGTCTGAACCAGCCCAGAATTCTTCGAGTAGAAGAGGTACTTGATCCCTGATGGGTTCAAAGTATTCAAAGGCGAAAAGTTGAATGTCATTTGTAGAGTGTCATCTCTTTCTGTTCTTCGTATATTTGGGATACTTCTTATTGTCTCTGAAACTGAATCTGTTGTCTCATCTATCTCTCTTCCTTTTCTACTTTTATATACATGTGGCATCTCTCTTCCCTTTTTCATCTTTCTGTAGATGGTTATTATTTCAGCGAGTGCACTTCTGTGGCTTTCTGCATTATTCATAAGGAAAAATTTGCATGGCGTTTTATGAAATCGGGCGCATATTGGTCAGTTTTTTAGGGAGTATTTGGCTTCCTTGACAGCAAAATACTGAATATTTTGGTTATATGTGCTTGTTGGTGAGATTTCCCATGATATTGTAATATGCCATATAAGGAAATAGACTGTTTATTATTTAATACCGGTGTACTATCTTGCATTCGATTTAATCCGCATGAAATTGAATATTTCTTTGTTCCGTCTGAATAAGGGGTTTTTCTAATTGGACGGCTCCATATGACATGCAAGTGGGTTCTTTTGTTGAATTTGTTGCTTTCTGAAGAAATTAAAGATAAAATTAATTAACCCACAGATGACAGGGTAAATTACTCTGTATTACAGTACTAATTGTATATCTTTAATTTTGCATAGGAATGGCTGAGATTTCTAATGGACTACCAGTGTATGCTCTAGATTTAATGTAAATTCTTCTGTAGTTGTGCATAAAATATCGTATATCCATTCTAATGGAAATTTGTACTATGGTTATTAGGAGATATAATAGTATCTCTTAGTAAGAAATTCCCTTAGTATGCTGTATGCTTATTGTCTTCAGGGGAAATTATTCAACTCATTCGCTGACAGCCAAGAATGCACTATTTCTGCAGACTGAAGGATTAGTCTATGAGCAGATTAAATTGTAGTGTGTCTTGGATATACTATGCATTAGAGTGCTTGTCTAGACTAAATACTTTCTTAGCTGCATCCTGGTTGTATTTCATGTACTGTCGACATGCCAATTGTAACCCGAATTACCTAGCATACACAAAAGATATTAACTATTAGTGGGACTGTGCATTCAATAATATGCTTTAACTTAAAAACTCAATAATATCCTGATAATAACCCGAATAACGCCATCTTCTACCAGATTCCTGGCACTCCTTAAAGAAACCTTCATAAACCGCTGCATAAAGAGTTTTCTATGCAGTAAATATGATAGACCCGTCCTAACTGCATTTAGTAGTCATATTATTCAGGGTATAATTTGTTGTCTCTTACCGTATACTCCTTTCTTGCGATTTTATATTCTTTAGGTTTAAAAGTGTACTTTTACTATTTTCGCACTGCATTACTGTAAGACTTTCAAAAATTAAAAGAAAAACAGAAAATACAAACTCATCCAGAAATAAACAAGAATCCTCCACAAAAAAGCATGCACTCTGACACATGCACATCCACAAAATATTTCATCCACACAGTCTGGCGTAATGTAAACCATGTATACTACCAAATTTATTTTTACTTTGAACTTATTTGCTCGCTTAACTTAATGAACACACCAGAGACAGCTAAAATACCATAAGCCATTAAGAAAAAGGCGCATATCATTATCATTGGAGACTTGCTCTTGGGTATTTTCATAATGCATATTGCAGGAATGAAGTTGCACATAATTGCAGAAGCACTTCCTCCTACAGCCGTTTGAATTGTAGACAAACTCACAGGAAGCAAAGATATCAGGCTAGCAACTAAAACAATTGCACCAGTGCAGCACACGCGTGTTATAGACGCGTTTTTACTCTGTCTCCCACTGATCCACTCAGCCAGGCAGTCTCTGGCAGGATAAACCTGCAAGGGAAAGGAGCAAGAAATGAACACAGTGTAAAACATGTATACCATCTCCTTCACATGCCCATCTACAAATAGACCAAAGACATTGTCTTGTATCTGACTCCCGTACGTAATATAAATCACCATGCCAAAGATCAAATACAATGATAATGCAGTTGACAAACCAGCACCCACAATATATTTCATGCCTTTAAGGCTCGGTTCTTTTAAAGATGCTCGTATGCTGAATATATTCTGATGGCATGTGAATGAAAATATAAACTGCCCAGCCATGCCAATCCAAGAATACGTTGGGGCTGTGAATAAAGGCGTCTCCGGGAAGGTGGGTACTGCAGATCTAGTGACAATGTAATTATAAATGCTTCCACCAATGCACACATATACGCCAATTATTCCAATCATAGAGGTATACCGAAGACTCTTTAAGTCTTTCATCGAGCAAATTGGAAACATAATTAAAGCATACAGGAAGATAACCTGCATCTTCTGCATATTCTGGAAGATGGAAAGGCCTGTCATGTTTAGCAAATATGCAAGCATTGGTTGCAAAAGTATTAAATAAGAAATACTCACACCAAAGCACTTTACAAACACAACTACATTAAAGAAACTTGCCACCTCAGGCCACACCTTACTCAAAGCAGCTGAAAATGTTTTGTCTGTGCTTTTCGCATAGTCAGCGCACTCGCACAGCATAATAAGACTAGAGAATGTAAGAAGTGCAGCCACACAAGAGAGGATGGTTGCTGTCACACTTCCGAACTTAGCAAAAAATAGAGGATAACTGATTATTCCAGCACCCATTATTGTTTTTAGCAAATTAAAGTATCCTGCTCCAAATTCGGATATTTTCATACAGAATTATTTTCCAAACTATTTAATGGGCAGCAAATTTTTATGTCCAATTAAATGGTTAGTGACTTTGTTTCAGAAGATGAACTAATTTATCCAGAAGACATGAAGGATCTTATAAAGCCAGTGAGGAAGGAAAGGACAAGGGCATGTGCCAATTGTACATGCGGCAAGAAAGAGGCTATTCTTAAGGATACATTAAAAGAAGAAGACTTCAAGCCTTTTGAGTCAAGTTGTGGTAACTGCAACCTTGGGGATGCATTCAGATGCACTTCCTGCCCATATAAAGGTCTTCCTCCTTTTGTGGTCAATTCAGCTGTAGAGTTCTCACCAGATGAAATATAAAGTCAGTCCGGGTATATGAATAAATAATAACGTAGAGATAATTTGGGAATAACTTAGAGAGAGTGATATACACAAAGGAAAGTAATATTTTAGTCAGAAGATATTAGTATATACTAGATAGTGTATAGAGTAGTTATCAAGTGTATTATTTTTATCACATACCCGAATATACTTTTGTCTTTTTGTTGAATATTTCTTACTATTGGCATTTTCAACCTTCTATTAATACTTTCATACAACTTAGTAGTCTTTTATTTGTTGAATTCTTTCTGAAATTTATTTGCCTTCTGTTCTCTTATTGTCATAGACTAATCATATGTGATTTTATTACAGCTAATTTATTTATTGTATTTATATGCTATGTAGTAGTATATAAGAATAAATAAAATAAGTGTAATGGCCCGAATAAGCAGAGTCCGAAGTACCCAAGAGAAAAAAGTCTCTCATAAGTACTCTAGCAGTGTGCCAAGCCAATGCTGTTTGCATATCTATGCGATTTCTCCTTGTTTCATTGTTATTATCTAGTATATCTTCCATATTTATTAATTTCTTGTTATATTTATACTCTATCTACTGATCATACTGATGGACAAATAATTATTCATATTGACATGAATATAATTTAGCATAGAAATTACAGCCACTTGTAGCCAGTTATACAAGACTAAAAGTACCAGGATATACCAATATAATCAGCATACTACAAGAATAATGTAATATTACTACTGTAGTAGACTAAACATATACCCCTGAATATTCAAATTACAGAAAGAATAAGATAGTAGAATAAGATAGTAGAATAATAGAGAAGATATCCATCGTATATCACTCTCATATGAAATTATAAGATATTTATGGTATAAATATATGTAGTCGTAATGTGTGAATAAATTCACTTAAGTGAAGTTTAACAGAAGTTTAAGTGAAGTTTAACATGAGTTTACCAGTAGCAGACTGCACTGTAATATATATAGACTGTCACTAGCCAGAAAATTAAATATAAATTTATTTAAAATTACTACTACTAGACTACTAGCAGCAAAAAGAAAAAAAGTAGATTACTATTAGTCACAGTTACAACAGGAAATATAAGCTATAGAACAAAACTACAAATATATGTGATATACAAAGGAGTAATATCTTAGTAAGAAGACTAGTCATATACTAGATAGTATCTTGTATGGTTTTCATTCATTCTGCAAGTATCTTTATTGACTGTCCTTTTGTATTTTTATTGTATCTCTTACTACTAGCATGTGGTGCAGTTAATTTCTTAGTAGGCACCATATACTCTCTTTATTTAATTTTCCAATTCTCTAAATAGTTTCATGTGAAGTGTTGCCTTCTTGAGTATATTTAGACCAATCAGATAATTGTACATGTAATCCTTAATGACATAAGACCACAATAATCACTTGTATCTCATTTCATGGCAGTACAAATAATTCAAGATAGGCTAATAATACAACAGCTGCTACTAATATTTCCATGCAATTAGTTCATCCCTGTTGCAGTCTGAATATTTGTTGAGTTTAATAGTTTAGACTAAAGATATCACTAGTTTATAACTGCTAATATTTTGGATATACCAGAAGTAGTAGTTATTTTCTATTAATATTTGTTCCGTAATATTCCCAAAGCACAAAGAATTATTAGTTAAGACAAAGATACACAATAAGACACTATCACATACTACTTACTATTTATTACTATCCTTCTTTCTAACTGCCTATGACTAATTTACTTTTTTCTTTTTCTTGTCTCGTCCTTCCTTATTGTTGCATAGTACAGCTCTAGTAGGCTTGTCTTCTCCCCGGGTATTCTAATGAGGTTTGAAGTCTCTAGAATAACAAGTGGTTTTGCATTAATTCTGGAGCTTATTTCTAGCATAAACTGTCTTGGGGGTGGTGGTACAAAGTACTTCCCTACTTTTGTTTGTATTGCCAGCTTAATATCTGCCCCATTTGGCGTACTCCTTCCTGCATGCTCTGCATATAAAATAGCATCCTCCACGGCCTCAATGAAATACTTATATGCTACCTCCAGGAATTGTAGAATTACCTTTGGCTCGCACTCTTCAATTCCAACAGACCTCAAGATCAATGAAATTATCTTTGCATCACGCGGTGCCAGATTGTCTGAAGATGCCATATAAATTCTGCCTGTGAAAATATTTTATGTCTTTTAAAGAATTCAATCTGTCGGCAGTACTGCTAAAAGGATTAGAAGCAGGGGGCTTTAAGAGCCCAAAATTAGTACAAAGCAAGATTATACCACTTGCCATGCAGAGACAGAACATAGTCTGCTCAGCAAAGACGGGATCTGGGAAAACACTCGCCTTTCTGATTCCCACTCTAGAGCGACTTCTGAGGGTAAAATGGTCCCGGGAGGATGGTCTAGGGGCACTAATTATAACACCCACCAGAGAACTTGCTCTGCAAATATTCACTGTCCTACAGACAATTGGACAATTCACGCACTTAAGTGGTGGTTTGCTGATTGGTGGCCGTGATGTAGAGAAGGAGAAGGAGGTTGTCTCAGAGTTAAATGTAATTGTTTGTACACCAGGCAGATTATTGCAGCACTTGGAGACTGGATGGAATTTCTCAGGTGATAATATTGAGTGCTTAGTGATTGATGAAGCAGATAAGTTGATGGAAATGGGGTTTAAAGAGACAATACAAAGCATACTTGAATATATGTCATCAAAGAGACAGACACTCTTGTTCTCTGCTACAGCAGATGCAATCGCACAAGCAAAAAAACTCTGGGACATAAATAACCCGAATTTCATCTCTTTAGCTGATGAGAAGACACAAGAACCCTTCCTCATGCAGTACGAGGCGCATATTACAAGCCCAGCCCGTAAGTTTGACTTATTGTACACGACAATCAAGCAGAACATTAAGAAAAGAATAATCGTATTTTTAACTACCTGCAAGGAAGTGTCTTTCTACTATGAAATTATTCGTAAGATGAGACTGGGGATAGGGTGTTTAAGTCTGTCTGGGAATATGTCACAGAATAAAAGGGTTGAAACATACCATAAATTCGGCCGTAATCAGCCCTTTGTCTTATTCTGCACTGATATTGCAGCACGAGGACTGGATTTCCACCGAGTGGATATTGTCTTGCAGCTGGATGTACCAGACACCAAGGAGACTTTCATTCACAGGGCAGGAAGGACTGCACGTAACGGCATGAAGGGCAAGAATATTTTGGCTGTCTCGCCGCATGAGATTGGGTTCTTGAAGGATGTGGAAAGTGTCCCTGGATTCCCTGCGGATGTAAAGCCATTTAAGGTCTCTGCCAGGTGGTCCACCCAGGAACGCGTCCAGGGAATAATCCGGGATGATGCTGCAATATATTTATTAGCACAGAAGTACGTTAGGACATACAAGGGCTCATTGCGCGTCACCAAGAAGGAGTACATCCTGGATAAAGAACTTGCACTGAAGGAGTTAGTAGAATATTTAGGAGTGAAAGAGGATGAAAATGTTAAATGGTCACAGGACACACAAAAAGTATCAAAGAAGTATGATAATCATGTTAAATTTGATGGATAACCAGTAATAAACATAAATATAGAGTTACATGGTGTATTATTAGGATTATTTATGAGTAACGGTGAACAAGAGTTTTTGCATTTTTATAGATTGGACAAGACTTAATCCAGATTATTCTGAAATGGACAAGACTTTTTACTCAAAGTGCAGGACTTAATCCACTCTTGCAAGACTTAATCCACCTTTCCCAAAACTTGCAAGACTTAATCCACTTTGTCATAATTTATTCCACTCCACCCCAAGACTGACAAGACTTAATCCTTTTTTTATAAAACTGACAAGACTTAATCCACTTCCTCCCAAAATGACCAAGACTTTTTACACATAGTATATTAAGTCTTGCCATAAAATACGACTAATTACAACACAAATATGACCAAGACTTTTTACACCCCTTAATAATCAGCCAATAATCGTATTTCTTCCACATATAATAATATTCCCGCATGCCCCGTGGTATGCACCACATTAATACAGATATTTCCAACAGAAAGCACATACAACACATACATAATCTATTACAAATAGTATATTTAGTACTAAATATACTGCATATACTGTATATATTCTTATACCCACCAGATATAAATAGACTAAGCGGCGCATTAATCCTTAATGTTCCTGTGGTATTTACACTAATTATTATATACGTTGTAATTAGTCATGTTAATAAAATAAGGATAAACCTTATTATATACGTTGTAATTAGTCTTATAAGCATGTTAGTACTATTTACATACGGAATAGGCCATATTATAACGTATTTAGGCATATGCCTTAGTCTCATGGTGTGTCATTACTTATTACGCAATGTGCCATATGTTCTGCTCAATTATATGACTAATTTATACAGGAATGCGGTCAGTACTTATTACACTGGATATAATAAGCTTTATTCTTATTTTATTATTTTTGTGATATTTTATTATAACTTAGTGCATTTACAGTGTGGAATGAATATGTCCCAATTGGGATACATTATTTCCATGATACTTTTATTTTGGAACTTGAAAATACTAGTTATACTGTCCTTGTATTCGGGCTATATATCTAGTTTATATGGATTATCACATGGCACAAGAAATCCATACAATACTCCCCCCTTAAAATATATTTTATACAAATTACCCAGTGTGTCAGTTATATTCGTGTGCAATATAATAAGGATTGCATGGGATCAGATTATACTGAGGTTTAATAAGGATATGACTAATTATAACGGGGATAATGAGGATATGACTAATTATAACGGGAATAATAACAGGACTAATTATAATAACGGAAATAATAACAGGACTAATTACAATGAGAGTATACTTAGTCCTAATAATAACAGGGGTATACTTAGTCCTAATAATAACAGGAATATATTACAATATAACCCACGTTATACTATATATAACCCAGATAACCCGGACATAACCCGTTATAATCCGATTAAACCTGTTATAACCAGGCCTACCACAATTAAACCTGATATAGCCCTAAGTAATTTGGACATATCCATAATAAGCTTATTATTATATGATATTCCTGTTGTAAATACGACTAACTATAACTCTTATTTTATTATTTCTAAGTGCATGGGATTTCGTGTTGTAATTGGTCTATATTTTTATTTTTTTGCTTTAAATATTTTTATAGTTACAAGGTTTATTGCATACCGTGAGATAAGTTATTTATACAGTTATGTTATTTTAATTATTTTAATTAGTGTTAATTTTTATATGAATATGTCCATAAAGGGTAAATTACTGCATATGGAAATATTTAATGAATATAAAAATCATCACCTTTATGAGTTAATTAAGTTAAATTATAATATTTTATTGTCTGAAGATAACTTTGTTGTGGAGTATGCTAGGTTTGACAGTAGACTATGGGTTACATTAGATGCATTAGGCACAAGCTATGAATAAATTATTACAGTGTAAAAAGTCTTGGTCATTTTGGGAGAGAGTGGATTAAGTCTTGTCAGTTTTGAGATGGGGTGGAATAAATTATGACAAAGTGGATTAAGTCATGCACTTCGAGTAATAAGTCTTGGTCATTTTGGGAGAGAGTGGACTAAGTCCTGCACTCCGTGTAAAAACTCTTATCCATTTCACAATAATCTGGATTAAGTCTTGTCCAATTTATAACCGTAAATAACAAAATAATCTAACCGTAAACAACATGAGTTTATTGAACATAGAATCCCTCTAATACTTCTTCTGTGATCTTCTTTCTTCTCTCTTGGAATTCTTTCACAAATTCCTGGATCACCCGAATTGAAGCAGCCTTCATTTCTCCACTAAGAACTTCTCCCTTTATGTAGCCAGCCCTTAATTCTTCCAGCTTCTGCGTGTCCTCCATGAAGAACTTCATGTACTGATATGCCACATCCACATCTGGGTTACCTCCAAGGCGCCTGTGCTCCTCTAATGTGTCTCTGCCCCCAGAGAATGCATACTTATTTATCTTTTTCTTGATTGCCTCTGGTGTGTCACTCAAGTAGATCGATGTCTCCTGCGCACTTGCACTCATCTTCGTGTGGGCCCCTTGCAAGGCAGGCAGGAAGTATGTGTATATTGTGCTTGGCTTAATTCCATTCATCTTGTGGGCTATGTCTCTGGCTAGCCTAAAGTACGGGTCTTGGTCGATGGAGCACGGGATTATGCAAATTCCATCAGACGGCAGGTATGAAGGAAATGAAGTCGCATAGCACGGGGCAATCTGCCGCACTGGAAATGATACTTGTCCAATTTTCGATTTATCTGTGAACCCAAAGACCTTCTGGACATCCTTCAAGGTAAGTGACTTTTCTATTGTCAAAGTGTTTTTTATGAAGTTATGCGCGTATAACGTATTTGAGAAGATAAATGTCAAGGAAGGGTCAAACCCAAATGCAGCTATGTCTTTTGCATTTTCTCTTCCATATTTTATTGTTTCCTCCAGGGAAAGGTCTTTCCATATGAACTTCTCGTCGTCTGTCATTTGTATGACTAGCTTGCACTTAAATTTATCCTGTAAGTACTTGCACAGTAAGAAGGGGACAGCGTGTCCTAGGTGCATGCTGCCACTGCTGGGTCCACGCCCTGTGTATAGGTAGATTGTCTTGCAGCCTGACTGGATCTTCTCTAGTGCACTTGTAAAATCACGGTGTGCAAATACTATACCACGCTTGAATAGAATGTGATCTAGGTTGTACTTCTGTGCTATCTCTGGTGTAAATTCATTGCAACCAAATTGTTCTATTACCTTGTTGTAATCTATAGCACCATCTTCTCCACCGGATACTTCCCATGGTGTTATGTTCATAAAAAAATAAAAGACAGTTTCATTAAATATAGAGTATGGTACATTAGCACTATCTACATGTGGTAATAACGAAGGAATATGTGGGATATAAAGTATACGAATAATTTATCGTGCGATTTTGTCTGTTATTGAATATTTGCAGTAGTATTTTTATGTTTTTTGTAACTGTCAAATTCCTGTTTATAGGGATATACAAGGTATCCAGTATGCTGTATGCACAATATGCAGATAGTCCTTGCTATCTATATGAACACTAAATAATCTGAGTTTTTCCATGAAATATGCAGGAGTATTCTGTAAATATATGTAGGAGTATAGTAGAATAATTAGTTTATTCATTTTATTCTGGTATATTATAGTGTAATAATTAGGCATAATAAAAATACTTTTCATATAGACATAAATTCACGTATATATTAGTAGCACTGTATATACAGTATAATAACAGCTAGATAATATACATACAAGTATTCCCAAGTATACTTAGCAGTCTATTCATTGTATTGATATTCACTGTATCCTGCACCGGATATTGGTCTGAACAAATCACCATCCATTAATTCTACTCCATCCACCACATCACTCTCTTCCTTAGGATTATTATATATTCTTACTTTTCTTCTCAATCCACCAACTACATCTTCTTTTTCAACTACTTCAAAGGTCCCTTCTACTTCATCTTCTGATTCGTTTTCTGATTCATTTTCTTCAACTGCTTCCTCGGCCTCTTCTGCTGCTTCAACTGCTTCTTCTGCCTCTTCTGCTTCAAGTGCTTCATATGCCTCACTAAAAATGGAGGTATCTTCGATTATTGATGCTTCTTCAACTGCTTCATGTGCATCACTAAGAGGGGATGCATCTATAGCTTGTTCAACTGTTTGTTTAACAATTGACACTCGTCTTTGTTCAACAATTGCCTTTGGTGCCTCTTCAGTAATTGTCTCTGGTGTTTCTTCAACGATTGTCTCTGGTATCTCTTCAACAATTGAGTCATCCCAATTAATAGGCACACGCGGATACTCACAAATTGGTACTGGTGTCTCTTCAACAACTGGCCCTCTAGTGACTGGTACTTCTGGGACTACCTCTAAAACATAAAACATGTTTTGAAGGGAATCTGGACCTGCATAGTAATTCTCTCTTCTAAGAAATTCTTCACGCTTCCTATCGATGTAATTTTCTCCACCGTCTGATGCTAGTACACTGTGTACTTTTTTGACCGTTATAATTGGTCCTTTCCAATGCTTCCTTTTATAAAGGTATAGTGCTATAAGAAGCACCATTATGCTCATAATAACCCAGAATGCACCCCATGAGAACGGTGCACTAATTATTCTCACCATAACATTCTTTAAGTTCTTGATTTTTCTTGCACGAATTTCTGAAATCATAAAAAGTAAAATCTCTGCTACTTTTATAGTGAAAATATTTTACCCCATGGTGAATAGTCAGGAGGATATTTCATTTTATTCTGTGTTACAGTCACCGAATATAAACTCTGTCTTTCTGGTAAAACATACAGATACAGATACATTTATACTTTAAACACCTTGAAAACCACATAGCCACACATCTTAAATTGAATTCCTACGAGGAAATTCGCATAATTATTCGGAAATTCTTTTTAAAAATAATGCTAGTCCAAGAATACTTAAGCCTATTGGAGGAAGCACCTATGGAGATACAGAAGACACTCGCGCGCATAAGTGAAATGGACCACTCCATACACCACGAAAGAAAGGAGCTTGAAAGAGAAGTTGAGACCATTAATGAAATACTGCAGGACGCAGAGAAGGGCTCTGAGAAGGAAAGAATTGACAAACAATTGCAGCACATTAATAGGTGCTACTTGAAGCTACTTGACTCAGATAAGAAGAAGCTTTCACTGATTGCATCACTGCAAATACAACTGGAAAGTGCGAAATCCTCAATAAAGTCATCTTCAAATGAGTTTAAAGAAGGCCTCATTAAGAGCGCAGTCTCCATGAAGCTAAAGAAGATTCTCTCCATGCTTGACTACAAAATAGAAGAAGACAACAAAGAAGAAGAAATTCTTTGCTGCACATGCAAGAGACCCAGTAAAGGGGACATGATTGTCTGCGACAATGCAGAGTGCCCAATTGAGTGGTATCACTGCGCATGTGTTGGAGTAAAGGGCGTTCCAAAGAAAAAATGGCTGTGCACTCTTTGTACAAAGGAATAACCAGAAGTTGCAAATTTTTTAATGGATTCATTAAGCCAACTGTCTATTTCGGAAATATCCCAGAGGATTGTGGACATACAAGAGAACACTAAGGAGAATACCACTGCAATGTGCACAGAACTGAAGGATCACATGCTGGCACGACATAATGACCATGCTACTTTAAGAAAGGACTGCAAGGAAATTGCAGAGCAAGTTACAGCACTTGTGGAAGAATACAAGTCGGAGGGAAAGAAGGAAAGAGACAGAGTTGTTAAGAGAGTGATATCGCAGAAGTTGGAGATCTTGGTGGACTCAATCATGCACCAAGAGAATCGGCTGAAGGGTGGTTTAATTAAGAACAAGCGGGAGTACTTTGAAGTCAGCAAGGAAATAATTTCAACCATAATTGAAACAATTGGGAAAGTACTGGACGTAGCAATTACATCGCACATGTTTTATCCGTTTGTGATAAAAATGTCCAGAAAGCTGTCACTTTTGTCTATGGCCAGTGGAAGCTTCATTCCCGTCACATACTACCCAATGCACATGATGAGCCAGATGGCGAAGATATCTTCCTCTTCTGTTCCAGTGCAGCCTGTCCCTGAAAATGCAATTAAAGTAACTGACAGGTACATCATAAGCAACGTATACAATGACTATGTCATGAACAATTGCCTGGATATAATTGGAGAGTGCATCAAACAGTATGCAAATAGTCTGTCATTCCCAGAGTACTCAGCATACATTGTTGTGGAGCTGAAGAGAATTCGTAACTCACAGAATAAGTGCAGCTCCTGGGTGAACTCAAAGATTGAAGGAATCATAAAGGCAGTAAAGGCGCACACAGAAAGAATTCAAAGCATAAGGGAAGGCATTACATCAACGGATGTCTCTACCATCAGAAAGGTTGAAGAGAAGATACCTGCATTCCAGATGAACATTGAATAAACAGATCAATATGAATAAACACACGAATTAAATATGTCTTAGAAGAATATGTGCGGTTATAATGTATTTGGCAAGAAGGATTGTCTGATAGTGAAGAGCTTTTTGCAAAGTGCTTTGGGTGATGGGCTGCATAGTGAAAATCACCTAGCAGCAATTACTTAGCAAAACCATTTGGAAAAAGTAGTTGGTTGCAAATCACACTAGATTGTAACAAAAATAACCTTTTTGTACGCTACCTTCTTGATGCGCCTTCTGCGTCCGAATAGCTTTAATCACTCTGGTACTGTAATGTACTTTAATTTCTGGGTTTATTAAAGTGCATGAAAATGGACTCATTTCCAGGAATATTTTATAGCTTGAAGAGGGACGCAGGAAGTGACTGCATGGGTGCAGGAATACTTGGGGTGTGGAATATTTAAGAGCCCAGCGAGTGCGTAAACATTCTTGGATTTGCAATATTTTTTATGCTTATTCGAGCAGGCAGGGATGCACGGGAAGTAGTTGCATCTATAATAGAGACGTACGCCAAAGAGAGAAATATGTCACTCACACGGGAAAATAAGGAAAGGCTTTTGCAGCACTTGCTGCCATACATGAAGCAATCATTAAATATTCCATCCACACTTGAAATAAAAGAACTCTCCAGGAACCTCCTGAGCGAAGAGAAGCACAGCAGGATCGAAGCATTATTAATGAATAGCACGGCGGAAATAAGAAAAGCAATCTACTTCTTATTTAAAATTAAGCAAATGGGAATAATTCTGTCAGATATTCCAATAGACCCAGAGATAGTCGCATTCTCTGGAGTTAAAAATGCAAGCATTGGAATATACATGTCGTGGTTTAAGGAAATATCTGATGGAAATGCAGCCCGAGTGAAGAGACAAATAGGGGTGGGACTGTTTGATATATGCTTTACAGTGTACAATGCAGGGAAGGAATACTTGCACCTTCGGGAGATGTGCTTCAAAGATGGATCTCCTTTGGTGAAGTCATTTCTCTTGGTGGTTTCCATGCACTTGGATGCGTACAGGGAGAGTGTATACGCAGAAGAAGTCGATAGTTTGTTTGCATTTTACATCAGGCACAACAAGAAGATGAAGTGGGTCCATAGACTTGGCCACTTAGTACAGGAGATTATGCTGCATGACGAGCATGGAAGCCTTGGGACAGTGCAGTTTGTTGAGAAGCTAAGGGAGTCCCCATGGACAGAGTTCCTGGCAGATGAAGTGCTTGAGAAGTACAAGAAACCACTGTCTGATGAAGTAGTAAAATGGCTTGAAGGATATTCCATTGCTAACTCATTCATAGTAGAGAATGACACAAAAGAAATCTGGCAGTCATTTGTGCTCCTGGAAAAAGAAATACCAGTGTCACTTTCCATTAAAACAGCCAAGCAAATATTGTACATTGGGAAAACAAAAAGAATTCTTCCAATGCTCAGGGCACAAAGTGAGCTTTGCTTGGCAAATATTCCGCGGGATGGTATTTTCAATAAGGAGTGGATAGGAAGTGTATACGCACTCTCACAAGAGAGAATTAAAAAAGAATTATTCCTAGAGTACAAAGCGTATGAGCATCTGAGGATAATCCGGGATGTATTCTTTCTGTTTAGAAGTGACTTTGCGTACAGCCTGGTTGGGTTGCTTGATCATCTGGAAGAGTGCCCGGTTGATGCAGTTTCTGTGGATGAAATATTGGACGGGTGCTTTGGTCAGGAGGCAGCAGAGTTTGTGGATGTGATGGTTCAAGGAAATGAGCTTTCCTTAGTCTATAAAGAAACCTTTCCTTATAGCATCATAGTTGGAAATATTTCAGAAATACTTCTTTCTGGGTTTGAACTATTCTGGAATCTGCGCAGGGTTATATACAGTGTCTGCAAGATGTACAAAAATAGCAGGACACCTGCCACATTCGCGCTTGCCTGCAGGGCTGGTGAAATTGAGTACTACTACTTTGAGAAGGTAGTTCATGCTCTGTGGTCCTTTAAAGATCTCCCTGAAGAGATTCTTTACAATCCTGAGAAAATATCAAAAAAGATCGAAGATATGTTGTGCCACTTGATTTCCACCTGCAAAGAGACATGCACACTTTCAATTCTGCATAAAATACAGGAAGTGCTGCTACAGCCAGTCACTAGCCATAATATCCATATAATAGACAATTTGTTGCAAAGAATAACATCTGAATAAATAGCTATTTTGTAAGCACTGCAACTCTATGTGTAAATAAGCCTCTTCTTATGCAGATTAATTATTTATATATTTCTTATCTATTCACAGCTAAAATTATCTTTACACTCTGCCAGCACAGTTTCATGTACTTCAAATTCGCATTTATCTCTAGACAGTAGATGTGTTAAATATTTTCTTGAATATTCAGAAATATTAGCAGCAAGAGATTATTTATGTGCATCTATAAATTATTTACCACATGGTTATAGAGTGTATGCATGAATTTCCGAGTGGAATTTTAAAAAGGGGATTTCAACCTACCAATTAGTGTGCGATATACCCCTGGATCATTTCATACTTTGAATATTGTTATTGTATACTACTACACACCTCTGTATCTCTGTGGTCTTTAGATTGTGTCATTTATAAAGCTGTTTTATAAAGCACTCTTTTTCTTATCTTTTTAAAGTATTCTATGCTCGGAGTAAATGTATATGAATTTCACAGGAGGTAATCTATAATATAGAATTACTGATAGGGGGAACGCATAAATATGTCAAATCCAGAGTATATTAATGAATATAAGAAAGCTATCTTGCATATTCACAATAATAGGATATTCTGGTTATATAATGGGAACACTTCCACCCCGCCCCCTGTTGCACACATATAATACACACATTAAGACAGCAGAAAATGAAAAGATGGTTATAGATATTTATCTGCGCATTAGAAAAGAATCTTTATCAAAGACACTTCAGATGGTGCTTTCTATGGTGGAGATAACTGAGAATGCAAGTGAAATATTAAATAAATCTACTATGATAAATAAGCAAAGGAAAAACATTCAAAGGCTATTGAAATATCAGAAATATAAAGAAGAACTCATCCAGAGAATGGACTCTATATATAATGAAATGTCTAAAATAAATAAAACCAGTGTTTTGTACAAGATGAAGGTGGCTGAGCTCTTCTACTACATTTATGCGATAACCACGCAAGTACCGTATCCCTTCAAAACTATGCACTATTTAGTAAAGTATGCTGGAAATATAGAAAAATATAAAGTTGCATTAAACAAAGCCATTAAAAGAAACATGAATTCAATATTGCATATAAATTTCCCAGATATAGACAGAAATGACGAAGAATTTGATAGAAAAATACAAGACATGCAGGACAGTGTTGACATGTTTTTATCCCAAGTTGATTCAGAGTTCTATGATATAGGTTCTTCTAAGATGATATTTGATGTTGCTAAGCTTTATATATTTTTGGCTCAAATACGGGATGTTGACCTGCCACTTGAATGCTTAGAAGAAAACATCATTGCTCTCTAGCCTTTATATAAAAATAAAATTCTTTAAATGGCTTGTTTTTACTTCAGTACTGCACTAAGGACCAAACCACTAAAATAATTAACTATTATTTTGGTGTGTCATCCAGCACTAGTATTTATTGTTTCTGTCATTAATATACAGTGTTAGATGCTATACTGAGCACACAGCACTAACTTTCATGTAAATTTTGGTTATATCTTGTGCGCTGATTTTATGGGTTCATAGAATTCAGCTCTTTCCTTGTGAGAGATGTATGAGACTAAGCCTCTGTCTTTTTCTAACCAGCACATTGCAAGATATTGTTTGATTACATGCCTTGAATATAGGCTATATTTGTATTTTTATTCGAAAATTCTCTCTATTTTAATCCAAAACCCTTCTATACTAAAACTTTTATGGAAAGAAAATAAAGTGAATGGCTTTAAATCAAAAAAAAGTAGAAAGTATGGATAAATACGAAAAATGCATAAAATGAAAGACCACACAGAAAGTCTTTATAAAGAAGAAGAATTCTTCTATTCTGGACCCATACGAACCAACATCTTAATAGAGATACGAATTACATTAAGAAAATAGCATATTAGAAACGAGTGAAAAAAGGCACTAATAAAGCCACAATAGGCCCAAATATTTGCAAAGACATACAAATAAACCATTTTTAAACATACTCTTTATTCTAGAATATTATCCTCTTACATGAGAATCGCTCCATTTTCTAGGCAAGTGTAGATATAACTCTGCAAACTTGTCAAACTTGGCAACACACTCATCATCACTACATAGGTGGAGCCAAATTTTTTTAAAATTATTAGAGATTACATTACTCGTAAGATACACAAAAACAGGTAAGCTTTCGGGGAGCTGACGAATAGCATGAAAGCTTGTCTTAATCGACTCAATATCACGATCTATATTTTCCTGTAAAATCAGACACATAAACCATACATTGTGAAGGCTGTTTAATACCTCATCTTTCTTTCCAGGATATTCTTTTGCTATAGCCTCGTCAAGTGCATTTACATACTTTATATTTCTCTCTCTAAATATATATTTAAAAATAGACTCAATTACTGTAGAGTCTAAAAATGAAAAAATATCATTATTGGGACGTACACCAAAGTTTTCTATGCAATATCTAATCCAAGTCATGAAAATAGTCATATTAGGATCTAGTACATATTTAACAAGATAATGGTGTCTTATGTACTCCATATCATTTTTATAACTGCTGGCGGATAGTTTTATATTTGGGTAGTTGTAATTATTGCCATTTATATCATGCAAGCCAGCAAAAATAATTGAGGAAAGCACCTGCGCTTGAATGTCTTGGTTATCTAGCTCTGTGCTTCCTATTATGTTGGAGGTAAAGCGAACAACTGGATGATCGGGCAATAGGTTTTTATCCATGCTGTGTACGATCAAACAAGTAATCAAGTCTCTTTTATAATCAAGCTCATTTATCTTCTTGATAAAAAGCAGCCTATTGATGTCTGCAAAGTTATTGTCTATGGTTTTTTGTATCTCTGCTTTCATAAACTCATCGTTATTCTTAGAGGTATCCATCTTCCGGATCTCATAGTCTAAATAAACAGATAGCAGATTTTCAACGAATGCAGCCCCATTTTTGCAGCTTTTTGCTGTTTTATATAATTTCTCTACTCTGTTATCCTCAAAATCCATAGTAGTTTCCTCCATGTCAAAACTAGTATGTTCTTTATATGTTTCAAAGACTATAGTATTCTTAATAGAGCTATGCTCAAATATAATAGTAATCTCTCCAAATACATCGTATCTTCCATCTGCACACTTATTACAGATAAGATCAGAAAACTCAATTTTTATGTTCTTTTGTCTGGATATAAACATAAGTACTTCTGTTGTATAATTTTTTATATCATCGCATAATTTAGCATCCATTTGTCCATCCAGTTGCTTTAAGCGGTTTGAAGTCCAGCGTATTGTATCCTCGTCTTCTTTGGGGGCCTTTACTATTTCAATAATAACCATAAGCATATTCAAAATCCCAGTGTCTAGCTCGTTTCTTCCCTTGCAGTATGCAATGCTAGGCTTACTTAGGTCTGCAACAACTTTGCACCACTCCTTCTGGAACTCAACTTTTGTTGTGTCAAATGGCTGATTTTTTAGAGAGAAAAATTCTTCAAGCTCGTCAGTGATGTCTCCTATGTGGTCAGTTTTGTATTTAAAATCAGATGGGTCGTATGTTAGGCAGCAGAAAAGAGAGAGAATTGCGCAATCTACACAGTTGCTGTAATCTTCCAGTCGACTAGTAGAAAACTTTTTGGTTTCCCTGTTGTAGCTAGGAACAGATGTGTATGCAGGAACCTGTGTGCTGTTTGCAAATGGAAAGACTTGATATGTGTTTAAAATATCTTGAGATTCTTTCATTAGAGCCAGGCAGTCTTTGCCTATTGCAGTGCTAGAGGGCTTAAAAAGTCTGTCGTATGCTGAATCATCCTTGCTTGGTGCTTCTGTATCTAGAGCATAATTCATTGCCATCGTATGCACTGCCTGAATAAACTCTTTTGCATGTTCTGCGGTGTCTATGAACCCAAATATGTACGACTGAATAAGAAACTTAGGACTGTCCAGAAACTTTCCTGTAGCAATCTCCTCTTGTGAGCACTTTTCCTTCATCATGCTAAGTACTTCCTGATTGGTTGCATACTCCTGGAAGAATTTTATTATTTGCTTAACCTTCTTTTGTTCAAACCTTTGTGTTTCATTTGTTTCTTTATTGAACCACGGGATTATCATGGGCACTTCAAAGTATACTTTGTCTTTTTTGCTTGTTTCATACACCTTCAGTCTCTTGTTGTTGACCTCAATGGTAGTGATCATTCCCTCTGAGAAAAGCAGCAGCAAGGCCAGAATTTTTAAAGAGTGCTCCTCTGTATCTTTAGCCCGAAGGAACTGAACAAGGGACTGGTTTCCTCGTGTCTCTAGGGTTACGTCACCAGTGGGTGATGGAAACAAGTCAATAAGATGATTATGGTACTGCTCAGCGTATTTATCCATTTTATTCTCTGGTAGTGCTGTATATGCTTTGTCCACTTGTCTATCTCTGTCATATATAAAGGTGTTTTCCTCATCAAACATGCCTGGTCCTGTCTTTAATGAATAGTATGTATTAATTTCTGGTGAAAAGAATCTTTTGTTGTACATGAGCTCCATTTTCTTGTAGATGTATCCTCTGAGGAAGTTGAGAGGTCCCTCTGGGTTTACCACTACTTGAGAAGAATCCGTTGCAATTTTACATTGCAGAGTTGACTCTATTTCGCTTAGGGATAGATCTGCTCTGCATATATTCATCATTAGAATACTAATTAAGGCAACTGCCTTGATCCAAATAACGGAAGAAAATATTTTCATGGAGTAAAATAAATCATTTTCAATATATAATAACGGACAAATTCAGGGGTTTCTGTAAGATGCTTTCTATTGGCAATTCAACTATATAATCTCATCAATAGTTTTTACTGGATATTATCCAATGAAACTTGTAGTAAACTCTCCACTTCTCAAGCCAGAAATCATATGGTCACTAGTATAACCGAAATAACTCCAAAAGTCTTTAAAAGGCAACACATTCCAATAGCAAAGAATACTAAAGGTATAAAGGCTAATAGTCACAGTACATTCAGAAATCAGCAAACATATACAAATAAATATGCTTGGTAGCTATTATATATATTCTAGGCCACTATCTCCTTGCTAGAACGTAGTCTTCTCTTGAGCACGTTAGTATGTCTTCTACTAGTTTCTTTTACTTAGATTTAGTCACTTGCAAAACCTAGAGTGCCCATCAGAAAGTATGCTCAAAACCTGCTATAGCTTAGTATATGGGAGAGTACAGGAAAAAGCAATAAAATAGATCGGTAAGAAACTAATCAAAGCGAAGGTATATTTGTGCAGTAAAAAAGAAACAGGATGCCATACAAAAAGTTACAAGAAAAACTTGCAAAATGGAAGAAAGTACTGATGGAAGAAGGCTTCTTTAAAAAGGAAGCATGTTTAATTCCAAAAGACACAGCGCAGCCTATTCCTTTAGATCAAGGCGTATACACCATACTCGCTCTCCATAGCCTTCTATCCATAGTATTCATAGTATTCATAGTGCATAATATAAAGAAGCTCTTTTATGCGCGTGCAAGGCGGATTAAGCTAGAAGAATTCGCAGAGATCAATAGAAAGCGCGAGGAGCTGAGAAGAAACTCTGCGCAAACCCAAGGCCCTTGCCACCAATAGAGGGAGATGATAAGACATAATAAAGGATTCGGGTTATATACATGTCAAAATGCGCACTCTGCGATTACAAAAAGACAGTAATCAGAAACTTCATGCAAATAGTTAAACACTTAAGAGCGCTACAAGAGAGCATAAAGTGGCCCAAGTAGTAATGTGTGAAGAATATGAATGTATCAATCTCAGTGAAGATGAAATTTAGATTAGATCTGGCTTGGTGTTTAGTGCACTGCATGAAATAGTCACTCGGAAATGAGTCTCTTATTTCAGAAGTTAATTAATTGAAAATTGAATGTCAAGGTTTCTGGATATATCAGAGGAGGAAAGAGAGAGAAGGCGGTTAGCATTAATGCAAAAATACAATATTACCATTCGGCCTCTTCCTCCAATTACACCCCCGCCACTTTCTGAAAGAATTCTGGACCAATACCACAGAATAATGTTTCTTATGCCAAGGATAAGTCTGTTTGATGTGCTGTTTGTTTTTTTAGTGGTTTTAATTATAGCAAGACTAGTTGATCTTGTAATTAGTCTTATACCAACTATGAAAAAAGAGTGCACTGTATTTCTTCAGAAAGAGCAGGCCCGCCTGTTCATGTCTTAAATTACAATTAGCTATTCCAAATTGCAATAACTGCAGCTATTTAAGTCTGCTTTAGTATGCACCAGAAGTATAACGAGAGACTGCTGCAATAAAAGTACAGAGAAATAGTAGAAAGGGGTTTCTCATATATGTATGACTAAGCACTGTACTGCAAAGTGTATTAAATAAATTATTCTGATAGAGTGCTATGTCCATGTTAACAAAGAACTGCTCTTATTGGGGAGCTTTAAAATAAAACTACTCTATGGGATTTTCACTCTTTTAGAGACCACTTCTGACAAAAACGCAAATATTAACAGAAATACATGGAAAACAGCAGAGACTTAGCACATCAATATTTCTTTATAACTTAAACAAGAGACAATTGCTGCTTTGCCCCTTGCAAAAAAGACGGAAAGTTTTATAGGCAGTCTTCTATAGTACACTCTACTCTAAAGGTGTACAAAGATCTATGTGCTAAGATGAAGTGGTAAACTTGAATATAACCAGCAGATGCAAATTATTCATGAAAATCACAAAATATTTCTCTGTAACGGCTATTTCTGGTAAGAAAATCTTTTCCAAAAAAGATGGAGAATATTCAAGAGGAAATAATCGCACAGCAAGTATGCAAATCAGCCACATTAGAAGGCACAGATGGAAAATATCAAGTGATAAATTACATTTACAGCTTATTCAGCAAACTAAGCTCAAAAGACACTCTTTACAAGCTTGCAGTTCTACTTGTTATTATCTCTTTTATTGTGATAACGGGTGTTTTGTGTGCAAAAATATATTCACTCTACAAAAAGTTCATAAACCCTGTGGAAATCACTTATAGTTTCAAGAGATATACTTACTATGCCAAGGGGTCCGATATAACACCAAATGAAATTCCCGATAAAGAACAGATACCAGAAAAAAAAGCATCACATGAACAAGTACGATAGACCAATGCCATAATTTCCCATGCGGCCACGCCCGTTGAACATAGTACATTTTAAGAAGCAGTTATTCGCACATTAGGAAATTATAAAAATATAAGAATCATGTTAAAGAAATCATATTAAAGGAGCAACAGCTAGAACTACATTCATTGCCCAAACAATAAGACATGCATTTCTTTTGAGTGTTTTTCCAATAAAGTGGCTTAATCATACGATACTCTATAGACATGCAGTGCACCATTGAATGCCCTAACTATCTGGATAATCATTCCAGAAATATACACAAAACCACTTTACTCCATACCAGAATGTTCTTGCATGTGGTTAAAAATAAATCGTAAAATTACTATTCTTTAGCTATGAGTATTTAAGCAAGTGCAAACAACCAGAGACAAAGAATTAGCTTGTAAAGAATTACCTAAAAGCAGTTTATTATTACAGATCCATCTTATTCTCACCTTTAGCTGCTTCAGTCACCTTTATCTCCACTATTTTGGGTCTTTCCTCTTTCTTTGCTGACTCGTCATGGTCAACTGACATTTTCATAACATCATCCATGCCTTCAACCACTTCTCCAAATACTGTGTGCTTTCCATCCAAGTGGCTGCAGGAAGTATCTGATAACACAATGTACCACTGACATCCATTTGAATCTGGCCCACTATTTGCCATTGCAATTACTCCTTTCTTATGCTTTCTTTCTGGATATTCCTCAGATATTTCTATTTGATTCTTCTCATCGGGGAAACTTCGCCAATTGTACTCTGGCAGTGCACTTACACTTCCTCTTCCATCCATGGACAAGACATCTCCTCCTTGGACAACAAAGCCATCTATTATTCTGTGGAAGACTGTGTTCAGATACGAGAAAGTAGACACGCCTCCTCCGTATGGTATTTCTATTCCTTGGCAGAATCCTTTAAAGTTCTTCACTGTCATTGGGAACTGTTCCTGGAATAGTTCTATTTTTATGGAATATGTTTTGCTCTCTTTCTTATCATTTCTGTATAATATACTCATGGTAACTGTATCATTAACTGCAGCTGCACACTTCAGCACCAGAATATACAGAGATAGAACAAAGAATAACTTCATAATTAAAGCAAAAAAGAAGAAAATAAATAATAATTAGAAGTACACATGGAGAATTAATAGAGCCAGAATGTGCATAGAATAATCAAATACAAAAAGTGCATTTTATAGTGCATTCCTGTAGTTCAAGGCATACTGTAATAATGCAGAATAGACAAAGAGTATTTTCACTTGAAGAAGCATACCTTAAGCTTACTTTAGAGCTTCAATGAACAACTATAGGATTCTTTATAGAATGAGTGTATTTAGTAGATTAAAATGCACCCTAGTGAATACATATACTTTTATTCTATTTTATCCAACACCATTAATGGAAGTGCATTCTCAAAAATTATCTCAATGAAAGCATGCAAATGGAAATTCACGATATGCGTAATATGCGAATTATTCAATATTTAGGCCATAAGACATGCATGGTTCTTTATTGAATAATTTACAGAGAATATTTCTGCATGCTTTTTCATATAAACCAGAATAAAAGTGCTATAGAATAATTGCCTAATCCTTTGAGGCTCTGAAGTATGCAGTGCTTAATAACATGCTCCATTGTATATTAAATTTCATTGGATTTTACATCACATCATAATCGTATATTTTGAATGGCAGGCATATTCACGGGCTCACTATATTTCTAGTACACATGTATGCACTCAGAGATCTAAGTTTATCTTATTCTGGGTCTAACTTAGCACAAATTCAGCATGAACAATTCTCCATAAACTTTCATGTTTTGTGCATAAATAAGCGTATGCTGAAATCATCACAAGAAGTAGCAAGAATAAGACTAGCACCTGGGTGCATCCAATAATACGCCTAGAATAAGTGATATTGATGTGTAATTTATCACTGTAATTAATATGCAGTAAATCAAATTAATATTAATTTACATGAACTACACCATAGGAAACAAAAGAATATTTCATGCATAGGAAGAAATCGCAAGATAAATATATTCCAGAAAGTTAAATGAAATCAAAAACCAATAAATATCCCAGATCAAATAGATACAATAAGCTGTACTAATCAGTTAGATTGCGCCTAATTTGCATAAATACTAGATGTAATTTTAATAAAAACAAGCTTTTCATGAAGACAATTTAGCTCTATACTGAATATATTGGCACACATGGATTCTTTAAATCCTCAATGACTGCATGATAAGCCAGAATAAATACTCTTTTCCCAGAAGCCCCAGCCAAAGCACATACTATTACTACGCTACACTCTACTAAAAAATGTAGTATTTGTTATTTTGGGGGTGCAGGAAATAATAACCCAGGGATTACCAGTTTCATTGGGAGTTATAAACCATTACAGCCAGAGTTTTTGCAGATTTATCAACAGATCTTATGCACACCCCTGAATATTAATTAATATTAATTATTCTATCACATTCTATCATATAAATAATATTTTATTTTTAAAATACATGCAGGAAGGTATTTATTACAGCACAATCGAAGAAGACAGAATGCTGTCAGCGGAGGAACTGGATAGAGAGAGAAGTAGGAACAAGATATATGAATATCTTTGCAGAATGCAAGAAGCAAGGGAGTGGATCGAGAACATCATCCAAGAGAAGATTCCTGATGAATTTGAGAATGCGCTCAGGAATGGGGTCTATTTGGCTAGATTAGTGAGCCTATTCAAGCCAGAATTAGCAATGAAAATATTCACGGATGAAGTGCTGCAGTACAGACACACAGACAATATCAATGTCTTCTTTACATTCGCAAAGACAATTGGCCTGCCAAGCGTATTCCTATTTGACTTGGTGGACCTGTACGAGCACAAGAATATACCAAAGGTGGTGTATTGCATACTGGCACTAGCACACTACTTATCAAAGAAGAAAATTGCCATACGCCCAAGCAACTTAGTGGGCAGGGCGATATTCACGGAGGATCAGATAAGAAAGAAGGAGAAAGAGATAGAAGAAGCAGGAATCTCACTCCCATCCTTTGGTGACATACAAAATGCAGTGAATATCAGGGGACACTCTAAAAAGCAGCAAAGCAATGGAGAAGCAGATAAGGAGCAAAAGGATACAGCAGAGAGACAAGAAGTGTCTGCAGTGGTGGAGAGTGAAAAAACAATAGACTTCAATGAGTCACCAGAGATGAAGAGTATGGTGGAGGGAAGTCCCATGGAGATAAGTGTCGATAGGTCCGTACACACCGTGCAGTCCTGTGCTAGAACACTCCTCAGCCAGCAGGCATTCTTGGAGCTATCTGGTGCTGCGCCTGTCAGCATATTCACACTCCGTAGATCACTCCATCTCCTGCACGGAGGTGAAGAGAAGGAAGAGGCCGTGGTGGAAGAACTCAATAGGATACTGAGCCTGCTGTTCAGTGAAAATGCAGAGCTTGAGAAGCAAGTGACTCTGACAGAGAACAAGATATCTTTGCTTCTCCGGAATATGATCCAGCAGTCTCCATCTGAGCTGTGCGAAAAAAGGCCCTACATGAAGTACAAGACCCTGCAGAGATTGTTTGCCCGGCTGCAGGATGACCCTGCTGTCATCACAGCCCTTGTCACATCTATGCGGCAGAGGGAGGCAGAGGCCTTCTGCAGTGCTCGGCTGCTTCCATTATTCGGCCATGCAAAGACACCCAGGGAGGAATATGCTTATCTCAGAATAGTTGAGGCACTTGTGCATGCACCCCGCGGGTATCCACTTGCTGCCCTGGCCGTGCGCGCACTTGTCATCTCACAGGACAGAACACCCGTGCAGAAGGAAATACTGGAAATGCTTATTGAAGCAAGAGCAAGGGAGGTGCAGGCAGAAAGTGCCCCAAAGAGCACAAACCAATCTATGCACTCAGGAAGGTCCAGTGGGCCCTCAAGAATAGGCGAGAATAAAACACTAGTCAGGGTCATATGCAGCTTGGTCTTGGATAGACCAGGAGATCTCCCATACGCCGTCAGGTTCTACGCAAGAACACTCTCCAGAGCACTCAGAGCAGATGGAAAGAGTGAAGAAGAAGTCGCACAGCAGGTGGTTGAGGCACTTTGGATTGCGCACTTCATGCCGGCCCTGGATAAAGTGTGCGCAGTGCAGGACATTCTTCCTGCCCTTCTTGCATACTCCGACAGAATTGTGGAGTACGTCCAGCTTGCCTCTGGGGTTGAGTCAATTGCAGCGCACTACACAGGACAGTACATTGCTGCACGCCCCATGAACAATATGCTGTGCATCACAGGGGAAGACGTAAACTACCTTCTGGCTGCTTTGCTGAAGGCGCCTGTGGCAGGTGACATCAAGGGCATTGCAGCAGACTGCCACCCAATTCCCTTCAAGCTGGTGTTTATTCTGCCAGGTGGGGCAGTCAGGGCCCAGGAAACAATCGGGGCCACAGAGAAGCGAATGTGCAAATGGGCACTCATTAAGATACTTTCACACACCCGCGGCAAACGCCTTTCAGAAATTATCCAAGGGCCTTCTGGTAAAGCAAACAGCGCCATAAAGACCGCACAGCCAAAGCAGGAAGTAGAGAGCAGTGACCTGGCGAACGAACTTAAAAAAGCACTAAAAATTAAAGGCAGCGCAGTACAAAAGGAGGTCATCAATAGTATGGATGACATGGTCATTGACAGCCCGTACAAACAGGACAGTGAAAAGGCAGTGGAGGCTGCAAGGGAGGCAGTCAAAAGATACTCGCAAAGACTTTTCGACCTGGGGTGCATTCGGTCTCTTGAGGACTGCGCAGAGATCCTGCAGGCAGTTTCGGCAGAAATAGTCAACAGAGTGCAGCTTAGCATATCCAGAAAAAGAGAGATAAAAGCAACGGAAAAGGCCATTTACAGCCTGGAGAGAGCCCGGGAAGTGATTGAAAGGCGGATGAAGGAAGGCATTCAGTACCTGCACGATATAACTGTCCGGATCATGCAGGACAGCAGAGAGTACAAGAGATCTGCTAAAGCACTTTTGTTGGAGGGCGTGATTGTGCGGATGTACAGCTGGCAGGCTGGGCAGATGGATAATATTGAAATGAGCCTTAAGGCAGGGGATGCAGGAAGCATTGTTGTCTCGATTTTAGTAATTGGCATACAGTCCGTGACTGAGAAAATAGAGCTAGCTGATCTTCTTGTGCTGGACAGCCAGGGCGAGGAGGAAATCTCTGTTGAAACATTAGGAACAGTATTTAGTGTGCAGAAATTGGTGGCCCTCATCAATAAAAAGATACTTCAGTGATTATCGGTTAATAAATATTAATTAGGTAAAGGATTTACGGTTTTTCATTAAAAGATGTAAAAATAAAGAGACAATATTCTATCACACTTTATAGGATGCATGCATCCGCGTCTATCAGATTTAATATTTTCAGACACCAGATATCTGTGCATAATTCATGCAGTCTCGTATAAAGAAGGCACCAGGTACAGCAGGAATATAATAAAGAAAACAAATATATAATAAGACCATGGAAGAAACAAAAAAATAACCAAATGGAAAGGGAGTATTTAAATGCACAAATACACATATAAACAACTATGGGTATTTAGATAGGCATATACTGGCTGTTATATTTAGTCAGATATCCTAGTATTCAGCCTCTCTTGGCAGCATCATAGTCACTAGGCATATTCCAGTTGTAGCCTAAATAGACCATACTGAAGCAGAAAAAACTATCTGAAATATCCAAGAATAACTGAAGATAATAAAATACCCTGTAGGGTGAATAACTTGTAGACAGCCATTTATTCATTGAATAGTCATCTTATAATGAACGCGCACTCATTATAGACTCTGCGCCAGTTTAAATAACTAAATACCAAACTACACATGAACACATCCATCCAGAGCGAATAATTAGCAGATGCACCAGAAACGAACAACCACTTGCTTCTTCATCTGTACTTGTCAGGGATTGGTGAGTTCATGGCACTCCCTGAAATTATCTCACTAATTGCATTATCCACATCCCCATGGTGCTTTATCAGCAGCTTTATGTTTGACCCAACATCCGTAAATCCGCACTCCTTCATGTACTCCACCTGCTTTCTATACTCCAATATAGGATTGAAGTTGTACTTTCCCCAGGGGTTGGGGACAGGCTGACCCGACGGCTTTGCAGTTGCAGAACCTTCCTTGAATGTGGTTCTGTCTCTTTCCTCGGCAAGCATGGCGCTTGGGTCCTTTTGCGTTTTAAGCATCCCCCTGAGCATATTAAAACCACCTGGGATGGTCTCTAGCTTGGCCATTGCTATGTCAAGGTTCTTCATTTGCGTGTTCATGTACTCCGGGTCATCTGCTATCTTTGACATCTGCTCCATCATCTCTGAGCTTTCCATTAGCTTTTTCAGCTCTGGATTCTCGTTTTTCAGCTCTGGCAGCATCTCCAGCAAACCCTTCATTATGTCCGGATTACTGAAGACTTTCTTCATGGCAGGGTCCCTCATTCCAGTATTTTCCACCTCTGGTTTATACACTATATCTATCTCTGTTCCTTCTTTGTCTATCTTGCTAGCATATATGACAGAACCATCAGAGACACCAAGGGAACTGAGAGTCTTTCCCGGGTCATTCAAGGCAGATCCTTTATGGATTAATCGTATCTTGCCCTTATCTATACGTATTCTGTCTGATATTTTCTGCCTAAGAACATCGAGCGTATCATCCAGGGATACCTCAAATTCAATTACTTCTTGCATATATTCCACGACCACCTTGTGCATTCAGAAGAGTAAGCAAGAAAATAACAATAAGAAACAAAAACTATTTATTGGTAATTCCATGGCAACAGAACCCAATTACAATACAGGACCGAAGAGACCAATGAGAGCAGAAAGCTAGCAAAGAAGGAGATGCCCATGCGCCAATAAAAATGCCGGATAGTTCGTTGGCTGAAAATAGAGCCTTCCAAGAAGACTATAGCAAGAAGGAATTTTGAACAAATGAAAATCCATGGTGCGATTTCTCCTTTGGAAGATCGATTTGCCAGATCTTCTTACTTTCTGAAAATGAAATCCGCAAATAGAAATGCGTTAGGCCTTATTGTGCAATATCTCAGGCTAAGATTGAAGGCTCCAAAGTGAAGAGATACAAGTGCATGTACTGTCCTTGCTACTCCATGGCAGGGTGCAGTTTACAAAGAGAGAATAATCACAAATAGCACGCCCTGCTTATTAACAGAATAATTCACTGGATTATTAATCTTATAAGTATTTATTTGTGCTACAACTGGTTTGATATCTCCCTTGCCTCCTGCAGTGCCTCTAGTTTTATTTTTAGTACTTTCCTTCTTTCTTGTATTTTTTCATCTTCCTTCAAAAGATCTTTCATATTTGCCTTTGTGCACAGGCTCTGGATTAGCTTGCTTTGCAGCAGATCCATTGTACTCTGCACTACTTCCGTTATGATTATCTTTGGAACTTGCTCTATCACGCCCATTTTAAAGCTGTCGAGATACTTTGTTATTCTATGCCTTAAAGTGTCTATACATGTGTAGCTACTCGCTCCTGTGTGGTCTTTTTTTTTGCAGCTTACATCAGCAGCCTCTAACTTGTCGCTGCCCTGGACACTAACTAAGCCACTGCTGTGGCAGCTGCTTCCTGCGCACCTGTCATTGCCATGGCACGCACTGCCCTCTCGGATATAGACTGTGTTCCACTTTATATACGCCTTGATTAAGTCACTTGCAGAGCGCACTCTTTCCTTCAAGACCCCCATTGCCACTCGGCTTATTTCTTCCTTTAGGGCGGCAAATCTTCGCAGGGCGGGTACCTCTTCAAGCGCCTCTTCTGCTATGCCTTGCATCTCCATGCATATCTTGGAGCACATGCTGATGCAGTGCGGATATATTTTGTCGCCTGCCAGGTGCATAAAGTGCCGCAGAATTGGCACTCCATTCACGCCAAAGACGCCCGACATGTTATGCAGGATATTCCTTATTTCTTGGTCGCTGGCTGTAAACATTGGGACTTCCTCTATGATCTCTGGGAACAGCACATCCACAGCGTACGATATCTTGGCTCCATTGAGTATTTCCTTTGAGATATTATTGGATCTGTTGTACCCTGATATTCTTAGGTCTATTGCCTGATTAAAGGCTGTAATTGCCTGGATTATTATCTGCTCGTTGCTTTCATTTGAATTTGCCCCTAGGCCATCTAACTCTTGCGACACCTGTGTGATTATGTAGGATATTCTGTCTTGCAAATACGGCGCGCTTTTTCTAATTCTCTCCTGGAGCACTTCGTGCAGCCGGGTCATCAAGTACGGTACTCCGCAATATGCACTGTTTGCACTGTATGCAGGGTGTGCTGAAAAGTACTCTTTTTCCTTGCGAATTGCATGCGGTATGTCTACCATCGCCTGGATATCCTTCTCCCCTCGGCATATCACAGGGACGTACCCTAGCTTAAGGGGAATAATTTTCCCCTGGAGAATTTGCCTTAAGTCTGTCCCTGGGTCCATCAGATCCACCTTTGTAAGAACGCACAGTGTTCTGGTGTAGTCTGGGTCTGCCTCTCGCGCAATCATCAGGGCGTCAGAGCTGGATATGTCTGTTGTGCTGGGCGTGACTGCTAGAATAATTGTGTTTGCATTAGTCACATACGACTTCACTATTTCATGTATCTTTTCTATTATGCCGTCTGGCTGATTTTTTGTCTGCACTTTTATTATTCCAGGCAGGTCTATTAGAGTCAAAGGAAGGGCATTTCTGCTGTAGATGCGCAGTAAAATGGGAATGGCAGACACATCTGTCTTATTTGGCAGGAGCCTATCTGTCTCGTGGGTTATTTCTGCCTCAATTTCGGATGGAGTGAATGTTTTCCCTGGATGGTGCCCGAAAGAGCAGTACGCGTCCTCTTGCGATGGGATTATCTGTATGATAAGGGGCCTTCGGGTTACCATTCCAGTGCCTCTTGGTAGAATTTGGTGTCCTACGATATTTTCAAGTATGCTGCTTTTTCCTGCACTTTGCGACCCCACCACAACAATCTGCGGTATATTGATTGGGTTTTGGATGTGCGTGCAGAGTTCATGTAGTCTATTTACTCTTTCAATTAGCCCCATATACAAAAATATACAAAAATATTAAATAATATTAAAGAGGGTTATTTTGTTAATTATGGCTAGCTTTTTAATATCTTCGCATGAAACCCACATGAGTCGAGTGAGATTTGTGTGCTTGTGTGACTTCTTGTTATATTATTTTGGGTTCTTGCAAAACTACCAAATATCTGGATTTTCCGTGTTTTTGATATTTTGCATTTTTATCAAAACCCTTCACTTTATCATGCTATATATAATTTCTGCAGCCTTTTTATATTTTGCAGGCGTAAAATAGATATGCTCTGGGTGATATTCTGGCTAAAGCAGCATTCTATAGGGCCATTCCCCATGCCCCTCCTATTACCATTCCTATAAGCACTTGGTACACATAGTGGTGCTTATAAAGCACTCTTCCTACGGGAATAAGAATGACAGCTGCACTTAGTGCATAATACTTAGTTCTCCATAATTTGCATATTAAATATCCAGATACAAAGCTGTGGCTGCTGGGCGTGCCTGCATTGCTAAGGTACCTACGCTTTATCTGGGACAGGCTCTGTGGGATGCTGAAGACATCCAGGGCAGGCTGGGTTTTTAGCCGTGTATTTACGTGTGTAGGAAATGCTTTTATGCCGGACATACTGAATAGACTAGGAATTGGCGCACTTTCTGTCCATCCCTTTGGTATAGTGTACTCCTTCACTACTGCAGGTCTGTCTCCATTGAATGGATACTTTGCTAGGACACTCATTATGCAGCACCCGAAATATTTCCAGAAAAAGGCCGTAGAAGATGGAATGGGGTATTTCTTGCTTCTACAGAAGAGCATGCCGTGTATAAACAGAAGAACAAGGATGCCGTATGGCGCTTCTGATGAAATCACGTCCAAAATATCCATATTAATTACAAATTCCATTAGAATATTAATTGCAAATAGTATGCAGAAATGTACACAGTGAATATAGTGGATATTTTCTAATATATTGCTGCATTTATTAAAATGATCGTATTGTGGGTATATTGGGTTATATAAGTGTCATTTTCTTGTAAGTAAATAAGAGCCAAATAGATTGTAAGTTTAGAAAAATACCAGAGAGTGACTTTATTGAAGAACAGTTAAATTCGCGTATATTGGTATAGTACATTCTTTTTCTATACTTGATGGTTAGAGAGTGGTTTCTTCGCATATAAATGCATATCTGCGTTAGTACTGACTATGATGCGCACACTATCTGATATTGTGTGCTTTAAGTGGATCTGTGCATCTTTTTAATCTTTTCCATCTATTGCAAATTTAAAACGTGTTTCTGTATGATTTTATCTTGAATATTTCTGAAGGGTTTCATTTTTTTATTTATATAGGGAAGACTTGAAGCTTCTGGAGAGCTCTTCAATATCTTCTTTGTTGAATTCTGCTGAGTGCATTTCTTGCTTGGTTTTCTTAATGGGCGGTGTGGCAATCACTCTCAACTGTGGTAGAATGTCCTTTTCATCATCGCTTCCAAACAGATCCCTTGTTAGAAGGTTTGCTGTCTCCGAGTCAGGTTTTAGAATGCCTCTCACCGACATATCTTGGAATTGAAGTATTTCCTCTTCTTTCTTCCTAAACCACTCGTCATCTACACTTTGATCAAATGGATTCTCTGGCTGTTCATGAGGCATACCTCCTTCTACTTTTTTATTTTCTTTCGCATGCACTGCTTCTCCCTTGAATATTTCTGAGAAAAATGTCTTCCTTGGGGCTGCTGCAGGGACTTTTTTAGTTGTCTTTTTCTTCGCCTCCTTTGACGGGTCCTGCGGTACCCCGGGATTTCCGTGTATTTCCAGCAGCATTTCTATTCTTTTCTTCTGTGTTTGATACTCTTTCTTTGTGAAGTCTTTTATCTGCGGGGCATCAAACTCGAACATGTCATTATTCTCTTCTGGATACGCGTCTCTTTCCGACATGAAAATTGAAAATATTTATGTTTGCATGGATATTGGCGTAATTGGTCTGGGCGTAATGGGAGAGAACCTAATTGAAAATATTCTGAGCAGGGGGTACACTGTAGGAATATACAACAGAACAGCACATAAGACGCACACTTTCATAAAAAGACTAGGGACAGAAGCAGCCCGTGGGTTTGAGAGTCTGCATGAGATGGTGAGTAGCCTAAAGAGTCCCCGAGTAATTTTAATTATGGTGAAGGCCGGAGAGGCCATCGACCAATTTATGAAGACCCTGCTAGAACAAATTGAACCAAAGGATGTGGTGATTGATGGAGGAAATTCCAACTACCATGACACAGTCAGAAGGTGCGCCCTCTATGAAGGAAAGTGCCTGTTCATAGGGTGCGGGATATCAGGAGGTGAAGAAGGCGCCAGAAATGGGCCTTCTATTATGCCAGGAGGACATGCAGATGGATGGCCAGTTGTCTCAGAGCTGCTGCAAAGTATTTCTGCAATTGGAGTAAACAACAAGCCGTGCTGCAACTGGATTGGTGCATCAGGAAGCGGGCATCTTGTGAAAACAGTGCACAATGGGATAGAATATGCAGAAATGCAAATACTTTCTGACTTCTACCAGATCTTCCGGGGAGAGTTGCAGCCTGACAAGATTCGCAGTATTTTCGAAAGCTGGAGAAGTGAAGGCTCTAATGGATTCCTGATTGATGCGGCTGTGGATATCTTGCAGAAGAAAGAGAATGGCCAGCACATAATTGACTTAATCGTCGATAAGTCAGAGCAGAAGGGCACTGGGAAGTGGACAGCCATTGAGTCAATTAATGAAAATGTCTGTGCGCCTGTAATTGTTGAGGCTGTGAATGCAAGAATTCTGTCGGGAAAGAAAAGTGAAAGGGTTCTTTCTTCTGGGATTCTACCAAGTGGTGCTGATGTAGCAGAGAGCATACTGGATGTGATCACTATAGATGACATGAGAAAGGGATTTATGCTTTGCCGAGCCATCTCATACATCCAAGGCTTGAATTTAATTAAAACCATTTCAGACCAAAACACCTGGAACATCTCACTGAAGCTTCTGTGCGAAGTTTGGAGCAATGGGTGCATAATTAGGAGTGACTTCCTAAAGACACTTTCAAGAATCTCAGAGAGTGAAGTGCTTTTCTCTTCTGCAGAGTTCATTGAGATTGCAAGTGAAGGCATTGCGCCTCTTAGGCAAATAGTAGCACGTGCTGTGCAGATGGGAATAAGCATTCCATGCATTACATCAGCACTCAGCCACTATGACGCCCTCAGAACAAAGGAATCTTCTGGGAATATGATCCAAGCACTGCGAGACTACTTTGGAGCACACACTTTGCAGCTCTCTGGGTCTTCTGAGTACATGCACATCACATGGAAATAAACCAAAGGGATCCTGTAATTTACAGAGCACAGAAACCAGCAGCAAAAGCTAAATTAACTTGTTTTTCACTTTCTGCAAGACACAAAGACACTTTATCCTTAAACAGTCAGAGTACTGCATGACTCAGCAAGACAGCAGAGCACTGTACAGCACTTTTATTCGAAAATAAGATAAAGTATAAATGGCCTCTTCAAGAAAAGTGAAGAGAAGTGAAAGGCACTCCCCTGGCAGGAAAAGAATGAAAATAGGCACAGGCCCATAAAGAACATCAAAGTTTATTCGATCTATTTGTTATCCTGGATATTTCACAAGTAATTTCTTCCAATAAATAGGGCATAACTGCGGTGTGTTTAATTACAATGATATTCAAATGTGCATAGATCCTGGGGCACTTCATAGTCTATAGTGTCCCCTGCAGGCAGTCTCTCATATACAGCAAAATGCCTTTAGAACCCTCTTCCAGAAAGGCTTCTTTTTTACTATTTCTTCATCTAAACTATCATCTGAGACGCTTTCTGTGTACCCCTTAAAGACATGCTCCCATTCAAAAACGCCATCATCCAGTAGGCCGTGGTTCTGCAGGGCGTCATCAAAAAGGCTTGTTAAATACTGGTAGTCTGGCACTGTGTCGAAGTTCAAAGTGTTCACATAGTTGAAATATTCAATCATACTGGCTCCCCCAGGAAGATCTTTTGTGACTTCTTCAAGCTTTAAATTTTTCTTCATTTCCCCGATTATCCGGCACTTCTCCCGCTTTGACTCCTTCAGGCCCTGCCACGGAAGTTTTCCCTTGCACAGGTACAGAATAATGTAGCCAATTGACTCTAAGTCATCCCTTCGGCTGAGCTCATTTCCCTTGTGTGCATTCACTGATGCATACCGCGGGGTGCCTGTGAGTTTCTTTCCTCCGGATGTGGCTATGTGCTGGCCGTATTTTATGAAATCCTTTGCCATCCCCAAGTCAATCAAGTAGATCTTCTTTGGGTCCCTTCCAATGAGGAAGTTATCTGGCTTTAAGTCTCTGTGGACATATCCTATGTCGTGCATTTGCTTTATAAGCTGGATCATTTTCTTCGCCAGAATGAATATTGTCTTTGCACAGAATGTTCTATTCCGGATGGCCAGCATATCCTCAATGCTCATGCCAAGATATTCCATGACTAGATGTCTGTACGCCTCAGACTGTCCAAAGCACTCAATCCTTGGGAACCCTTCTGCCCCATTGAGCTTCTTATATACGGTGTACTCGTTCTCCAGCTGGGAGTATCTTACATCCGATGCTATTTCTATTTTAATCGCCACTTTCTTTGTGCTTTCTATGGCGTGCCCCTCGAATACAATGCCAAAGCTGCCTTGTCCAATCTTCTCACTCAAAATATATCCACCAATTATTTCTCCAGGCTGTGGTAGCTTGTACTCTGGTCTTGCTCTTTTAATTTGCGAGATATGGGAGTCTTCTTTTATTCTTTCTTTTTCTGCCAGATTCTTTGTCTCTTCGATGTTTACCATAATTTAAAAGCTTTTTCTTCCGAGCATTAAAAGACGCACAGAATAATACAAAAAAAATAGCACACAGATTATTCAGCAAATGATAGCTGAGATAACACGAAAACACAAAAACAACAATATAATCAGAAAATAAATTCAGACTCCATGAATATCCCACACAAATCTGAATATCCCGAATAATATATCTTTATCCTCTGCAGAACCCAGGCCTGTCATATTCTAGATGCATAAATATATACAGACGCCCTAGGAGGAAACAAAAAGGAATAGTTGGTTTAATTTTAGATAAACCAGAATGAAGAAAATCTTATAAATTCATGCAGAAAGTGCTATTTATTCTATGCAGTGTAGATATTCCACCAGTCCCCAAATAACTTGTACCCAGGCATGTTCTCTATTGCACCAGAATATCCGTATGTGATTGGGGCAAAGTAAATAAAGCAGGCGGTCACCAGAAGGGCATATGTATATGCAAAGAGCTTTCTTTTCTCTGCAAGGATTGCAATCCCAAGAAGACCGAAGAAGAGACAGGGGAGGTAGTGGTGCAAGTAAAGTATCCTGGTGACCATGAGAAATGGAAGGTAATGGAAGGCCCATCCGCCAAGTAATATGTACATCCTGCCAGACCGCCTTGTATTATACTTATTCAGGGTTTTAATTTTTCTTGTAAGACCCAGCAGGAAATATCCGAAAAGAATGCACAGTGAGAGAGTGCCTGCGTACCACGTGAAAATATTCCCTACCATGGCGAATCTGGGGACTACTCCATCCCATCTGTTCAGTTTCAGCCACTTTTTTGGCAGCAGCCATTCCAATGGAAGTGATCCAAAGGTGTCTTTTCCATCGTCCTTCAGGCTATTATTTGCAGTGTTCATGGAGACATTCAGCTCAACAGCACTTCGAATGAACTCAAAGAAGTTGAGTGCCTTAGGGGGCATGGACTGACTGATGCCTTCATCAGATCTATTCATTTCTATGTTCCAGACAGATCCACTTCCCTTTTCTGGTGTGCACAGAATTTCTCCCTGCTGGTGTCCCCAGGCTGGGAGTTTATTCCCGGTGTATTTAAGGTAGCAGTTATACTGCGTGCTTTTTATGTAAAAGTGTGTGGTTAGTGGGTGGAATGCGTCTTCATTCTGGACTGGCTCAAAGTGGAAGACTGCATTTGAGAGGACTGAATTATTCATCTCTTCATTAGACATGCACATGACTTTCTTTGCATCTTCTGGGATTGCATATTTCTCATGGAGTTCTGTCTCTGGGTCTGAAGATGTTCTGGCATCTATTTCATTTACAGTGAGATAAGTATTTGTCTCTATGTGGTGCATGACTAAGTCTTCATTGCTGTTTACTTTCCCAGCATCTGTGCCTACTTTAAGAATTCTCCAGTGATTGTTGCTGTCTTTATGCGGATACGAAGTCACTTGTTGCCCTCCAATTGGATATCTGTCAATGTGGGAGTGCAAGAGTCCTGTGCCCAATCTATTATTCCGGATGGTCACTTTATTTCCGTACAGCAGGTCAATGTCATTCTCCAGGACCTCATTATTATGGAGGAAGGATTGAAAGCGACTGCTCATTTCACCATCCCCAGGGCCTGATCTGTTAAGAACCCAGAAGTGCACATAGAAGGTAAACATGTACACGCACACAGGAATGACTATTAAGGTGACCGCAAGCCTGTAGAACAAAGAGAAAAAAGCTGTTCTTCTTTTCCGAATTTCCTGCAGGAGAATGTACACAGCAAAAATACCCACGTGTGCAACAGTCAAGAAACCCACCCACTTCACACTCATTGCACAGCCAATCGATACACCTAGGCACACTAGGTCTCCCCCAATGCGCTCAACCCGATGGTTCTGCATGACAATCCTAGCCAGAAAGACTTCTGACAGGCATATGAAAAAGACCAAGAAGGAGTCAAGCAGGATTAGCCTGGAGACACTCACTAAAGCATTTTCAAAGACAAGCCCAAGAGAGACACAAATTGATGCACTCCTCGGTATAAGAAGGGTCCGGAGTATAATGTACCCGCAAACAGGCACAGCAGACCCAAAGAGACAATGGAATATGCGCATTCCCACATAGTCCACATCTTCCGTGTATGCATCCCCACTTGAAAATGCAAATGACTTGTTCATGCCCACAATCCACCCACTCAGTGCAGTAAGAAGCTTGCCCAAGGGAGGGTGTACATCAAAGAAGAACTCCCTGTTCAAGTAGTGCCCTGCAAATTTCCCAAAATGAGCCTCATCCCAAAGAACAAACCCGCCCCTTTCAATCCGGAACATGCGCACAACAAGAGAGACCAAAAAAATGAACACACAGTCCAAATATAAAGAAGATATCTTCTTTTTCTTTCTTGTGTACTTTTCTTGCTCCTGGATCTTTGTAGTTTTGAAGAGCCCTTTCTTCAATCTTTCCACTTCCATTAGGAAACAAACAAATGTCAATCTAAAAATATCCTAATATTTTAATATACTCAGAATGTTCCACAGGATGTATCCTTAAACTATGCGCACTGCACCATGCAAGTCTCCATGGGGCTGTGAATTATTTCTAAAATAAGGTTTTTAGGTGCGGAATACATAAAAATCCTTTTTTAAAATTCTTTAGGTGCCTGCTAAGCAAAAGAGAAAGAGAGTTTCCGGGTAGAAGACCTTGCAGCACCCCAGAGCGCATAAATGGAAATATCAGGGAATATCAGATTGGCAGACGCAGTGTAGACTAGAATAGCGTACAAACTCAATATTGAAGTACATCTGTCATTTTGACAATTATTCTTAATATTCTTTATATTGATTCCCATGGACACACATAACCTGTATTATAGCCGAAATAAAGTTAAATTATTTCAGAATCATGGACACCCATAAGACACATAAGAAAATACATGATATACAGTATATATGCACAAGAGAATCAATTAAGCAAAATCCTTGATTTTCGTGCTGATAGAACATAAGATGAATGCCTTTTAATTTAATACACAAAGGATAAATCATTTCTGATATGTGTGAGTTATTAGTGTATTACTGCTACTGAGGGAAGTATACTAGTTCTGGGTGAAATCCTGCAGAAATATGGTAGATATGTCTAAGTGGGTTTATTCGCATAATGTAATCTATTTAATTACATTATATATTGATTTATTTTGGCTCTTGTATGAAGATTGCAATGATCAGTGATTTCTTTGCGCCTCGTCTGGGGGGTGTTGAGAATCATATACTGAACTTAAGCAAGGAGTTGCATAAGCTAGGGCACACAATCATTATTATAACGAATTCCACATCCGATGTCTGCGGGATACATTATGTAAGCGGATTTAAGACGTACTACTTGAATTTGTTCTCTTTGTTCAGTGGGAGTATTTTTCCTACAATTATATGCAGTGCTGGCCCTATTGTAAGCATACTCCTGGAAGAGAAGGTGGATATAGTGCACGGCCACCAATGCAGCACACTTCCCATTGAAGGCATCCTGCACAGCAAAATACTCGGAATTCCCACGTGCTTCACAAACCACTCTCTTGTAAAAGTACAGTCACTTGGTGGAATAGTCACTGAGACCATGTTCCAATTAGGAGTCAGAACTGCCGACAGAATTATATGTGTCTCTGAGGCCTCAAAGGAAAACACAGCAGAGAGACTTGATATAAGCAGGAACAGAATCACAGTTATCCCGAATGCAGTTACAGAAGAGTTCAAGCCAAATGAGATACAGGAAGATGCAGACACCTACAGAAGAAGTAACCATAAAAAATGCATGGAAAAGAAAGAGTGCACAGAAGAGGAAATAGCGCAGGAGAATAATGTAAATGTGCAGTGCCCAATGAAGGATGCTATAAGCAGCCAGTATGATCTGGATAAGTTTCACAGAATAATTCAAATACGAAAGGAATGTGGTTGGGTCTCTGGGGAGATAGTTATTGCAGTGGTGAGTCGGCTCACTCGCAGAAAAGGCGCTGACCTGCTGGCTTCCCTTCTTCCGTCCATCTGCAAGATAGATGACCGCGTGAGAGTTTTAATTGCAGGTGATGGGGACAAGAAAGAACTTCTTGAGCACACCGTCGAGAAGCACAAGCTAAAGGAAAAAGTGAAATTTCTTGGGGGGGTGCACCCGTCGATTGTAAACAGTGTGCTAAACCAGTCAGACCTATTCTTGAACACTTCACTCACAGACGCCTTCTGCATCTCCATAATAGAAGCTGCTGCATGCGGTCTGTACGTTGTGAGCACGGATGTGGATGGAATATCTGAAGTGCTTCCGAAGGACATGGTGACTCTTGTCCCTCCTGTCTTTCACGGCATCCTTCGGGGAATAGAGTCTGCTCTCCCAAGGATCCGCACGTACGACAAAGTAGTCTCCCATAGAAGAGTGCACTCAATGTATAAATGGTCTTTGGTTGCATCAAAAACAGACCAAGTATACAGAAGCATTTTTCGCAGGAAAGAGACAGCAGCACTGCAGAGAGTGTGGGACAGCCTGCAAGAAATGTATTCTAGACAGTGCGCCAGAGTCTCTATCATTTTCAGTGGGCTTCTGTTGGTAAATTATGTGATTATTTTTACTTTGGTCTTCTTCTATGAAAGTAGAAAAAGACACACGAAAGTTTAACACATCAATGTATAAGTTAACTGGATTTGATCACATCCGGATAAAGCACACCTTGAATGCCCAGACCTTTAAGAGAATCTTTCAGAGATACAAAATAGTAGAGCACTCTGCGTTTACAGAGCTAGTGCTTCATGGAACAGCTGAGGAGCTGGAAAGTGAGCGTAAAAAGATAGAAAAAGTCGTTGTGCAGATGCAAAGAATCATGGCTGCCATGGGAAGAGTGTCTCTAATCTGGGAAGAGGGCGAATCCGTTATCTAGTAATATATCTTGCCCATAGCCCAAGTTTATTTTTCTATTGCAACCGCACGGCATAAATAGAAATAAATAGCATTCTCTAACCAGACACTCCAGTACTTCTGGGAATCACTTTTTAACTGCAGCAAGAATAACTGCCGCTAGTGCATGCTGTACATACAGCTGAAATTACGACAGTTCAGCAAACTTTCATAAAAATGCAATAACGTAAGTGGAAAGTCAAGTGGCATGTTATAAATGAATAGATAAGAATTAGTGTGCTTCTATGCGTGTTTTGTGCAGTTCCAAGGGATTTCTGCATAACCAGATTCTCTCAGTATGCAAATACAAAAGTGCCCGTAATGTTTCTAGTTATGCAGATTATGGTATACAAGAGGGCAGTGGTAGATAAGATAGCAGATAACTTTATGAATTTATGCTGATTATTCTGGTTATATCTGGCTATTTTGATAAGATTCTGTCAGTTACTTTAATCCACCCAGAAACTGTCTTCTACTTGCTAAATAGTGAAATATTAGGAATTCAGGCTATATTTATACTGCAGTAATTTATTTCTGTATTGGGCGAATGTATCTCTCAAAGACACTTTCCACACTGTCTGCAATGATCCCGCATACGCCAAGACGTAGTTGCTCTTCAATTTTTACAAACTCAGAGTTTCCTTTGCCGTATGTTATAAGGGAAAGGCCCTTCTCTCTTATCATCTTTACAATATGAAGATTATTCAAGACCTCCTCTACTTCTGTCACTATCCCAGGCAGTCTCTGGGTCTCAGCATATTTTACACTTTCTTCAGTGAGTTTTTCCACCAAGAACAGCACACTCTGGGTGTGTTTCCTGAGCTCAGTGCAGACTTCCTGGCTGAATGAGCTATACACAATCTCCCTGCCTTTTCCATGCTCTGCTACCACATCCAAAACAGCTTTGCACCATATTTCTGCTGAAATATTCTGCTGCTCGAATTTCACCTCTACATTCAAGCCAATTTCAGTAGAGCACAATAGCTCAGAGAGCAGAAGAACTCCTTGCTGAAGAAGCTCAGATGAATGAATTCTATCGATCTGCATGCCATTCAAGGACAGGTCATGATGCACAAACACCACTTCATCTAGGCTTAACTGCACATCTATCTCAGCCATTTTCAAAAACTTCCCACATGCCAGGATAGCTGCAACTGTATTCTCCCCAAGCGCATGCCCATTTCCCATCCCCCGGTGCCCAATAAACTGCACCTCCCCATAGCTTCGGATTATATCAGGCGTGTGCATCTGCATATCCTCCTTAATACTGCCATTATCGCCTGAATTATCTATATCCCCACAGTCTTTTGTTTTTTCGCATATGACTGCATCTATCTTTTCATTGCTTTTATTACACCCTTCAGTATTGCACATCCAACTTTGATGTTTACACGTAAATTTACTATTTGTAGTGGTTTCATAGCAGAAGCAAGTTCTTTCATCCACACTATTCCCGCAAAATACCATACTCTCATTTTTCTGGATATTATTTTTATCTATGCCGCCATTCTTGCATTCTGTAATTTCTGAGTCATTTGCATTTTTCCCGGGAAGTAATTTCTCCTTGTGTTTATTATGTGGCATTGACAAATATTTTATGTTTGAGCTAATTAAAAGAACGGGAAGAAGTATTGAAATGCTTTCTAAATCGGAAGTGCGGTATATTGGCACACTTTCCGCATACGACGAAGCAAGGGGCACGATTACCCTCTCGAAAGTGCGGTCGTTTGGATCGGAGAACAGGAGTGCGCCCGTGAAGATACACCACGGCACACAAATATACGAATATATTGTATTTAAGCTGGAAAATATACAAAGCATACGGCACAATAACGAGTGGGTCTCCATAATAGACGGCTCCCCAGTGGAAGTTCCTCCGTGCCCAAGTGCTCCCTTGGAAGACCGCACTCCACAGAACTCTCAGGTAATATACGGAACAGGGCCCAGAGAGACAGACGCACTAGAATCCACTTCGCACAAACACAGTAGGAGTTCATTCTACAGGTACAACAAATATTCTGGATTTGGAGCAAATAGAAGCAGAGACAGAGGGTCTTTAACGAAAGGCATTGTAGTGCCAGATGAAGAGTACGACTTCGTACAGAATAACAAAGAGATGGAAAAGAACAGAGAGAAGCACGCTGTAGAGTACAATAATACATATGATCCAGACTTCTTCTTTGACTCTCTGAAGTAAAACAAAGAATGCGCACAGGCAAACAAAACAGCACACGAGAGACGCACAGGAAATATATCTGTAGAAGATACGCCTGTATCAAAGCCATGCGCAAAAGTGCTTTAAAGTGTATCTATTTAAAGAGAAAAAATTTGCCCATGCAAGTTTATGACAGAACAAAAGAAAAGACAACTAAATACGTTTGCCGATGAGCATACAGATGTATCCACTGGGATATTAAACCAGAAACAGGAAGAAAAAGAAGGCGAGAGCGTGCAGAAGATAAAAGAGCAAGCCCTCACTGATGAAATACAGCAGAATGCAGGAGAGCAGGAGAGCGAAGAGGATGAGGAGTTGAACATGGACGAAGTCATTGAACTTCCAAATGAAATACCAACAAACTCCAGTCTTATTGCAGGAGTGCTTGTGGTAGATGAGAAGGGAGGAGAGGCTGATTTGGCAGAATCCTTCGATGCCATGGGCCTGGGAGAAGACATTCTTAAGGGAATCTTCTCTCTTGGCTTTGATAAGCCGTCTCCCATCCAGATGACAGCCATTATCCCCTTGCTTAAAGGAAGGGACTTGAGGGCACAGGCACAGAGTGGAACAGGAAAGACAGCTGCCTTCGGAATTGCATCCCTCCAGTCAGTTGACCAGAGATTAAAGGAGCTGCAGGTTATCATTATGGAGACAACAAGAGAACTTGCCATACAGACATGCTCAGTGCTCCAGGGAATTGGGTCCTCCACAAACATCTGCGTAGAGGCAATCTACGGAGGAGTCAGAATTTCAGAGTCCTTGGATAAAGTAAAGAAGAGACCCCAGATTCTGGTGGGCACCCCAGGAAGACTGCTGCACTTGATAGAAATGAAGCAGCTAAATTTGAATCATGTGAAACTGTTCATTCTTGATGAGGCTGATGAGATGCTTAAGAAGGGCTTTTTGGAGTCCATCAACTTACTGTACAATAAAATACCGAACAAGCAGATTCAGGTGGGTCTGTTCTCGGCTACATGGAGTAAGGAGGAGCAGGAAATCACAGCACAGATTCTTAATGACCCAGTGATCATCTCTCTTAAGGACGAAGATCAGACCTTGAAGGGAATTAAGCAGTACTATGTGAACGTAGGGGACAAGAGAGGAGCCTCTGTGGACATGACTAAGTTTGAAGTACTTTGCGATTTGTACGATAGAGGATCCATCTCCCAGTCTGTCATATTCTGCAACAAGGTGGAGAGAGCCATCAACATTCAGAAGAACATGATAGAAAGAGGATTTGAGTGCGAGATCTTCCACAGTGAACTTCCTCAGGAGGTGCGTAATGATGTCATGAAGAGATTCGCAGAGGGTAAGTGCAGAACCCTCGTCTCCTCAGGACTTCTTGCCCGTGGAGTTGACGTGCAGACACTCAGTGTGGTAATTAACTTTGACGTCCCACAGGAGAAGGAAATAGAGAACTATATTCACAGAATTGGAAGAGCAGGAAGATACGGTAGAAAAGGAACTGCCATTAACCTTGTCTCTGCTGATGACATGGAGATGATCAAGAAGTACGAGAAGCACTACAATACAACAATTATTCCCCTGCCAAGCAACATAGTTGAGTCTCTTTAATAAAGATTAAATTTCAATAAAGCTTTTGGCAAAATCACCGCCTACTTTCCCTAAACAAGATGGAATATTTATTCTATTACATGTGCGATGCATTTGCTACTTCCCGGTGGCTGTCATTCTGCAGGTCCTTCAGGATGCTTTCCTTTTCTTCAAGTATCCCTTGGGACACCATCTTTGCCACAGTCAGGCGCACTTGCGGGATTGCATCCACAGCAAGGTCTGCCAGATTTCTTGCCAGAAGTTTTTGCACGCGGCGCGGCCAGAGGGTCTGCAGAACCCGGCCCAAGGCAGTGGCATATGCAATCCTGTGGGCATAGTGTGTGCTGCCCTTCAGGAACTCCAGAGACGCAAGCATCTCGTTGCAGACCCAGCTGGCCCCAAAGCTAATTGATATTTCAGCAAGAATTGTGGCTGCCTCCTTTCTGACAAGCCATATTGGATCAACAAACATCCTGAAGAAAGGCTCCTTCAGATACTCATAGAAGTACTGCTTGTCCATCTGCCGGGAGAGTGAAGAGATGCTTTTCAAAACAGCAGTGCGTGTCCTCCAGTCAGCACTCTTTAAGTCGTTTATCACAGGGCTCAGGGCGTCTGTAATGGCACCTGCCCCAAGCTTCTTGTAAAGTGTCTTTAGCTTGCTGATGGTTTCTATCTTTGTATTCTGGTCTTCATCTGCTAGAAGTCTTTTGATGATTGGGGAGACAAAGAGCTCCATGTCTTCCTTTGTTATGATTTCAGAGACAGCTGAAAGTATTCCTGGGACTATTTCCCTTACATCTGGGGACCTGTCGCACGAGGCTCTGTCTATGATGTAGAGAATTTTATTCTTTGTCTGCGGTGCCTCCTTTAATATTTCTGGCGTTCTTTTAATAATGCTTTTCCTGACTTCGTCCTCTCTGTCATCAACTAGCCTGTCAATGCACTTTAAGACTGCTGCATTTTTGTCCTGCAGAAGTTGCTCGCTGTCTGGGGCACTTTCTTCTGATGGGCGGTGCTGGTCTGTTAGCTCTGAAAACCCACTTATTCTGTGCCTCTGCGGGTATGCTGGGGGAATATGCCGTACAGTCTGTGAATAATCTGCATGGACCTCGTTCATATGCAGTATCACATCCTTGATAATCTGCGTGGAGCTGCTTCTGACTTTCCAGCTGTTGTCAGTAGATGCTATTTTGAAGGCGTTCATGGTAAACTGCGAGTTTTCTTGTGTTTTGTCCAGAAGCAGCAGCGGGTAGATGAAAAAGCTTCTCACTGTGTCATCTGTGTCTAGCAAGGCTACATCCACAATCTGCTTAATCTCTGGCTCAGTGCAGAAATACAAAATGATCTCCCCGGATGAAAAACACTTTCTTCTTACAATTGGAAGCGGGTCTACTTGAAGTGCCTTGAAAAGGTCTTTTAGCTTCCTGAGGTGAATATTACTCGGTACTTCTACTAGAAACTTTCTGAGTAGAGAAATGGCAGATATTCTGTGCATCACAAATTTACTTCCCCCTAGACGGCATATAAACTCTTCTATGCCGTATATCTCATGGTCCACTCTTCCTTCTCTCCCTAATAATACACCTTCTATGAGGGAATTTGTAGCTAGCTCTCGGATCCTGTCATCTCGTGTCAGAAATATTTCCTTGTACAGCGTGTACAGTGGCTTTATTTCCTGCAGTATTTCCTTTGCTATTCGCTCTAGCTGCCTAACAATAGGCACCTTGGACTCTTCATTTGTGTCTAGAATGGTTTTCACAAATGGAATTAAATACTGCACTGTGTATATAGATCCAATCTCCTTGGATATTTTGTATAAGCTATTGATACTTTCCTCCCTTAGCTTTGCATTTGATGACTGCATTTTCTCGATTTCCTTCTCAATTTCATCGTAGCTTACAGTATCTCTTGGCATAACACCCCACAAAATAAAAATAGAAAATATACGCATGGGTATTATTTCTGGAGAAGTTGTGCAGAGAGAGGTGGCTGGTGGGATTGGGTGGTCAATGTGCCAGAATGAAAAAGTGTTGTGCCTTGGGATGGAGGGTGATTTAATTATATACGACTTGGCGAGTTTGCAAGTAATGAAAAAAATAGAAACAAGAAGTGACCCACAGCGCACTCTATGCATGGTGGAGCACAAAGGGGAAAATATTGCAAAACCAGAAGAGAATAATAATATCACGGAGGAGAACATAAAAAGCAGTTTACAGGAAAGTACAGATGATATGCCGTATAGTGTTGATAGAAGGCATGATGGTGAAGTGATCAGAAGATGTGAGTTTATGGGGAAGAGTGATATCCTGGGAGTGGGATATTTCAGTGGAGTCTGTGATATTATAAATACATCAACTGGAGAGGCACTTGACCGGCTGGAAGGGGATGACACAGAGGTGAAGAGTGTTGCATTCAGTGAGTGTGGTAGATTTGGGTTCAGCACAAGGCAGGGAAGTCTCTGGGTCTGGGCACTGAATGATGAAGCCACCTGGGAAATAGAGGAGATCATTGAGTACAGTGAGAATGATGTGAAGAGCATACTGTGGCACAGGAATAGCCTGATTTCAGTTGGGTATAGCAATGAGATTGTTGTGTACAGCAGGTGGGAGGACGATATATGCGATGTAAAGTGGGAGATACAGAGTATATTTAAGGCAGATGCATGCGTCTGGGATATTGCAGTTGTAGATGGAGATACTTCTTACATGGCAGCTGTAACACAGAGCGGTCTCCTGAAGATACTCACAAAAAGTGGCGAAGCTGCATGGGAAGAGGCCTCAGAGCATAAAGTGTCTGAGTACCCAATTATATCCGTGTGCTGTGGAGTGGGTGATGGAAAGGCATGTTTTGCAATGATCGTAGACAGACGCCGTCTGGCTCTTTACGCCATGGATGGTTCTCTGATTGAAGAGACTCCTCTTCTAACAGAGTATGATGAGCCTGTGGACATACTTTTCTCAAAGGAAACTTCTTCATTTATAGTTCTCTCCTACCAAATCAAGTGCCAAATGAAGAGCACCATTATTAGGTGCATCAAAGTGTAATTTTCTCTTTTACTAAGATTCCCTGTACAGTGCATAGTGCACTATCTAGTAGTCATCTACATGAATATTAGATTTACAGAAAATTAAAATATATCCAAATATTTCTATTTTAAAGTTGTCTCTGAACACTTTTTGCAAAAAATATCAAGAAAATAAATCAGAATAAATTTACTTTTATGAAGACCCCTAAGAAAATTGATTTCTCATTGGATAAATCATAGTCATATGCATGTACACTGATTTTCTCTAGAATGAGATAATTATCTCCGAATATAGTACCCCTTCTTAATTAATATTATTTCTGCCATAAAATAATAAGACTCTGCATTTATTAAACTTTTCTATTCTGTGTGCACTCAAGAATAAATTTGCAAATATTCAAGAAGAAATGCATAAATTCCACTTTGGAGATATGTGCAAGTGCAGAGCATAAAAGACAATGACTATCTTCTAGACACATTTTAATTCCGTGATGCAGAGGTATTTGGTTCAGTGACTGTTATGGCTTCGTACTCATGCATGAATTCATTAATGGCAATAAGCGAAATAGCCCATATCCTGGTTATAGAAGGCAAGTTAGTGCGCACGTGCAAGTTAATATATGGTCTGTCACCACCATCTATTCTTTCTACTTCTACGTTGTACTTCTTAATTCTGTACCAGATATAGTGATAGTTCTCAAAATATGTCCACATGTTGCCTGTTCCATCATCTTCTACTGCGGATACTAGCGTGAATGCAGAAAGCATATCCAAAACTATCTCTCTGTAGTCTCCTTGAATGTGTGGCAGCAAGTCTGTATTCCTGCAGTATGTGCACGAAACCAGCTTATTCTTGTGGTTTGCAGGCAGGCCAGATACATGCCTTCCAATGTGGTTTGCATTTCTCTCACTGTAGGATACATCTGTGTTGTAGCTAAGCGAGCTAATTAAGTGGCTTATTCTCTCTTTGCCTGGGCAGTCCTCCTGGACTACAATCCTTTGCAAGGCCACCAGTGGTCTAGTTGCGCCCTGGAATCTTCCGTTGTTCATAATGTACTCTGCCATTAGAACATCAAGCATCCACTCAAAGGTGCCTTCTTTTCCAAAGCGTTCCATGTCATTTTGGCTGCAGTTGTTTCCATTAATATCACACTCCAGTCTCAAGGGACTCTTTTGTATCTCTGCTAGTTCGCACTTTAAATTCTTGCTGTTTTCTGGGTTTTTGTATGCTTCCGACAAGAATCCAAGTATTTCCTCTCTGTTTTCCATGCGGGCTGGTAGTAGGTAGTGTAAATTATTCTCTAGGATTTCTGAGACTGAGAGATCTGGTTCAATGCGGCACTGATTTACCAAGTTCTGTATAAAGGTCTCTGGTCCATCAATGGATCTAAGAATGGGCGCTGCACTGTACAAAACCTCACGCACTTTATTTTCATTGCAAATAATTTCATTGCGGTTCATTCTAACAAACTTGTCAAGCACCCTAGAAGGAACTGAGTAATTATTTCTTGAAAGTATGGATAATTTCATAGTGTTGTACTCGCTGTTTATGGTGAACCCACTCTTCTTCTCATCATTCATTTTCATCATAATTTGAAAGAGCTCGTCCTTTATGTCTGCTGTCTCTTCCTGGATTTTCTTCTTTATCCTGCTGAACTCCTTTATTTCCTCCTTCTCCAGCTCGCGGATTCGCATCAGGTTGTAGTCAATCTGTGCCTCAATGTCTCTGTAAAAAGCACTTGATTTAAGTGTGGTTTGGTATCTGAGGGAAATGAATTCTTTTCTTCTTGCGGATATGTCGCTTATAGATTTCTCAAGTGGGGCACAAAGTGCAACGGCAATCATGCACGAAATACCTGCTACTTTTAATATATGATATTTTAGAGCCATTCTGTCAGGGGATAAAAAATAAAGAAACAGGTATTTTTGCCTAAAGTAGAAATATACTGTATATGGACATACACCAACTGCCATAACTGAACATTAAGCATAAAATAGATATTATATTTTTGTCTATTGAGATATGTGTATGTACCATATTTCTATTCAGGAATGCACTAGTGTTGGCGTGTGCATTGCATTACAGCTCAATCAACTATTCGGGACATACATGCCTGTAACTGCTTTTCCATGCAAAAATGAATTTTAGTTTTCAGGAAGTTAATATTTAAGCTAAGATGGTGCGCAGGCAGCATAAGCTGGTCCTTTGCACAAGTACATCTTAGACAGATAGAGCACACTGCAGTTGCATAGTGTGTGCACAGCAAGAATATTTTCGCGCAAAAGACAAAAACACTTCAGAGCATGAAAGAAAAAAATATCCACAGGGCTACATAGCTATATAAAGATGCAGTGAATGTGGACCCAAATAACAATAATAGAAAATATAGATTCGGGCTGATTAAGGCAGTGCCCTTTCCTTGTGCAGTATAGTATTGTGTGGTTGCAGGGTGGCTGGTTTAGCAGGAGGTGTTTGAGGGATACTGTGCGAAGATGTTTAACACAAAAACTTTGTAGCCAGCTACAAATTTATTTAATGGCAACTAAACTGAATTTTGGGATGGTTTCTGAGTCTTTTGTCTTCCTTTTCTGTGTGGTCCATATCTTGACCTTTTTGGGGTGTAGGGATGCGCTACTGAGACTTCTACTTCCGTGCTCAGAGCGCCTTCCTGTTTTATAACCTCAATCTGGCCAAGTGCGATGTTCCTCTGCGACTCCGTCTCAAACTCCAAAAAGGCGTACTTCTTTTCGCTTTTCGCGGAAGTCTTGACAATAACGCCTTTAGAGTGCACCTTTTTAACCAACTCAGAGAGACTTTCCTCAGTCACCCCCAAAGACAGATTGCCAAGAAAAACCTTATACTTGTGGTTTGAATGCTCTGACTGCTCCTCCTTTGGGGCTGGCTTCCCAATAGATTCCAGATACATTAAAACACGCAGGCCCTGTATTTGAAGGTCCCCAGATGCCACAGTGCTTGCGTCCTCTTCTTTACTATATTCAACAAGAACTTTTTTCTCTTCTGTGGCATCCTCCGGGCTAGATTTACTATGTAATTTTACTGCAAGACTTAGGTTAGATATCATACTTACATTTTCCTCATGTTCAGAAACACGAACCAATTTTATAATCACATAACTTACATTTCACCTGTATTCCTTAGCGAGTCTACAATATCAAATATTGTAAATGACTTTGGAATATCCTCAATAATTATTGTTTTGCACGATTTACTACTTGGCATTGCAAGGGGTATAAAAAAATAAATATTTATAGTTTTCCAGGCAGATTCCTAAAAAAAAGAAACTGTTTTGGCATGTGAAAACCATAAATGTATATAACTCCCTACTAGTAGCTGAAATTAAAGTGCAAACTGCCTGGCACTGTGAATTTACTTAGATTATTTCTGATATATCACACCGTTTTATGTGTACTTGTATATGCAAATGCACATAGTGGCAATTTACAGCATGCGAGTGCACTATTCTTATTTCTGTGTGTCTGTTGTATGGCTTGACTTGAGTTCTATTCAAGTGATTCTGAATGTGTACAGAGTAAATTGCATATTCTCTAGGATATTTGCAGCACATCTATAATATGCTCCTTACTAATGTATTTAGTTCTTTATTCATACGGTGCGCTTATAGCTTATTTCTCCACTAATTATTCATCGTCCGATAAATTTGATATTTTAAGTTATATATTGGCTGTCTTCATGCATTGTGTTATTTTTGAATATCTTTGTAAGTTTCATGCAGCTTGAAATTATAAACTAATTCGGGTTATTCAAGAAAGTAAGGTTATAAAGACAATATTTACTGCAAACAGCACTTACTGTGTGCCTCTACAGATTAAGTCACTTACAAGAATATTTGTATTTATTATGCAGTTTATGGCACTTTTTTGGTCTCTTCTATTTAATACAAAGAGCATCCTTAAGCGTACTCTGTAAATCCCTATATCGCATGGACCCGCTGAAGGACCAGTATAAGATATCTCCCGTTCTGTCTTTGTTTGTTTCCCCACCAATGTTCTTTGTGTGGGTTATTACCATTCTTGCAGATGCTGCCTGGCTCTCTTCCTCTGTTGGGTCGTATAGGCAGTTTCCATTTACAACCGCACAGGAGACAGTCGTAGGATAGAACTGCACAAGGTCCTTTATGCTTTTGGAAATTCTGTGTGGCTTGTTCTGGTGGTATATCTCCTCCTCCACAGTAATCCCCATGAGTGTCTTGTATATTCCTTCTGTGAGTATCTCTAATATACCGCCTTTGTCATGGAATACAGAAATGTCAAGTTTTATGCTAATTACAGCCACCTTCGGAATAATTGACAGCGTCTCCAAGGGAAGTATTTTCGACCGGTTGAATATTTTATCTAGTTCCTGTTGTATATACTTTTCATTGCAGTGTATTGTGAGAATGCCTTGCTTAGGCTTCTCTTGCTGTGGTCTTTTGATCTCGACAGCACAGTATATCATGGCAGCTGACGAATAGAATATATTCTTCCCCAGGGCCAGATACTTTCGCAAAAGCATTCCTTCGTTTCCAGCAGCCACACTAATAGATCTCTCCTGGTTTGTGTCCCTTCCATCTGTTCTGCTGCTTATACCTGGGGTGCCCGTTATTTTCTCTCTATTAATTGTGTAGTGCAAAGTGTTATTATCCCAACCGCAAGTGCTTCCATTTTGCACACCACCAGAGGCATCAGACTCTCTTCTGCCACTTTGCTCGCGTGCAGTGCCGTGCCCCTTTTCACATGTATTTTCACTTGTTTCTTTGTAATACATTGTATAAATATTTACTAAAATTATTTTATTTTTCTACATGGAGTGCCGGCGTATCAATACAACAGTCATTTCGTTTGATTATTCAAATTCTGACACGTTGAAGAGAAATCAGTTCCTGACTGTGATAAACTGCAAATTACCTGGAAACCAAGAAGATCTAAGCAATATATTCAGAGCCACCAATAATAACCACTTCTACTACGGGGCTGTCACAGATAGAAATACTGTTATTTGGTTTAATGTGTTCAGTTCTGCCTCCTTCCTAAAGGAGTACACGCTCTCTGTCACAGACAAAGCCACAAATATTGCGCAAATCGTAAATAACCCAAATGACAAGATCATACGCCCAATAGAAACAGAAGAGACAGAAGGATCGTACCCTCTGACAAGCAAATCCAAAATAATCTTCACAAAAAAGTACATCATCATTGACACATCAAGTAAGATAATAATCTACGATGCAAATGGCACATACCATTCAGATATTGACATGGGACTGGATAGTACATCCTCAATGTATGCCTCCCTCTGCAGCAAATACCTCTTCCTGCACCTGGAGAAGGGAATGATTTGCTTATATGACATTAATGAAAAGGTCTTTGTTTATAGAAAGAGGCACCCAATAGGCACATCTTCTGTATTTGGGAATGTATTTTCGTACCTCAGATATTTCACTATTTCCAAGAACACACTTACCCTTGGAAGAGTCAGAGATGGCAGCATTCTTCTGGAGCTAACATACCCAGAGGAGCTCACTACAGCAGCCACTGACATTCTGCACAAGAAGATTGCAGTCGGGTCTGTCTCTGGGTGTGTTTATTTTACGCGCCTGGATGGCATCCCGTGCGAGTTTTCTTCAGTGAAAGTGTCAGATGCTAAGATACAACAGTGCTTCTTCTCAAACTCAGGAAGACATATTTTTGCCTTGGTGGAGGGCCAGATTAAGGTGATTGACACGAAGGACGGGAAGGTTGTGAAGGCTATTCTGAACGAATCCAGCCAGCATATGTTTACATATACAAGCAGTAGTAATTTGCATTTCCAATAAAAAAATAATGCAGGGAGAGTGTTTACAGCTGAAGCTGCTCATAATTGGAGAAAGTAACGTGGGAAAGACCTCGATCCTCCAAAGATTCATTGATAACAAGTTTGAAAAGACGTTCTCAACCACAATAGGAATAGATTTCAGGTCTAAGGCCATAAAAGTCGATGGAAAGGAAATTGAGCTGCAAATATGGGACACAGCAGGACAAGAGAGATTCTTCTCAATTACAAGAAGCTATTACAGAGGCTCAGATGGAATATTTCTGACCTTTGACCTGACCTCAGAGAGCTCCTTTGCCTCCCTCACTAAGTGGATTGGGGAAATAAAGGAAAAGGTCGATGAGAAAGTCCCTGTTTTCTTGCTGGGAAACAAGAAGGACCTGCTGAAGGGCTCAGAAAGTGAAATAAACCTGCTGGCCACTGTGAGCAGAATAAAGGAGATATCTGAAGAGCTGAAGGTGCCTTGGTACAGCACAAGCGCAAAGAGTGGAGAGAACATTGAAGAAATATTTATGGATATGGCACGCACAATTCTTCATAACAAAGGTAGCTCTATTAAGAAGCCATCCAAGAAAAAGGGATTTAAGATGTCAAAGGTCAAAGTGAGTGACATGTTTTGGTGTTTCAAATTTAAATAAAACAGTTACTTTTTGTTATTTTTTTCTATAAAAGAATTTATTTTTTTAACCCATGGGTAAAATCTAACACTAGTTAGTCTTCATTAGCATAAGAAATTAGTCATCTGATTTTGCTACGTTCCAATGAAGTACATAAATATTACTCTGGGTGAGAGATCTATTAATATACGCATCCCTCAATAAGAGTCAATAACATTTTAATCTTAACATCCTACGATAAAGACAAAGCACATAAAGCACTTTGCATTAATAAAATTACAATTACATGGCACTTAATAAAAAAGGACTAGAAATAAGTGCATAAAGAAGGAGGCTGGCTTAGTAGCAAAGTACAAAGGAAATGGACTATACTTGGGCAGTCTAAAAATGCGGGCTGTAATGGCTGAGGGCATATGGCTGCATGCAGGAGAGTGTTCTGGCAATACTCCTATAGCATATATAAAGGCATGCGGCTTGAGTGGAATGCACAGAGAAGAGCACGAGTATTCAGGACATAATTATAAGCAGGTTATTGGTCATGCATATTACTTGATAAAAATACTTTTATTCTATTGTATGGTGCGTACTGCGAATGGAACAGCAAGAAGAGTTTGAAGTCAGCTGGGGTGCTCAGGCAGATATTAAGAAAAAGGAGGAAATTATTTCTTGTTCTTTTCTGCCTTTTTGAGGCATTTCTTAAGATATCTCTGGGAGCCTTTGGAAAGTGTGACTTCTTTCTTCTGCTTGTTCTTCTGCTGGCACATCTCGCGGTGTCTCTTGCTAATTTCCTCCATGGTCAAGGGAAGAGAAGACGGGCTTCCTGTGGCTTCTGCTTGCTGGGTGGTGCTTTCTGGAAGAGTATTCACTGCGGCCTCTGTGATCTGGGTAGATGGCTCACTTGGTGTGCTCTCCAAAGTGCCTGCCACAACATCTGCTGATTCTACTGCGCACACGACAGGCACGGGAAGCTTGCATGAAATGTCCTCAGAGACAGGCGCCTCAAATACTACAGCGGGCTTTTCCTTAAAGATTATAAGAGCCTCTGTGGTGTTCTCCTGAATAGGTAGCTGAACAATGGAAACATCTGAGTGGAGTGCGTCAATTAGAGGCTTGCAGGCCTTTATAAGGGTCACTTGTCTGTTCTCAAGTAAGAGAGTGAATAATCCTTCTGGCCTTGTCTTCCATAGGTTAAAGTTCTCCTGAAGACAGGCACATGCATTTGGAATGGACTCAAGTTCTGCTAGGAATGAACCAATGCATACCTGCACTTCAATGATGCTGCACAGAAACGAGAATGAGTATGCGAGGACGTTCTTCTCCTGTGACAAGAAATATTCATTCTTTACGGTGCTTGCAGCCTGATTGAGAAGCCATTGTCTTCTTAGAAAGAGGTCTACTAGGAGATCTTCAATTGTTCTGTATTGTTTCTCGAGTCTGCAGTTTATCCCAGATAGAAGTAAAGCAATGGAAATTTCACTTGCATATGCAGGTGTTAGCTCTGCAACTCTAAGCAGTGAGTTTTGTATGTCACATAAGGTGGACAAAATGAATTGCATCTCCATCCAGTTCAAGCAGTATGCCTTGAAGATGGCCCATGTGTAGAGACCTGCAAGATATTCACTTATTCCCAGTGCTACCGCGGATCTTTGTACGTCCAATGCTGGGGCCGCGCTAGACCTTCTTCTGCCAACGCACGGGAAAACTCTTCTAGCTGCTCTTGCTGCAATCCTCTTTACTTTCTTTGTGGACCTACCGACTGTAGACCTGACTTTGTGTGGAATTACATTGCGAACCATTCTGTATCCCTTTTTTACTATGGAGGATGTTCCCTTCACTGCAAATGTGGCGCCTTTGGCAACCTTCTTAGCAGCTATTATTGGACCCTTCCAAATAAAGCTAGTAACTGCTTGAATACGAGATCTTGATTCCCTTCTTGCTGTGCTGCTCGTCTCCTGTATGTTTTCTATTTTCATTATGATGTCAACAAACAAACCCTTATTTTATGCATGATTTCAAAACAATCCCGTGTTTACGTGTTTTAGGTTCTTATGCAGGGTCTAAAAGTTTGTTTATCCAAGAAAAAATGAAAATATGCAGCAGTGATATATCACAGATCACACCTCTGAGTCACTCCATACAGGTGCGAACACATTTGGCATGCACATCCATTCCTATATCTTTATTATTAATTGTTTATTTTCATGTAACCCTAAATACTAAAACACTTCATTAATTAAAACCTTAATTTGTTTCAGACCTGCTCTATGTATTCATTCTAGAATGAATTCTTTTCTGCACGTGAATTCCTGCAAAGTGTGCCTCTAGTAGCATAATTATACAATAAAGTGTTTGCTAAAGCAAGGCCCTATGCAGCAATACATAAAAATGTCTCTTAACCCATGGAAGACAAGCCAGTAATTATTTAAAAGACTTGAGTGGGTAGTGAATATTTGTCTAGTATTTTAGTACCTTTAAGAAAAAAGCTGTGCTTAAGTTACTTCTAGCATTTTATTTAAATTGCCGCATCTACTGTAAATTCGATTGGTTTACTAGAATTTGCATATCACTCACTTTATCTGGTGTAGAAGAAATAGTGTCAAATATACTTAAATGTTTTAGAATATCACATGGTATGTAGTCTACCATTTGCGATTTAATTTCATTCTTTAAAGCATCCGAATATTTTTTGTCCTGTTTGATATAATGGGCCCATACAGAATATAATATATTCCCTAGCATATGTCCATGCAAGTCATCATATTTGTGTAAGGTTTGTATAATACTCTGCGCATGCACTGTATTATTGTCCTTAAATATGGCTTGGATGAACCTCTTGCAGTACTTGGAATGCAGCAGCAAGGAAGCACCAGAAATAACAGAGCCCTTTCTTTCTTCTATGTATGAATTAATGCCTTGGACTATTTCCTCCGGGGTCTCGCTCAGTAGGATCACTTCTGCACGAGATTCCAGCAAGAGCGCACTCTGTCTTATTTGCACCCAGAAAATGCTAGGCAAAGATATTTTATTGTATAGACTAGACTGGCCTGCGTAGGATATGCTTGGGAATATTCTTCTATGGACTATTGCAGGCTCGAAGTACATATATCCTATTATGTTGGAAATAAACCGAATCACTGGGTGGTCACTTGTCATTTCGCATCTGTATGTATAGGATACAATACAGGCCATCAGCCTAGATAGATTCTCTCGCAGAAGATTTGGGGTTAAAACCAAAAGCAAAGCATTAATATTATTGAATTCTTCCTTGTCCGCTCTTTTGACTGCACGCATTATTAAAGACTTCGTCTTCTCAGATCTATCAACTACGAAGTTGTCCAGTGTGGTTCTAATATAATGACCTACTAGGTGATCTATGAAATTATTATGTTCTTTCAAAAATTTCTTAGAATCTTGAAATACCTGAGCTATATCATCCTGTGCCTTAATGCTGTAAGACTTCTCTATCCTGAAAGAGGTGTGTGCGGGGCCAACACCCAAAAACATAGTGGAATAGATTAATTTGGTATTGCTGTAACTAATACTTATGTTCCCAAATAAATCTATTTCTTCTTTAGAATTCTCTCTAATGCCCTTAGTGACTGAACAAAATAAAACATCTACATAATCATTAGAAGACAGAGAGGAAATTATTTTCTTCATTAAAATTGCTAATTCTGCAAGTATGTGATCTATAGGGACTTCTTTTTTGTATAATGCTATCTCTACTGCCATAATACGATACACATCTTCTTCTAGACGTCCACCTAGTGCACTAATTGCATAGAGCAAGTTTATGATTCCTCCAGATATATCCTTTTCATTCTTTGTATATTTAACGCATGGATTTTTCGTTTTTAAAATAACTTTCCCCCAGTCATCCATCATGGCTTCACTAGTGAACTCTCTAACAGACCTGTACTTTGTGAAGAAATCTAAAAGTGCAGAAGGTGCATTTGGAATATGCGAAGTATCGTAGGATTTTTGAGAAATGCTGTACATCATGCACTTGAACATCGAAAGCAGGAGATATTCTGTTTTTAAGGCCAAAGGAATATTCTTTCCTTTTTTCTTAGAATAGTCCTCTCTCTTTATTATATTTTTATTGTAAATGAATGTAGAGTTGTCTAAAACATGGAAAGGAGTCCTATTATGCAGTTCCTTAATCCTCCGAACATCACACAGAATTCTTGCGTAATCATAGACTTTGCTTAAATTGTACTTGTTGTCTGGCAAAAAGCATCTGCAGTACATTTTTATGGTGCTTTCCATCGCCTCTTTATGAATCCTTTTATGCATGTACAGATTAGCATGGTCGCGCAGAATACTGTGCACAGCAGTTATAAACTCAGCGGCCTCCTTTATACTATTCATAATCTCGAAAAGATACATCTGTATCATAAACTGCTTGCTGCTCATGAAGTGCCCGCATTCAAATTCATACAAGGTCTTTGGTTCTCTATAGTAGCTGGGATTTTTCTCTGAATAAAAGTTCTTGTACTTAATGAAAAAAGAAATCACTTCTTCTGGCACGCATACTAAGATGTTATCGTTTGTCTCTTTTTCTACTTTCCTTATGTAATTCGTTATGGAAATTGAAAAGCATAAATTCTTTCCATCCGCATACCATAGTATAAGATCTACCTCAGAGGTCTGCTCGTTTCTATGGAGTTCAAGCGGCACATCAAATCCTTCAGAGAGAAGAACCATAGCAGCTAGAATGTAGCTAGCATGCGGTTTTACCTCTGAACAATTCAAGAACCTATAGAATGAATCTCCTTTTAGCGTCTTGGCAATAACATGCACATCGTACTGGTAAAATAGCTTGATAAATATGTTGTGGTAGTCTTTCATGTATGTACTTTCTACGTCCACTGGATCTATATAGTCTTCTGGAAAAAGAAGATGCATATATGTTGGTGCATGTGAATATGCTGCATCCATATGGACACTTCTATCAAATTTATGTTTAATTTCTTCCACGCAGGTAGGAATGTATGAATATAGCTTGTAGTCTATATCTATCTCCGGTGAGAAAAGCCTTTTACTGTACATATACCCATTTCTATTGTATATGTACCCGCGCATGAGGTTTAAAGGCCCTGCTGGATTTATTATATCTGAGCTTTCACCATTTATAAATCTAATCTTGTGCATTCTGGTTATCTCTTCGATTTCAAACTGCGTAAATACTTTGTGGAATGCCAATATCCACAGCATTAGATATACCATGGGTTTCTTCCTTTGTATATCGTGCTTTTTAAAGAATACTGCGTATTCCAGCGTTATTGTCTTTTTCTTCTTATCTGGTGCAGTCATAGATAATTTCTAAAATATTTTTAGCACTTTTTACTGTACATGCCATATTTCTGATATAAATAACTCTAGATGAATTTTTGAAGCGTACTGGTATGTACAAAGACATAATTGTATGAAAGAACAAAGTGCTATACACAAAGAAAAATGCCTTTATGTAATAGAGTTGGCGTACCTCTGGAGCTTTCTTGTTGTTGTATGCATTGCATGCTCTGTGCTGCATCTGAGGATATATATGCTACTGGCAGCAACCGCAAATAATGGTGTTGGTTAGTGCAGCAAGCCATTAGCTAATTAGTTTTTTTTATTCTGATAAATATGATAAAGTTAAATTAAGCATAGACTATTTAAAGAGCTGAGTTTTTGAATAAATGCTAAAGTTTAAGAATGGCTCTGTAGTCAAGTATAGAAGCCCTAAAATAACTGGATAGCAATAGAAAAAGCTTTGTCACTTCAAAATTACACCTTGGATATAAAACCAATAAAATTCTCTGAAAAGACAAAACACGAGAACATTAGAGACATGCCTAAACAAGAGTACTTGCCAGAAATATTTTACTATGAAAATAAAGCTGTCAACTTAACATTTGGGTTATAATGAGCTACTATCTGCATAATATGGCACCCTACCCACTATGGCATGCTAGTGTATATGATTTTGGATATTTAAAAATAGCTTCATGCACATATACCTGCATGTACTTTTTCTTTCTAAACTACCCCCAAGAAAATATAAAGTGTCTCTAACATATTACTATTACTTAAATTGATTTATTGTTGTTCTAATGCTAGAGCACTTCAAGCTGATATATCTGGGCTATACATGCCTCGTGTGCTATGTATTGATCTTTCCTTTGGTTCGGATTATACGATGCAGCACATTCCTGTTAATACGCATATATTCGTTTTATTAGCTTTCTACTACTCTAGTAAAATTGCATGTATATTGTTCTTCTCTTTCAAGAACAGCATATTGTCTGCATATACAACCTGCTCATTTTGTGTAAAACTAATTTCCTCATAGACGCTTTTCTTTGCATATATCATTTTTATCTTCTTCTTTGAGACTTTCATGGTGATTGACTTCAAGTTTATCACTGTTTCTCCAGTTACCATGCTATTTACATGCTCTTTCTTTTTTGTTGGCTCTTTCAATATAGACCGGATAATTGGCTTGAGATTCTTTCCTATTGGGATTTCTCGAAGTGTTTCGTCAAAGATCTGCATCTCTCCAAATGAAGAGACAAGGCATAGGTACCCGTTGAAAAAGAACGCTTTCTTTACATGTGTAACCTTGGAGAAGCATAGCAGCTCTTCAAAGACCTTCTCCAAATCCTTTACTTTTTTATAATATAGCTGCAATAGAACTCTGCTAAAGGTGTCAATGACAGAGAGAGGGATTGCCTTTGTTCTGACAAGAAACCCAAAGAGGTGGTTCGATATCTCCCAGGCTTTCTCCAAGAAACACTTGTTCTGTATTAGAAATATCTTTATCGACCCTTTCTCTGTAACTGACAGAAGATACCCGTTCAGCACGTTAAAAAATACAGTTGGCTCTTTGAGGTCTATCTTGTATGCAGCCTTCCTATTCTCTGGAGAGGGAAGAATCTGCCCAAACACTATAATGGGTGTATTGTTGATTGTGCTGCTTCTTAGCTCCTCCCATGCGTCGTGCCCTTTCTTTGGGATATAGATGTGCTTGTACATTCTGTCTTCTTTGCTTAGCACGGTTTTTGTCTTATTTGCCTTTCTTACCTCCTGCAGCCCTCTGCGAAACTCCTCTTCCAGGCCCTTCAGTATCTCTTCTCTTTGGGTGTATGTTGAAAGATCCTCCAAGTGGTCCACGCTTAGGGCTTCGCTCCATTCTTCTCTTTCTGTTCCCATGTGTGCTGAAAAATTATCCTATTCCTATTTATGCGCATGAAGGCTTGATTGGCTGAGTATAAAACATGTGTTTATTCTTGTTTATTTTGCAAGGCCTAGAAGTAGAGAGATGACCATAGGCAAGCGAGTACAGAAAAACATGGAAATGGAAGAGAGACACTTTTTTGTAAATGGATCTCTTGAGCGAACACACAACAACCTGAAAAGCCCAGTGGAAAAATATCCAAAGAATATTATATGTAACCAAAAATATTCACTCTTGACATTTATTCCCTTGGTATTTGCGCAGCAGCTGAAACACTTTCTGAACATATTTTTCATGACGGTGATGGTTCTGCAGGGCTTTCCCCCTGTGCGGGTCTCGCATCCTCTTACCTCAGTCTTCCCGTGGGCCTTGGTGCAGATATTTGTCTATATCAAGGAGGGCATGGATGACTACAAGCGGTATAAAAGAGACAAGGAGGCAAACGATAAGCAGTGCACGCGATACACTGTGGGAGGGCCTGTGAGAGTGCCCGCCTCGGAGCTGGCAATTGGCGATCTTATCGTTGTAAGCAAGGATGAAAGAGTGCCTGCAGATGCAATGCTTCTGAAAACAGAAGACGCATCGGGGTCCATATTTGTAAGAACAGACCAGCTAGACGGAGAGACAGACTGGAAGATAAAAATGAGCCACAGCATATTCCAGAGCGCAGAAAGCTTTGATGCAGTGGCCAAGCAGTACTTTGAGGTTGTGGCAGAGCCACCCAGCAAAGAAATATACTCCTTTAACGGAAAGCTATACGTGGACAACATCCAATATAAAGTGCACGAGGAGAACATGCTGTGGATGAACATGGTGATAGCCAGCGGCACATCCTTGTGTGTGGTGGTGTACACAGGAAAGGACACGCGGTCTGTGATGAACACAACGAAAGCAAGGAACAAGTCAGGGCTTATAGACAGCGAGCTGAACTTCTACACAAAAATACTGTGCTCTATGGCCTTTTTGGTTGCAATTCTGTTCACAGTGCTGCGAGGCACATACTCTCTGTGGTACATCACGCTTGTTAGGTTTCTGATCATCTTCTCCACAGTAATTCCAATAAGCTTAAGAGTGAACATTGACTGGGCCCGCCTGGTCTATGCGCGAGGCATTGAGAATGACACAGACACGCCAATTGTGGTGCGAAACAGTAACATTCCAGAGGAGCTGGGGCGAATATCCTATCTTCTGACAGACAAAACAGGCACGCTGACCACAAATGAAATGGAAATTAAGAAAATGCACACGGGAGATCTGTGCTACACCCCAGACTTTATACAAGAGATATATGAAATGATCACACACCCAAAGTCACCTGCAGACCATGCAGCGTGCGAGCTTCTGACCGCCATGTGCTTGTGCAACAACGTGATACCATATACAGAGAACAATGAAATAGGATACATCTCCTCCAGCCCAGATGAAATTGCTATGGTGCGATGGGCAGAAAAGGTGGGAATAACTCTGTGCGGGCGAGGCCCAGGCTGGGTAGAGATTAAAACGGCAGGTGTAAAGAAGAAGTACGAGCTGCTGCACACAATTAGGTTTACCAGCGAAAAAAAGTGTATGGGCGTGGTTATAAGGAGTAATGATAAAGTATATCTCTATATGAAAGGCGCAGACAGCGTAATGAAAAAACTCGTTATCGGCAAGGATTGGATGGAAGAGGAGGCTCAGTCAATGGCGAAGGAAGGCCTGCGAACCATGGTGTTTGGAAAAAGGCTTGTCTCTGAAGACGAAATTAAAGAGCTGGCGCAGACGCATACCATATCTGAGAGTGGGCTGGATCTTCTGGGTGTGACTGGTGTGGAGGATAAGCTGCAGGACGATGTAAGGGTCTCTTTGGAAACGCTTCGAAATGCAGGCATAAAGATATGGATGCTTACTGGGGACAAAGTGGAAACAGCCAGATGCATTGCAGTCTCATCTAGGCTTTTTTCTAGATGCAGCCACATTTTAACAATAACAGAGGTGAAGACGCGGCAGGACGCAGACCAGGCCATCAAGAAAATAGAAAGAGAAAAAGACTGCCTTGTGATAGATGGGTCGAGTCTTCAGGTGCTAATGAATATCTACAAAGAGGAGTTCATCACTGCAGTCTCTCTGCTCTCTGCTGTTGCATTCTGTAGATGCTCGCCCACCCAAAAGGCGGAAATAGCTAAAGAGCTGGCAAGGATAACCAAGAAAAGAGTGTGCTGTATAGGTGATGGCGGGAATGACGTGAGCATGATTCAGCAGGCAAATGTAGGAATTGGTATTGTTGGAAAGGAGGGAAGACAGGCTTCACTCGCTGCTGACGTAAGTGTTAATGAGTTTAAGGCAATTGTTGACCTGATACTCTGGCATGGAAGGAATTCCTATAAAAACACTGCAAAGCTTGCTCAGTTTATAATCCACAGAGGAACCACTCTCGGTGTAGCACAGGCAATCTTTTCGTCTCTGTTCAACTTCTGCCCAATCTCCATATACCAAGGTAAGATATCAATTGGATATGTTACTTTCTATACATTTTTGCCTGTTTTCAGCATTGTTCTGTCTAAGGACATGACCAAGAAGGTCTCCCGAAAGTTTCCTGAGCTGTACTCTGATATATCGAATGGAAGTGTCCTGAATAATAGCACGTTCAGTACATGGATGTTCATGGGCTACTACCAGGGCGTTGTCATTATGATACTTACGCTGCTGTTCTTTGAAAGTGCACTTATTCAGCTTGTTAGCATTACTTTTTCGTGCTTGGTGTTGAATGAGCTGCTTATGGTTTTTCTATGTGTAAGTAAGGTGCACAAGCTGATGCTAATTGCACAAAGCGTTTCAATCTTCCTCTATCTCATTAGCTTTAAGGTGCTTTCTGATGAAATACAGATTCCAGCAGAGTGGAGAAAGTTCCTGCTACAAGTTTTACTGGTAAATATTATTGCAATACTACCAGCATTTGCGCAGTGTGCCTGGAGGCTTTGGATGAACCCGCCAAGTTATAGAAAAATACAAGCAACATATAGTTATTAATCGGGTATGAATAAATGTTAATAATTATCAATATATTGGATTTTAGATGTGTTGTACTGTTTTTGACTATATATGAGTGTATGCATACTTCTCTTAAATTTTTCACTGTAAAGTGTCTTTTATTTTTAACAGCATACTACAATCTTCATGCGCATTGTCTATTCATTAAACTGCATTTATACAAGATTTATATATGCTTTATACATGTTTTATACATTTATCCTGTACTCTCCATCTCTAATCTACTTCTTCTGTGCAATGTCTTCATTCTCCTGTCTATGTCTTCTTATTATCCTTTCTTCTACATCTTTGCAAAAATAAACTCTACAATATTCGCACTACCACTACTGTTCAGAAGGGTTTGTTTCTTCTAAAAAAAAGATAAAGACACACGAAAATCAGAAAACTGCACTTTTTGAAGAACCACTTCTGGCAAACACTCAGCGCAATGTAGAAAGCTGAACAAACTCCGCATCACATGCCAGCCACATAAAGAACAAAAAGGCCCTGCCCAGACATGAAAACCTATGCGTACACCAGCACAGAACTATACACGCATACCACACATGATATACATACACGTATGCACATACTATATACATACTACACATATGAAATATATATGCTGATAGAGACGCATCAGAAGTAGACAAGAATGTATTTCTATGACATGCCATGCAAGTGCCAAGACACCAGCCGTCTACCCCACCTACTCATCTGCACACACCTCTCTACATCAGTAGGTCTTTCTCCAGTGCCTGCTGCACATGTCTTGTACACACTCTCTCACTATATTAATTTTTCGTCATATGGCCCTCTGAGGTGCACAATTTGCACATAGACCGGGCTATACACGGCAATTAAGTAAACAAACAGCAGAATGTGGTCTAGAGTGCACTTAGAAGGGCCCACTGCACACATTTCCCAATTTGATCATTTTTTGGAAGTATTTAAGGAGCACGCACTCTGCATTTCAGAACACCAGGAGAGCTGCATCTGTCTCACGGCGCAGTGTAGAGAAGAGGGCTGGCTAGGAGGTGGCAGGAGCAAGCCGGCACTAACCCTGCCGGTGGGTCGTCCACTATTATCATTCCCTTCGGGGTAGCCTATATGGCCATATGGAGTAGCTTGGATGCCAACTTTGTCATTAGGAAATTCCGCGCATGTTCTTTTTACCTTGATGCTTGTACATTTAATATTTAGAACCGCTGCGTTGTCTAAGCCGAAGTGGCACTGAACTATGCGTGCACTGGACTTCCCTGCTCCTGTCCTCAGCACCGACTGGCCCTCTCCTCTGCGCGGCGCGCGCGATGGCCTGCCGTGCTGTCTGCAGCGCTCAGGCAAACAGCAGCATGCGCGGGCCGCTGGGTTCTCAGGCCAGTCGCAAGACGCCGCTCTCCCTGCATATGCAGCAGCTAACCACTACATGTGTATGCAGCGAGCGAAGATGTGCTGTGTGCAGGCAGTACATGGCGCCCGTACATGGCCGGTACACACTATTATTAATAAACAGCCGCTCCCGATCTGCCTGCTGTCTTGCTGTACTGTGTCCGCACTTTGTGTGCTCAACTAATATTCCTTGTCCGCAAGCCTCGAATGGCTTTTTATCTTAAACTCTTTTACTGTGCTGCTGGTATAAATATCAGTGGTGTATGCCACATAACAATAGTACTAAACATAGCAAGAATTTATATATTGGGAGTAAGAAGTGCATAAAACTGCATGATATATAAGAATAATACTGCATCTATTGGATGTACGCAGTATTTAAGGGCACAATATATTGTTTAAGTTCTATTAATTCGGTCTCTTTATTATGTATATGACACGTTTCTTTGAAGTAATAGTAGTAATAAAATCTTTTCTCTTAGTAAGGAATAGCCAAGAAAATATTATTTGTGAATAGCTATATGCTCTTGCATGGATTTATAGCACTTTTATGTACTTTTAGTAGATAGTAATAACTATGCAATGAATTAAATTCAATGGGTTGAGTGCCGTGATAATGGTTGCAGTGTGTCAAATAATTGCTTGTGTATTTAGCAGTAGATCTTTATAAAGTATTAACAACATGTTTAAAAGATGCTGGAAGGTAGAGACATTCGTATAATATGTATTCAGATTAGGCTACATATACCTTAGCTTAATGTAATCTGCAACATTTGGCTTTTCGTAGATTATTACCTTTGTATTAATCATTTTTAGTATGGACTCTGGTAATATCATGCGGTTCTTGGTGAATCCACTGAATATATACATGTTTGCACTGTACTTGCTATGTGCTAGCTTCAGCTTGTCAACTGCACATACGCCTATAGTCCAGGAGTCATTAGTCTGCTTGCTGACACGCTGTATTCCATTTGTAGAAGAAAAACAGTTCGGGTGCTTTTCAAAAGATACATTGTCAATAAATGACATCTTCTGGTACTCTGCAACATACTCTTCTTCATCTGCCTCATTTTTCACTACAATTATTATTCGGTCTCTTCTTTTTTTTTGAGCTTCCTTAATCCTTTCATATATAAGATGCCTAGTTATTGCCTGTATCTCTTTATATGATGTGTTTGGAATCTCTTCTACTATTATGTTGTCTGGCCTTTTAAATTGTATTTTTCTGTCATCAGCTGTGCTGTTCTCTGCTGCATCTGCGTCTTCGCATCCTGCATACTCTATCATGTATCCAGCAATTTTGCACAGGGAGCTATCTACCACCCACAGCTCATCATCTGAATACATTCTTACAGGTGTTATCTCTAGTCGGCCAAAAAATACCTCTTTGCCTGGTATCTTGGAGATTCCCATAACCTTATTTGTGTTATGTGTCATATAACAGTCTTTCTCTTGGTCAATTTTCAGCATTTTCACAAGCTTGTTTTTATGCTTTATGACAATATATCCAGAGATGGGCTTGCTGAAAAGTAGTCTGTCGTTTTTGTTTACTACGTCTATCTCCATTATCTCTGTCTTGATTCCTTTCATCAGCTGCTTCTGTAGACAAAGTGCCTTGTATGCATTGCAATACTGCCGGCTGTAGAGAAAGTACTCTATCAGGCCATTCAGAAGTCTGTCAATATTCTCCATAATACAGCGCTTGTCTATCACCAGAGAGTGCCCTTTTGGGTTTCTATTCTGGATGTGCATAGCAATTAACAACTCAACTTTTTTTTCTTTTGTTAGCTCCTCTTCGTCATTTCTTATGCCAAGGCCCTTTCTATCGTCACTACGCAGTAAAATATTCTTATACTCGTCAGTTCTTGCCAGATATTCTATGACAGGCGCGTCTCTTGGAAGGCCATCCCACTCCACAAGAGTTGCCTCTGACAAAAAGTAATGGCTGATTATACGGCCTAGGTCTGTAATGAGTGTGATCTGGCTGCCCTCGCACTCTCTAATAAGTTTGAGCTCGCGCAGTCGGTTGAAAGAAAGAAGAATGTAGTCAGATATGAGTCCAGGAATGTGGCGAGGAGTAATTCCATACTTCTCAGGCACTCTGTTCATTCGAATATACAAAAAAGTGGTTTTAAACCACCGAATTGCATCTTCCTGGTTCTTTATATTTCGCAAATATATTTCAGATGACAGCTTTTCAGGCAGAGTTTTCAATAAGTCACTCTCAATTGGGTCCTCTACCCGCAGCATCCGAACATACATCGGAAGCGATTTGTGGTCTGTGATCAGTGTGCCTTCTGCAATTGTGTCATACTGCGGCCTGCCTGCTCTTCCAAACATCTGCTGGATGTTCAATATGTCTATATTGATGAGCCCACCTCTTTCAGCACTGTATATCTCCGTGCCAAATATAATCACTGCACGCGCAGGCAAGTTTACACCCCACGCCAGCGTAGATGTACTCACCAAAACTTTTATTTTTCTGCTTCTAAATGCTTTCTCAGCAAACTCTCTAATATTTCGGGGAAGCCCTGCATTGTGAATAAACATTCGTCTTGAGTAAACCTCTTTCATCTCACCAACTATCCCTGCATTCTCTGCCTCCTGCGCCAGCATCTCATCTGGCTCAACATCTTCAGAAAGCACATTTGCAATGGTTAGAGTGTTTCCTCGGGTGTGCACAAACACGATCACCTGCTGGTGCTCACCTAGCACCTTATCCACTTTCTCTTTCAAAACATTGATCATCTTTTCGCGCGTGTCTAGCCGTTTTGTCACGTTATCTGCTGTCACATCTACATTTTTTCTTGTGCCTATTACTGAGTATGTAATTGGAACAGGCCTATCCCCAGGCCCAAACACGTGTAGGTGCTTTCTGGCTACCGCAAGAAACTTTGCAATATCCTTTGGATTTGGGAGTGTTGCAGATATACCAACAATGCGGATCTGCTTCTGGAGTCTTTCAGATATTAGCTTCAGCCTGCTCACAATGGCCTCAATTGTAGGCCCTCTTGTGTCGTTCAGAATGTGAATTTCATCAAGAATTATAAGAGATGTGTGCCGCAAGAGAAACGAGGATATTTTACGCGTAGCCACATCGTATTTCTCAGGCGTGCACACCAGCACAACGCTTTTTTCTAGCTCTGATTGTGTCAAGTCCATGTCTCCAGTGTATTCGTTGACCTGAACAGGAAGCCTGCGCTTAAACTTACTGGTTATTTCAGATGCGAGGGCCTTCATTGGGGCAATATATATTATCTTGTTTTTGTCTGAAGAAGCCCCGCTTTCTAGCTGTTTTACAATGGAAAGAAGTGCTATATCTGTTTTTCCTGCCCCCGTTGGCGCACATATAAGCGTATTCTCTTTTGCTCTATAGACACTTTCAAACACAGAGGACTGCACATGATTGAACTCTTTGTACTGTGAGCTAAATACACTTCTATATGCTTCAGAAATTTCCTTAACTGACACTTTTTCAATTGGTGGGCTGGGTGCAGGTGACTCTAGGATATACTCGTCATAGTAGTCTGTTGACACCTGCTTAATCTTTGATGCAAATATTTTGTCAAGTGTTTCCTCTATGCTTACTACTTGATGCACAGGCATAAAAGGCTTTGGTTTTTTCTTGTGCTTTTCAAGAAGCTCTATAATATCTCCTATGGAAGAGTCTCCAAGTAACTCCAGTAGGTCTTCTTCTGGTGTAGCCGATTTAAGCGTGTTTTTAATCATCTCTTCAGATTCCTTGCTGGATATTCCAAATAGACTGGACAGTTTATTTGTAAGATTCTGCATGGTTTGAAAAACATAAAAATCTTTTTCAATTCAAACTATCTTTAGAAAGACTTAGTGCATGCTTTAATAAGATGTTAAATGAATATACTTCAATATTGGAGTGTAAATAAGTTCGAAAAGACTTAAGATTTGCAGAAAAGAACTTTATTTCTATTTCTGTATAATAGAATAGTTATTTATATAAATTTAAATAAGAATGCTTTAAATAGAAATCCTCTTCTTCTTTGTATTTTTAGTAAAGGACTATGCACATTCTATTAACTGTACTTTTTCATAATATAGAGGAAAAACTAATTATTAAGAAAGAAATGCCTCTCTTTTAGATTTCTAGTATGGAAATGGTAGATAAACAGTTATGTCTAAGTCTAGAGAATTCTTTATTGTGCTCAGGAAAGTGCTTGCTGTAATCTATAGATAGTCTGTTGAACACAGGAAAATTCAACTTTCATGCTACAAAAGCAAATATATAGCAAAAAATACAGCAGCAGTTATTCTAACTATTTTTTTACCACGGTTGTTCTCCTCAGCATAGTATATTTCGTTTATGTGCATTTTTGCAAAAAATAGAAGAAAATACATATACCACAATAAAAAGTATAGTGAGTACGCAAACAGTTTTATATGCAAAATATTTCTCTACCGAAATAATATTTAGTTTACACATAGAATATGCATTATTCGAAAAAAAACAGCTAGATTCACTTCTTTAGGCTACCTAGAAAAAGGACGTTATTCAGACATTAGGCATGGTAGATTATGTGCATTTTCCTGGATAAGCTATAGACACACTTCTATCTAAGGAGAAATTCGCTAAAAAGTCAATGTGCATCAAAAAACGTCACAGTAAGCAAGCACCCAATTATTCAAAAAGAAATATGGCAGCTAGCCACTCACTGCGTATACAATTATGGCATCTCCCTTTTCACGGAGAAAATTTCTACCTGGATCAAAGTGCTATTTTTAAAAATACATTCTGATTGGCCTAATACAAAGCACCATTCTGAAAAAAATGCTTTTCGAAAGCTGTTGGTGCATATAAATATCAGGAATAGCAAAGCCCACCGAAAAAATGATTTAAATAAGTATAAATACAAATGCACACTAGAAGAATATAATGAGATTCATACTAGTAGTTTTAGCAATAATAGCAATTTTATCCATAGTAAGCAAAGTATCTGCAGAAGATGCGAAAAAAGCTCCCGCACCAGCAAAAAAAGAAGAAGAGAAAGACAAAGCTGGAGCAAAAGGGAAAAATCAGGAAATGGCTCCACCAGCACAAGAGAACGGCGTGAATGCTGCGAATCCTCCCAATGCCGCCGGTAAATGCCAGGACCCAAACTGCCAAGGTGGTGCAGGATGCAAAAACCCAAACTGCCAAGATCCAAACTGTCAGGACCCAAACTGCAAAGCTGGAGCAGGACCTAAAGCCCCAAACGGCCAGGCAGCAGGTAATCAAGACCCAAACAACAAAGGCCAGGATGCTTCCAAAGACCAAAACGGCAAAGGCAAAGCCTGTACTGGTGAAAACCCTGCTATAAATGGTGGGAAGTAAACTTCCAAACCAAAAAACCTCTTGCATATAAGATGACACTGGAAAGACTATGAATACATCCTACTGAGTACAGATGGGATTGACTTCCATGTCTCTTTGGTTTAAATATACTAGCTTTATACTGGAATGCAAAGTAAATAGACCTTTCTCTAGATAGAGTGAATTTTATAGAAGAATAAATAGTATATTTCATTTTCCTTTAATTAACACATATTTATCATGCAAATCTTGCTGAGTAATCCATTAATATGGCGAGAACCAGCGTTCAGAGAGCCATATTTTCTTCAGCTACTCTTCTATTGTGTATCCCAAAACTTTTTTTATACGATCGGATACTTCTCTTTCGCTTGGGGCGTCTTTGCTGTGCACCGAGCTGGAAATTGTAAACTCCACAGAGAGCCCATCAATTACATCATCTATAGCCTGGTTCCATCTTTCTATTTCATCGGCCTGTATTGGCTTTCTTTTCTGAATAAAATATGTTTCACACTCGGGCAGTATTTTTGTGGAGAGAAATACCTCTGGAATCTGAAAGTTTGCAGTGCCTGGGACTAGCGCAATGCCCTCGCACTCTTCGCCCTCCAGAATAGCGTTCAGCCCCTCCGCCCTTTTCAAAGCATTCTTTTTGCTGAGTATTTGCCGCAGTCTATCCATTTTTATTTTATTTTATTTTCTACCCCCAGATGACTAAAATAGAACGCAGAGAAAAAAGATACGCTGCCATGGCGGATGATTTATCCATTGTAAGCCAGGGTATGGTATACACCGAGCTGAATGAGATGTTTTCCAAGTTCATGATAAACGATGAGTACGCCGGCATGGACTACAAGCCATACAGCAGCCCCATTGAAATCACACTGAAGCTTGGAAAGCCAGCAGGCATGCTGGAGAACAACAAGCTCAGAATTAAGCAGCTTATTACTCTTATTCAGATGAGATTCAGGCTTGAGGAGGGATCTGTCTCTATTTTCATAGAGCAGGTGAAAAACAAGGCTCTCAACGCACAGATCCAGGCAAACCAGATCAGAGAGAAGATTGGAGCATCTCTTCCCGTCAGAAGAGCTGTGTCTGGCGCAATTCGAACCATTATGGAAGGCGGAGCAGCTGGTGTAGAGGTCATTATATCAGGAAAGCTGAAGGGACAGAGAGCAAGAAGCTACAAAGTAGTGGGCGGTATTATGAAACACTCTGGAGATTCTATCAAGGACTACGTAAAGAAAGGAATGTCCAGCATTCTTCTGAAGCAGGGAATCCTAGGAATCAAGGTGGCAATTACCCTAAAGCACGACCCAACCGGAAAGATCGGAACTGCAGTGCAGCACCCAAGCAGCGTAACTATCTTCTCACAGGAGGAGCTTGCGCAGAAGAAGAAAGTAAAGGCATATCCTGCAAAGGCATACAGCCACAGCAAATAAATCTGCTTTAAATTAGTTATTTATTGTTCTAGCAGAGCACCCCACGTGCTGTGCTTATTTTTAGTGGTGCGGAGAAGCTGCATTTGCTACAGGCCTCCGTATGGTAGGATGGCATCTTCAAGTGCAGAAAAAGTATGTGCAGCACTTCTGTGGGAAGTGTCTGGCATAAATTGCTCTATAAATGATCGCGGTTGAGAAAGTAATCTATTCAGCTCTAATTAAATGCGATTAATAATCAATGTATTATGCACGCTGATAGTGGAAATAATACAGCCTTCCAGCAGCACATATATTGGCATTAATGAATATACTTCTAAAGTAGACGAATCTTTGCCTACACAAGAGACATAATTGCCTGTATATTTTCCTGGGTAGCTGGGGATATCCATGCATATCCATTCATGCTAAACAGACTTGTAGCTGAAACATTCAGTGCTGGGGGATTCAGCAGATACTTTCTGCTCTGGAGTATCCCTACTTTAAGCGCAGCCCCGCCTTTTAGAAGGCCCATACCCTTTACAGCCTCTGTTTTGCAGGATATGACAGCTTCAGCATGCGGTGCATCCTCTACCACCTGTGCTAGAATTACATCCCCAACATTCAGAGACACTCTGTTTCTTTTTGTTGCTGTGGGAAAGTCTAGATAGTTTATAATTGCATACGATGGTGCCCCTATGTCCACCTTGTACGTCTCCTTGCCCTTTCCTTTGACTATCCCAAGAACAATATCATCTAGCAAGGGAATGTATCTAAACTGCTTGAAGTTCACCCAGAAGTTGTGTTTGTCCAGAGAGAGGAGCTCGCCAAAAGCAGAAGACGTCTTCTGTGCCGTGCCAGAAATTCTGTCTGCTGTTCTTGCTCCAGAGCCATATCCAGAGGAAGACCGTGCAGTATGTGCAGCAGCAGCTTCTTTGGGTGCTGTGCTTGGCCTGTGGGTCTTTATTCCAATTGATACGTTCTGTAACTCTTGCTTAATTTGTTCACCCGGTAATAAGAACATTCTATAATAAAATATTTACATCATATATTGTTTCATTTTTCCTCATGTTTACTAAACATATGAATTTGCATAAGGAGGACTCCAAGGTAAAAAAGACTTTTGATCAAGATAGAAAGAGAAAGGATAAAGTAAAAAATGACAAAGCATTCAGACTGCATAGTGATATAAAGAAAGGCGATTTCTACAAAGTTATTCTGCATAACAATGAGTGCAGAACAGGAAGACTCGTAGATATGACCGATAAAGAGATAAGGTTTAGTGAGTACACAGAGAGTGATAGCACAGTTGCATACGAATACACTCACAAAATTGAGGATATTGCAAGTCTGGAGCCCATGATACTTTCTCTTCGCAAGGAAAGCAGTAACATAAAAAACAATGTAGTCATTGTTACAATGCGGACGGGAACCACTGGGTATGGGGAGTTGCAGAAGGAAACAAAAGATTGTTTGGTTCTTAACAACTTCGTGTTCTTCTCTGACGCATATATTCCATATGACATCACGATAAAGAAGGTTCTTATTCGGGACTATCTTAAGCTGAGTGTTCCAGTTAGCGAGCCAATTGACAGCGAGAAGCTGGAGAAGTCTTTCCAAATTGACAGTGAAGTGGGGAAAAAGAGGTTTGGAAAAGCAAAAGAGCTACAGTCTTTCTACGCCAGTGGAGAAGCCCCTCAGAAGGAAGCCATTTCCAAGTCGCACAATGGCAAAGAGGTATGGAACCAGTTTGAGGCAAATGAAAAGTTATTTGGAATGAAGGCAACATTTGATGAGTCTGTGTATACGACTGTCCTGGACAAAAACTCAAAAGAGTACAAGAAGTATGCATATGAGGCAGAATGCATTGCAAGACGAATTGACAACCCAACATCTTCTAATCTACATATGGAAGAGGAAAGAGGCCGAATTAGCAATGCTGGAGAGGATGAGAAGTATGGATCTGCATTCTCTCGACATGACTCCCGCAGAGATTCAAAAGAGAAGCTAAGTGACTCCAAGGAGAAAGAGCTCCAGGCGATAGACAAAGAACTGAAAGAACTGCAAGCTAAGGAGAAGGAATTGAAAGAACTACAGGCCAAGGAGAAAGAGTTGAAAGAACTGCAAGCTAAGGAAAAAGAATTGAAAGAACTGCAAGCTAAGGAGAAGGAATTGAAAGAACTTCAGGCTAAGGAGAAAGAACTCAAAGAACTACAAGCTAAGGAAAAAGAGCCAGCAAATTCTGATACACAAGAAGAAGCTGCTGATTCATCATCCACCTCTGAAAGCAAAGCATCCACTAGGCTCACCCACAAAAAAAGCTCTTCTACGCCTACATCCAAAAGTGACTTGCCTAAGAAGCAGGATAAGCCAAAGCATGCAGTCCATCCTATGCTCAATCAGGCTGGAGTGGATCTTAGTGATATGGTCTTTTCTAGTATGCGCAATAAAACCAAAGCTGAGGCTGCACAGAAACCCCCCACAAAGCCTGAAGAAAAGCTCAAAACTATCAACCTTGCTTCAAAGCCCGAAGAGAGCACTACTCAGAAAGAGACAAGCCCAGCACCTGTGAGAAGACTAAATCCCCACGCAAGAATGTTTGACCCAGCAAAAGCCCCCAGGTCTAATTTTTTGATATCTCCTAGTTTAGCAAAGGCAATCAAAGAGCTAAGCGAAGCATGGACAGTCTATGGTGAAATAAATGCAATTCTGTGGAAAAAGCCAAAACAGGCGCCAGCCACAGCCGAAACAACAAGCGATGACAAGGAAAAGCTTCAATCTTCTGAAGACAAAGAAGAGTCTGCTGAGACCGATGCATCTGAAAAGAAGAATGAAGCCGAGAGAAAAGATAAAAGGGAAAGACAAGACAAAAAAGGCATGCGCGGCTACCCCATACAAAGAAAAGACCATCCAAATAAATTCGCCAGGAAATAGCGGGCCATCCATACACCTGCTTCAGAGAATAAATCTTTTGCGTTTATTTACTATATATTCTTGCAATAATCTCCTGCTTGTGTCTAATCTCTTTAATGCGTCGTCAGAAGTGCTTGAAGTACGTGTCAATTGCAGCCTTGTCCCTCTCTAGATACTCGGTGGCCTTTGTGTCAGTGATTTTCACCATTTGCGGAAAGTCTATTACTTTTACTCTTTTAAAGTCATCCCGCACCATGATATTAAACTCGTTAAAATCTCCGTGCACATACCCTAGATCGTACATTCTGCCAACTATCGCAAAAAGAGCATCTTTCATGGCATGTGGAACAATGCTAGAGGATCTTTGTATCTTAGACAGCGCAGTGTATCCCTCAAGGTACTCCATTACGACAATGTGCCTGTTCTGAGCATACGGCTTTGGCATAGGAAGCCTCTTTGCATATAACTCTGTCATATAGGCATATTCCTTCTGGGCTGAAAGTCTGGAAAGATACATCCAGGAAGTGTGTTTCCTTTTGTCGTGGTAGTCTCTGGTGTTTTTTACGGCTTTGAAGCATACCCGCCCAAGTCTATGTATTTTTATGCAAAGAAGCTTTTTCTCTGGGGATATCCCAAGAAATAAATCAGACTCCTTTCCTACGCCTATTTTGTTTGCAACTCCTTCTATGACACCCTCTTTCTGCAGAGCGTATAAAGCCAGGTTGTCGTATCCATTGTATGTTAGAGCATATCCTTCATAGCCTGTCTCTATGCTTGGGATGCTCTTAAGAAATGTCTGCCTTACAAGATCCGAGACAATTGCATTAATATTACAGCTTATGTTGGATATCTTGGAAATTAAGTCAAGAGGAACTGACTCATGGTTCTTGCTGCCCATTTCTGTGGCAAGAAGGACTCTAAAGTGCTCTGGTGCCAGAAACTGCATTTGGTTGCATGTAAACTTCATTGCGGTTGGAAGATTTCTACAAAAATTTTTTCATGAAGTAGGCCATACTCCTCTGCCGTATAATAAATAAGTAGAATAATATATGCGAATTTCTTTAGGAAAAACGACAGAAAAATTGAGACTTTGTCTTCAAAGTATTCTCGGCCCTCAGCAGGAATCGACTGGAAGTGCCTTCCATTGTTCCGAATGAGTCTCAGAAGGTCTCGAAGGACCTTTGTGTTGTAATAGTACTTCCCGTTTCGTGTCAGGTGGTTTAAAAGGTCTATGTCTATGTACACATCCCAGTTGGACATGTCTGCTGTGATGGTGAGGCCAATTTTGCTTGTCTCCAGAACCAGCATGGCTGGGTGGTCAAACACAAAATCACTGAAAAGAGAAAGAAACTCCAGAGACTGCGTGTGCGTCCAGAATATTGGATGTGGAACTGGTGACTGCACTGTTGTATTTGTGCATAATGTGGCCATCCAGTCAAACAGCTCTATTCTATATTTGCTGTTTGCATCCATGATAAACTTTGGGTACTTCCTATAGTCATACAGAAGAATATCCGGCAGTGCTTCAGAAAACTCTTTCTGGTGGTAGTTTCCTGCACAGCACTCATTCCACTTACTGGTAACATAGATATTGTAGCATAGCCTACTAAGCGCAAAATAGTCTGCAGCGATGCATCTTTCCATCGTATTTTCCTCTAGCACTTCTTCTTCATGAGCTTTCTCTAACTTACTATTCTGTGCTGTTTTTTCGAATTTCCATGTTTCCTGGACGACAGCCATTTTAGCAACTCCCAAAAGAAGAAGGGTATTGGATGGTGTGATGAAGATATTGTGCATGGTTAGGTCTATCTGCCCAATGCCCCTTCTATGCAAATCACCCATATACCTGTGCAGATTGAATATTAAATCTGTTAGGTCTAGCGTGTTTTTTACAAGCTCGCACAAAGGCTGCATATCCCTTGGATATACCATAAAAAAGTGCTCACGTGTCTCCTCTGCGTACAAGCATGTACTCTGAATTTCATTCAAAAGTGCAATATTCCGGTGTTCATCTCTCTCCTCTTTCCTGCTTTTTCTGAATATCCTTACAAGCACTTTCTTCGTTCCAAATAGCATGCCAGGATGCAGTTTGTCGTGCGGCCTGGGGCCCTTAAATATCGTAATTGACTTGTCTCTATGCCCGAAGATCCGGATACCCACAGGAATCACCAGGAAGAGCCCACCAATGAAGAGACAGAAGCAGAGCACCCAGTTTAAAGCAATATTAATAAATGTCTTGTGCACTTCGGCTATTTCTGATATGCTTACTTTTGAGAAGTAGTACATATTGTCTATCTCCTTCAGTAGGTATATATGCGTGTTATATTTGCACTGCAGATCTTCCAGTGCCTTTATGTGCAGAGAGCTTCTGGTTACCACAGTTGCATTCAGAATGGTTGTAAGTTCTCTGTCTATATACTCCAGCATGCCGTTCTTTTTAAAGACCTTTGTTACAGTCTCATTATACACGCATACAATTACCCCAACACATGATCTAATATATTCAACACCAATTCGTTTCTCCTTGGAGGCAACTATTCCTCCAGGCACTATTATTGCAGAATTTGCAGTCCTTGTAGGTGCAGCACAGGGAACAATATCTGTGTTGCCTTGTCTCTCCTGTATAGTGTAGATATTTGTGCTCTTCTGGACACCTAGACTCTCCAGATGCACATTGCTGTACATAGACGGATCAATAGCTGCATTTTGCAAGTGATTGCTTGATGTGTTCAGACCACTTGCTTCTTCATTACCAGAGGATTCTCTGTGCGCCTGCATGTTTGTAATTCTATTGTGCACAGTGCTAAACCTATGGAGAGGCATGGCAATTTTCTCAATTACTTTGCGCGCACTCAGGCTATATACTGCCAGCTGCCCATCTGCTTCAAACACAGCTACGTCCTCCAGAAGTACACTCCTTTGAATCTCTACTCCAGATAGACACTTTCCAGCAAAGTATAAAACTATGAACAAACGCAGCATAAATATTTTTAATGAATGCTCTTGAGAGAATATCCCAAATAATCAACAAGTTGCATGAGGAGAAGGCCTCTGTTGGCGCAGAAATAGAAGAGTATTTGCACGCAGCAAGCGAACAGATAATCAAGGACGAGAAAACAAAAAAACTCAGCCAATACCTAGTCATTTCTGAGTACATAGAGGCAGAAATAACTACGCCCCCGCCTCCATTCGAAAAACTATCTGCACAAGAAAAGGCGCAGGTTGTGCAGCTACTAAATAAAAGGCTTGCACAAGTAAATAACACACAGGAGAAAACTCAGCTCATTGCAAGCCTTGTTTTAGAGTATATTCAACAAAGCATCCCTCCCACAAAGGTAGACTCGTTTATAGTTCTGTTCCTGAAGAGAGTCATTGAGCAAATAAAAGCACAGGTCTCAACAAACAAAGAATCAGCCCTGGGGTATGCATATTTAATCATATGGCTCTCCCAGAAAATACCAAATCTCCTAAGAAAGTACAAGTACACAATGTTTACAAGCGCACTCCCGCTGGACTGTCTTCTAGGGATGTACAGAGTGTACTTTACCATACTTAAGCAGATGGGTGAAATGGAAGATGCCTGGTCCTTCATACACTCCCTTCTCAAGTACACAGAGGACATAGGAAACACATTCAATCCATGTGTTCTTGCAGTGTTCCTGGATGTGCTGCAGGACCCAATGAGATGCACATATCGGGAAAAGTGGATGGAAATGGAGGCGTATATACAAAATGTGTATATCCCTGCCGTAGACCCGTCCAGGTATAAGACAGAGATGCAGCAAATATCTGACTATCTAAAGAAGAAGTAGACATACTTCATACACGCCAGAATTTAAAATAGATTACACACGAAGTCCGCAGTACACAAAACCAATCTGCAGGCACACTTTCCCAGAGTGCACACTAGCACTAGAATATATTCGCAGTATATATTCGTATACCTAGAACTGCTTCCATTAGGATATCTGTCTATTAATATATAAACATGCCTAATACGCATAAGAACACTAGCATGTACTCTAGTGAATTTTCTCAAAGAAATAGAAACCAAATAACCCGAATTTCAGAAATAAATCATGGAGTGCACAGTGTGCTCTTCTTTCAAATGGTCTTTACTACGCCATATCCCACTCAGTGCTTCATGCATACCCATATACTTCTGGTACTTTCATTTTAATTCAGTTAAACTTTTTGTGCCCTGCAAATATTAAAGGACACAATATATGAATTCTTTACAGTGCTCGTGCTATAGTATAAAGTGTCTTCTTGGTTATTTAATCAGTGTTAATTTATTTCTTATCTTCTACTCACCTTGAGGTCTCTTTCGGCTTCTAATAAATAGACATGGTCTCCCTTTCTTACTGGGCCTTCCATTACTCTAGTCAATGACCTCTTGGTAGATACAATCATAACTTTAACTACCTGGCAGCCACCTCCTGGCCCTGTTCTTTGCATTACTTCTGTTACTTGTGCCAATACTGGTTCTGATATTGCCTCCATGAATTAACCAGGCTAAAAAATAAAATATTTAAGAAACGAAAAATTCTTGCAAAAATGGGCATTGGGCAGGAGATAATTTCAGAGCTGCTGAATGATAAAGGATACTTTCAGAAACTAGACAGGAATTCGTATGAAATTGAGAAGATAGAAGAGCAGCTACGGGGCGGCATGATGCCCTCCATTTTCAAGCTGCATTCTAAAGAGTCCGTTGTTGCTCCGCAGAGTGCAGAAGAGTACATGAAAATACTTTCTCTTGTGGACATAAAGCAGGCCCAAGTAAAAGTGATAAAAGAAATTGTGGAGAGAGTCATGGGGTACCCCATAAACTACTATGCGGTGAAAAGAAAGGTAACCGAAGCACTGCGGGAGAGAAGCATGGAGTACATTCGGAAGAACAAGAAGCTTGAAGCATCACTTTTCAAAGCGCATGTTTTGGTTATATCCCGGTGCTGCAGAGCATACTTTGACGAGATTATTATGCCGCTCTGCAAGGAAGGCATGACAAGCACTGTTGCACTGATTATTAGCAGAGTGATTATGAGATGCACCTCAGAGAAGAGCCACATGGAGGAGTTGCTTCGGAAGGTTATGCAATTAGAGAAGTCTCACTCTGTCTATACCCTTCTTACTGCAATTCTTATCAAGAAGATACAATTTGGCCAGAGGGTAATTGATGAAGTGCATGAGTATGTGCTTCAGGAATCTGCAGGTGCTGAAGGCCCTAGGTTCCTGGCGTGGAACAAGGTGGTTCTTGTATTTTTGCGAAACTACAAGACCAAAATCAACCAGTCTGCTCTTAGAGAAATATACTCTCAGGCAGAGTCACCAATAGAAGTAGAAATATTAAAGGAGTTGAGCGAATAAGGAGCGAGTTATTCGGGTTATATACGGATATAAGTTATGCATCCTTACATATGCACACCAAATAAACGAATTATATTGTCACACTCTTTCAGAGGCGAATAAGCCTGGCTTGTATATGCAGGGCTGGCACTTGTTTGAAGATTATGTAAATACCATGCGGCAGTCAAGTTCTTAATTATTCTATATTTCTTGCTGGTGTTTTCTGATGCTTTTTGCGTATACTAGAAAAAATTTACTGTTAAACTGCATATGATCGAAGAAACAGTTGAAACATACAAATCATTATTATGTAGTAAAGCAGAATATGTCTGGGGAGAAATCAAAGCATTCTTAACTGCAAGACTAACTATATGCATTTCTGTAGGTATAGGTATGGTATTAATATGCGGTCTGATTATTTTTCTGATGTTCAAAGTGACAAGTGTGTGTATTCACCGACATAATAGAAACCGGCGTGGGTGTATTTGTTTTAAACGGAATGCACCCAGAAGGAAAAATGCAACAAATCAACCAGTGGATATTTCATTACTAGATATGAAGCTGATTAATGAGAGACATGCTCTTTTACAGAATAGGGACTATTATCAATATGAAACAGCTTCTATAATTGAAGGCAGGTGTTTAAATATAGTGGATTACTAGAAAAGTCTATTCAAAGCTCGTTTGTCTTTGGCTATTTTCAAACAGAAGTCCTTTTGCGCATGGTACACACTTCTTGGTTTATAAATCCTTCTGGATTATTTATGCACAAGAAATTCCATGGCCATAAAGAACGTAGTTGAAATACTTTCATAATAGATATATGAATGAAATAAAGAATATTTAAGCATATGTCTAGTTTCCTTCTGCATAGTATCCAAGCTAATTGGTGCTTTACATGTATTCTGAGTCTGAATTACTGTGTATACACATAGCTAACATTTCTATATCATTATACTTAGTGGAAATTATGCAATCCAGCTGTGCATTCGTGTGTAAATAGGTTCTATTGTATTTTATAGGGAATATACAGCTTTTCTATCTAGTATTGCATATTTATAGTATTTCTATACTTTTTAAAAGCATTCATATAATGATTATTTCTGAAGAGTTTTATTTATATATTCTATGTAGGCAATTAGTATTAGTAAAGAAGAAATAGGCATATAAAGGGTTTAAGCATGGAAAAAAGCAGTAATAAAACCAGAACACTAAAGAAAACCACATATTATTCTGAAATCTAGATTACTTAAGAAGTTTCATAAAAGGATGCTTTAGGAATAGTACAGTGCAGATTTAAATAGAAACACCATCACAAACTGTTTATTCGTATTACTAAGCACACAGAACCCGACTAAACTTGTATATTCTGAAAAATTAAACCGAAAGGTAAAGTACACCAGAAGTGCTCTGCACAAACATACAGTCTCATGAAAAAAAATGTTATTAAAATAGAAATCACTTTACCAGAAAGAGTATTTGAGTCTTTAGTCTATAAATGCTTTATTTATGCTGCTTTAATTTCTATTTTGTGCATGTGTGCATGTATGTTGCTGCAGGTTCTTGAGTCTAGTTATTATTCTACAAGAACAAAGAGTTTTTCTTTATTCTTTTCTGTATCCCCATAACACATAGGCTATGTAGTTTATTCTCTAGGCATTATAATATATGTTGCCATTAAGAGGTTCTATGCATAGATATTTATCTGAAGGATTCTTTCCAGAGATGCTCTGAAAATCTCACAATTCATGAAGCCATACTTATTACTGCACCTTCATTTTCATGTGTTTCTACCATAACCACCTTGTACTATATGTATACATCCAAAATGCATTTTAGTCTGGCATGGCTTTATTTTTACAGACATTTCTGCCATAAGAGTTATATACGAATGAACAGAAGAAAGACGCAGTCACCCTTCAAACAGAAAAGTACTCATGCAAAGTACAAATCAGTACGTATTCCACTAATCAATGAATATAATGTGCTCAGACTTTGGCATATCCATACTAACCTTCTTCTCTTCGATTTCTTCTGCAGGCATATCTTTTTCATACTGCTTATCCTTTCGTATTAGACGCACACCACTTCTCTTATAGTTGTACATAAAATGATTAAATTCATCTGGATTTGCATTGGCAGCCTTCTTTTTAATTTGCTGTATCTTTTCTTCCCGGTCTTTTTCCAGCTTGCTTCTTTTTAAAAAGTGTCTGTTTTTCTCTAAGACCCCCAAAGACCGTCTTTCTGCCAGCTGGCCTCGCTCTTTATAGTGAGTTTCTCTTTTTTTCATAAAAATTCAGCAAAAAAAATATATGAAATGTAATAAATGCCAGAATCGAATTAGCTTGCAGGACAGTATAAAAAGCAAAATAGAATTGCTAGGGGAGGAGGACATTTTCATGTTCTGTGAAGACTGCAGGATTTGCTATATATGCTACACCCAAACAGAAGAGCCCACGGAGTGCTGCAAAATGTGCGGATATTCATACCACACTCATCATTTTCCAGAAACCGAAACTGCACAGAGGGATGGAGATGCAGCTGAGGAAGATAAAAGCAGATGCAAGAAGTGTGCAGACTTGTACAGCGAAATTGGGTTTGGCAGTCTGCTTGGCCCAGAAATACCTGCATTAGAGCGGAATTATGAAGAAATTGATAAAGAGCAGATAAGAAAAATCACAGAGATTGTTAAAAAGAACCGGCCAGGGAAAAACACAGAGGGCATACAAAAAGTGTTTCTGGGAGAGGTAGAGATGCGTCCTCTTTTTTCGTCTCCATACCCAGAGGAGTACGTAAAGTACCCAACCCTGCATATATGCAGAAAGTGCATGGAATACTTTTCCACCAAGTACTCTCTTGAGAGGCACCAGACAAAGTGCAAGATGCAATATCCACCAGGAAGGCTTCTTTATTTAGACAGCGAGTACATTGGGGTGTTTGAGATTGAAGGAGACAAGGAGTCAAGATACTGCCAGAGTCTGTGCCTTTTGGCGAAAATGTTTCTGGATCATAAAACACTGTACTATGACGTAGAGTCATTTTTGTTCTACATCATAGGGGAGATAAAAGATGAAGAATTTATTGTGCAAGGATACTTTTCAAAAGAGAGAGGAGAAGGAAGGAACAACTTGTCCTGCATTGTTGTGTTTCCCCCGTATAGAAAGCTGGGGATAGGGTCATTTTTAATTGACTATAGCTACTATTTAACAAAAAGCACAGCATCTCTGCCGTACACAGCAGGCCCAGAGCAGCCTCTTTCTGCAGAGGGAGAGCGGGCATATTTCTCATATTGGGTGAATGCGATTCTTCGATACATTGCTGACAAAAAGAACTTCAAACCAGAAGATGCATGCTTTGAAAAAGTGTCAGAGCACACGGGCGTGTCAAAGGAAAACATCCGGTGGGCATACAAACAGCTTGTAAAGAAATTTGGCAAGGAGCTGACATACCAAGACTTCATAGCAAACAGAGACATAGCTAAAAAGTCAAGAAGAATTAAAAAAGGTGCAGCTGTCCAAAAGAGTGTAGAAAGCAAAGATGAGAATCCAGAGGAGTCAGAATAAATAACAAAAATACACAGACATGCAAATATCCTGCACTTAATACCTTAATACAGGGATAGTGCTTGCTTTACTTCTTATTGCCAAACAGAACAAGAAAGACAAAGCAAAAGGAAAGCATAGAAGCTTACTACTCAATTAGAAGAGTTTTGGTTAGTATTATTATGCATTTGCATATTAACAAATATCTTTCAAGCGCAAAAAAATAAAAGTCCATACAGGCACGTGCCTGGAGCATAATAAATACAACAGCAGTTTACTATTATAAAGATACACCCAGTAGAATAAATTATTCTATGGAAGACAGCCTACTTTGCAGAAATTCTATAGAAAGTGTAAATATTCTTCAACTAGTCTGAGTGTACCCCCAATATAGCCCGAATAGCATGCAATTGCAGAGTGCAGGAAATATCATTTATTAACTATTCCCACAGCCTTTACTTGAGGCTGTTGGGTTCACGCTAAAGATCTTTGCTATAGCCAAATAGTTGTTCCATCTGTTAGTGGCTGCAGAGTTTGGGCTGCCTTGGCACTCAATTGCCCCGTTGATGGCTTTGGTTGTCTCTCCAAAGTTGCTCAAAGGAGACTTAGATGTCATTACTTTTGTGTTCCAGTACCAAATACTTACAGCTGCTGCTATAGACTTGTCTGTTGCCACTTGGTCTGGATTTGTGTAGAGTCTGTCATCTTTGTAGATGGCTTTACTGGCATCTTGGTAATTAGCAGGCCATGTGAGCTGGATATATCCTCTGCCGTAGTAGTGCTTTCCTGGGGAGCCAGCCACAGGACCACTTGATTTATCTGCATTATCATAGTTTGTGCACGGCGTACTTACGCATGCCTGCTCTACTAGTGCCGTTAGACCTGCAGACTCGTGGTAAATCTGTGCTAAAAACATGCTTTTCTCGTTACTATCCCAGCTAGTCTTGTTTATTTGCGAAATAAGTTCATTAACAAAGTCTTGGTTTGGACTGCCAGAATACCCACATGCTGAAAGCGTCTTTTTCACAAGATCTGCAGTTAGGGTGGTAGACCCTGTGCCAGGACTGCCACTTGGTGAAGGAGAGGCTGATTTCGTTCCTGTGCTGCTGGAAGAAGATGCAGGCTTACTCGAAGATGCAGGCTTGCTTGAAGATGCAGGTTTGCCGGAAGGCGCAGGCTTACTTGAAGAAGATTTTGTTCCTTTGCTGCCTGAAGAGGCTGCTGGCTTGCTGGGTGCTCCAGAAGATGGTTTGCTTGTTTTACCAGATTTTCCTGCAGATGCAGCTTGTGTTGATACTGTCTCTGCCCCAATAGAACCTGATAGTTCTGGGTTTGCAGGTGAAACAGGCGGTGCACCTTGCTTGTTTAAATTCCCTGTGTCTGTGCCCATTGATATCCTGCTAAATTCACCAGGTGTTACTTGCGGTGTACTTGGGCTTTCAGTTGGCTTTGCAGATGGTATTTTAAAGTCAATATTTCCCGTGCCATTGTCTTTATACTCGATTATTATGTTATTTCCATCCTGCGTGATTATTTGTGGGAGTGATGGCTCAGGAGCAGAAATCGACTGTGGTGTCTGTGGATTCAGACTGTTATTATTGTGAGGCAGTGCAGGGTAGCTCCAAGTGTTTGTAGTGCTACTTGCTTGGGGAGTGTATGAAGTGGTCGTGGGAGTTGAATTTCCTTGCGTTTTATCCTGGCCCCATGCTATGTCATACGTGCTGGGCTTCTTCTGGTCGGGTGTCTGTCCATCCATGGGAGTGTTTTGTTTGTTATTTGTGCTGAGATTTGTTTGGTCCTGTGGTGATGCAGATGGCTCTGGGGTTGATATTTGAACTGATTTATTAGAGGAAGGGCTTGGGCCTGTTTGAGCAGCAGGCATGGGATCTGATGTAGGGTGTTTTATTGTGACAGTTGGGCTAATATTTCCTGGAAGAGTTATCGTTACTGTGCTTATTTTAATAGCACGCTCGTCCGGTACACATTCCACATTTCCATTGGAGCTTTCGCATTTGTATCCAGGGCTGCATGGGAAAGTGCTCCATGTATTGTCGTGTTTCTGGAGATAAACATTATTTCCTTCGCACTTTGCGCTTTTGAACAGAGAGTCAATGTTCAGTATTTTTTGGCCTGCAATGCTGCAAATACTAATTACTACCGTGCTTACAGTGCGGAGTATTTTCATAAATTCAAAACAACTTAGTTCTTAATAACACACGAAGGAAATGCTGTTTCAAATGAAAATGTGAAACCAGTGCGCCCAATGGATTTTTCTTTTGAACAGCATGGAATTTACAGCGAAAATTAAATTGAAGAACAATGGGAGTACACAGAGATGAAATTATTGAAAAAAGTGGAAGTGCCCTTCGGATACTAGACAAAGAGACAGAGTATCTTATTGAAAGGCTGAAGAACAGTGCAGAGCAGATTGTAACAGACAAAACTCTGAAAGAGCTGGTTCTTCTGAGAATGCTTCTTGAAGACAACAAAGATGCAATAGAAAAGGAAGAGTACTACAGAATAGAGGCAAATTTAGAGAACAGAAAAAAGATAAAGGAGAATAGGGAGTACCAGATCATCCAGGCAAAAAAAAGCACAGGAATTCTTATGGAGGAAACAGCAGATGGAAATATCTGTCTAATAACACAGAAGGAAATAGAAGAAAAGGTAGAGGCACCGTGCGGGCATGTATTTGACAAGAAGGGCCTGCTGTTCTTATATAAAAGTGTATCAAAGAAAAATAAGTTTCAGTGCCCGTATGTAGGATGCAAAAGTGACTGGCACAAGCTAAAGTATAAACCAACAGAGTAAAAAGAAGCATTAAATACAGATAAAATCAGTATTGAATAAGATAGAAGTAATAAGAGATAAATAATCTGCACAATCACCTAAGAAGGACAGAGAATTCTTTTTGGAAGAAATATTAGGGATATAGAAGGATTTTAGCCTTATTAGAGCATAAGATATTCTCTGGCTAGTAGTATAGTAGTGCGCATAGAATAAATAGCCTGATTTAATATAACCAAACACTGTTTCCAAAAGATTCACGCATCCATTCTACTGGAATGCCTGCTAAAGTATTTCTGACTTGAATATATTCTTGTGCATACTGATGTAGACTAAGGCGTATTTATATAAGCATCACTGCACGAATAATATTTTTTACGGAGAATGAATATTCCATGGATTGAAAAATATCGGCCGTCTACACTGGATGAAATAGTAGGAAACCAAGCAGTAATTGAAGTGTTCAAAATACTTGCAGAAGAAGAAAGTATGCCGCATTTAATTATCACGGGATCACCAGGAATAGGAAAAACAACAGTAGCGCATGCCTTTCTAAACCGAGTGTTTGAGGACAAGCCAGGTCTCCGGAAAGAGTGCGTCCTTGAGATGAATGCGTCCGATGAAAGAGGAGTGGATGTGGTGCGTGTGAAAATAAAAGGGTTTCTGCAAAAGAAGCTCACATACAACAGGTTTCTGGCGCTGGATGAGTCTGACTCAATGACCATGCAGGCGCAGCAGTCAATGAGAAGGCTACTGGAGAGGCACGAATCTGCAAAGTTCATTTTCATATGCAATGACATATCAAAGATATCAGATACAATACAAAGCAGATGCGCAATATTGCGGCTGTCACCGCTTTCATACGAGGAGATCAGCCAGATACTCAGAAAGACCATAGAAAAGGAAGGAATGACAGTCTGCGACAAGTCAATAGCCACAATAGCTGAAACATCAGACGGCGATGCACGGCAGGCACTAAATCTACTGCAGACACTTGCTGCGATCTCAAAGAATGTGGACCTGGGGATGGTGCAGAGAATGAGCCATATTCCGCCAATAGACACAATTAGCAGAATATTTTCAAAAGAGAGCACTGAAAAGGAAGCATTCACTCTTTTAGACGGACTTTTTGAAGATGGATATTCATCAGAAGACATTTCCAAAATGATATTCAGACTGGGAAAGGACAGAGGAGAAATAGCCCTTCTAGAGAAGGCTTCTTCTTTGCTAATGAAACTCGCAGATTCTTCCTCAAAAGTGCATTTCTACTCTGCACTAGCAGAATACAAAACTGCCTTGTTGCAAGTATAAGAGAAACACCTGTAATGAAGATGCCTTGTGCACAAGATCTGAATCATTTTATTCCACTGCGTATAAAATCCATACTCCTTGAAGGCACAGCTTATAGCATGGCATAACTTGAATAACCCGATATAAGTTCACACTGCCTTTATATAAAGCAGCACTCTAGTGACTACATGAAGACAAATAAGAAAGAATATTTATTATAGCAAAAATAACTCAAACCATTCACTTAGCTGTGCAGGACTTGCTGTTCATTGAATTTATGCTGTCATTTAGAGCACTAGTAGATTAAATGAATATACCTCAAATTTCATAGTAAGAGATATCTGTAGCTATGACAAAACAATATGCAGTTTACATATAGATGGTCCTTTAGCACAGTGTATTTCATTATGAATTCATTCTGCCACTTATATGGGAGTTATGATAAAATAAACCAGAATCTAATATTGAATACTTTGATTTTATGTTTGACAGATGAATGCCATAATGTGTTTACATAAATCCATCTGCAATTAAGACATGCTCAAAGAGAAAGAGTAATTCTTCGATATCTCAAATTATTTCCATTAATTTTTACTGCATGCTTCTATGAACAGTCTCTGTACAGAACGTGGTCAAGCTGCATTTTAGTGAATATTTTTTCTTCTATAAGTGCATAGTAGTGCACTAATTTCTTCTAATATTTAAATGTGCTTTTATTTCAGTGGCATAATTTTGCAGCCCACTTGCATATCTGCCAATTACAAAGGCAAAGACGCACTTTCAACGCAGCTTGCAAGGTGCACGTCTTTAATATCATTTTGCATTTTATACTAGAAGCATATATAAATTTTATTTAATACCCCATGTAAAATGGCATTCGATGAAACTGAGGCAAGTGGAATGGTAACTGATATGATTCAGACCCAAGAAATAAGAGTTAAGCATATTATATTCCTAACAGACGGAGATAAGAAGCTTGTCGAAATAACTAGCATTGCAAAGTCAAAGCCAGGGAAGCACGGAGCAGCCAAGTTCTGCTTCCAGGGAGTCAATCTCATCACAGGAAAGTTCTACCAATTCACAGAAGGATCCAAGACCAACCTTACAGTGTGCACTCTTGTAAAGGTTCCATGTGAGTTTATGGAGATAAACGAGAACGACAACTCTCTTGTGGTTCTTAACGAAGAGACAGCAGAGGTTATCACTGTTGCACTCGACAGAATATCACCAGAAACCATTGAGGAGATAAAGAAGCACTCCCTATTAGTGGGATCCAGTGGAAGTGTTAGATTCAAGCTTGTAGACACTCCATACTTGGTGGTTGTAACTGATATAACCTCAAAGGCAGACTAATGACAGACCAGAAATAATTTCCCGTGTGGTACAGCGGATATTGCAGAGAGTGTGCTGGGCATAGCTAAAAGCAGACCAAATCTGATAGAAGAAATAAATAAAGGCAGTCATATGCACAAACAATTTGATTTTATGCTTTCTCCAGAAGCAGACAGAAAATGGCTAAGATACATCCATAGAGTAGACTGCAGTTTTCTACGCAGGTATATGTTTATTTGTGCAAAGAAATGCGGATTTCCTAAAACTTCCACATGAATTGTCTAAATGCAGTGCATGCCTGGCGGAGAAGGTGCAGACGCAGTGGACACTGCAAGAAATAACTCTTTCTTGTTTGCACAGCAGATACGTCATGCATCCAGAAACCCAAAATATAGTGAAACTCTGCAGAGAACCATGCCAGAATAGAAATGTAAATACTAAATGCTTGCCTTTATTTAGCTATAATTAAGCGGATGAGCTGCTGCTGCCACCACTGCTTCCTCCTGCGCCCATGACACCGAAAACACCTCCTGCCACTAGAATCAGAGAGAGGACAAAGAAACCAACAGTCACAAATGGACTTGTGAAGAATCTATATGCTTTTCCGTGTTCTTCACTTTCATCTACAGGCGCAAAGAATATCAAACTAATAAAGCCGCTTTCCTCGCTTGAAGATGATGAGGAAGAAGAAGATGAGCCTCCACCTCCCATGGTTGTTCCTCTAGAAGTTGCAGTTGCAGGATTGGCTGCTGCGTATGTGGCCATGAGTATGATGGCCATGGTGATTAGTAAAAATTTCTTTATACTGTGCTTGTTCATTCTAAAAAGAAGATAAAACCCGATATAAATACTTTATCTCTAGAACGGACAGATAAATTACCAATGATCTATCAATGCGTACACAAATCAAAAACATTTCTAAAACAAAAAACCAATTCTGGCACACATTCAAAACTGGATGGTGCATTTTTCAAACAACCTGCCCCAATAGCATACCTGGCAAATGATTGATCGGTGCACAGCGTGTACCCTGTGATGAATGACATAAATTTCACTAAGTCCCAAGAAAATCACAAAGACAGCATTTATTATAAAGAATTTACTTCTTGGGGGTCTCTTCTTCTCCAAGCACAATAACCTCGTCGATTCGGAGGATGCTTATTGCAGCTTCTGTGGCTGCCCGGAGTGCCTTTAGCTTTGTGTCTAGCGGCTCAATGACGCCCTTCTTAAAGTTATCCACAACAGTGCCTTTCTCCAGGTCCAAGCCCATGTCCCAGTTGCATTTATCATGCTCTGCCAGAAGCTGTGCAAAGACTGCGTTTGTGTCAAGGCCAGCATTCACCAAAAGGGTTTTTGGGATGCGCAGAAGGGCCTCTCCAAATTTCTGAACTGCCGCCTGCTCGTTTGTCCCAAAGGACAAGCCAAAGTTTGAGATGTATACACCCAGGGCTGCCTCAAAGGCCCCGCCCCCTACAACCACAGACTTGCTCTCCAGGGTCCTCTTCAGAGCACACAGACCATCGTGCACACTTCTTTCCATTTCATCAAGAATCTGCTCGTTGGCACCACGAAGGATAATTGAAGCCCCAATGCCCTTGGACGTACTTATGACAGTGCATCTTTCTTCACCCAGCACTTCAATGTGCACGCTGTCAGCTGTTCCTATGATTGGAACAAACTCTTCACCTGAAACATCTTCAAAGGACGCGTATACCTGTGTTCCTGTTGTGGCTGCAATGCGCTGAAGGTCTTCCTTCTTGCATCTTCGAATACCCAAGGCACCTGCCTCAATGAGAAGCTTTGTGCACCCGTCGCTAATTCCCTTAGTGGTGAAAATAACATTTACACCGTTCTTGAGCAACTTGCGTATTTTATCGTGGGAGGCTGTTATTTCCTTCTCCCGGATCTTCTCCAGGTCATCAGGCGTGTTTGCTGCTATTTTCACAGAAAGCCCCATCTTCATCTGCTGCAAGTCCATGTCCAGGCAGACAATTCGTGCTTTGTTCACTCTTGTGGGCATGAGGTTGCTGCTGGGCACGCAGTTAATTGCATACCCAGAGACAAAGATGCTTTCATCCATTGATCTTCCCTGCTTCTTAAGAATGTTAATTTCCTCAATTGGGTAGGATATGCTCTTGTCCAGTTCAGTCTTTTTAACTGCCTGCACTGCATCTACCATTAGCTTACTGAACAGCCCGCTGCTGCATCTGATCACCTTGCTGGATATAGTGCTTTCGCATATTTTCAGCAGGTCTGCATGTCCTACGTGTTTTATTTTCTTTTCAAGCGTATTTCTGATAAACCCAAGAGAGTGCTTGAAGGCCGTTTTGTACCCAGAGACCACAGTCGTTGGGTGCACGCCCTCCTCCACCAAAGACATCCCATACTCGATCAAGGCGGCTGCCAAAAGAACAACACTTGTTGTTCCGTCTCCCACCTCTATATCCTGCTGCACTGCCAGGTCTATCAGAATTCTGCCTGCTGAGTCTGTGCTCTGCAGAGAGGACAAAATAGTTGCTCCGTCGTTTGTAATTGAGACATCCCCAATTTTACTAACTATCATCTTATCTAAGCCACTTGGCCCATACGAGGACTGCACAGCATTTGCAATGTTCATGACTGCCGACAGGTTTCTGCTTCTTGCAGATCTGCCGGTCAATCTCTCCCCGTCCACGAACAACTCTTGAACTGACATGGAAAACTAAAATTATTTTTCATATATTCTGTTGTTATTCGGGAACGATTGTTTGTATTTATGAGTCAAGAGTTGCGGAACGAAGGGACCAATACGAGCTGTCTTTTTGCCTTATTTCGGAAACACGTCAAATCAGGCAATCTAAAAAGATTCAAAAATTTACTAAAAGTGCATCAGGTTCTGCCCGCTGAAATAAGAACCGCCTCAAATACAACCCTTTTGCATATTGCAGCCATGTACAACCAAGAAAAAATGGCAATATTTCTTATGGAACATGGTTTATCCATGCACGAGCAGAATGACCGCAGTCACTGTCCGCACTATCTGGCTGTGCTTCGGAACAGCTGGCGCGTCTTAAGATGCATGGAAAGATGAAATAATAAATATTTTTTATATGTATGGTTGAAGAGTGTAATCATCCGATAAGAATAGGAGGTATGTGCGGGTGCTGTGGGGCTGATATAGAAGAGAAAAGTGAAGAGCTATTTACCCTTTTGCACAGCAATACAAGTGTGCTTTTGAATAAAAAAGAGGCAGAGAGAGTGAATGAAGAGATGTATCTTGGAACAGTTCAGAACAAGAAGCTTGTTCTTCTGCTGGATTTAGACCAGACAGTTATTCATACAAGTGCATCCATGAGGTTTGGAACATATTTTGAAGAGTTCAAAAAGTATTCCTCAGGAGAGCAGCAGAGGGCACAGAACCCCCAGAGAGAAAGCACTGTGCCAGAGGACAGCAGGACAGATTCCATGGCCGCAGGTGCAAGTGAATTAGATTCAAGCCCAGAAGGCATAAACAAAAACAAACCAAAAGAATCCGATCCAGAAGATAAACACAAAGATAGAGAATCTGTTCCAGAAGATAAACACAGAAAGATAGAACCATCGACAGATGAAAGAAGGAAAAAAAGGAAGTTTTCATTTGATGAGTACAAGAATGAATATCTCAAGGAGATAGACAGTCAGCTCAAGGATATACGTGAAATAAAAATAGATGGGTACACGTACTACGTAAAACTTAGAGACCGCCTGGAGTGGTTTCTTAAGGAGGCAGAGAAGTACTGTGAGATGCACATATACACAATGGGAAACAAAGCGTATGCTACTGCCATTGTAAAGATCCTTGATCCAACAGGCAAACTATTTGGCAGCCGGATAATCACGCGAGATGATAACTTCGGGTGCTTTGACAAAGACATAAAGAGACTTTTCCCCACTAACTCTAAGCATGTGATAATTCTGGACGACAGACCAGATGTATGGGGGTTCGTTGATAACTTGTATCCCATAAAGCCATACTACTTTTTTGAGACAGATGACATCAACAGCCCAGAGGCCCTCCAAAATGGATACCTCCCTGATGTAGGTATGCCAGTCTCCATACCAAATAATAAAGAAGACCTTCTGGAGGAGATCAGCATAGAGTGCATACGGAATCCTTTTGACAATGAGCTTGAGAAGGTTCTGAGAGGCTTAGTGGAAGTACATGCAGAGTTCTTTGCAGGCACATACAGTATAGCGCACATTCTACGAGAAAGAAAGAATATCTTCTTAGGGTGCACTGCAAAGATGGTTGGACAGAAAGAATATGTTGAATATTTGCGCAGACTGTTTAAGCACCACGGGGGCCGTGTGCTGCGAAAATCATCTAATTCACCGTATACTCACTGGATACAGGCAGATACAAAGAGAGTCTATCTAAAGTCAAAGCGTCTGGAAGGTGTAAAATATGTTGATGCAGAGTGGGTATACGCCTCAGTATACGCATTCAATAGAAATCCAGAAGAAATGTATATTGTTCAAGAGAGAATATGTGAAGAAGCAGAAAGTAACATAGAAAGTGATGACAGCAAAGACCCCAGTAATGACTCATTGTACAGCAGTGATGAATCTTTGTATAAAAAGATCCTGGATGATGCATAGACAAATACCCAAATATATAAATATTTCAGTTTTCCCTGATTGAATGATCTTGATGTATCATTCCTTCATAACTTCCATATAAAAATACCATTTAAATATTTAGTCTACTTAATTCTCTTAGACCCATCGAGTACTATTGCGTATGGGTTGGCACTGTTTGTGCAGTCAGGACATGTTTCAGGCAGCAATTATTAAACCTTCCTGCCTGAAAATGGCCATGAGACAGATGATCTGGGCGGCAGCCATGATTTATGCTGCATCAGTAGGATATATATACGCTGAAGACTACATATACAAGGATAAGCTTCTTTTCTTCTCTCCTGATGGAAAAGAAAGCACTCTTATTAGCAGAGACCATCTGCACGGGTTTACTACGCATGAAAAAACATATAGAGAAGGGTGGATTAACGGTCGATACAGAAGGTGGGCTGAAAGAAATGCACTAATTGGTCTGTCTACTGCAAGTTCTCTTTCTATTTCTCCAAAATACTTTCCCAGTATAAAGGACTTTTTTCTGATGGCAAATGAACAAAGATATGCATCGTACAAGAATGTGAGTCTGGAGTATTTAGCAAATCTGCTTTGGGTGTGGACACATTTTCACTTGGACCCAGGCACCCCTACCTCAGAGGCCAGTCCTGCACGGCCTGCAAAGATAAACTGCTTTCTTGAAAATCTTCTGCTTCTTATACGAAGCAGCCCAAGTATCCAGGGTCCTCTGCATGGCATATTATTTGAGATAAGCAAGAACCATGGAACCTGCAAATCAGAGCCACCAAAGACCATGGTTCCAAGAGATAGACTTTTCTGGTTCCTTTCATGCCCTCAGAATGCGCACATAAAGAGATTTCTTAGTACCCTTCTTGGCCCAAGGACCAGTAATATTTTAATATACGCGCAGAAAACAGGCGATGAAGCAAATAATAATGCGCTGCGCATAATAGTGACCCCAGGCCATATTCCAAATAGAACAGACGCAGTGCCTCTTTCTTCATTTATTTTGGAGCAAACGACACATAAATATACTCATTTACTTCTGGACCTTCATGAGGCTGCAGTTCTTTCACCAGATGTATTTGCACATCTATTCATTATATTCTCGGGAGTGCATACTCTTACACTTAGCACTAATAGGGCCACAGAGCAATCAGTGATAGATGCAGCTAGTATTCTTATCAGAGATATTCTATTCTTGGAAGAACAGAGGCGAAGAAAGAATCTTCCAGTGCGCTTGCGTGGCCTTATTTTGTCGCATGCGATTCTTCTTACCCAAGAGAGTACAGATCTTCTGCAGAAGACACCACTAGAGACCTTTGGATTTATGCAGTTCTATCCAGCTGATTACACAGCAGAGCAAGAGTACCATAAGAAGCATATAATAATTGAAGCCTTCATCACAGAACTCTTCATAAACCACACTGTTCTCTCTTCATACATCAAGAAGTTAGTGGGTCCAGATGCACTTTTCTTTGCAAACAGACATATAGAGGGACTGCGCAATTTAGTATCCATAGAGATACACACAGACGGCCGCATGAAGCACGGGGTAATTCAGCCACTAGACATAAAGGACAGCAGAATCCAGAAAGTTGCAATTGTAGAAGAAGCTGGGAGCACAGAAAAAGACACATACCGCATACTTGCAGGACTTGCATCGATAAAGCACATGCGCACACTCGATCTAAAGAGAACCACAGTCCAGGCGAAAAAGCTACTTTATCTTCTGCTTGACAAGAAAGTGCAGTATAAACGTACTTTGCGAATTATAGAAATCCCGTACACGGAAGGCACCAGCAATGATACTTCTCTGCCTCTCCACCTACTAACTACTTCTCTGAAGGGCGTGCGTGCATATGGTGTGTACGTGAGGAAAGGAACAAACCCTCTGAAGCGCCTCATACAAGATGTCCAGAAGACCTTTTTGAGCAGACGCATTTCCATATGGATGCATCTGCAATCGATTTCCTGGGCACCAGAGACAAGCACATACTCCTTGCACCCGTACACCATATCACGCCCTCTCTTTAAAGAGGCATACCAGGCAGCAGGCGCACAAGCTAGAGGTTCTTTTGGAGAGGAAGAACTATTCCGCATGCTGTCAATAGGGACAGCATTAAACAAGCAGAAATAAATTCAGTTGCGAAACTATTTATTGTTTAGTAGAAGGCACTTAATGGGTCGACATTCTTTGGGAGAGTGAATGGAGTTGCGAAGTATGTCTTAAGACCTTTAATACCAGCGCATTCCTTTTCAATTGTTGCATCAATGGTCTGCTGCTTGTTGTCAGTTCCAATAAGATGCATAATATCCAGATCTACTGCATTTTCTGTGGTCCAGTCTCTGATGGCAAGTATTTCCTCGTCCTGTACAGAGATAGAGTCAATGAATGTCTTCTGCAGGGGCACAAAGACAGACACTGCGTGCACAAATCTTTGGTTAAGCACTGCAAATGTCATTCCGTTAATCTTGGATGGCCCGCTAATGAGCACAAGATTCTTTGGAAGCTTCTTTATAACGACTCCTCTGAGGGAAGTGTACTGTCCTTTAAGAACGACAACGACCTGGCCTTCTATTATATCTGACCTCTCTTCGTCTACGTGTCTTTTATTTTGGTCTATCCACTTAAGAACTCTTCCTGGGATGTCATCTGCCTCGTATTTGGCGCTGTCTTGCTTGTTTATTATAATGTTTCTAATCATCGGGGGGGCAGAAAAATAAAAAAAATAAATAAAGCAGTAGCAGCCTCTTACTAGAATATCACAAAAAACTGTCTGCAGATATGTAGCTACACTCATACTCCACAAGAAGCAGGCTTCAGGCACCTTGAAATTTGCATAAAATCACTTCAAACGGCAATTGCATCGGGCATTTTGCGGAGTGCGAATATAACTGCATTTTGTGAATATTCAAAAATACTTGAAAAAGTGTCTGCGTGTATCGGAGGTTCATACAAGAAGCATCTTTATTTCAGGAGTTTTCTTAGGTCAGTGTTTGGGTCTGATGTCTTTTTCATCACTTTTGCAACTGCCATTTCAAAGTCATCCTTTGTTATGTGGGTTCTTCTTTCACGCAGTGCAAACATACCTGCCTCTGTGCAGACTCCTTTCACTTCTGCCCCACTTGCGCCAACTAGCTTTTCAGATATCTTTGCTAGATCGATGTTTTTTGTGAGGTTCATTTTCCTGGAGTGAATTTTAAGTATTTCCAGGCGGGCCTCCTCTTTTGGAGCTGGGAATTCAATCTTTCTATCGATTCTTCCTGGTCGCAGCAGTGCCGAGTCCAGGATGTCTATTCTGTTTGTCGCCATAATGACTTTTATATTTTGGTGAGCCTCAAAACCGTCCAGCTGATTGAGAAGCTCCAACATGGTGCGCTGCACTTCACTGCTTCCGTTTGAGCCCTCCATTCTTACAGACCCAATCGAGTCAATTTCGTCCATGAAGATAATTGATGGAGCGTGCTCTCTGGCCATGACAAATAGCTCCCTCACAAGACGGGAGCCTTCTCCAATGTACTTTTGCACCAGCTCAGAGCCAGAAACTCGAATGAACCGGCACTGCGTGTGGTGTGCAACTGCTCGTGCCAGAAGGGTCTTTCCAGTTCCTGGCGGGCCGTACAAAAGAACCCCTTTTGGCTGGGCAATTCCAAGAGACTCAAATAGTTCTGGGTGCTTAATAGGGAGCTCTATCACTTCCTTCACCTCTTTTATCTGATCACTCAGTCCTCCTATCATGTCATACGTTGAATCTGGGGACTTTTCAACCATCATGAGAGAAATAATCGGATCGACCTTTGAAGGAAGTATTTTATACAGGGCGTACGTGTCTCCTCTTAGGGCCACGCGCATTCCTGGCTTAAGGCTGTCGTAATCAACTTGCGGCTCAACCTGCACCAAGTGCTTTCCTTCAGTGGTTGTTTTCACTAGAATAATGTTTTTTCCCATTTTCTTGGATACTTCACCAACAGTGCAGGATGGCTCTTGTATTATTGCGATTTCTTCTTTTAGCTGCCTGACTCTGTCGTTTAGGGTGTTCTTTATTTTGTCTAATCTCTCAATGTTCTGCTGTTTTTTTTCAATCCGCACTTTCAGCTCTTCAGCTCTGCTTGTGTTGTACTGCTGGAGGATATGCATATACGCAATACAAATAAAATAATTTATAGAAATTGCAATGAATTCAAATAGATGCACGTCCGTGCAGAGAAAAGACAGAAACACTGCAGATTTAACTATCAGGTGCAACATATACTACAATGCATGCAGATTAAATTGTGCATGTATGCGCATAAAATATGAATATTTTTCAATGAAATGTGCAGAACTGTACTAGTATATGACAGATGCACACTAAAGACAATCTGGATATTATGGTTATTTGGGCCTAGAGCAGGATTCTATTGAATAATTAACTCTCTGGTGCATGCATTAAAAGGCGCAGTATGCTTATATTATATCTGCATTTCCAAGTACTAGAAGAGTAAGACAGTCTTAGCTCTAGCTCTTATACAATACAAATGAATACTTGAATAGCTGAATCTTTAAAGGATGTACTGAACAATTTGAAAATACTGAATGATTATATGGGTGTACAGTGGTGTAGTATAGAAATACTCCTGCATGTGCATATAATTGTCTTATATGATGAACTATTTTATCTCCTATAGAGTCATGATACTCTTACTATTCTTTTAATTACAGAAAATTCCTGAAGTATATTATATACATAGAAAGATGAAAAATGACTAGACACAGGATAAAATTGCAGAGATGTGAAGTGGATAGTTCTTTCTTCTGGGATATAGCTACTGTATTATTGGTTTTCAATAGAAATTATGCTGCTTTTTCTGTTATTATTATATGACAGTGCATATACTTTGTGCTTATCCTTTAATATTCTAACTGCCTGCACTCTGAATACAATTGCATCTCTGTGATAAAATTAGCTTTGCATGCACTTCTTCGTGTATTTATGCAGGAAATCTTTTTTTGTGCGTTAATGGAAGAAAGACTTCGCAATGAACTTGCAGGGATTATAGGAAAATGCAGCAACATTGAAGAGGAGGCACTGAAAAAAGCCATTATGCAAAGTAAAACACCAAAGAATGGGGACTTTGTCATTCCATTCTCACAGATAACCAGAGATGAAACACTTATACAGACAGTCGCAGAGGCAATAGTGACAGAAGGGTCTATCATAAGAAAGGTTGAAGTTATCAAGCAGATGCTGTGCATATACATAGACGTAAAGAGCATTTCACATGAAATAGTGAGTGAAATACTTGGGAAGAAAGAGGCATACGGAAGCAGCACAGAGGGAGAGGGCAAGACAGTTGTGATTGACTTCAGCTCCCCAAACATTGCAAAAGTATTCCATGCAGGCCATCTGAGGACCACGATCATTGGAAACTACATACAAAACATATACAAGAAGCTTGGGTACAAAACAGTCGCACTAAACTATCTTGGGGACTGGGGAAAGCAGTTTGGGTTCCTGGCCATAGGATATGCAAAGTACGCAGACCAGAAGAAAATGGAAGAAGATCCAATTAGGCACCTAAATGACATATATGTGAGAATGAACCAGGAGGCAGAGCAAGACCCCTCCCTGCACGACAGAGCCAGAGAGTTCTTCAAGAGAATGGAAGAGGGAGACGAAGAAGCCGTCAGCGTATGGCGAAACTTCCGAGAGCTAAGTATTTCTAAGTACGAAGAAATGTACGCCAGCATGAACATCCACTTTGACATATACTCAGGAGAGAGCTTCTACGGAGGAAAGGCAGCACTAGACAACATCCAGACAAAGCCATACCTCATTCCATGCGAAGACGGATCGAAGATAGCAGACCTTGGGCAACTTGGAAAGACAGTTCTTGTAAAGAATGATGGGTCTACCATATACATCACACGGGATGTTCTATCAGCACAGGACAGAATACAGAAGTACTCCCCGCACAAGCTTATATACGTGGTGGCCAGCCAACAAGACCTGCACTTCAAGCAGCTCTTCAAGCTCCTTGAGATGGACGGGTACAGTCCGTCTCTCTTCCTGCACATAAACTTCGGTATGGTGAAGGGAATGTCCACCAGACGAGGCACTGCAGTCTCTCTGGCAGACATCATTGACGTGGCGCAGGATGCAGTAATGGAGAAGATGCAGGAAAGCGGCAAGGCAGAGCAAATATCTGATAAAAAGAACACGTCCCGTACTCTGGCACTTTCTGCAATTCTTGTGCAGGACTTTAAGGCAAAGCGTATAAAGGACTATGACTTTGACATGAAAAAGAACACGTCCTTCATTGGGGACACAGGCCCGTATGTGCAGTATACTCTCTGCCGCCTGGCAAGTATTTCCAGGAATGCAGTATACCCAGTTGGAGACATGGCTGGCCTAGACTTCACAGACCTGGGAAGTGACAAGTGCTACGAGCTTCTGTTCCTTCTGGGCAGATATCCTTCTGTTCTTGCAGAAAGTATCCGGGGGCATGAACCATCAGTCATTGTCACATACATCCTGCAGATATGCCAGCTGGTGAACTCAATATTCCGTGTTGTCTGGGTGGCTAACCAGCCAGAAGAAATTGCTAGAGCCAGGCTCGCCATGTACGAGGCCATTAGGTACGTCTTGGCAGATGCAGTGCGTATTCTGGGAATGAAGCCACTAGAGGTCATGTAGGCCACTCCCTTTACTTGACAGCAAAGTGTCTCAAATAATTAGTGAACGCATAATAATCACGCAGTGCACCTTATTGAAAAAATATGCTAGACAGGAAAGTGTCTTCTATGGGGCAGAGCACAAATATAATTTAGTGCGATATTTCAGGGACACAGAGTCATAAAAAGAATAAAGATCAAGTATTTTGGTATACGCATGCTGTGATACAAACTCCATTAAGAGGCAGTTTTCTGATGGCCATTTAATTTACACATCTGCAAATATTTTATATGCAGAAAGAGACTGTGCCTTTAGTTGTTCTTGGAGGAGGAGGGCATACGCAGGAGATCATTTATATCATGAAAATAGGTCCTTATTTTTCAAATATCACATTGATCCATGGCTCCTGTGATTCTCTCTCAAAGAGTCTTTTTTTACAAGAAATATCCCCAAAGAAGCACACATCATATAGTATGCCTAGACCAAACAATGTGCTTGAAAAGTACTCTGTGCTCCAGATGATATGCTCCCTCTTTTCTGCCATCATGATTATTCTGCGCTCAAAAAGTGACTTTTTAATATGCAATGGACCTGGAATATCAGTTCCTGTTGCTCTCGCGTATAGACTGCTTCATCCAGGCCGGCCAATATTCTATATTGAAAGCATGACCCGTGTAAAGACACTTTCCGCTGCAGGGAAGATCATCCAGTATATAGCAAGTGTGTTTATTGTGCAGAGCAAAGAACTCTCCAGAAATACATATCCATGCAGAAGGTTCCATAGTATATTCAAAATACTTCCAGTCTAGGCCATAAGTGCCTTATAGCACAGCAGGCTTGAAATCAATAAATTTCAGGTTTATTGAAGCCACAAAAAGATGGTTTTATAATTATTTATGTGGCAGATACTTCTGAAAGGCTTGCTTCCATGAATATGCAGGATATGCAGTGTGCTGCAGCACAGAATAGAAGACTATTATCAAATTCACTTGTTTATTTATACTTGTAGGGTTTTTATTAAACCTGCTAGTTAAACTGCATATCCTTAGGGCCTGAAAATGTAAAATATCAGAGACTACAGAAAACTATCAAATCACTGCTTTTAGTTAAATCTGCAGAGGTTATGCCCTGGATATGTTGTGCTGTTCAATTCTGCATTATACCTGCCTGGTGAAGCACAGTATCCTAAATAATGCAAGCATTACAGTGCATTTTATATTTTGCTTTGGCTTTGGCAAGTATCACACCTCTACGGCAATAAGAATATTTTCAGTTTGTTGTAGCTAGTATTAACGCATACCTCGCATCCACTGCCATAATGATAGCACTGTCTTAACTCCATGCACTGCCACTGCAGACACTACTACTGCAGATATGCAGCCTACAAGCACACTTACCTTGATTGTTCTGAATATATACTGTGGCCTTTCTGGGTCTGTCTTTTTTTCTTTGCATATACTGGATATATGCACTGCCTTAATTACCATGTGCATGATGTATATGAAGAGTGGCTGGAATATTTCCAGGCTAAGACTCTTTTCAAAGCAATAGTATATTTCTGTTGTATTATTTTCTTCTCTTTGTCTTAGGTATATCTTTGAGATGCACTCAATACTTGGCAGCCACTTGAATATTTTTAGATCTGACTGAATAATTATTGACGGGGTTGAAGATTCTCCATCCATTGTATATAGCTCTGTGTACAGCATGGATATGATTGCTATGCGTCTAGTTGTTATTTGCTTTAAAAATGCTCTTTTCCCTATTTTCCCCTCTTTTATTTCACTCTCCAGGAGAATGCACCCGTTGTTTAAGAATATGTCTTCCTCCTTAGAGGTGTTGTCTGCGAAGTATCTGCCTAGAATGCTTTCTATCGACAAAGAGGTCTCTCCCATGAGCATCATCCTTCTGCTTGTGTGGTTTGCTTGTGTGTACCATTTGCACAGAACTGCCGTGTCTTCATGCGTGCAGAAAATGGACAAGCACAGATCGTGTGTTTTTATGGTTACTACTGAATTTTCTGCCTGGAAGTGGAGTATCTCGTGCTTGTTAATTACATACTTCCAACCAAATACCATCTCACACACAATAATTGTGTTAACATAGACCTGAAAACTACCTCGCAGTGAATTGCACCCAGCCCGGAAACTTGCAAAAAAACTGCGCCATGGCTTCTTCTCCTTTTCACTCTGAATCACAAACCCTATCCTATTTGGGATAAGCTTTCTTTTTATACACACCTCCTCTGCTGCCATTGCAGTTTCCTCAAGGCCCGGTCTGTACTCATTTGTTATTTTTCTCCTGTGCCTCTCAAGTTCTTCTGATGCTAAGTTGGATAAAGTCGCAACCTCCTTTGTAATTCCTGTGGATATTGCATTCTCCACTGATGTGCACTGATGGTCCTTTATGGTTTGCATCCACAAGCAAATATGCGCATGGTCTGTTGACACTTTTTCCATTGACTCAACTTCTTTGAAAATTGACTTCAACAGGGAAAGTGTTAGCTTGTTTGTTTGAATAGAAAAGCTTAGCTTATACTGTGTAAAGTTCACTTGTTTTTCGTATATCTGAAACTTTCTCTCCAACTCATTCTGTCCTTGTCCTGGTAGTTCTGTCTTCATGAATGCCTGCAGTGCATCATATCTTAATCTTGCCTGTTTATAGTCTGCACATGCCTTCTTGATCATATTCCCAATTGTGGAGTCAAGTGAGATTGATTCTGGAATTGAAGGGGGCATGAATATGTGGCTGTATTTTAGTATTCTGCTGTGGTTAAGCTTCTTTGTGGGCACTGCCCTTACATATATATCTGACTTTTCAATTGTCTCTATGGAGTGCACATACTCCATGAATGCTGTTCTGAGTTTTTCTATCTGCTGCTCAAGTGCTTTTTTCTTCTTCTCGTATGCTTCAATGTCTTTCTTGAGGATCTTCATCGATTCATATGTTCCTTTTGATCTTTCCAGGAAGCCAATTCCCTCTTCGCATGCACTCTCCAGGGAAAGACCCATTGTTTCTAGGAACAAGGCGCTTTCTTTTTCTTCTACCATGCTTAAATAAAAAACCATCACACGGCAGACTATTAATTATCGATTCGTAAATGCAGTCATTTCACATCTATGTGCACTGTGGATGCAAAGTCACTGTGCATACCCCTCACTAGAATATGCATAAATTCTTTGAAAACAAGCACATGTCTTTGCTGCCAATAAATCTATGCGAAAGCCTTTTACAGGATATAACTTAAATATAACTTTAATAATCTGAAGATGTTCTTGCATGCTGCATAATATGGAGAATGGTTAAATAGTATTATTTATTAAGCCTGTGGTAATTACAGTGCAGTTTCTGCAGAGAATATTTTTACTACAGGAAGTACTTTATTTGCACTACAGCAAGGCATGCGATTTAAATATTATCTACACGATTAGGTCTAAGTATATATGCATCTTTGCAGATACTTTGTGATTTATCCATGCCATTCGCACTAATCATACTTTTTATCCTAAAGAACCCAATATCCTGCTACTCTTCTAGATAGCCTATTCTAATATCTGTTATATTTGTTGCATATACGGTATATTTTATAGCACAATACAGGCTACATTCTCTGCGTGCATAAAATCACGGGCATGTGAAGTATTTGGGCTGCTCTTCTAGTTATCAAGTGTTTCAAAGTCCATGCTATGGAATAAGTCGGGCTGCTCTGCAGGCTTCTCTGGCTCTGGCACTGCCATCTCTGAGAACTTCTTGTGCATGTACGCAAGGGCTTTATCAGTTAGAAATCCTGTTCTTGCTGAGAATACTCGTTGTGTAAACTCTGGGGTTTCTTTGATTTTCTCATAGACTTCTGGGTTGTCCATGATGACAAATGCCTTTGACACATTCTTCCACATGTACACTTGATACTTGTACGCCTCTTGGTCTTTTGTTGGATTGTATCCATACTGCACCCATAGCTTCTTCCATGGGCCTGTGGAGTACGTGTATGCAATGCATGCCAGAATATTTTTCACAGAAGACCATTTCCATGCCTGGAAGTCTTTCTGGTGCTCTTTAAAGTACTTCTCCAGGCCCTTAATTGGCCACACCCGCCTCTTTTTGAATGCAAGCATAAGAACCTCTTTGAACTCACCATACCGCACACCTATCTGCTTTTTTACACTTTTCTCTATCGCCGGATCTGCTTCTGGAACCTCTTCCTCTATGCGAATCTTTTTTACTAACTGCCTTCTTTTCTGCGTATTTTTAAACTCCTTGAAATTATAGTATTTGAAGACTCCTGACAGAGTGGTCACAGGAACAGGATAGAAAGGCACTTCATTGCTGCTGGTGTGCCTGTTGAAATACTTTGCAAGCTCTGTTGTTATGCTCCCTTCCATTCTCTCGCCCATTTCCTTGTAGAACGTAAGTGACTCATGTGGCATGGGAATGTAGAAGTCTGAGAGTATGGGCTGCAGATGCATGTCCACCTGGCCGTATATAAGCACGGTGTCACCCTCCTTGCTTGCCACATACATATTTGCATCTGTCTTTCTTTCTTCAAGCCGGATCTCTTTTTTCTGCGGTGACTCACGCAGGTGAAGAGACTCTCCTGTCCACACGTACCCATCGCATCCACCAGGAAGGGTAATTAAAGAGAGACTTTTTAACTTTTCCTTTGCGAATAAATTCCCCATATGAATAAAAAAATCCAGAGTAAATATTTATGCTGCAAAACGCACTGCTTGGAATGAAGAAAGGAAGAGGCGCCCTATCAAGCTACCGCCCAAATGCATCCAGCTTTTTTTCGTTTGCCTCCACGCTAACATTCTTCTCAGTTGTTCTGGGCATAAAATGGGTGGTTTTAATATATGCCATGTACTACATTATGGCATGCAAGAAGATTACTCTATACTATCAGCCGACTGAGCACAATGCCTTTATTGTGTCCAAGCTGAAAGGTCTAGAGCGTGTCTTCTATCCGCATATTCTGTGGATCCTTCCCCAGATACAGACAGTTTCGTACTTCGTGCGCACGCCTCGGCACCATAAAAGCACACAAATAGAAATAGTTCAGGATGACGGAGGTTCTTTTGTCATTACCGTATACGAGCCTGAAGTGCCAGCCACTCACACGGTTATTACACTTCATGGGCTAGGCGGCTCTGCAAATTCAAAGAACGTGCGGATACTTGCCTCGCATCTTCTTAATGAAGGGTATCGAGTGATTGGGCTAAGTGCCAGAGGAACAATTAAAAAGCTCCGTACTCCTGAGTTTTTTCATATAGGCTGGAACAAGGACCTGGTGCGTACTTTTAAGCATGTTCTGAGCACGTATACGGGAACTGTCTCTGGCATAGGATTCAGCCTGGGTGGCCACTGGCTGACAAAAACATTTGGCGAGATGGATCTTCACTTTACACAGGAGGAAATATCCCGGATAAAAGGGGGCATGGCCATCTCCATTCCTTTTGACTTTGTAAAGATCTCTGAGTACATGATGAAGCCCATCCCCAGGCGCATATATAACAGAGAGTTTGCCAAGAAAATACATAGATTTATAGACAGAAATAGAGAGCTCTATGAGGAGCACGGGTACCCTGTGTCTGCCCTTCTGAAAATGAACTCAATGCATGAGCTAGACACGTCTTTTACAGCAAAGGTCTTTAACATACCGGACCTGGAGGAATATTATTACAAAGAGTCCTGTGTGCGGGTTATCCACAAAATTAGAAAGCCATTCTTTATACTTAACTCAAAGGATGACCCAATTGTTCCTTACTACACGATTCCCATAAAGGAGTGCGTCCAAAGCACTCACGTTATACTTGGCTTAACTGAGCGAGGCGGGCATATGGGGTTCCTTGGATACTCCAACCACAAAAGCTATGCAGAGGAGGCAGCCATTGAATTTATATCAGTGATATCTTCAATGTAGAGGCATGCATGATGCATTTACTGCAGTAGTTCTCCATTCTGTCGGTTAATAAAATGCATATCCCTAAATCATGCAGTTTCTAGTCTTCAAGTTTTCTTGGTTTTCATAGATGCATAAATAAAACCCTTCAAATTTATAATTTATCCTGCAGACTTTCTAGTATAACATATTCATAAAAAAATCATATTTTATATTCATTCCTACAGAATATTCCAAAAACCACTTCTGCACACTCCCTATACAATAATAGAGCATAAATACTATCTGCATATTCTAACCTATTTCATCGTATATTTCTTGCATGTAATTTATAAATAGTTTCCTGCAATTCTCATGGAGTCTGTCATCTAAGCATAATGAACGCACAAAAATTATATCTAGATGTTTATTATTGCTCTATGGCATACCCAATCTGGGTTAAATTCGTTCCTATAACAGGCATCTTTCCAACTGCCAGGCACGAAGACGGATTTAGCAGATTATCCATTGACCCATCCACAATTGCATCCCGCATGAATGTGTACGCTGTTTCAAATGATATTTTCTGCATTGGTACTCCGACTGTAGAAAAGGCTCCTCTGCTGAAGGGAATGATTGTGCCCGTGTGCGTCATGTAGTCAGCAATCAGGGACAGATGCCTATAGTCCACTCCAATTCCATACACGTCAAACACTGCAGCAATTTCCCGAATAATGGCAGACCTTGCTGCCTCCACGCCAAGCACGTTGTATGTCTCCCATATACTGTTGGAGCGTGCTGTTTCCACATTGGCCAAGTCGCACAGAAGGCTCTCCGATCCAACTCGGTCGAACAGAGAGTGTAGCCCTCCCTGCTGCACAACGTACTGTCCCTCGCCGTAGCTGCAGTTCTCGTAGCTGACGCCTGTTTCAATGTACATCGCACCAAGGATGCTTTCAATTCTTGGGAGGTACAGTGTTCTATACGCAACGCTTGCATGGAGTGTCACATAAACCTTCTCTCCGTCGGATGTGCACGATGGCTCTCGTACATGGTCTGCACAGCCCTCCTCGCTTACTTCAGCAGGCGCCATCTCATCTTCCTCTCCGCTCTTCTCACTTGCATCTGCAGACACTTCTGACTCGGATTCAGACTCAGAGCTTTCTTCCTCGTCTGTGTCACCCTCCTTCATCTGCGCAACATCTTCCTTTATTTCGCGTGCTGTTTCTGTAATTTCCTGGTGTGAGAGTGACTTTAAGAAGGCCAGCATACTGCGGCTGAATTTAGAGAAAAAGTCCCTCCGTATGGCTGTCTCCACAGCCAGCACTGCTCCAGGCACAGGCGTAGCCACAATGTTCAACTGCCGCACAAGGTCTCCATTGTGCATAAATACTTGCTCATCTACACTGATGTCTGTTAAAAGCGAAAGAACAGACCTGCGCCCAGATATGGTAAGTGCTCTTTCCTCTTCCGGTGTAGGAGGCCTGTGTGCTTGAACTGTTATAACAGGAGTTTTAATCTTCTTTGTGGCGTGCATAACAATCTCCTTCAGACGCGGCATACCAAGGGTCACGTTTTTACCTCCCACACCTGCCAGGTGGAATGTATTCAGTGTCATTTGTGTTGAAGGTTCTCCCACACTCTGTGCTGCCAATATACCAACAGCCTCTCCTGGGTCTACAGATGCCTGTGCATATCTCTTCCACTCTGTTCCCTTTTCCACTGCCTTAGCTGCATTTATTGATGCCAAGTACTTCTCAGACACTCTTCCTGGGACAGACCGTGCGTTGTACAGATCTCCCGCAGTTAACCCTGCAGCACTTGCATTCCCTGCACTTTGTAAAGACCCACTGTCTTTAATGCCTGTATTTTGTCTCTTCTGTGAGGGGTTTTCTGCAAAGAACTCGTGCTTATGAAGATATGCGGCTTTTTCTGGGTGCACGCCGTCCTCTCCGTATACCATCTGTATTACAGATCCAGTTGCATCTCGGACTGATCCATCCACCTCCACGCGCAGGCCTTCCAAGTGCTTGATCAAACATCTTTGCAGATAACCTGATCTGCTGGTCTTAACGGCCGTGTCAATCAGCCCTTCTCTTCCGGCCATGCAGTGGAAGTAGAACTCCTCTGGATGCACACCTGTCAAGAACCGCTGTGAAATAAATCCGTGCGCACGGGGTGTTGGCTCAAGCGGGCAGAACGTAGGCAGTGTCCTTCCGGTTGGCATCAGTGGCACACGCAGTCCTTCCAGCTCCTGCTGACCCAGCATGGCCACAATCTGCCCTAAGTTAACCAAGCTCCCCTTTGCCCCAGAGATAACCATGGCGCGCATGTTATTCCGCAGTCCCTGCACACTCAGTCCACTGCCTGCTGTTTCCAGAACCTGTGATGCACAGTCGCTTGTGGATGCGCGCATTTCTGCGTCTAGGTCTTTCTTCTCTGCTGACACTTCACCGCGCCCTGCAGCCCGTGCTGTGTCCTGGAGGTATGTCATATTAGACCCCATGTAGCTGCACGAGACAGTACTTCCTGCCACTAGGCCCTCCTCAATCTGGACGCGCCGCTGCTTCTCTGCCTCTGGCCTAACCACTAGATCATCCATTGTACAGGAGTGTCCGCGGACTATTAAAGCCCTGTTGAACAGCCGGCCCAGCGCTGTAAGCAAGCTGTTTGCAGCCCTGCCTCCATACCTCTCATGCACTGCATGAATTAGGCCGTATGAAGCTGTGCCGATCTGCGACTTATCTAGGGCACCAGAAATCACAGTGCCGTTACGCAAGATAAAGTCGTCGCCCAATTTAGTTCTCGCTGCAAGGGAGATGTCCATCCTTAGATTCTGCATGACACCTGTAACGCACTGTGCTCCTGTGTAGAGGCGCGCTGGGCGCAGGATTGCTGGCTTCTCTAAGACCCATCTTCTGTGCTGCTGGATTTCCTCTAAGGCAGTGACGAGCATCTGTGCGTATTCGTCGCGCGGGAGGAATATGCACCGCTGCAGGAACAGAGTTCCCATAACCACGTGGTCCTGGACGTGCCCCCGAACGGGTGCTCCGTTTGTTGCAGAAATAAAGCACTTGTCTGTGGCGCATATCTCTTCTGCCTCCACCTGCGCCACAATGTTCTGTGGACAGTGCACGTTCATTTCGTCCCCATCAAAGTCTGCGTTGTACGAGTTACAGTTCACGTAGTGTAGCCTAATGGTTCTTTCCCGTGGCAGAATGCGCACACGGTGCCCCATCATACTGACTCTGTGCAAGGACGGCTGTCTGTTAACAAGAACGTAGTCTCCTGTTCTCATGTGCCTCCAGACACGCCGTATAGACAAGCTCGAGAGCGGCTGCAGAGGGCCCTGCACATGCACATCTGCATCTGTGCTGGCGTGTGCATTGAAAGATGCTGCAGTGAGTAGCTGTCTAGCAATGTGCTCTCTCTTCTCTGGTGTTATATGCTCCAGACTGATCATCTTTCCTGTGGCGTCTTCTACAAATTCTGCCCCTGGGTACACTGGCCCGTTCTCAACTGCCTTGCGAAGTGCTTCTATGTTTACAGGAGAGACGCCTTCTGGGACTGTGAGCTTCTTTGCAAATTCCACTGGAAGACCCACTTCGTGGACTGCAATTGCAGGATCTGGGGAAATAACAGAACGTGCAATGTAATTCACTCTCTTTCCCATAATGTGCTTTCTGAACAGCCCATCTTTCTTTTCAATGATCTGCCGCACACCAAAGGCTTTGGCCTTGTCAGACTCGCGCGACGAAAACAGCTCTCCAACTGCATCCTGCAGGCGTATGTACGAAGATGTGATGGCTTTTGATGATTTGTCTTGCAGATTAAAGAGATCCATTGCTATCCGAATGATATTTTGGTATATCCCTGTCTTCAAGCTGGGAACAATAGCATCTGTCGGCAGGCGGGAAGCCGGTCTGCTCTGGTTTGAAGTCACAGCGACTGCCTCAATAAAGAACATTGGAATGAGAAAGTTTGCGCCCTGCAGCTTCTGGTACATGCCAGAAAATAGCTCGGACAAAACAGCCTCCTCATTCTGCGTGAGTTTCTGAATAATCTGAATGGCCTCAACTGGAAGAAGAAGCTCACCCCGAGAGACTGGGACGCCCTCTTTTGGTCTGTGCTCTCTCTCCACTGAGATTCGCATAGACGAAAGCGTGATCTTTTTCTCAGACTCACCGCACCAGAGGCATGCTCTTTGGGGCGTGCTCAGAAAGCGCGTACGGAGGTTGTGCGTTGTATTCTCTGGCAGATCAGTGCTTGGTGTATTCTTCAAGGTCTCAGTGAGCAGCTCCTGAATCTTATCGTACTTTTTTCTACGAAGAAGTTCTCCTGCTTTGCTGGCCTGTATTTCGTGCCCGCACCGTGCAAGGTGCATTTGTGCTGCTGCACCGGCAGCCTCGTCCTTTCCCATTCTAAAGCGGAAGCACCCAAGGCATGTTTGCCGAATAAGGCGTGCCAGTGTATCGCACGTCATTGGGTTGTATACAGGAAGGGGCAAATCTATGTGGCCGAAATGCCCTGGGCATGCATTGCCTCTCTGTCTGCATGTACCACAGGCTTCGCTTATATCTGATGATCCCAGCCGCTGGTCGTATAGACCGCCTACTATGGCGTGTCCCAGATCATCGTATATCTCTGAGTCGACTATTTTAAGGACACTTTGGTTTTTAATTTCCTGCGGTGTAAGCATATGCAGGTGCATTCTTTGTGCTCTAAACAGAAGCGGTCTTTCCTTGTTCATTTTCTAAAAAAATATTTCAGAGAATTTATGCATTCTTTGCTGTAGAATGTTAAGGTGCCACGGACTTTCAGCTGACAGAGAAGTATAATTTATTTTATGCAGTAAGTCCCTCTAGTGCCATCTACATGCGCTTGATGAGTCAATAATTTCAATATTTTGTTCATTCTATTTTTGTGTATATATACTATGTCTTCTACTGCATCTTTATATATCTTTGATTGGCTGGGTCTTATTTAGCTGATATTCAGTGCACCCTAACTCATGGCCATTTCTGCCAGTCCTGGGGACAGTTCGGTTGTGGTAATTAAACCTGCGATAAATAAATTATTATTCTGTTCTTTATTTATGTCACAAAGCATCGACGTAAGTGGGAGGTACACAGAGACAGGTAATATTCTGCAGCTGGAATATGCCAAGAAGGCAGCTGCAAAAGGGCACACCACAATAGGCATAGCATACAAGGACGGGGTTATCTTGGCGGTGGAGAAGAAGGCGTCTTCAAAGCTTATTGACATTAAGAAACTTATGTTCATTGAAAGTCTTTCGGATGGATTTGCAATGGCATACACGGGCCTTGGGCATGATGCCTTTGTGCTTAAGCACGAGCTGAAAAGGTACTGCATGCAGATCCTGGAGTCTCGGGAGAGAGAGCCTCTGGAGGAGGAGATGCTTGACCAGATTAGATCCTACCTGCTGCACTTCTCATCATATATGTCGTGGAGGCCGGTTGGCTGCGAGTTTCTGCTTTCTTCGCAGAACACGCGAAATGTGAGTCTTTTCCACATCGATGCATCTGGCGCAGCCAACAGATGCCGGGCATATGCTGTTGGGCTTAATGCACAGGCTGCCAAGACTGAGTTGGAGAAAATTCACCAGGACATTGCCACACGTGATGATGCAGTGCATGCAGCCATTAGAGTCTTGCATCTTTCAAAGGATGAGCTCTCTGAAGGATCCTTTGTAATTGAAATGGTAGAAGTGTCTAAAGAAGAGGGAATTAAGAGAGTGTCAGAAGAGGAAATAAACTCTCTCTCTGCAGGGTTTAACAGTGAGCACAACTAGTTGCTAAACAAACACCATCCTGCGCTATAGCGATTCTGGTTATAATAAATCATATTCATTATGCCTTCTCACTGTATTATAGACTGTGCATATGCTTGGCACGCACTTTACAGAAGTACAATATGACAGAAATACTACTTTGCATTCTTCTGAGTTTGCAGAATTTCACTACTCTTCTATTTATATTTTTGACCGCATGGAGTGGCTATAAAGGCAGTTAATTATGAAATTCTTGGGAGGCTAATTTACTGCGTATCTGTGCTTGCTTTCACTCCATATACTCGTGTGCTTAAATAGGGGCATGTATTCTTTACACGTATGCACACTATCAAAGTGATTGCGTGCGAATATTAAAGCAGATAACGCCACTCTATGTGGTAGTTTGTGGATGTGGGGTTTGCATATTAATGCGCAGTCTTAATGGCTCGCACTTTATTTATGTTTCTTGATGAGATATCATATCTTTTTCCAGAAAAAACATCTGCATTCGGGCTTCTATGCAGATGCACAGAAAATGGCATCTTGCCGGTAGTGCTTGCCTTTTACCTCTGTTTGCTCTTTGTGGGCGTATTTTGCGCTCTCTATTCCAGTTAAAGGTGCCTGCAGCTGCTTGAATTATATTCGATATATTTTTTATTTGTATATTATGTTTAGTGGTAAAGACGGACTATTCGCTTTGGACAAGGGGACAACCACAGCCTCTTTCATCACAAAGGATGGAATTGTGGTGGCTGTAGACTCTAGAGCCACATCAGGGTCGTACATTGCATCGCAGACTGTGAATAAAGTCATCCAGGTTAACAAATATTTGCTTGGCACAATGGCAGGTGGTGCTGCTGATTGCTTCTACTGGGAGAGAGCGATGGGTGACTATGCGATGAAGCATGAGCTGAAGTATGGGGAAAGAATACCTGTGGCAGGGGCTGCAAAGTACCTTTCTGCTACACTGAATGCGTATAAAGGAAGAGGTCTGTCAATAGGAAGCATGGTCTGCGGGTGGGGGTCAACTGGGCCTGCCATCTACTATGTGGATGACTCTGGAAACTGCATAAACGGCAAGCTATTCTCAGTGGGATCTGGGTCTTTGTTTGCATATGGTATTTTGAACCCTGGGTACAGCTATGAAATGGAGAAGGAGGATGCAATTGAGCTTGCAAGGCGAGCAATCTTCCATGCTGGGCACAGTGATGCATACTCCGGGGGAACAGTGAACATCTACTTCATTGATGAGAACGGATGGACTAAAATAGACTCACAGGATGTATCTTGCTTATATGATAAGTATATGTAATAATAAATATTCGTATTGCATGAGTGTTTAGGATTTGCATGCGGTGCTGCTTGCTGGCTGCCTTGATTTAGATCTTCAGATGCACTTCTACGCTCTATTGCTATCGTTTGCGTTTATCTTGATAGAAAAGGTGCATGGATTTTCATGGTACTTTTTGGCCTTGAATCTGATTTATCTTTGGCTGGTATGGAATGAACCCCTCATAGTATACGGAAAGAATTCTGAATACAGGTTTGAAATAAAAATATAAAGGCTTCACTTTTTATTCATTCATCTTTGAAGATTGAAGGCTTTTTAAATCAGATCTTGCCTAAACAATAACTTGTGTTTGGTGGAAATAAGAGCAGCATGGGAGAGAGTGCTACTTTGCGCTGAACCAGGTGAGCGCATGGAGCGCGCTGTGAGATATTTGTTCTAAGAAAATTCATAACTATTATGTAATCTGGAATATTAAACTTAAAGGGCCTAGGGTAATAGGAAGCTGAAGTAGAGAGTGTGTAAGAAACTACAAGAACACAACTTGTGCTAGGCAAAGACGTATACAGATCTACAATGTACAATAGATTTGTCTTGCATTTCTACTAAAAACCCAGAGTGCTGTGCAGAATTGTCTATATATTTATTTATGCGCAGCACAATTATATGGTAGTTATGAAGAGACCAAACTATTCGAAGGCGTGCAGGATCTCATTAATTATTTATTTTGGATTTTTTGTTTGTCGATAGGGAATGGAAGAAGTTAAGAGTGAAAAATGTTTTTCTAGAATGCTGTTGCTTCTAATAAAAGTCGTGAACTCTCTAATAATTCCGTTTGACATAAAAGCACTGCTTGTTATCGGTCTAGAATATGTCTCTGCCGGCTTGCATAGAATTCTGCAGAAAAAAGAAGAAAAAGAGACACACAGCAGTAGCGCAGAGGAACCTATTCGAAAAACAGCAGTTATGCTAGATGGCACCAGCAAACACGGGGTTATTTTGAGGAAAAAGCTTGCAGAAGAAGGATATTCTGTTATATATCCAGACGAAAACGGCATTTCAGAAGAAAACATGATAAACATTCCAATTAAAATAAGAAACGAAGCATCCATTAACCTTTTTGTCAAGAAAATATCACTGTATGGGAGAATAGACCTGCTGGTATTGAACTCTGCAAAGCGCAGCATATCTACGCAGGTCAAAATCCGGCCAATAAAAGGCCTTGAGAAAAAGATTATTCCTTCAAAGGACAAAAAAGGATTCATCAGTAAGAATGAACTCTACAAGGAAAAAAATAGAGTTCTATTGGAGAAAGACTCAAATGCAAAGAAAAACTATCTATTCAACTTTCTTCTGATTCGAGGTCTTGCAGAAAAGCTGAAAGCTGGGGATGGAGTGGTTGTGCTTTGTATTGACAGAATTTTTATGATAGCTGACAAAGCCCCATCCATGCTGCCAAGCTACTTCTTCTCATATTGCCACAGCCAGCTGCTTGCTCTTTTCCTGGGAATTGGCACCAAGTCCCGATACACCTACCTAGACGTGCGGATAGTAGGGAGCTGCTTCCTGACCGACCAATGGACATCTGCAGCTATAGGCTCCATACGCCAAAAGAGAAGTGAGTCGGTTCAATACTTCAATGGTTCTACAGAGGAAAAGATTGATGAAAGCTACACAGACAGAGCAAATGACCTGTGGGAGAATGCAGAGATGGTCTCCTAAGCGCAGCTAGAGGTACAGTACAATAGAGGATTGGTGACTGGCTGTGCTAAGGCCTGCACTTCGCAGAATGTATAGAATTTCATGCACCCGCATTCTTTCTTTTCAATATCCTAGGCAGATAAAATAAATCTGTTATACTGCACTTTTCTATACTGTAATATGCTTTTTTATATCCAGCTTGGAATTACAGTACTGCATTTTTCAATATACTTTTGTCTATCTTCCCACAATGGAGCTAGTTCTTTGTGGCTGTCTTTTCTGCCTGCATTATGGTATATTTAAATTTAAAATGGCAGATTCCTTGCTTTAGATGATCTACAATTTTATCATAAAACCGCATGCGTACTACATGTATACTTTGCATAGACTTTATATTTTCAAACAACAAATCTTCTAGCAGAATGCAACTAACACTACGTATTTAACGCGCATTCATAATATAAGTAGAAAATAGCAGAAACAAATGATTACATTAAAATTCACTAGACTAGCAGGATATTCCACACCTGTGTACTTTAAAGCAGTAATTTTTAGAACTTTAAATAAGTTTATATTTGGCTTTATTCATTTATAGCAAATGCTTTTTCTATTATAAGCCACTCAAATTAAGAAATACCACTATTTTCAATTAGAGGAATTTCTTTGGTATAGAATAATAGAATAGCTCTAGTAGTTTTTCTACTATGATTAATAGGGATATCAATCAATTATATGCCATGCTCTTGCAAATCCATCAATATATCTTTTACTATAGCATAAGACACAAAGGCTGTTTAAGAAGTGCTATTGATTTGGAATTGCATAGCAGTTATTTAGCTGCCGCACGGCATACTGCAATATCTGTAGATTCTGTATTAGAATTAAGCCATCTTTTACACCGGATATAAAAAGACGCAGCTATAAGTTTTAGTCTTTTTATGAACTACGCAATTTCTTTAAACCAACTATTTATATGCCATTGCAGGCCAAAATGCGCTTTAATAGGATATTCTTGCTATTTCAGGATGGTCTAGAATTGGGTTGACAATTCTCCACTGCTCCTGTATCTCAGAGAGCGGAGAAAACCCACTGCGCTGTGACTCAAATATCAATTGGGTGAATAGATGCTCGTATGCATCAATCCGGTCCTCGCTATTTGGAATAGCAATGTTTATCTTTTTTGCTAGCTTCTTTTTGTACTTTATTTCTATTGAAATAGACTCCTTGGGTGTTATTTTTATCTTTATTTTTCCTGTTATAAGACTAGAAGGATTCATTCTCTTTGGCTTCTCAGTATCATCAGCGCTTTCCTCTGATACGTCTACGCTTTCATCTGTGGATATGGAATATGTTTCTTTTGGGCTTGGAGTTCGAGAATCCTCTGTTTTTGAGGGTTCAGTACCTACAGCACCCTCTTCACTCTTCTCAAGGCTCTTTATTATGGTTTCCAGCAATTCTGGATTCTCATAGTCCTTTGAGCTGGTTTCCTGCTTGGCAATGAAAAGAATTGCGGATGGGCTCATCATTAAAACCACTGCAACAAAGTGAGAGGGCATTTTTTTGCCTGCTGTCATTTTCAACGGTATGTCCCAAGGACCCTTTATCGTTGTTTCTGTCCGAATGAATGTCTCTTTCACGTCTTCATTAGTGGGCTGGCCCTTTTCTGCAGAAGACAGCTTTGAAGTCTTAAGATCCTTCACTACTCTGTTCAAAGAGGTCTCACTGTGTGTTGCTCTCACCTCCTTTGGTATTTCATGGGCCTGGGTTATCACATTATAATACTCTGAATACACTCCAAATACAACCTTTTCCTTGGAAAGCGACTCTATTTCCTGAAGAATTGAGAGCCTTGTGTTGTTTCCAGCTAAAACAGTTGCCACTGCCAATAGCAGGTGGTTCTGAAGAACATCTCTGCAGGCGCCAGATGTATTATAGTAGCTCTCTCTTCCCTCAACTCCAATTGTTTCGTTGAAGTATCCCTTTACGCCTTCAATCCAGCCCGGCTGAATAAGCTTTTTTAGAATGCTTTCATTAAATATTCCTCTGTACTTAACAAGCACATTCTTAAACAGATAGTGGTCGACACACAAAAATACATCAGAGTCATCTGACATGCATGCTTTCAGCTCATTAAATGTGTCCAGAGAGACCCCAATTGGCTTTTCTATAAGCACAGTTGGAAGAGGCCTATCCCTAAACTGTCCGCTTTTTATCTTGTCCTGAATGCTTTTCAGTATGCCTGGATATGTCTCAGGGGGCACGGCCAGATAGAAGTAGACGCGCTTCTGAGACATATCCGCATTATTTGCTATTTTGTATATATTCTCAACCATCTGATCGTACTCTCCGCTGTAGTACTCTATCCTTTCAACTGTCTCCTTAAGGTAGGATACATTTGGATCTATTCTGTGTATAAACTCTTTCAGAGTTAGGCTACTTCTCGCATATCCTATAATCCGAGGTATGTATATATTGTTGTTCTTCAGAATATCACTCTGTGGTAGCTTGTTTGAGAATATTCTACTTTCAGTTGCCTCCAAGTATCTCTTCTTCTCCAGAACATCAACTGGATTGGCGTGCGTAATAGGGCTGTACTTGCTTAAGTTGTGCGCAGAAGTAGAACTGCTTAGAGTGCCATCTTCCTGATCTAGTTCCCGTGCTGCATATTCTCCTCCCATGCACCTCCCGAGTGCCCTTCTGAACACTTTATTTATGGCTGGGAATATCTTCTTCTTGCTTAAGTCTCCTGTGCATCCTGCAACAACTATCATTACAAATATATTATTTCATTCTAAATAATTTCCTGTAAAAGTATAGACAAATACATGGCGCATAGACTAAGATACACCAGAAATGATTTATGCAGGAGTATTTTAATTGAAAAGCGCGTATACTAAGAAATCAAAGCATCTTGCGGCTTCATAGGGAAACAATCCTATTACAGAAGCACTTTGCTTCAAATTATAACATCTGCAACACCATGCGGATGGCTGCATCTATTTCTAGTAATATTGTAGTATAAGAAATATATGCTACTATGGCACAACCAAGGAAGTATAGTATCTTAAAAATAACAGTGTACTATGCACAATATCTTTGTGAGAGAAGAACCTTTATTGTTTCGATTAAAATATCTTTGAGTGTTACTCATTAGGATAGAACACTATATGGTGCAGATTACTTTCTTTCTATTGTATTTGTCTTTCTGCTGTATGAGTACTCATTGGCACTTAATTTGGTGGGCTTTGAGTCATACTCAATGTATAAGGCATCTTCAATTCGCAAAATATTACAGGAAGTGTTTTTGTATATAACATAGTTATATGGGAAATAGTCAGACCAACTGCAGTAGCCTGTGTATGTCTCTTTGCTAGAAAAAACTCTTTCTATTTCATGCACTAGCTTCAAAAAGAGCTCTTTCTTGCTGATGGGTCTTTCTATCATCTCATAAATAGTTTTGTATTGGATGCTCTTTTGAGGGCACTGCTGTAGGTTTATTCCAACTCCAATTACAGCAGTAGCAGAGGCCTGTTTCTGTGATACTGATTCAAGATAATTAACCAACACCCCACCCACTTTGTACTCATCCTGGCCCTGCACAAGAAATATGTCATTTGGCCACTTCACTCGAATAGAGTCAATCTGGTACTCTTTCTGTAGAATATTTTTAATTATATTTGAGACAATGATTGATACATTTTCAAAGTGATTCTCTACATTTATAAGAATAGAAAAGGTGAGTGATCCATTTGATGAGACCCAGTTAGTGCCTTCTCTTCCCTTCCCGCGCGTCTGCATCTCTGCTATTACAGCAGTTGGGACAGGAAGAGTTGCATGATTCTCCATGCAATAGTCTTGCGTTGAGGCAAGAACCTTTTCTTCTACAATATGCATGCAAGTAAAAAAAACAGATGTTATATATGCGCAATCACTAGAGGCAAAGTAAGTTGCAAGTTAATCCTTAGAAGATCTTCTTATTGCACAACAAGTATCATTCTATGATGTAACATGAAGACTGAAGCTGCATAGCCTAGAAGTAGTGGGTGAATAGAGATAACACCTTGCTTAAAGAAGAATTTTTGTTTTATGTCTTTCGGATATTGTCAGCTGCTTTATTTCTGAATTTGTCTTGATTGACCTGTTGTCTTTTTTCTGTTGCAGAATTGGATTTTTTTATACTTGAAGCCTGATTTTTGTTAGAGAAGGTCTTGCTGTTAATATCATTTTTCTTTTGCACTTCTTGCAGTATAAGAATCTTTCAAAGAAGGGGCAGTTTTCCACAATATGAAAGAGAAATTAGTACTATTGGCAGTTAGGTTTCTCTGTTCTGGATGTATAAAACTCTTTCCTTGAGGCAGCAATGTAGATTAATACTAGCCATTACCTTGTGGATTTGCCTGTCGTTCGTCTTGTTACAAGAAGATCTGCTTATACAACAAAATATCACTTTTTTGAACCAATAGTTTGAATATGCATATGTACGTTATATTGGGTGATTTTAAGTGAAATATATTGATCCCCAAATATAATCCAAATAACCAATAGAAAAAACTTACAATCCTCCTGAATTTATTCGTTATTATATATTGAAAATGATTTATTTTATTTAATGAAAATATATTCTTCCGTTATTTGGATCAAGGCAGTTGCCTTGATCAGTGTTCTAATGATGAATATATGCAGAGCAGACATGACATTGGAAGAAGTGGAGGCCACTCTACAGTTTGCAATTGCAACGGATGCAACACCTATAAGAATAAATCCAGAGGGACCTCTTAACTTCCTCCGGGGATACATATATCAGAAGATGGACTGTATGTACAACAAACGGTTTTTCTCCCCACAGATTTATATAGATTACGCTGTAGAGGAATATATATATGATTCAGAAATGAAAAGTTTCTATATCCACACTAGAGAAGAAAAAAAGGACAGAGCATATGAAGCACTACCAGAGAATAAAATGGATGTATACGCTGAAAAGTACCATAATCATCTGATTGAGCTATTTCCATCACCCACTGGGGACATAACCATAGAGACACGAGGAAACCAGTCCTTTTTTCAGTTCCTTCGGGCTAAGACAACAGAGAAACATGCATTGCAGATTCTTGCTATGCTACTCCTTTTCTCAGAGGGAGTGCATATTCCCATTGACGTCAACAACAAGAAACTGAAGGTGTATGAAACAGATAAAAAAGACAAAATATACTTTGAAGTGGACATGATCATCCCATGGTTGAATAGAGAAACAAATGAAACGAAAAGGTTTGAACAAAAGAAAGTTAAGCAAATGATCAAATTCTTCCAGAAGTATGCAACCAATCAGGAAGTACTTAGCATGATGGTGGACAAGTGCTCATACGATGAGTTTGCTACAGGAAAGTTCTTAGACAGTCCAAAGTTTCTAATTCAGTCGTACATATTCAGGTTTATTAGAACGGCAGAGCGGGCAACAGAATTTATCCAGACTGTGCACACTATGACAGAGAAGTACGCGTCTAAGACAGAAGCACCAAGCAAGGATGACTGTGTGTATGATAGACTGTTTAAGCCAGATGGGACTGAAGCAGGTTCTGACTGCATTGCCTTAATGAGGGAGGTAGAGAATGTTATGAATATGCATAAGGCCTTTCCATTTGCAGATAGCACACAGATGCCTGCATACGTATCTGTTCCTCTGTACAACCGGAAAGACAAGTTGTTTTCTACTGATTCGTTGAAAGACTACAGCAACTGTGTGGATTGCATGATTCTCTCTCTCTTCTGCTGTCTGGCATATGACCCGAATGACTTCACATATAAAACTGACCACATGGGAAATGTCTCTGAAGAGCTTGAAGAATTCTTTGCCCCAGACGAGAACAAGTCATTTGACACAACAAAGGCTAAGTTCCAGAGGGAGTGGTGCAAAGTTGTTGCAGACCTAGATGAGCCTAGCATTGCATACTGCACGGGAAGAAACGAGCTAGACTGCGGTCTTATAAACATGCTCATGGTTATTGCTGAAGTGATAAATGCTCCAGAGGAAGAAAAGAAGAAAATACTTAGGTTTTCTCAGTGTTTAAAAGAGAAGAAGGGAGACATAGAGTATGAAATATTAAATGAAATTAAAGAATACACCAAAGAACTACTTAAACGGCTATCAAAAACAGAGAATATTCAAGTCAAGTTTTCTGAGCTTACAAGTGATAACTATAATGACGAAAGATATGATCTATCTGGAGATATTACTATAACATTTGAGCATAACTCCATTCAAAATACGATAGTTTTGAGAATATCCGAAGGGCATAGTGCCATTAATATGCAGCCAACTATTATGAAATTCAAGGATGACCGATTAGAAAAAACGAATGAAATAGCAGACATTTGTAACAGTGGATCTACATTTGTTGAAAACTTGTTTTCTACATATATGGGATATGAAATACGAAAGATTGACACACCCAAGAAGAGTGAGGAGTTTATGAGGCAGCAGGTGCGCAAAACCGTGGAGAATGGCTTTGCAGACATCAATAGGCTATTATTGGTAAAGAAAATTAGCAGCCTTGAATATAAGAGGCAACTAGTCTCCTGTTCTATTATATACAGCATAGATAAAAATTTAACCCCGGCACATCCTATTGTTCGCTTTACTTCTAACATATTAGGAAGCAGTGAACTAGGTAATAGGCTTATTCAACTGGATATGCTTCCTTCAATTGCTTTTGCAGATCTGCATACTAAAAACAGCAGTAATCCCAACTATCCAAATATAAAAATCTCAGAGAAAAGATACATCGAGATATGTTCTAACCTAGATTCATTTTTCTTGATTAGTTACGTGCTAGACTGTGATGTAGATATTCTCATAAGATGGCTTAAATTCGATATAAACAATTTTTACACTAGTGGTGAGATTGAATATAATCCAATGATGCATCCTTCATTGAATAAAAGAATTTGCCAGCAGATATTCAAAGATGGAACTATGAAGTATTCTGATGAGATTGACAATATTATGATTGAAAAACACTATGAAGAGGAAGATAAGACACTAAGCATTATACACTTCATTTGGGCTGTCTATCTCGGTATTGAGGAAACCCCAAATCTAGAGCTAATTAAGGCAAACTTAGCTGCTATTCGAGAAATCGAGTTTATTTCACAAAACTGTGTTATTTTTTTTGGAGATTTTTCTATACTCTGGAATGCTATTAAAAACCTAAGAAATCTAAAGGACCAGCTATGCAGAGAAGAAGAAGAGATTAGCAGATTTAACTTCATTATGAAAAAATTTCCATGGTTTGGATGAAGATTTTTCGTATCTGAAGTATAAATCCTATTACTCTTTGAAGCACATAGTTGCTTTTCTAGCCAGAAAGGTTTTTCTGCTCATTTACAATAAAGGCTTCTCTCTAAATTATTTTTAAATAATTTTATTTAAATTATTCTTCACGTATACATTTTTTATAAAGTGGTGCTTATTCACTTTTATCTTGCAAGATCTTGGAAAATCGAAAAAACGCACATATTTAAAGAACCATCTTCCTGTAGAGGACACAGTGTATGGGTGAATATATAGGGCCATTTCCATCCTTCAAACGCATGAAGATCTTCAAATGGGTGTGTAGAGTCAGAAATCAGAGTGCTGCTGTATTATACTTGTGAGAGCTGCATTGTCACAATAAATCACACAGTAGCCCAGAAATAGTAGCTCAATATAGCCCGAATACTAAGTGAAGAGCTTTTATTATTATGGTGAAGTATCTTCGAGTAGGGCTGTTACACAGTGTTTATTTCAAATTTTGTGTTTCTTGCAGAATAACACTCGGGGTCTGGTGTTGAAGCGCAGAGGATTTCTTCATCGCCATTATTTTATTTTGGAGTCCGAAGAGTAAAAAGAAATTTCCAAAAGGGGCAATTATACCACAGAAATATATACAGATATTGTGCACTGTCTTTCAAGTTTTAGTTACTAGTCATTACGCTATAAGAGCTTCTTTCTACATATACAAAGATGCTATATATCTTTGACTCTTGCCTTTTTACTTATTTAAGAACGAATAACCAATAATCATAGATACGATTAATAAATGCCATGCCAGAATTTTCTGGAAGCTTTTTCTAAATCTAAGATCACATTGGAGAAAGTGCATAAATAGAGAAAGAAATAAATAAATTATGTCAGATAAAAGATCCAATAATATTATTTTAGAGGAAATCCCAAAAGAAGCTATAGAAGCACTTGGATATTCAGAAATTTTATGGGGGAAAAGAGAGAAAGGGGAATATTGCAAATTTGATAACTATATAAATATGAAAAATTTGGAAGAAAACAAAATGAGACAATTTTGTCTAAATGGCAAAGTATTTAAAGTAGATATTGACGTTGATGGAGTGCTAAAGAAGTATAAAAGTATGTACGCGAATAACAATGCGAATGTAGTTATTGGGAAATTCGGCGAATATTACATTCTTAAGAAGATTTTTAGCCAAAGTATTATAATTCAATCCGGTAGCAATGCAACACAGCAAGAGCTATGTCTTATATATTCGCTAGTAGGCTTGCTTGTGGCAGATACTATAATTAACAACAAGAAAAACAACCCAAATGTATTAAAGCTAAGGAATGTGATTTATAATAGATTTAGTAGGTCAAGCAATCCACCAACGGATGAAGAGAAAAACGAAATTATTCGATCCAATCTAACCCATACTGAGTTCCCAAATAACAAAAATGGTCTTCTTGATGAGATACTGGAGGGCCTTTCTATCTCTCTTGATAGCAGAGCAGATGTAGAATATATTCCGGGCTATACTAGTCTATCTAATATGCATATGTACAATTACATGGGGTTTCTTAGCTTAGTAGACAATAGTGAGCTGAAAAGGTCATTGGAGCATTTTTGTACTGTAGGCATAGAAGCTCAAGATGATGCAGACGTAGACACTTATACACTTGATGAATTATACACAGAAAGAAATGAGAATGGAGTAAGTTTAGTAGAAAAGGGCCTTCAAATTATAAACGAAAACAGCAGTACAATAATTGTGTCTAAGAACAATAATATAAGAGATAATTTAGGCATTAGTGACTCGGATATGAAAATAGTAAGAAGCATTCATAAACACTTAGACAAAATCTTGCAGGAAAGAATACTATACTTTAACCTGTTGAGCTGGCATATACCAAAAAAGTCAAATAATAGTAAGAGATTAGATAGTATCTATTACGGAGAGATCAAAGCTGGAAATAGAACAAGCATTAAAGATTTTAAGTGCCGAGTAAATTTCCAGCTCCTATTCAACATATGGAGCCCAGACCATATCGATATGCAGGAGAAGTCAATGAGTAAAATGACAGAACTATATGCTAAAATAGAAGAGGTAGAGGATAAGATTAATCAAGAAAAAGAAGAATCAGAGAAGCAAAGATATATGAAGAAGCTAGACAGTCTAAGTTATAAGTGTGCAGAAGCAAAGGATGCTTACATTTGCTTTGGCATACTAAGAGAACTAACCGATGCTCAAAAAGAGCTAATAGTTAGCCGCATAGAAGAATATGCAGAGCTCTTAGAAATAACACTTAAAAAAGGCAAGCTACATAGAGAAAGTGAAGCAAGAAAATTTTGGATCAAGGCTGCAAAAGTAGCAATTTCCGCAATTTTAACAATAGCAGTACTAGGAGGAATTGCCTTTTTAGTAGTGTTAGCACTAAAAACGAGTATAGAACAGGAAAATCTTTAAGTCTTTTTAGATGGATTTCTGAGTGAATATTTCATTAATAAACACGCTTTCTTTATACAACATATGCATTCCATTATTAATACTTTCTAGCTATCTTTACAGCAGAGAAATATGTGTCTCCTAAGGATAAGCCAGCATAGGTTTTAATTATTCTGAAAATACCATTTAAAATATATAACTAGACCAAGTCTTTTCAAATGCTTACCTAAGTCCAAAGTTTATCTTTCTGCTGTCTAGAGATGCAATGAAGATTCTAATTATATCACGAGTGCATGCCTTGGTTATGCGAGTGGTGTGCAGATAGATGAACTTCATTGTAACAAAAGCCCAAAAACACATCTTAGCATAAATCCAGAATAAGAATAAATTCTAATTGAATATTAGGAATTCTTGCAGCAAAATGCCATCTACTGCATGTTTTTGTTTATGATCAGAAAAGTGTTTGTTTGTTGTGCTTTGCGGAAAATGCAGATACATTGCTCTGTCAATATTTGCATTCATTTAAACCTAGATGCATCCTTATCTATGCATACGATCACCAGGTATATTTAAGAGGCTGTTTGTTTATTTGCATGAAGCTAGTAGGAATAACTGGTGGAGTATGCACAGGCAGCAGCACAGTTATTGAGTACATTGAAGAAAAAGGATTTTCTGTTGTAAAAAAGAAGGAAATTTGGGAGCACTTGCACACAATAAAAGGCCTGCAAAAAAATAACCTTCCCGTAGACATTTTTGTTAACGAAAAGCTTAGATCCTTAGTGAAGCCACATGTGATTGAGTACATTAAGACAAGGCAGAGCTTCTTCAGGCTCTCATGCAAGTCTGTGCTTTTTATTGACCTTCCCTTTCTATTTGAATGCGAACTGGAGGAGTACTTTACTAGCACAGTGGTAGTAACATGCGGCCCAAAGACCCAGGAAGAGAGAGTCCATAAGAAATACAGCGCAGACAGCGCCACATCTGCCCCACACAAGTCCGGCAAGTCTCTTTCATTGGAAAGCATAAAGAAAATTATACAGAGTGAGATGCCTCTTTCAGAAAAAAGAAAGAAATGCACATATGTCATAGACAATAATAAAGGAATAGAGAACACATACTGCCAAATAGACAGCCTTCTTCGCAAATTCGGAAGATACTCCTATTTCTACGTATTTATTGTCGTTGTGGCATTCACGTCAATCATACTTCCTATTCTTATTAGGTACAAAGAGAAGACCCAGGAGATCAACGTACAGATAAAGGCAGCCATAGAAAAGCTGCGCAAGAAAATCAAGAGGCTTGGGTACTAAGCATCTCTAAAGCAACAAATAAAAAGATAACTAGAATGTATGTTTATTCTTTGAATATAATTTCCTCTTCCCCTTCTTGGTCTACTGTCTTGGTTTCTGCTAGTGGGTCAGAATCGTACAGGGAAGGATAGTCGTTTTCAGTTAAGTAGTGCTTTCTTCTTATGTATTCTATTCCCTTCTTGGTAATGACATAGTAAGCGTCTCTCCAGGCAAAGAACTTTTCTACGCAGCCCATTGAGTATAAACTTCTTACTATCTTCATAACCTTAAAGTTGGCTACATTGACGTAGGGATGTGGCTTGAGTGTTCTGTCAAACTGAACCACAATACACCCTTTGTCAAATATAAATCTCTGTACCTCTTTTATTTCGTTGGTTGGAATGTGCATTTGTGCAAGGATAGTAAAAAAAAATTAACCAAGTAGTTCAAAAAGAAAATTCGCCAAATTTATGCCTCTCTAAATAGCACCTCTTTTGCAGACCAACGTCTGTTTACTAGAACCCTACAGTCTTTTCAATAACTCTTCTAATAAACATGGCCGCGTAAGCTATAGATGTCACCAAAAAGAAAATGAATAATAGCTTTAGCTCAAACACCATGAATGTGCTTTTATTTCTACAGAAAAATATTTCTTTTAGTAGGCATTGAATAAATAAAGATGCTGAATTAAAAAAACAATCCGCCGATGCCTCTTTGGAAGCTAGTTTCCTTCTATGAATTATTCAGCCAAATACTTAGATAGATTTATATTTGTGGTAAAGTTTAATTATATTTACTGTGTTATATAGCTAATATTCTAGCCGAAGTTTTTATGCCATGGGAATTGGAAGTGTTTTTGCAAACCTACTTATAATAGCTATGGTAGTACAGCTTTGTTCTTATTCTTGCGCTACGAGATCTTTTGCGTGGCTGGGTTTTCTTTGAATGGTTACTTTTTGTTATGCTAAACATAGGTATTTGCCCAATACCTCTCATCTATTTATAGCTAAAATATGCATCATCTTGATTTATGCTGCTAAATAGTGAATAAATCAGTTAGATTTATATCTAATTATTTTATATGACTGACAAAGCAGATAAAGGCACTGCAGATATGGGGCAGACGGGCAATGCATAACCAGACAAAAGAGTAGTAAAAAGCCAGCGCATATCAATCATAAAGAATTCAAGTAGCACAATGAAGTAAATGCATATGAATTTGACCACCTGAAATAGTCTATGTGTGTTTCATATGTGTATATATAGCATCTTTCAGTTGCTTCTTCTAAGCGTTCTACATGTCTTTTAAGTTATTATGTCTTTGTTTTCACTTTAATTCTGCAAGACTAGAACGTATATGTTAACAGTGCATACTTATACTGTGTGCTTTCACCATTTCTAGGCTCTTCTAGTAAATCGCCTGCGTTTCCATGCCAATGCATATCACTTAATCATTTACAGGAAAACTGTTTCTTCTCTATTTACCAAAAAAGAACCACGCAATTAGACAACCTTTTTCTATACAATAAACATTCTTTTTTCCTTCTTTCTTTCATATTCTGGCCTGGTTTCTTGTGTTTTCGAATAGCTATATCTTTTTTATTTTTACTCTCTGCACTGCATGTCTGTTTCTAAATATAAGCAGAATAGATGGTATGACAATGAATATATCCCATACACTTTAAAGTTGTTCTCGGCCATATGCGGGGTGGTGGCTCTTCATGCTTTTACCATACGCTTTGCTGAACCCCTTGAGTACCCAAGCATTCTTCTTGCGCTTTCATCGCTTTCTACCCTCATTGTTTTTGGAATTGCTCTTTTCTAGTCTTTTTGCAAGACATGCATTCTCTTTGTTTCTTCTAGCATATGGCAGGAAGAATAAGCACAAGTGCTATTATTTAAATAATGATATTCTCTTCTGGCCATATTGATAGACAGTTTGGTCCTACTCTCTTTCCATCTTCTGTAAGTGCTAATTCCCACATTATTATTAACCAAAATCTCATTATAAATAAAGGGCATACCAACTGTGCATTCTAACTCTATGTTCATTATATGGAAATCTTTAATTCAAGTGTTTATGTTTCTATGCCTTCAACTGGCATCTTTGAATATATATGGAATAATTTGCATCATTGTATTCTTATAAACACATTTAGAATATAAAGTAAATCCAAATCAACATCTAGATAATCCGATTTCGAATAAACAAGTACTTTCGCATTGTAGCATGCTTTTCCACTGCATATAATACTGTATTGCAATGCATCCAATCATAAATGCTTTAACATGCCTGCACGCAATATTCATAAAAACACATATTCATATCCAAAGAAATTGCATATAGCACATATAGAGTAAGCAATGCCCTTAAAATATTATTGCACTAAGCAGAGACTGCATGAAATTAATTAAAATATTCATTTTAGATATATAGCATGTTCTTACGCTTACTGCCATGTGTAACCTTGCATCTATTCCAGCATATACACTGTCTTGCCATATTATACTATATGCGCCCCTTAGGCATAGTCTGCAATGTGCCTATATAACCAGTACACAGAGAAGAAGTAAAATTTTATTAAATGTGTGACCAGGAGGAAATTCGTAAGTTATGGCTCTGCCAAAAAACAATATTCCAAATGATGAAGTGCAGAGGATACACAGTCTCTGAGGTGGACATGGAAATGGACCTTAATGCATTTAAAACATCATACCCTGCTCTTATAAATACAGGTAGCAAGCACTCTCTATCCATGCTGTTCCAGCATACGTCCATGCCAGAAAAGCAGCTCTTTGTTTTTTTCCCAGACAATGCATATTTCAAAGCTAAGGACATAAAGCTGTACACCTCCACCCTGGGAAAACAGAATATCCACAATGGCATAATTGTGTGCAAGGAAACACTTAAGGCGCACAGTCTTAAGGCCCTTGACGAGTCCAGAAAAGACTACGACTTAGAGCTATTCTACATAAAGGAGCTCCTATTCAACATAACAAAGCACAAAGATGTTCCCAAACATGTTCTTCTGACAGACGAGGAGAAGAAAAGCGTTCTAAAGGAGCGAAAGGTAGGAGATGCACAGCTCAAGAAGATTCTAGTGGATGATCCTGTTAACAGATACTATGCAGGTAAAAGGGGTCAGGTTTACAGAATAATCAGAAATTCAGAGACTGCGGGTATTTCAATAGAGTACAGAATAGTAGAGTAAAAATAAACTAAATATTATAACGAGTCTAGGCCCTTGTGTGTGTATATTTTGCTGACTGTGTGGAAAAGCTCAGTAGTTTTGTATAGATTGTTATTCCTTCTTTTTTTTTATTGCATATGGGACTTGTTAAGCTCTTGTTTGAATTTAAGAATTCATTAATTCCTGTGGCTGTTTCAAAGGGAATAACTTTGCTGGAGGCTGCCGCGCTGAACCCGAATGTGCCGCTACGGGGGGCTTGCGAGGGGTCTCTGGCATGCACTACGTGCCATGTAGTGCTCGACAAATCCATATACAAAAAGTGTGAAGACCCAACCGAAAGAGAAGAAGATCTGCTGGATACAAGCAAGCTCCTCACATCCACATCCAGGCTTGGGTGCCAGGTAAAGGTCACTCCAGAAATGGAAGGGACCATAATTAAAATCCCAAATATTAACAAGAATATAATCTAGCTGCGTATAAAACGAACTTTAGAGCTGCTGCTGCAAAATTATTTATGAATGCAAAGAAGAACAAAACACTCAAGCAGCTGCAGGCAAGAATAGCAAGCGAGTCTCCGCTCTACACGGCTCTATTCAACAGAGTTTCAGTAAAGCCGCAGCTGCAGCTGTGCGACATCACAGGGCTACCTGCAAAGTATGTCTGCCCTAAAACAGGCCTGCAGTATAACTCTTGCAAAGTATACAAGAAGATCCGGGAAATGCCAACTGAAGCAGCACAGACCCTTGGAAGCATCCGACAGCTAGGAAAAGAGCTTTCCACACTAACAAAGAAATAAATCTACATAAACTTCAGATTTACCAGCCATGCACAGAAAGTCATAATGAAAAAGCATAAAAGTAGTGGAATAAGTGATTTATTCAAGGCTTGCAAGAACACTGTCTAGCTCCTTCTTGAAGGCGGCGCTAGCAAGAAGCTCTTGTTTCTTCTGCTCCTTCTCTTCGTTTTCTTTCTGAACAACAGAAACTCTCTTTATTCTCTCGTTCTCAAACTTCTCTAGAATGCCTGCGTTGGTCCATCCCATACGTACGCAGATTTCTCCAAGAGTGCATGTCTTTGTGGATGGGTTCAATTTGGTCTCTGCAAGAACCTGTGGAACTATAACTCTCTCCTGTAGTTCGTACTCCATTGGAATTCCGTCGTATGTCTTTAATCTGGCGAAGTCAGCTGCGCCCTGTGCTCCCTTGTACTTAAGCATTCCTCTAACAATTCTCTTGAAGCACTTGGATGGCTCCTTGTAGTGGAATGGTCCTTTCTTTGGGTTTACCAGGCATCTCTTTCTCTTCTTATCCTTATATATACTTACCATTCGTTCAATGGGTGATGAGAAAATAAGACCTTCTGATCTTACGACAACCACACTGTATCCCTCTCTCAGAGATTTGGCTACATATGCAGCTAATCTTCCCACGATATGGTCCTTTGCGTCAATAACGAGTTTTGTTCCGTGTGCCATATTTCTTACTTGGGCTAAAAATTAAAAAAATATTTATAAGAAACAGTTGGCTGTATACTATACAAGCCCACACCGCCAGATATTTGCACATGCTCAGACACGCATAAATCTCCATATGTGTATGTGCTGCGTATACGTACGCTCTTTCTCCTTCAAACCGCACACCACCCGGGTTATATGCAAATGTTACATTGGTTCAAAGTAAAAAGATTTAACAAGTACTGTATTTATCTATTATTATAATTATTGCTCTAGTTATTGTAAGCATCACTTTTTCCCTACCTTCTTGAAGGCACGCCCTTTGCTAAGCTGGATTTCTCTCAGGTCCTGTTTTTCTAAGTGCAGTACACCTAGAGTGCTGTTCAAAATGCCTCTTTCCACGTTTTTCACCTTCTTTTCTGTCTGTCTAATCTGCTTGCATTTTTCCTTCTGGTCTGCCAAGCCCATTCGGTGCTCCTCAATTATCTCCAAAGTGATTGTTGGCGCAATTGGTGTGAGTTTGAAAGGCGCTGGCTCTACCTCCATCATGTCCAGCATGATTGTATTATCGCACAGATCTATACCAATTGCATACTTAATCATGCCCAGCCCAACAGATGGCGGTGGCCCGCTTTGAAGAAGATCTAAAAGCAGGTTTAGCTTCAGCGGGTCTGTGTATGCATTCCTATGCACAAGCAGAACATGCAGCATATTTTTCAGAATATTCATATTTGTAAGCGCATGCGTAACTTTGTACTGCGCTAGCTCTACAATTCTAAACTCGTGTGTTCTTCCTATAATCATTCTTGCCTCGTGGCTCTTGTTCGTATAAATGTATACAAATAGAGAGCAGTCCAGCCTCTTTAAAAGAGCCTCCAGACATCCGTTTGACACAGAAGAGTTAGAGGTGGTTGGCTGGTGCGATCCGTCTTTGTCTGTGTACTTCACCGCGTTGTGCTTTATATTCATAAAGAATGTAATCAGAGGCTGTATGCACTGTGTGTTTGGAGATGGTGAAATGATTAAAAGCTTCTTACTGGGCTCAATAACGCATGGCTTCTTGTCTTTTTTCATGCAATAAAAATATTTCAGCATTATACAATAATTATTTATTCAGTTATCAGATAGGCTGTGCCTTTTCTGTTTGCTGCATATGTGGTAGTTTCTTTCCATTGCTGCAAAGAGGCACTCTTTCTTTGCTTTTATTCCTTCATACACGATCTGTCTTTTATTTTATGAAATTCCTTCAAGAATGGCTGGACGAATTGTGAGCGTGCTGTTCGGTGCTTCTTGAGACACATATATGCTTCCATCGGTTATTCTTCGCAACATATGCACAAACGCCTGGGCTTTTATTCTTCTGCATGTAGAGAGAAGATCTGCCTCTATATCCTCCACTTCCAGAGTTTCTTGCTCTGAAATGCTTTCATCTTTTTTAAAGCTACTCTGTGGTATGAAAGAGAGATCATGCCCGGGTGTCTCTAGAAGAAGTGTTTCCTCCGCTCTTGGAACTTCTATTAAGGAGTCATCTCCTCCAGCGTTTGATTTGTTGCCTGTGCTGCTGAAGAGGTTTTGTGTAATTTCCTGTAGCTCACTTGATATACTAGTACGCAGTTCCTGCTGTACTCCTTCAGCCTCCTCTATTCTACTAATCTCTCCCAGGCTCTCTTTTTCGCATACCTCCTTGGAAAGCCCTGCAACATGCATTTTCTGTATATATGCACGGGCATCCTTCAGAATTTCTGGGATTATAACTCTTGGCCTCTCTTTTCTGCTCTTCTTCTCTGCCAGTGGCTTAGATGCCTTTATAATCTGGCAGTCCAGCTCTGTGGTCTGGTCTAGCTTCTGTTTTTTTGCTGCAGATGCATCCTGCTGGGCTTCTCTTTTTCTTGGAGCTACTGGGCTTGCTAAAATTGTATCGAGCAAGACAGATGGCGCGCCTTGTGAAATCATTGACAGATTTATGTGCGAGCTACTCTGCAGCTCCTCTGTGCGCTCAAAGCTTGCGTCTTTTTCCTTAAGAATCGTGCTCTCCTCCCCCATCATAAAAGAGTGTGTTTTATTTTGCGCATACTCCTCAGAAAGTGTCTCTGCCAAGGAAAGGGAGATGTTGTTCAGACTCATTGAGTAGTCCTGGAAACTTAGCATGTCCACCATGGACCCTCGCGCCATCTCTATCTCTGCATCGACTTCCGCTATATCATTAGGTAGTCTTATGTGCTTGAAAATGTCAATTGCATATGTTATCTGCTTCTTGCTTGTTTTCTGCAGCTGAGCCTCAGACGGCTCCTTTCTTTTCATGCATATAAATAGCTCCTTGCACTCATCATATAGTATTTTGGTCTTTCGGAAAAGTATTCTTGAAAGGCCAAGTAGAATATGGCTTGAGGTTCTTAGCGCCAGCTCAGGCACCTCCCCTGCTTTTATTGACTTCACAGTGTCCTCTATGTCAACCTGCTGGATATCAGATTTGCTAAGTCGCCTGTCAAAGTATGCAGCCACCCAGGCTGCTGAAAGCTTTCCTTTGTTTGATAAAAAGTTCACTGCGTAGAACATTCCCTGTTCTTTTTCTTTCTCTATATATATTTTTTATGCCGGGAAACCTCCCGCCAAAGTGATACTAGCGGCCGCTGCGGTATGCAGGCACTGATGACGTCTTGAGTGCGTGGGAATGCATCCACAATCATTATGATTACACTGTTCTCTTCTTTAGATCCATGCACAGGTGGCTGAGCCTGCCTGCTGCACTATTTCATGCCTGGACATATGCATTGCTTTCTTCTTGCACAGCACGCAACTTTCAAGGAAGCCATATATCTGTACGCATTTGTATGTGGGTTGCCATTATATAGACATACGATTCTAACTTCAATTAGAAGAGTACCTCTGCATACTGCAAAATAATATTCACTTCAGAATAGAAAAATGAAGTAGCAATGGTCTGGTTTGTAGTCAAAATGTTATATGCCTATAATGGAAGAGGCTTCTTGCTTTTGTATGGGGAATGACTCAAACTGTCTAATAATTTTCACTGAAATAATGATCTTTGCATGAAAGTATATTCTGTTTGAATTTTCTTTATTTTTGAAGCCATGCTCTGCTAAATAGTGATATCTGGCCTTAAATTACATCAGTCCCTTCATAATTTATTTTAGTATTTAATAGGACGAAAATACATCTCCCATTACTTCCTATTGCACCAATAACTACGCCTGCCAAATAAATTGCAGCTTCACAGAGAGTTCTTTTGGATAATCAACCCTCTTTGTTATCCTCGCCTTCTCTCCTAATGCATGCAGATATATACAATTCATCTGAAACTCTATATAGCTCTTTACTTACTCTTTGGTCTATAGAATGAATGGCATCCAACAAGCTTGGTAATATATAAGCCTGTCTCTGATTTGAGCAGTTTTCAGATTGGCTTCCCCTGTTTATTCTACGGGCTCTTAAAATAACACAGCCGAATTAATTTCTTTCTAGTTTTAATTCACATCTCCTTTATCTATTATATTAATTATTGGTTATTTGTTTGAATTTGTTTCACTCATTCTATAAATATAAAACACATGGTGCAGACTCCAAAAATGAAAGACCAGAAAAGTGAACTATTTAAAAACTCATCTGCTGATTTGCTCCAAACAGGAAAGCAAAAATCTTCTAATGAGTTGTCTATTGACTGCAACCTTCAAAAAAAGCCAAAGCAAAAAAGATATGTTAAATACAATCTAAGCGAAAGTATTCTATTCAATAGTAAATAGCTTCTCTATTTATACCTATTAATTTTATATCATGTTTTCAGTAATCCCTAGATCCTTTCGTATTTTGTCCGCCTCTTCGCTTGTGATTCCCATAATGCAGTGCGTGCTGTTCAGCATATATTTCTCATCTGGCTTTGTATTGCTCACATAAAGGGTCTCATTTTTCTTTAATAGAAATGCTCGCCCAACTTTTAGCGTAGATGCAAGAGTTAGAAAGTTTTCTATTGTTTTGCTGAACGAGTCAACATTTATCACAAGTCTATAAAGCTCCACCTCTCCAATCTCTTTTAGAATTCCATATATCTTTTTAATCTCCTTTGGAGCATCTATCTGCTCTTCCTTTAGCTCTTCATTTTTGTCCGGCCTTTCCTGTGCTTTTTCTGTCTTTGTCTTTTTGGGCTTTCGTGCAGGCGCGTCTTGCTTGGATCCGGAAAGTGTAAGGATAGGCGGAAAGTATGCACCTCTAAAATATTTGCTAGCAAGCTGCCTGTGCACGTCAAGGTTCGTTGTTACCAGCTCAATATATCCATTTAGTGTGATATTATTGCTGCACTCCATAAAGATTCTCTTGCTCTCTTCTCCTATTATTTCGCTTACTAAGCATGAGTCAAGCCGCAGCTCCTGTGTGGTTTCAATCTCCTTCAAAAGCTCGTTGCTCTTTTTATACAGCGGATACAGAACCTCATTTTCTTTCTTTTTCTGCCTGGCCGTCTTAATTAGCGTAATGTACTTCTTTGTTAGCTCATCTGCCATCTGCACGATTTAATTTTACTTTTCTGCTTATTTCTATTTTATGCTTTTTCTAGGACTAATAAGCGGGGGAAAGGACAGCATTTACAATATGCAGATGTGCGTGCAGAATGGGCACACGCCGGTGTGTTTGCTAAATATGCAAATGGAGAAGGAAAAGGACTCATTTATGTTCCAGTATGCGGGAGGTAGTGTTTTGCCTGCAATTGCGGAGTGCCTGGATCTTCCGCTGCACCAGTTTCCTACATCTGGTGTATCTAAAGAAAGAGGCCTTGACTACAGTATATCTGAAAACGACGAAATAGAGGATCTTTTTGCTGCAATTTCCTCTCTCTTAAAAATATATTCGTTTTCGGGGGTGTCAGTAGGTGCTATTTCTTCTGTGTACCAGTACAACAGGGTGAAAAACGTGTGTGATAGACTAGGGCTGGAGATCTTAGGATATATATGGGGAATGAATCAGAAAGTGCTTCTTGATAAAATGATAGAAGATGGAATATGTGCGATTATAGTAAAAGGAGGCGAGTATTTGAATAACCTGGTTGGAGAGACTCTTATAGAGGTGCGGCAGAAGTACTCTGCATACATTCAGGAGCAGATAGAAAAATACAAAGGCCTAAAGGAGGAATCGTTTAATCTGTGTGGAGAGGGGGGTGAGTACGAAACAATCACACTGGACGCAAAAATATACAAAAAAAGAATAGAAATTGTAAGGAGCGATTTAGTGGAGGTAGATGGGGTGAAGACATTGAACATACTAGAGTGCAGAACAGTACCTAAATAATTCATATGAACTATTAACAGCATGAACTATTATTCAACGCGCTTATTCTAGTTTATATTACATTTCTCTTAGACGCAACTCAATAAATATTGAAATAGAAATTCTGAATGGTTTGCTGAGATAGGCTAATTTCTTGCATGCGCCTCTTTCATCTCTATCTCTTTAGTGATGCTGCTTTTAACGTTAGGTTTTTTCTTATATTCCTCTGTTTAGTAAAGAACAAAAAGAATAATTTCACTATGCAACCAAAAGACATGCTATTGTAAAAAAGCTTCTTGCAATTTAGACCATTATGTATGGATTGATAAAATATTAATATGCGCATGTTATTGGCTTTTAACAAAAATACATGTTTTCTCGCTATACTCTCATATTTGTTCATGTACACCCGCTTAATCCGTATATAAAAGGCTGTTTGTAAATAATACGTCTGTCTTTTGAAGGCTTAACAAGTCCACAGTGTTTTTGTAGACTCTCTTATTAATAGCACTTTTCTCTATTTTTCTATGCTTTTGTTTTTAGGATCTGAAGCCTTCATTCCTAAAATGTTTGGTATATTATGTAGAGTTTTCATTTTTCTAAAAGAACAGAACTAAATAGGAGCTCATAAAAGAAAGCTCTTTATATAGACACCATATGCAACAGGACATTATTTATTATTGATAGTTAGTGTGAAGAAGGCTACTCTAGATGATTTTTGCTAGTACAGCGAATACTATACGAAGTTGAGTTACCGCCTCTAGGCAGAATCTACTCTATCCATATTCTATGCTATAACAAATAATCTGCAAGAATGCCATCCTTATATCAGACACTAAAATAGAAAATGACAATTTGCATACACAAAAACTCTCTAAAGAAGCCTCACTCTCATCTATAAATAGCACACAGCCTTATATAAAAACAGGCAGAATGGATAAGTCTAAATATTAAAAGAAAATTGACTTGGCCAAAACTAGCCATTAAAGGAAATTAACATATAATATCTGGGCTGTATTTATATTGTCTTTATTTGTTATTTGACTGCTTTATAGTACTCTATGCACATGTGATACCAATCTACAGCAGAATAAATGCATCATTTATAACTACTGTAATACTCAAGTCCTTTGTATGTTAAGCTCATAATCATCTCCTTACTGTATCCTTTTCGCACCATCCCCTCGATCATCAATCCTTCATAATCAGTGGCATATTTATTGCTTGTCCCAAGCCCTTCTTTATATAGCTGTATTGCCCGATCAACCTTTGCTTCCTTTTCTTGCTGCTTTATTGTATTGTATCTGCTTATGGCCATATTAATATCAATGTTCTCCTGTGACTCGCATCCATCCGCATCTGGCTCCTTTGGCTTTTGGATCATTTTGTCAAAGTTTATAGTCTCTGGTGCCAAGCAGTTTTTTTCTGCTATTTTCTCCTTGATAATCTGCGATATCCGGGTTATTTCTTTATTTACGCTGTACATTGTGATATTAACATAGTGCTCCTTAACAATAGAAACAAGCTTCTTCTTGTCATCGTAGAAAAGAAGAATCAGTACTGAAATAAGCGGCGACTTATTGTGGTAGTACTTGTTGCTGAACAGCGTAATTACTCTTTCCTTCACATAGTCATAAGACAGAGTTATATGCTTTCTAAAAGACGAGTATATCCTGTTCAGCACATTCACCACATACGACTCGGATACAACTGAGTCTGGAACAATTCCTTTATTCTTAACCAAAAGTGACAAAAACGTCATTTTATTTGAGTTACAATATATTAAAACATCCTCTATTAAGATAGGGATGGACTTGCTTCGAAGAAATAGAAACACAACAATCGATACTTTTGTTAAATAGTTCAAACGAGTGGTAAACGTGGCTGTTTTTATAATACTTAGAATATCTTCGTAGTGCACCAATCCATTAATATCTTTTAAGACGGATTTAAGAACTATCTGTTTTGGGGCACTGTTTAACAGCCAGAGTGGTGTAGTAGTCATAAAAAATAAAAAATTCTAAAATATATATGCGAATTAATTAATTAAATCATTATTACATGAAGCAAGATTTCTAAGAAAGAGTTTTCTAAAAATGCTAATCAATTGTTTTGAATGAAAATAATTTTTACATGCCTTTCTGTGCAGAGCATGGGTATTTAGACCACTAGAGATGGATAGAACAGTAAAATGCAGACGAATGTCTTCACTATAACCTCTTATGCCTTTAAGCTTATTAAAAAGACTTCTTCCATATTCTCATAGAGGAGTGGAAGACTCATTCTGAAAATACATCTACGCTATTGTATACAGTCTTCACACACTTCTTAATTCTATTCAAAAAATGAGGTGTAAATGATGGTGCACATATAAAGCACTTTACTATTTCTTCTGAACTACATGCATTGCGTTTTAAGAGACTGTAGTGCTTCAGCCCTGTGAATTCTCTTAAGTATTGCACATAAAGGTGTATTTTTATTTTTACACACACTGGTCTCCTATTAAATAATTTATTATTTTCTATTCACGTATGGAGACAAAGCCCTCCCTTGACATATCCTACAAGAAGCACGAGCAAATTTCTTTAGAAAAGCTCGCAGAGTTCATAACTGCTTGCAGACTAAGAAAGAACCGAACGCCTATTACAAACAAATTCAATACTTCTGATGTAAATAGAATACTTGTGATCATTAATGAGTCTCGCCCTGTTTACTTGAGCCAAACTAATAAAAAAGAAAACTACACCGCAGTTCTTAAGGAATACCCGCTGCCTGAGGATATTCCCATATATATGCACTCGATTAGAACTAAAACCCCAAAGAAAAGTACTTCAGAAGAGGTGCCCAGAAAGACCCTTCTAGCAGAGGATCTTGAGAAGTACTTGGTTAAGGATATAAATGCAATATACACAGAAGGAATTGACCACAGGATATATACAATTCCTATATCAGAAAAAACTGCTTTCTATTCAAAGTTCAGCACGCCCGAAGTTCTTTCGCAGGTGGCAACACTGAGGCCGCTTAAGATAGAAAAAGTCAAGAAAGATGTGCCAAAAGACGAGTACACATACTATAGCGTGGTGAAGGTCAATGCGCGAGAGATGGTTTCGTTTGATGGCCCCAGCAAATATTCATTCTTGTCTATTGACTGCGAGATGGTCCTAACTGATATAGGGTGTGAGCTAGCTCGGATAAGCATCATTGATGGGGAGCAGACGGTATTGTATGATCAGCTAATTGAGCCAGCTGGAAAGGTCACAGACTATCTGTCTGAAATAACAGGAATAACAGCAAGCAGCTATGACAACAAATGCACCTGCAAGATCTGCGCTGGTTTTGATGAGAAGGGGATAGAGCCAGACAGCAGAGAAGTTCTAAAGCACACTGGGTCAATAGCATATAAAGTGCTGCTTTATGACCTATCCAAAATTATTGGGGCAAATACAATTCTTATTGGGCATTCAATATCGCACGATCTGTTTGCAATGAATGTGTTCCATGAGAAGCTTATTGACACCTCATTACTTTACAACAGCAAGACACACCACAGATACAAACTCAAGGCGCTTTCTTTATCGTATCTGAATAAAGAGATACAGAAGACAAACCACTCGTCTGTAGTTGACTCTGAGATGTGTTTAGATCTCATTAGCTACCTAGACAACAGCCTGCCTGCTCCTCTTCAGTACCAGAAAATGAAAAACCTATCTATTGGAACCGACTACAAAGACATACCACAAAAGCCTGCAAAGAAAGGAACACCACCAGTTGACTATATCTATATAAATGAGCCGCCAAAGGAGATAGAAGACAACACTGTGATAATACGCCTTAATAGAACAAGTGAGAACTGGTCAGTATTCATATCTAACACATAGAAGATGGAAGCTTTCATTGGATAGTCTCTAGGGGATAGAGAATTCTGTAGAAGAACAGATGCAAGAAAAATGCAAAAGAATATTTAGAAGGCACTCCTCTTTAGCGAATTATACTCGTCTTCTTTTTAGCAAGCCGAACTCATATTAAATTTCTAAAAGTACGAATAAAAGTAAGCATTGAAACTAATTTATTTTTAAAAGCATATATGCCAGTTAAGTGCAAGTTACTGTACTTTGATAACTTAATCAAGCTTCTGTGCTGCAATTCTTGCAGTTCCGTTGGTAAGGACAATTCCTAGGTCTGCTGCTCTCTTGACAATGTCTATTCTCTTCTTTGCACCAACTGCATGGGCGATCTCTCCGCAGTACACTCTGTTTAGAGAAATAAGTGCATCCAAGTCTTTGACGTTCTGGATTATTACTTTTCTGAATCCGTTTGGAAGTAAGTGTCTTACTAATTTGTCGGCCTTAAATCCTACAGTTGGCATGACCATGGTACCCTTTACCTTTCTTCGTACCTTGTTGTCAATACCTCTTGGCTTTCTCCAGGAGGTGCTTAATCTCTTGAACTGGTCGCTCTGGAATCTGTTGAACTTTCTGTTTGTCTTCTTAACTGCGATAATCTTGACTAATGGAGTAGTCGTTAATAAGTCCTGCATTACTCTTGTCTGGGGGTAAAAATTTATAAAAAATTTATAAAAAGCCATGGGAGCTAAAAACCACTCGACTGCACTTTTCCTTTACTTGTAGTTTGTAGTACTAGTCTAAAGTCAGATAATACATCAAAAGGTCAAGTTTTGTGATGTCACATTGAAAGATACTGCACAAGCATGTATTTTACACAATATTTTATTATATGGATGCACTATAGCATGCATAATATGTAAATTTTCTACTTTGCAAGGATAAAGCTCTTTTATGCAATATATAACCCATATATTAATCTAGCATTATTATATTCTGTGTACTTTGCTGCTGCTTTGTATTATCAGAGCTGTTTGGCAATTTTCTCAAAGGCTGAAATTGAAATATTCTACATGCAAGTATTTTTATACAAAATTGCCAGAATATTCTGCACAATGATTGGAATCTTTGTTACATACACAATATAGAAAGTTAGTATAAGAAGGCTAGAATAAGAAGTGGCTTTGATTTTTTCCCTAGCTAATAGACAGAATAGTAAGAAAAATTATAAGAATGCAAAAATAAACATTAGAGTATTTTGTGGTACACTAACCCATTCCTGCATTGGTGTCAATACGAGAAACGAAGATAACAGCAGCGGATATGTGTATTTCTAAAAGTTTTTCATCAATGAATTCCAACAGCATGGATAGACTACGCGTGTGATTTGAAAAAGGACAGCATATAGTGTTAGCTTGCTTTAAAGACACTGTGATATTTGTTTGCTTTATACCTAACTAACATAGTATGTGTTTTCTTTGTAGTTGCAACTAGGCATGCTAAAGAAGTCTACTTTATGATGTCAAATATTATTTAAATTACCTCTCTTCTATAATTATTTTCTATTTTCTCATTAAAACTATATACTAGTGTATATGTGTCTTTTAAACTTTATATTTAAAATTTCTATAAACTACCCAAGTGTGTGGCTCTTCTTGTGGTTAACTTAGCTCGCTTTGCTGTGTTTCTGCTGTCGCTAATGAAAGTTCACGCTAAATATTAGTATTTAAGCATGCATTTGAGCGTATGGAATTTATGACTAATAGATAAATGTGTTGTATGTTGCTCTATGCGTACTTATACCTTGAATAAGTGATGTTCCCGTATTATAGCTAGAATAGAGCTTTACTTGGAAAGACTAAGTACATATGGCATTATATAAGGCTTTTACAATTTATCATACATTTAGTAAGATCAAATTTATTCCGATTATATCATAAAAACCTGAATATTATAATAAATTTGCATAATACATCAATTTCATAGACTTATATCTTTTTATAAAGTAGTAGGAGTGAAAAAAAATTTTAGAGCAAATGGATTTCGTAAGCCCAGCAAACGAATTTTTTCATCAAGATCCAAGTGCTCCTGACAATGCAAGAATTGCAGTGAAAAATAATCAAAGCGACATACAGCAAGTAGTAGGGAGAATAATGTACATGTATGACAACTCCAATAACATGATAAAGACCTGTAAGAATAAGTATCATAGAATGAGAAATCTTTACCAATCAGTTTTTATGGTAAATGTTCTCAAAGAAGCCAACGCTACCGCTATAGATGCGATTAGTGACAGATTAATCCAGGAAATAGCTGAAAAGGCTTTAGTAAAAACTGACATGATAATGGATGCAATGTACTCATTGGGAAGCAGCAGCGATTTTTATACACTAGTAGACAACAACTATCTTTCAGTGATGCTAATGAATGAAAGCACATTTAACTTTGCTATGAAAGATATTCGTCTGGCGTTAGAAATTTATAAACAGAGGGTTGCTAACTTCTTCCCAGACAACCAAGACATAGTGACGTATTCCTATGAAAATGATAATGGAGCATCGCTCGAAGAAATCCAATATCTGCTAAAGAAAAACTCCAGTGGAATTCCCCGAATACTTCGGGTCAGAGATATACTAAAGACAAACTTAGGTAGAGTATCACAGCACCTAGTAAATGGCAATCTAAAGAAGAGCGGCTATTTCCCAGACCTAAAATTGACAAAAGAGGACTTTGAATTGCTATTGCACTTTTACAAGGCCGGCGAGCAAGGCAGAAGATGTCTAAGTCTGATTTCTTCTACTGATATGATTTTTAACCGTAGTCCCACAGAGCGTATTTGTACATTTTTCGAAAGGCTTTATCCTTTCTTTAAATCGAACTTTGACATAGAAGACCTGGCATGGCTGCAAGATGTTAAGTATATTATAGAAAAAAACTGGGACGTAGAAGATGACTTCTACAGAGATGAAGAATATTTTCATACATTTTTAATAGGACAATATCATAGGATTCAATCCAAAGACATTCTACCTATTATATCTGAAGAGAGAGAGAAAGTGATGACTTCTATATATAACTTGCATGGTAAAAGGCTCAGCTATATTCATAGGCTAAAGAAAGTATTTACAACACATTCAACATTCAATATAAGAGATCGCATTTTGACAAAGTGGCATATTCTGCGATTTAAATTATGGTTTTACCTTGTGAATAATAGAATTCCTATGTTAGCAATTGCACTATGTTCATTTCTATCGTTAGTTGCGATTTTCGACTTGATTATCGTTGCTAAAGATTTAATTGGTTTTTTTGCCAACTAAGAAAACTAAAGATAAAAACTTATTTAAAATCACTACTATATATAGGGTCACTAGCAACAGATCTTATATTGTGTTGAATAAACAGATTCTAAAATGTTTTTATATTTTCCATCTACTACTCTAACAAGTATTAATTTAGCACTAGATTTTCTGCTCTAAAGTAGCACTTTTACACGGCTGCCTAGAGTGTGGACATTCAATAGCGTTAGCTATCGGGCTTCTCTGTTCTGGACATATAAAACTCTTTTCTTAAGTAAGCAATATAGATGAATATTAACCATTGCCTTCTGAATTTGCCTGTTGTTCATCTTGATATAAGAAGACCTATTTGCTCATACAAAGACATTTTGTAACTTTGACTCTTATCCTTTTATTTGCTTAAGAATAAATAAAATTCTATTACACATACTTAGTACTACACTACCACATGACATTAAGAGACAAATATGAACAATCCGCTCCTGAGCATAATACACATAGTTTACATAAAATACGTTAGGTGAAATAGCATGTATGTTTGAACCAATAGTTTGAATGTTCATATGTACGTTATATTAAGTGATTTTAAGTGAAATATATTGATCACCGAATATAATCCAAATAACCAATAGAAAAAACTTACAATCCTCCTAAATTTATTCGTTATTATATATTGAAAATGATTTATTTTATTTAATGAAAATATATTCTTCCGTTATTTGGATCAAGGCAGTTGCCTTGATCAGTGTTCTAATGATGAATATATGCAGAGCAGACATGACATTGGAAGAAGTGGAGGCCACTCTGCAGTTTGCAATTGCAACGGATGCAACACCTATAAGAATAAACCCAGAGGGACCTCTTAACTTCCTCCGGGGATACATATATCAGAAGATGGAGTGCATGTACAATAAACGGTTTTTCTCTCCACAGATTGATACAAAGTACTCTGTAGAGGAAGATATAACGGTAAAACGAACTATGCCTATCTATAAATATAGCCGAACAGAACAGATGGACAAAGCATACACAGCACAGCCCACTAAAGAAATGGATGAGTACAATGAGCAGTATCACACCCATCTGATTGAACTGTTTCCATCTCCTACTGGTGACATAAACATTGAGACACGAGGAAACCAGTCCTTCATTCAATTTTTGCGAGCAAAGACAACAAAGGAGCATGCATTGCAGATTCTTGCTATGCTACTCCTTTTCTCAGAGGGAGTGCATATTCCTATTAAAGTCACTAACACAGTACTAGAGGTATATGAATCAAGCAAAAAAGACAAAATGTACTTTAAAGTGTCCATGATAATCCCATGGTTGAATAGAGAAACAGGCAAAGAAGAAAAATTCAAACAGAAGAGAGTTAAGCAAATAATCAGCTTCTTCCAGGAGAATGCAAATGATCGTGAGGTGTTGAGTCTAATGAAGGACAAGTGCTCACAAGAGGAGGTTGTCGCAGGAAAGTTCTTGGACAGTCCAAAGTTCCTGATCCAGTCATACATATTTGGGTTCATAGACACAGCACAGCGTGCAACTGAATTTATCCAGACTGTGCACACTATGACAGAGAAGTATGCACCAAAGATAGAAGCACCCAGCAAAGATGACTCTGTATATGATAGACTATTCATGCCTGCTGGAACTGTAACAGGAATAGACTGCATGTCTCTAATGAAGAAGACTCAAGAGATTTTAAATGCGTATCGATTCTTCCCATTTGCAGATAGCACACAGATGCCTACATACATATCTGTTCCTCTGTACAACCGGAAAGACAAGTTGTTTTCTAGTAATCAGGTGGAAAATTATAGCAACTGTGTGGATTGCATGATTCTCTCTCTCTTCTGCTGTCTGGCATATGATCCAGAAAAGGGAATTTATCGGACAGACCATATGGGAGATATCTCTGAAGAGCTTGAAGAATTCTTTTCCCCAGAAGAGAACAAGTCATTTGACACAACAAAGGCTAAGTTCCAGAGGGAGTGGTGCAGAGTTGTTGCAGACCTAGACGAGCCTAGCATTGCATACTGCACAGGAAGAAACGAGCTAGACTGCGGTCTTATAAACATGCTCATGGTTATTGCTGAAGTAATAAATTCCCCAAAGGAAGAAAAAGACAAAATACTTGGGTTTTCTCAGAGTTTAAATGATAAACATGGAGACATAGAGTATGAACTATTAAATGAAGTTAAAGAATACACAGAGGTGCTATTAAAAAGGCTATCAAAAACAGAAAATATTCAAGTCGAGTTTTCTGAGCTTACAAGTGATAACTATAATGATGAAAGATATGATCTATCTGGAGATATTACTATAACATTTGAGCATAGCTCTATTAAGAATGCAATAGTCATAGACATCAACCCTGCCCACAGTACCATTGATATAAAGCCAACTATTATGGAAAAAAAGGATGACCGAATAGAAAAAATGACTGAAATAGCAGGCATTTGTAACAATGGATCTACATTTGTTGAAAACTTGTTTTCTACATATATGGGATATGAAATGCGAAAGATTGACACACCCGAGAAGAGTGAGGAGTTCATGAAGGCGCAGATACGCAAAACCATAGAGAATGGCTTTGCAGACATCAATAGGCTATTATTAGTAAAGAAAATTAGCAGCCTTGAATATAAGAGGCAACTAGTCTTTTGTCCTATCATATATACTATGGACCAAAAGACATCGCGAAAGAATCCTCTTATTCGCTTTACTTCTAACATAATAGGAAGCACAGAGCTAGACAATCCAGGTATTCAAATGAAAATGCTCCCTTCAATTGTTTTTATGGATCTGCATAATAAAAAAAGTAGCATTCTCAACTACCCGAATATAAAAATCTCAGAGAACCGCTATGTTTATTTAGTTTCCATCTTAAGTTCTAGTCTCTTCATTAATTACATACTAGATTGTGATATAAACATTTTTATAACATGGTTTAAATTTTACATGGATACTTTTTACACTAAACATGGGTTAGTCTTTAGTCCATTGTTAGACCGTTTAGTGAATAGAAAGATTTTCCATTATATATTCAAAGATGGAACTATGAAGTACGCCAATGAGATTGACAACATTATTATCCAAAAAAATGACAAAAAGAAAGGTGAAACACTAAGCATTATACACTTCATTTGGGCTGTCTATCTGTGTGTTGAGGAAACCCCAAATATAGAACTAATTAAGGCGAACTTAGATGCTATTCAAGAAACCGAGTTTATTTCACGGGACTTGGGTTCTAATATTGAAACCCAGGATATATTCGATCAAGCTATTCAAACCCTTAGTGGGCTAAAGAATCAGCTATGCAGAGATGAAAATAATACTAGCAGGTTTAACTCAATTATGAAAGCACTTGAAAATGTATAAAATCTCTCTTTTACTTGTAATCATTGTTTTTTTCATAAAACACATAGTTGCTTTTCTAGACAGAGAGGTTTTTTGCTTATTACAATAAAGACTTCTCTCTAAATTATTTAAAAATAATTTTATTTAAATAATTCTTCACGTATACATTTTTTAGAAAATGGTGCTTATTCACTTTTATCTTGCAAGATCTTGGAAAATCGAAAAAACGCACATATTTAAAGAACCATCTTCCTGTAGAGGACACAGTGCATGGATGAATATATAGGGGCATTTCCACTCTTCAAACGCATGAAGATCTTCAAATGGGTGTGTAGAGTCAGAAATCAGAGTGCTGCTGTATTATACTTGTGAGAGCCGCATTGTCATAATAAATCACACAGTAGCCCAGAAATAGCAGCTTAGTATAGCCTGAATACTAAGTGAAGAGCTTTTATTATATTTCTTCATCGCCATTATTTTATTTTGGAGTCCGAAGAGTAAAAAGAAATTTCCAAAAGGGGCAATTATACCACAGAAATAATTTATGCCAGATATAACAAGTGGATCCACTGTTTCAAAGTCAATCTGCACTGTTTTCCAATTTGAAATGTACCTAATTAGAGGACTTTTGCTCTTCACTGGTATATTTGCTTTGGGGGTGGTTGTGTACTGTTTGATATTGTATGTTTAAATCTAGCTTTACTTATAAAAACCCAGATAGATTTATCTAGTATTATTTATATTTTTTCTAGTTTCATTTCTATAAAGCATCGATACATTTCCTTTTGTTTTTTTCTATTCAATATAAGCTTTTTGTCTTCTGTATATTTTACTATTTTAAACAATCCCGCTGTCTGTTTTTCGATCTCTTCTCTGCTAAAGTAATATACATATGTCTTATCGCCTCTTTGATAGAAGTTCTTTGAGAGCACTTGATCCTTTTTAAACCGTAGCTGTGTCAGATCCATTTCATAATAGTCTTTAAATATGACAATGCCCTGCGAAGAGAGAGTTCTGTGTATAAGAGAAAAGATTGAGGGGTATGCGGATGGGTGTATGGCGGAAAGTGTGTATATAAGAAGAATAATGTCCACTTGCACAATCTCCTTACCCTCTATCACAACTTCAGTGAGCTGAGTTATATCACTGGGGGCAAACTGGTTCTTTATTTGAGGAACTCTTTCGCGCAGCAGCTCAACTGCAGTGGAAGAATAGTCTACCCCAAAAATGTTTTCACACTTACTTACATCTTTACTGTCCAGTACTATCTGCTCTGGTGCATCTTTGTCTTGAATTTCGGTGCTTTCTTCGCTTATCTCCGCACCACTTTGTAGATAACTGTTTCTTCTATCTATTCTTTCTCTTATGATGGGAATAAGAGTGCTTCCTGTGCCACAGCCTAGCTCTAATATTTTGTTTGTGCACACCAGTAGCTCTGGATACTCTTTGCTAATCCATTGCCGCTCTTTGAAAAACGTTCTATTGTACCGCTTATAAAACGAATCCCATGGTTCATATGTTATTTCATAATCTTTAGCAGATACCAAGTTGTCTCTTTCAATTTTCCGAAGGGCCTCTGTTTTATATTCTTCTGGCATTTCTACTTTGTCCCATGTATTATATTTATATTTGTCTTCTTTCTCAGTAAGCACTCGCATACTATTGAATAAAAAATTGGGCCAAAAAAAGTCTTTTTACAGACTATTTGTCAGATGTAGTATTTACTGCAGAAACCAGATGCAAATTTCTTTAATAAAAAATAAGGCATCTCGCTTTATGATGTATGCAGTTTCTTATCTTTGGTCTAGCTGCCCTATTATATGCACACTATTTTGTGTTTTTGGCATGGTGCAAGAGTGCAGTGTTTGTCTATACATTTTTATTATGCAAACCAGAAGGTTCTCAGCAAGGCTTCAACTGTTTTTTCTATTTTCATGAGCTTGCACAGAGACAGAGCTCTTATACTTTATTTATATCTTTATATGCAATAGATTCAAATTCAACTTATTAATTGAGGTATGCTTTTTAGACTTTTTAATACACCTGTCATTCTAGACAGTTAGTGTATTAATATTTTAATTTTTTCGAATGGATTATGCTTCTATTCTTACTTACTGTGCTTTGCATTTTCCTTTCCATATGCATGTCCATGTACTGGAGGATGGAAAGAAACAGAAAAGTGCGCATGCCCAGAAAGAAGGCAGCATGGGTTCTTGTTATTAATATGTATTCACCTGTTCAGAGCTCAGTGCTGGATCAGCTAGGAGATAAATATGGCATTAAGCTAACTGTTCAGGAAAATGATCAGGACACATTTCAAAATAATCATAAAAAATTCTGTAAGTCAATAGGAGAGTACACCGAAAAAGTTCCATACGTGGATATAATGGACTTTGTGTCCAGCAACAAGAGCATGTTCCCTGACATCGTTATCCTTTGCTCTGACAAAACAATATTCAAGACCACATCCCCCTTTCTTTTATATTCTGCAGAGCTTCTGCATACAAGGAAAGACTTCTCAGAAGATGCCTTGATAAGAGCATTGCAGCACTATGCTGACTGCGAGATTAGAAATGGAAAATAGAGAGTGCACACTAAGCCTCCAAATAAAACATGCATACTACATAAATAGGTATTTCTCTGCCAGCTAATATTCTTTATATTTATAGCTATAATTGGCATATCTGCAGTATATACATGCCCAGTTTAAATCAGAATATTTTTGCTAATATTAAGGCGCCATTAAGAAAAAGTTGCAAAACAATCCTTGCATGCCTATGCCAAATACTATATAGCCCACATTCTGGCATTGATGTGCAGTAAAGACATGTGCTTTTACATACGCAATCAGTTGGTTTTTTCTCCTCAAAAGATTAGACTTTGTCATTCTCGCTCAAAATTTATTTCTCGTCCTCTATTTATAGATCACTCATATAGGGGAACCCCTCTAGTCTAAACACATTCACTGTAACAGCTACTAGCAGACTTAGAGTTGGATCTGCCTGGTCGGCGTATAAGACTGGCAGAGCCCGGTGTAGTGTGTTATTCCCTTGATGTAATATGTCTACGAGCACATATCCTTCGGTGGTGAGGATTTCGGGACCGGCTGTCTTGAAACTCAGTACTTCGGGCACGAACTTCAACTGTGGGCAGTGGGTCTTAATTGCTTTCATCGCATCCATAGACATGACATTGACATCTGCTCCCGCGCCACATATCACCGATATCTGTAGTCTGTTAAACAGCATATGGGTCTTCAACTCCTGTAAATCTGCCTCTGTAATAGTCTGTACTTGTCGGATTCGTTCCTCTGGGAGTCAACTCGAATTTCCCTTCTTCTCCGTAGCACTTCTGGTGGGGTCTTCCTTCTTACCAAACTGGTATTGATCATACCTTCACTTATACGGGTATTCCTTTCCATTACCGTGGTTCTTGGTACGTGTGTCTTCCTGTGTGGCTCTTGGCTTCAACCTTCGACAGTGTCTCGCAGAATGCCCCTTGATGTCACACTTTTGGCAGACAATTTCCGATGCGGGCGTACGCTTGTTCGGCCTCGTCGGCATTGGTTACACTGTATCTAGTCTCTTGCATTCTAAGAGTAAGCGTCGAAGTGCATCCGCAAACGTCCTTGGTGACATTAACCAAATTTCTGAAAAGCTTCTTGGATATACCATTGTTTTCAACTGGAACTCTACCGCAACGTCTTCGAATGAATAGGTTCCCTCCCACAAATATACCGAAAACCCTGCGAACCATTCGTACCACGTATTATTTCCTTTTTTGGGAACGTTTCCAAGAGGGGATTTGCGTTCTCTCTCAATGCGTTGAAGCAAGTCTTCTATTACTTCATCATAGAATTCTTCAGTCCATTCCTCTAGTGGTGTCCCATCACTGTAGATCAGGGTGTGCAAAGGTGCGTTAATTCGTTTGGCTCTCGGGCCCCTGCGCGTGGATAATTCCTTCATTATAAGGAATAATTTGCCGCGTGGCTCAAGGTCACGCCATTCTGGGAAGGCTAGAGAGAACATTTTCAGATCTCTCTGTGCTACTGTTCTTCCGTGTTCTATGTCCAAGAATTGTAGAATCTGGAGGCACGTAGGTCTTCCTCCTCCTGCGCTATTTTGTCCTACCATGTGTGGGTGTGAAGCAGTGTTCTCATCTGCTTCTAGTTGGTTTTCCCTCCTCGAAATATTAGACTTTGTCATTCTCGCTTAAAATTTATTTCTTGTCCGTTATTTATAGATCACTCGTAAAGAGGCACCCCCTTGCTCTAAACACGTTCACTGTAACAGCTACTAGCAGACTTAGAGTTGGATCTGCCTGGTCAGCGTATAAGACTGGCAGAGCCCCATGTAGTGTGTTGGCCTATAGTCAAAGATCCGGAAGGCAAGGACCGTCATCAACTACTTACTGGCCCGGAGAGATTCAATGTCCTCAAGGCAAGGAAATCCAACATATATGGATTTGCAAACCCCCAATGAACAAGAGAAAAGCCAAGAGAAACTTGTTCTAGCTAAGAAATGTTGAGATTTATTTGATCAGATACTCAGTTAGTGTAGCTGGTGGCAGTAAATTGCTGTGCAATACCTCTTCGATCTGATAGTGCTTTGCAGATAGTTTAGAAATATGCCTGCACAGCCTTTCACTTACTCGCCACTGGCTGGCTGTACCTTTTAGCACATTTATCATTCGAACCTTGGTGGAACCATTGATCACATAAGGCACAAGAGAGTCTATTAATACCCCAAATCTATTATAATACTGGCATGCTCTTTCAATTGAAATAATATTCTCAATGTAATAGGCATCGCCTGGCCTGCTTGAAAGCCTGCCTTTTTTGTACGACTCTTCAAGTATAAGAGCTCTGTTTAGAACGCCTTTAAACTCCTCTCCAATCACCAGCTCGGTTGGCTTTATTCCGTGCGGGCTCTTTATAGAAATGTCACCTATTACAAGCATGCACTGCTTGCTAGTCAGAGTTATTCCCATTGAAATTGCCCAGCCGCCTCGGCTGCATACTCCTGGCGTAGAGTCTGCCTCTTGGTTCAGTACATGCTCTACTTTGCATTCAACTTCCTCCACTGTATGATTCTTATCTTTAATAACTTTCTTTGAATATGTCATAAGCATACCGTCTCTAATAAACACCTCAAATTCTGAGTTCTTATTACTAGCCTTAAACACACTCTGCCGCCCTGTAAACTCTTTCTGGGTTAGCATTAAATATGCAGTGATGGGCTTGTTCTTGCTCGGAACAGTCATGCTAATGGAAGACCTGCTTCCTAGAACTAGCCCAACCTCACCCGGCGAATCAACCTCAAGCTTTTCCAGCAGACTGGCAGCCATATCAATATCTGGCACAGACCTCTTACTGATTAGCCTGAGAAGATACACAATATCCTCTTCATTGTTCAGAAGATAGAGCATGTCATTCTGCTGCATAATAGGGCGCAGCAACCGAATTGAGCCTCCAAGAGATATCTGCTTCTTTGCCTGCGTAAACCAGTATGAGTCGCAGTGCAGCTCGTTTCTTTCTTTTAGTTGCATGATGAATTCGTGAAGCCTTTTGGAATCCTTTCTGAGTTTCTTTACCTCTCTGCATATGCACTTAATCGTAAAGGCATCTGGCTCGGCGGAAAACAGAATTGAAAAAACTCCCAAGCATTTTGCAAGCTTAAGCAGTTGCTTCTGTACAGAGGGAATTTCTCTATAGTGATTTAGCACATCTATTATATGGTCTATTTCATCCGAAACTGACGCACTAAATCTGCTTTTATCTATAGATACTTCTCTCTGCTGCTCTTTCTCCGCGCTGCTCTTCTTTATCTCCAGACCATTAGACATATAGATTGCAGATATCAAACGGTCAACCGCTCTTCCCACAGCATGCATTCCCTTTTTATCTATTTCGTCCCACACTATCTTTTTGATCTTTAATGACATATCGGGGAAGTATAGCATAAGAAGAAGGCCTTTTTCAAGCGACTCAATTGTGATATTTTGCACTAAAAACACTCTTTCGCAAAATCTGCCAATGTCCCAGTAAGACCGAATGGTCACCTCGTTGTTTCGAGTGACTACTGCTTTGTTACTGTGCTCCTCAGACACTGTTTTGACTATTTGCTGAAACAGGTTCTTCTCTTCGCACAGAAGCCGGAAATAGTCGCTGTCGCAAAGAAGGCGTAGCATGTTCTTTGGAATGTGCTCAATTTGGCTACTGCACAGTATGCAGGACTCTGCATAGTCTCGATCGATAATAAAAGCAGTCTTAAAAAAGTACTTTGCAATTTCAATAGCCCCTCCTATAATGATGAGAGACTTAGTTAAAGACTCTGCAGCCACTGGATTGTACTTTGAAATAGCTTGAAGGATCTGTATTGTATACTCTGCCCCTTCCTTTGTATATGTATTTATGAGTAGCTCTGAAAGATCTCTTGTTTGCAGCTTGCCCTTTCGATGGCTGTGGATAACTACAGAATGAATACTCAAAATAGCGTGGGTGTTTGCAGCCTGCACAATTCCAATTACCTCCTCTAGATTTTTCATTCTCTGTATCTCATCCTTAAAATACAGCTGAGTCGATATCTGTGGTAAATAAAGCACTGTTAGATCAAGTTCTTCACTTGCATTGTTCACCCATTTAGCAAGTATCTTTGACTTGCTTTCTGACATGCCTGCCATGTTGTAAAGGAGAAAGTAGAAATGGTCTAAAGGAATTGCATGGTTTGTGTTGGAAGGCTCTAGCTCACTTTCTGCTTCAGCTGCTGCTGGTTTTGAAGAATTCACTTTTTCTTCCTTCTGTGCATGAAGCAGTAGAGATAGGCTTGGTGCATACACCCCGTTGATGTTAGCTAATGCGTACGCACAGAGGTCGCATCTATTTCCAGACAGCACGCTCTGGCGCAGTATGTATTCCTGTGCAAGCGATATGAGCTCACGCGCAGATGAAAAAAGAGGCCCAGGGGAAATAAATTCCTTTTGCGTACTCCATCCATTTGCTTGCAAGGCCCGCGATTTTTCTAGAGAGGATAGCCACCGGTCCTTGAACTGCGCTAAAAACAGGCCAAGCTCAAATATTTGGAGGAGCATTGAGTAGTCTGTTTCGGAAAGGGCCTCCGCCCGAATAATTCTGTGAGCTATTCTGCAGAGTATAATCGCAATGCGCTCCATCTCAGTTGCCATTTTGCTGTCCGTGTCCATAAACAGCGTCTCTATTTCTAGCTTTAGCACAGAGCTTGGGGAGGATGTGAGGGAAAGGTTGCTGCGCATACTCTCCAGCTGGTCTAAACACACATCTACATGGTGTGCCAAGTTATTTTCATCTGCAAGTGTATCTTCATTAGTCTCTAAATGATCATATACCTCAGGTACTATGTGTTTTCTATCTAGCATTTGCGTTCTATCTGGTTTTTCTATTTATCCAAACACTCTAACAGTGTTTCATGAACGTCCTATCATAGAATGATCGCCTTTTCGCATCCACAGACTTTATTATCTATATCGGGCACTTTATTATATTGCTCTCTCCAATGCAATGCCATTTCTTGTTCCTACCGGTATATTCGCAAATATGCATGCATTCATGAAAGAGCTTTTAAAACTATTCCATATAAATAAAATGCATGGAAAGGAAAAATACAAATTCATAGGTTAAACACATACTAACAATTAAAACAGCTCTTTATGGTAAAATATTCACCTAAATATTTACATGTTTATTTTAATTTTGCATGCTACAGAAGCGTCTTTCAAACTGAAGCTAAAATTTACAGGATTAATATTGTAATATCCAATTTAGTGCAGGAATAAGAATCATATCAGTTTGATATAATGCAAGTTTATAAACAAAAGAAAAACTGTTGCTAACTAGAAAACTAAAGATAAAGTTTGTTTAAAATTACTACTATACATAGAGCCTCTGGCAGCAAAAACTATTAGGTGTGTAACAAAGCTGTTTATAGCATTAATGCAAATTTGTGAATTCTATTTGTCTCTGCACAAATAGACACATTTAATAAAGGCCTTTTCTCTGACTCTATCACTTAGTCTTGATGTGCGCGCTCCTTTAAGTTTAATTAAGCTTCTTTCTTCACATTTAATAATGAAAGTAGAGTGGCCTGCCGTGTATAGAGAATTTTATAACATGCTTCTTTTGTACTAATAAGAGGGTTTATTGTATTCTGGTCTGTACTTTTAAGTTCTATAACTTCTATTTGTAAATCTGCAGTCCTTCCAAAACTTGTTTCTCTGCATATTTCTATGTTTTAAATCTTGTATTATAGTAGCGCATATAAGAGGCATAAATTCTTGCATCTTATATTATTCTTGGAGCATAAGAAAAAGACACCTGCTTTGTAGTACACTCTTTAATACATACTGTTGAATTTCTCTATAGGCGCTGCAACTTTCTACTAACTGCTTTGGATGGCTTGCTTTACCTGGTCTATAACTGCATCGCCTTTTCTAATACGGATGAAGAGAGGCGCTGAGTCTTTTGTGCTTATTTTTTCGTTTATCTGGTATAGCTGTATTCCAAAGTGTTTGCAGAACAGTGGGATCAGCTGATATATTGCCGGGTCGTGGTTCTCAGGCAGCATGAACAGATATTCTGTGCGCAGGTCTCTGCTCTCATACTCCTCCATTAGCGTGTTATAGTCCACCGAATACTCAGAAATCGCGTCAATAAGAAAGGATATCTGGCAGGGCGAGACTTTTGGGATTCCTGATGTTAAGTCTATTTGCCTCTTAGTTTCTCTTTTTTTCATTTTTATGGAAAATCGAAGACCTCTAAGAATTCGAAAAAAAGAAGAAATATTCAGAATAAAGGAGATACAGACTGCAGAAAAGGATGACACAAAAGGCTCTCTGCCACATGTGTCGGATGAGGAGCCACTTACAGATTCAGAAGAGCATAATAGCTTAAGCATCTCTACACCAGAAGAAGAAGCAAAAGAGGAAGAGATAAAGAAGGAGGAAGTGGAGAGAAAGTTGAGTTTTTGGAGTCTATACATGCAGTCATCTTCTTTTTCCGTCTGCGTGCTGGTTATTGGTGCTGTGCTTGGGTTCTTACTCCACTCGTACTATCGAAATCTCGATAATTGCATAAATGGCCTAAAAGACAAAATTGAGAGCCAAAAAGAAAGACTACTTGAGCTAGAGTCTATTTTTCATAGCAAGAACAGAGAAATAGACGTGGCAGACTATTTAGAAGGCGCGCGCATCCTATATAACATAACAACCGACCCCTACGTGGAGAAAAAGTGGTTTAAGTCAAACGTCACGGGACTAAGTGCAGAAGTAGCAATAGACAGAGTATGTGACAAACACCACTGTTACTCTTTCAATGGGTCTGAAGGAAAGCTAGGGATTGCATTCAAAAACGAGAAGATAATTCGGAAGATAGGAATAATGCATCCTTTGTATAATGATAGAACCTCAGCTGTAAAGTCTTTTACTGTTGATTGTATTATGAATGATAAACACATTAATATGGGCGAGTTTGAATATGAAATACCTGGGGACTCTTTTCAGCAGTTTTCAATTACTCCTACTAAGTGCACAGGAATGATATTTAAAATAAAGTCCAATCATGGAAAAAAGCAGTACACATGCATTTACAAGATATATGCTTTTGAATAATAAGTTAAAGCTCCTACTTCTATTGGCAGAACATTCAAAGCTTCAGATTCTAAGATGTGCAGAAGAAAAGAGGATAGACATGTGACCACAGTCTCCATACCCGAATCGTTCAAATAAATATTAGATAGGAATAGTTTACATTAGCAGGCATGCATATGCATTAAAGGAAAGTACCTGTGTGCTTATATTTCTACTCTTGCGTTAAAAAACACCTCGCTGCTCTAGACTAGATATTGAGCCAATTTGTCTTTAGAACTTTAGGTATACTTACTCAATATTTCATAATTTATTGACTGGTTCTCTATGTATAGACCTCAAACACTATTGCACTTCTCTAGAAGTATTCACCAGAGCATATCCATGGGTCAAAGTAATAGATAATTAATTGTTCATTCGCATGTGGGTGTACATGGGAATATATTTTTTGCGTCAACAGTGCACATATTGCACGACAAACACACAATAAAGTCAAACAATTGATGCTAGAGAGAGCATATTTAAGCATTTTAAAGTGTATTTGGGGTTTTTCCTATAGTATATATAAATATACTTTTGCTCAAATAAAAGTTTAACTTTCTGGAAACACTATTGAACCATGTGTAAAGCCCATATAGAAAGATTCTAACCATAAGAAAAGATATAAATTTAGAATATTTAATATACAGATTGAGTGGATAGACCTACAGAGACAGCTGTTTAAAGTAGCTTGTTAACTACTCTATGGTTATTCTTTTTAGGGATATTTTCCTTATATTCCACTCAAGGTAGTCTCCAATAAACAACGCACTAAATAAGGCCCCGCTTGAAATAAAGAGAGAAATCGCGCTTATGGACTGGGCCAGCAGAACATCTTTGAATGCGCATGCAGCAATTAGCCCAGCTGTATACACTAGATACTTATTTCGCTTGTACTGTGTGTGCACCAAGAAAATTACTACAGCGCTCTTTGAAAAGAGGGTGTTTTCTGACATCAAATAGATGAAAGCTGCGAACTGCGTTATAAAAACCATTATTCCATTTGTTACGATAATATTGTAGTGTAAAATCTCTAGTTCTCCAGATAGAAGCCTGTTTTTTAGCTGTCTTTGCGCACGCGAGTTGTATATACCAAGCAACATGCACAAAAGATATACACCATCGAGTGCAATTACCTCAGATAAAAATGTGATAGGGATTTTATTTATGTGGTGCATGTATATCCCGGATAGAATGCTGTGCAGTATTATATAGATTGCGTATTTCAGATGAAGAGTTCTTTTGACAAGGACTCCTTTTACGAAAAGTAGAAACGTACATATTTTGCTGAGGAGAAAAAATGTAAAAAGGTCGTGTTTGCTAGATTCAACCATGCATTCAAAGTATGCCACCGACAAAAATAGAACTGTAAGTGCCCCAATTGTAAGCAGAAGAAATGTGCCTAAATTATGCATTACCGTTTACAAATAAAACCAAATATAAAATAACTATAAAACAACGTATCATGTGCAGAATATTATTATTGATATGGGCTAGCGACATAAGTACCGTTGTATATATTGTATAGCCAGCCCAAAGCACTTTTAATGCAAATAGGCACTTTTAAGATTTATGGAAACACATGAATATGTTTGTGGCTTGTGCTTTTAGTACGGTGTGTCACCTAGATGCTTCCCTTAGAACTCACTCCTCTTCTAAAATAGCACACTATTGCATATAACTTTGAATCTTGCAGTATATGGAGCATTATATAGGAGGAACACATATATTTATGTGTGCAGTCTATTCTAATGACTCTATGGCTTTTATAGTAATACATAGGTATCTATGCCGTGCAAAGCAGTTTACTAAGTGTAAAACGTCTGCTTTGGAATGTACTCTTCCCAAGAAGTCAAACAGCACACGCGAAAATTATTAGAGTTGCTTTAGGACATTTGAGTTCTATTTACAGAATATAAATTCTTTCTTAAACCATGTCTTAGCATTTTTAATATTAAATAGCTATATGAATCTTAATGATAGTAGCCATAGCTGGTTTTTCCTTCTTGAAATGTTAGACTTGTCCATAATTTATTTCTTGTTGCCTATTTATAGACCTCTAGACAGATGCAAATCAATGTAATGCTCACAAACACATGTTATATGACAGATAATTCAAGTAATGAAACTTAGAGTCAACAAACTCAGATCACTATTTCTGACGCGCAGACAAACAGGGTCTCTTGTATAATGTTGGCCAAATGCCAAGAACCCCGGAATGTGATTACTCACACCAATATACATTACTGGCCCGGGGAGAAGATTTCATGCCTTCATGGCAAGGAACCCCAATAGTAGTGCTACATTGCTTAAATATACATCAAAATGATCTTTTTTATGGTATATAAATAGAGAATGAAAACCAAGTAAATATTAAGAGAATGTAGATAGGACTAATTTTTTGGGCCAACCCCAGATGAAGTATTGAAGCTGAATGAATATGAACATATAAAATGATTGAATAGTTTTGCACAGTTTAAGGCCGCCATTATATACATCCAGTGTTCTATTTAATTTGCTTAGTGTTTACTAGATATTCTATATGGCTATATAGCTACTTTATACGATCGGGTCTTATCCCAAATCAACTTTTGACTGAAATATATACTTGTCTATTTGTGCAACTCTCTATATGCGAGGGAAGCAGATATGTGATGTTTTTCTATTTTCCTATCCTCTCTGAAAAATTTAGAAGAATCCAAGCCTTCACTACTATTGGTGGCTCTGAAGAGATTTTATTTATATATTACAGAAAAGACACCAAAGAAACTAAAAAATCTAATTTTCAGGATTTAAGCGCAACCAGTACGAAATAAACAAATGATATTTATTCTATAATGTCAATCTTCACTTTCTTGTTACTGTTTTTATCCAAAGATGCCTCCTTGGTCTCTGGAGTATCGCATGGGGCACTAGGCACTTCCTCAACCAGATCATCAAAATGACTTTCTCCTTCTATAATAGTGCCTTTTCTTGGGTGAATTATTAGGTCTAGAATAGACAGAATGCGGGAGGCCTCTTCTGCAGTGCTTTCAATAGAGAGGGTCTGTGAGAGAATAATAATGTAGTTTGACAGAAAAAGATGGATACCCTTTGTGTTGAAAGGTATGACTATCTCGTAGAGGCTTTTCCATGCTAACTCTATCAGCTCTGTATATTTCGCACTCTCAAGCATGTCCAACAAATCAAGTAAAACCTTCTCTGTCGCGCTAGACTCACTGTTCATTGCTGGGGGAAAATAGAGTTAGCTAAATTTTTCAACAAAAGAAAAGTTCTTTGCTGCAACAATATAGATTCTAGCCATATGTGAGTGCATGGAAAGCAAATGTTACAAAGGAATGCGTGGTGTAAGAGATAAAATAGTTTCCTAAGCAAAGAGCGCCAAAAGAAGAAGCATATAAAACATAATTATATTTGCCTTGTGTTTTTATCGTCTAATAACTAGAGGAGAAATACTTACAGCATAGGCAAGTTTTTTCTACTGCGTGTTATACATGCTTTAGTTAAGAGTCAGTATATAGGAGAAGGAATAAGAATACAGAGGGTAGAAACAAAGAAAACGCAAATTTCTTTAAGTAGACCATATATAAATAAATATATTCTATGACCAATGTGCTAGAAAATCTTTTTACTATTTGCTTAAAGAACACAAAGTATTTAAAGAAACAGAAGCAGTTCTATTTTCAGGAACGAAAGAGATGAGTGTAACCTGAAACCTGAATAATAACAAGATGGCAGGGCAGTAAGATAGATCAATCACCAAAAACCCACAATATAACAAGCATATAATTCATGCGACTTAAAATATGAAATATCTATTAGAAAGCATGAATAAAAACAGTGGGAGGGCAAAAATATTTTGATGCCAGCAGGCAGGAAGGCGTTGTAACGGCAATATTTTATTTTAAGACACAAAAAGAATACGTCCTGACAGGGACTCGAACCCAGAACCTCCTGATTAGAAGTCAGATGCGCTGCCAATTGCGCCACCAGGACCTGCTATATTTAGCAATACTTGCATATTTTTATTCGCATGGACCAAATATGCAAGGAGTATGCAGCCACAGGCAAATGCAGCAGAAAGAGCACATGCACTAGCAAGCATGCAAGGGACGTGGTAATTGAAGAGGAGAAGTGTCTTCTGTGCGCTAGGCCTGCCCAGTGCGTGACTGTCTGCAAACACTTCTTTTGCTACGACTGCGCAAGAGGATTTATCACACAGTCCACAAAATGCATAATATGCGATGAAGAGACAAATGGAGTAGTATTTATCACTGTGAATGAAAGCCCAAAAAAGAACCAGAGAAAATAGGTGGTTGGCGTGCAGGGCATTACACACGCATTATTCAGGCTGTATCATATAGAATGGATGCACTTTTTATTTCAGATGCAGAGGCGTCTTATCTACTTACATTTGCCACCATAAAATCTCGCAAACTTAGAATAGTGCGGTCCTATTGCCTCTAGATATTTCTTAGTTTCGTCTGAGATATTCAATGTGTTTATTTCGCTCCAGAACTGCAGGGCTGTGCTTAATTAATTCATCAACTGGCTTATTTGTAGTGTATAGAAATCCTAATTTAAACTCGCTCAGCATTCCTTCTATTGTGTTGGGGTCATTTGCTGCTCCCTTCATATTTATTTTTTCTCATTTCTATTTATAATTCAGCAAAGCATTGCATTGCGCCATAACAAAACAGATCTTTCGCTATAGCTGCAAGAAAGTCTATAATAAACGAATATATTAATATACAATATGCATACCCAGCCAAACATAGTTTACTGCAACATAGTACACTGCAGAATACTCCTTTTATACTTCAGCAAGACATTATATTTTATATGACTGGAACCGTGAAGACTATCATATTTTGTGAGGCCCGGTGGCGCAAAGGTAGCGCTTTCGACTCCAGATCGAATGGTTGGGAGTTCGATTCTCTCCTGGGTCATATTTTTCGCTATTTTTATTTTTAATTAATGCACGTGCGGGTTCCAAAGAGCTTCCAGCACAAAACAAATAGCATTTCCACTACGTCATACACGCTCATCACCTTTCTTCCTGGAAGGTTGGCCAAAGAAATGACAAAAACATTCAACCTTTTTTTTGTGATCCTTTGCTGCATTGTGATGATCCCCAATTTGACCTCCTTCTCAAAGTCTTCCTACATATTGTGCATTTCATTCTATATTTGCACAAGCATTCTGAAAACCGGAATAAATGAAATTAAAAAGTACAGGCTAGACAGAAAAATCAATAAAAGAGAGGTAGATGTAATTCGGCACGAAAACCTCACCAAGATATGGAGGGAGGACATAAACGTAGGAGAGCGGGTGATAATAAAAAAAGGAGAAATTATTCCAGTGAACACACTTGTGCTAGGCGCATATACAGAGAAAGGCAGAGGAAGCGGTGGGTGCGTCCCGCAGATACACATCGAAACCAGTGCAATCGATGGAGAGAGTGCACTAAAGCTTAGATCCCCACTTACAGCGATGGGGTCAACAGGCGCGCTGGAGCCGCACGAGATGGCTGTGTTGGAGACCATAAAGGTAGAGTACGACCCAGAGACACAGTCTGGCGAGTTGGCAATAGAGGTGCAGGACCCTCAAATGAATGCGCCTGTGCTGCAGTCCATTCAAATTCCCATTACAAAGAAGAATGTCATTCCAATGGGAGCATCCATATACACAGACGCAACCACCATTGTGCTGTCTCTTGGGGGAGAGCAGAAGAAGGCGAAGCCTTCTCGCATAAAAGGATCAATCTTCATAAATATGATATCCAACATAAGCATATACACAATGATTGCTTATCTTATACTGCTGCTTATATCCGTGGTAAGTGCGTGCTGGTTTATGGTGCGCAGTGAGTGGCTTCTTGGGAGTGTCGCGATCTCCATCACAAGCGATAGCATGCGTACGCTTGTCTCAAATGTTTTGATTTTCAGCAGCTTGATACCCCTCTCGCTTTTTGTCACGCTTGATGGGCTAAGAATATCATACTCGATATTCATACAGAGCGATACCACCATGCAGTCAAATGAGACACAGACAAAGTGCAACACCCACGGGGTTCTGGAAGATATTGGCTTGATTTCGCATGTGCTTTCAGACAAAACAGGCACCCTTACTCTGAACCAGATGACTTTGAAAGGATTCCATCTACCTGGGAGCAGCTCGCTGGCTATAAGGGACCCAAAGAACTTGCAGGCGCTGTACCAGTCCATGAATGTAATAAGCATTCTGACAGTCCTACTATGCCACTCTGTTTGCATGGTAAATGGTGAGTACATAGGAACATCACAGGAAGAGGTGTGCTCTCTGCAGTACTTCAGAGACAACCAGATAGTCCTTCTAAGCAACCAGGATGGACGCGTGACCATAGATATAGAGGGAAATATACTGACAGCACATGTATTGGGGGTTCTTCCATTCTCCCCAGCCATAGCAAGAATGTCTGTCATAGTGCTGGTGGAAAGAAAAGTATTTATTCTAACTAAAGGGTCTGATGAAACTGTCCCCAATATGTGCACTCTGCAAGTGGGGGGAGAGTATCGAACACTTACTATGGCAGGCACTGAAATATCAAAAGAAAGCCTGCAAAAGATATCTGAAGATACCACAGCCTCTTCTGGGCTAGAAGAAGCAGCAGCAAGCGAGCACAGGGAAAATATAAAGAAAATTATAAGAGTGATGGAGAATAAAAGTAAGACAGGTAAAGACTATGAAAGTCTAAAGGGCATCTCACTACCTATAGAATTTATCATGGAGTGCGAAAAGCTCACAGAATACATTGGAACTCTCTATCTTGAAGACACTTTGCAGCCGGATGCAGCAAAGACTGTCAGGTCAATCACAAACAAAGGGACCAACCTGTGGATGGTAACTGGGGATAGAAAAGAAAGTGCTATTTCCTGCGGGATTCTTTCAGGAATGGCAAGTGGTGTCAGGGCCATATCAGGCGCAGAAATGATGCGAATTGTAGAAAGCGAGCCTGAGCTGCTAAAAGAAAAATCCTTGGTTCTTTTTAGATGCACGCCAGAGCATAAGAAGGAAATTGCGCATATTCTAAGGCGTGCTGGAAACATTGTATTAGCAGTGGGGGATGGTGAGAATGACATTGGAATGATTGAAGAGGCTGATATTGGAGTGTGCGTATGCGGCCCAGAGTCAAGCAGAACCTCGCTCTCTGCAGACTTGGTAATTCCTTCATTCAGTGCACTGGGAAGGCTTGTTATGCATCACGGACCGATTGCTTTAAATCGGCTGCGAAATGTATTTCTGTTCTTTATATTCAAAAGTGTGTGCGTGGCTGTGTGTCAATGCATCTACGGTGGGTTTGTTGGGGCGTCTGGCTCAATGGCTCCATCCTCGCTTTTCCTTATTTTCTTTAACTCTCTTTTAACATCGCCTCTTTCTGTTGAAATGGGGCTTTTTAGAAGGGCGTGCATAAGAAAGTCTGTGTTTGACTCGTTTCTTCGTGGTGTGTTGTACGGAGTGGCTTCTTTCTGTGTGGTGTACAGTCTATTTGGATCAATTGATGTTATAAGCATGGATGGGGAGTTAGGAGGGCATTCTTTGGTAAGCTGCTTCTTTTCAATGTGTTTGTTCATCTCGACTGTATCGTACTTTATATACTCAGCAGAGTCATTTGTGATATACTCCTTTCTAGCTCTGTTTGTCTCTATGATGTTTTTTATCCTAATAATCGGCATGGATATTGGATTTGAAGCCTTTGCATCCCCTGCATTCTATCTGTGCGCAATATATATGATTCTAGCTGGGATGGCTGTGGAGAGAGTATCTGCAGTTTTGAGAAAAAATCATGCAGAGAGACAGAGTTCTGACGTGTGGGAGGAGCAGACAGTTCGTGCATGAAAATGCTATAAAAGGAACATGCAAATAGTACGAGCCTAGCATCATTTCTAACTTAAACAGACTTAAAATAAGAAATGCTATATTCCGAAGCTGTATGTCAGTATAGACAGCATATTGTAGAAATAACAACAGTTTTGCAATATCTGTATTATGAATTTATAAGCATAAAATGCCTATTTTTTCCTTGCGGTATTCTGTACATATAAATTAGTGCGTGTGTGGAATAAACTATAAATAAAAAAGAACTTGAACTTTAGGCATATATAAAATGATTGTGTTCTCATTAGATTATGCCTGACTTTTTATTTATAGATTGCAAGCTAGGGCTCATAATTCTTCCATTCCACATGCATATTTATTTTACTTCTGGATAAAAATATGCAAGCGACTTTTGCAGGGCATTGATCATTGCTCCTGGTGTGTGATGGATGAATGCCTTTGCCCAAAGCTTTATGGCACTGTACTCAGACCAGTGTGTTTTTCGAACCAAAAAGGTGCTAGGTGTGTCTTTAGTGTGCCGTATTTTATATATATCTCCAGGTATGTATAACTTTTCCATCCCTTTGTTTTTTAGCTTTCTAAGCAGCGCATGAATGTACTTGTTCTTGTTTTTATACTTTGACACGCTTATTGCATAGAAGTGCGTGGCAAGCAGCCGCAGCTCAAAAACAGTTCCAAAGCAAAGAGTGGGCACAATATCATTCCCGTAAATTATAACTGTGATTTTGTTTTCTGGGTTGTTTCCGGATAGGGTGTTAAACCACTTTGGATTGTTTATAATGGGAGGGGGAGAATACGCAATGCAGGAAACCGTGTACTGCGACAAAAGGGGTCTCTCCCGCATGAACATCCACACAAGCATGGCTAGGGAGCCTCCCAGAGACTGCCCAACCAAGCATATTCGGGTTATCTGATTCTTCACCATCAGCTCCTTAATTGCATTCTCTTTCTCATTTATAAATCGCTCAGACTCCTTAAATATCCCTCTGTGGAACAGATTGTTCTTGTATCGGTGGTATTTATAGTCTATGTCAATAAGAGCTTCTCTACTATGTAGGGTGCCCTTAAAAGTGATATAAAGAATGCCCTCTTTTCGATCTATGAATATCACATGTTCAAGGTACTTGCTGTCTGCATGCACAATGTCAGTGTACGGTATTCCAGAGAATAGGTGGAAAAACTTCTCTTCTGGATCTGTTTTTGAGTTCTTGCAGTATACGCATATACAGTTTTCTATTCTTATTTTAATGACATTGATGAGAGAGTGGAAGTTAAGAAATGCATGCCCATACGGCGCAATTGCGTATCTATACATTTCTAAGTGGAAGCTATAAAACTCTTTTTCTTCAATGTACCACTTAAATGGGTTTTTTGGTGGAGAAAGAACCTCCTTTAGGCTTTTGGAATAATTAAGTCGGTGGGGCATTGGGTCTTTTCTTTTAAAAAGTCCTTTGATTACATCAAGTATTCCTGTGCTTTCCTTCATCCCGGTGTACTTTGGCACGTCTTTGAACTCGGCTTTGTCTGTTTCGTTGTAGTAGACAAAGAGCTCTCGCACACCGTACACAAATTCTGAAATATTTTGCATGTCCCGAAACAGAAACCGAAATGCCTCCTGTAGATCAAATATCCGCCCTGCAAGAGCTTCATCTTTCAGAAACCCAGGCCATAGGAAGGGAGACTTTTTCTGCTCCGAGGCTTTGATGTATTTTATTTTTACAACAGACAGAGCCAAATAAAACTCCATCTCCTTCGGGACAAAGTCAAACTTTCGAGGCTGTCTACTGTAGAGCCAGCTATTTATTGGGTCATTTGTAGGAAATAGCTTCAGATAGTGGACTGAGTTTTTCTTTTTTTCAAGCAAGTCTTCAACCTTTTTAAAAGTGTACCCAACCAGATGATTTCTTAGAAAACCCTCTTCTATAATGAATATCTCTAGCACTCCCATTTTAACATCCTGTATAGACTCAAAATGCAGAGTAAATACTGCAAGATCTCTGTTATACTTTACCTTCTGCCCATTATATAATATGTTTATTGTGTATCCTGATGTGAATAGAGGCGCACCCTCCCACCACCACATATTATTGTCCTGTGTGGCTAGTGATTCTGGCGAGCATGATAACAATTTACACTCAATATCCATTTTACTTTTGTTTGGCTAATTCTTAAATATTTTTATATGTAAATAAATAGAAAATCTTACTATAAATTGATCTATAGGAAGATAAATCAAGCGCACTGGACATCAATATAGAAAAATGTTCTTTGAGAGCTTCAGATAACTTCTTCTGCAGCCTTCTTCCAACCATATTGTATTTGGTTGCTGCTGAGACTTCTTTCCTATGTGTGTATAAAACCACTACATCATGTTTAATAATTAATATGCCTGGGTATATATCCGAATTTAAGCGGCGCTGGTTTGTATTGCACACTAGAATCTATAAATACAACAGGTTTAAAGGATTCTGATAAAGCATCCATGTTATAGTTAGCACTGCTACTGTGGGGCAGGCTATTATAGTAGGTGTGTATTTATGGTTTGCATGCACTAGTATCATATATGGTGTAATCATTGATTATACACCTATATTTTCAAATGAAAAAGATAGATCAATAGTTGACATCTCAAGTCATAAGAGATTGATTTGATATAGTGAGCATTGCTTTTGCATTTTGGATTTATCATTATTCTTTGTCATGCAAGTTCTCGCTATTTATTGAATTTCTCATTAATGCTCTTATAGATTCTTCTTAATTGCATAAATAGCCATGTATCTGAGTATATGAAATAATATTCCCGAAACTTATTTGTCTTTTCAGAATAAAGACGCTTCTATAAATATAAGGCCAGAATAAGTGCATAGAGAAGACCAGCAGAGCATACAGTGCCTTTCTTTTCGTGCATCTTTCGTATAGGCAGCGTGCTACTATACGATGTTACGGTTTGGAAATTGCCTTTAAACAGATCTTTTACTATAGGCTTAATATGCTTGCTGTGTGCCTTTATGTTTAAATAGTCATGTGCTCATTAATGAGTATACCTCTGTAGAGAAGCATAAGAATAAAAAGATTCTGTAATAATTTAGCTAATACAGTTTACTGTGCTATAAAATGTGTGATATTTATTAAATACTCATAATTAGTAAATTTTCTTAGCCTGCAGATCGGGCTGGCCTTGCTTTCTTTTTTATGAATGGGTCTTTTTTGTACGCTCTTTTTCTGTAAAGAATTGCTGCCCACGTGATAATTACAACAGGTGTAATGACTATCAAAGCGTCTGTAAGTATGCTGTAGTATATAAAGTTACTTGGGACAATGATATTGTCTGTGCCGCCTGTTAGAAGTGCAAGCATAGAGCTAGAGACTTTTTCTTGCAGATGCTTTCTCATCTGTGAAACACTCATTGGTTTTCTCTGCATTAAGACTGCAACATATCCAGCTATATATGCAGCTGATATGCTTGTGCCCTCGCGCTGGCCATACTCCACAGAAAGCGATGACTCGGACACTTCTCCTACGGTGGCCATACCAGGCGCATATGCGTCAACACAGTCGCCTGTGTTAGACCATTCATCTGGATTGAGGCTGTCTGAAAGGCTTCCTATGGTAATTGTGTACTTGGATCTAGCAGGGCTGTAGTTGCAGGCCGGCAGGCTACTATTTCCAGCAGCAACCACCACAGGAATATTTGCATCATAAAACATCTTCAGAGAGGTGTCCAGTATGGCAGACTTATTTCCTGTGAACGGCAGAAGAATAACCTTTTGTGTGCCACTCACCGATATGCCATCTAAAACATGGAGAATATCCGACAGATATGCCGTGCCATATCTAAACACAGGGTGCAGAATAACTTCAGCCTCTTTGGCCAGGCCTGTTTTTGTTCCTGCTGCTACAGTTATTACTGAGGTGGGGTGGGCGCTCGGCTGATGCTGGGGGCGCATGCGGACAATCTCCACGCGGCCTTCTACCTCTCTGTGGATCTGTCCAATATCTGCATCTAGTATTTCTATGGACACGCCCTTTCCTGTATAATTGCTCTGCAAAGGAAAGTACATGTTTCTGTACCACTTAAATAGACTGGATTTTTTTACAAGATATCCATTTCGAATATGTCTATTCACAAACCCGTCTAGCCACTGTATGTTAAACAGCCTCTGCTGGCTGTTCAGCATAGTATAGAAGTTGTCTGGCAAGTTAGTCTGCTTGTATGCCAGTGTGTATTGCGCATTAGCCTCCAGACTTATTTGCATTGTGGAGAGGTCAGAGAGAACTGCACTGATCTCTTTCTGGGAGAGCTTGCACACAGAAAGACCACTAAACACATTTCTGTAAACATATTGCAAGTACCCGCCTTTCTGCTGAATTTTTCTTCTAAGCTTTTTCTCTTTCTCGGGAGTTATATGGTGTGCAAGAACCAGAATATTGCATTCGCTCAGGTCGCTAGTAATCTCTTTGTAGGGTGATTCGATTGGATCTTCATGGTATGCACTCTCCAGCCTAGGCATTTTCAGTTGTTTCTGTGAAGTATCATGGGCTTCCTTCTTAGGGGCTGCTGTTTCTGAAAGAGGGTCCTTTCCAATACTATCCGTAGACGTGTTCTTGCTAACTGGCGCATTTCTGATGCTGTTTATTTCAACCGGCGGCAAAGACGACTGCATGTAACTTGAGACTGTATATGGCCCTCGCCAAGTATCTGGCTCAATTCTCTCTATTCCGTGATCATTTAACGTAACTACAATATTATCAGTTGAAATCTGAAAAGCACGTGTGCCCAACATAAACAGAAGGACATTCCTGCACGCGCGCATGAAAGGTGAAAACACTCATGGTTTTAAAGAGTAGAATAATTTTATTGGGTCATTTCTTTGATTTGTTTCTCTTCGGCTGTCAAGAAGTTCTTGAGGATTCTTTTCTCTACGCACACTCCGCAAACTGTTCCACCGTATGCTCTGTTAATTGTTCTCTGGGACTTTGGAAGCCTTGCAAATGCTGCTGGTCTAAGAGTTGGGATTCCCTCAAGCTTCTTCTTGCAGTCACCGCACTTCTGTGGGCTACCTGTTTTCTTCTGTTTTTTGAAGTACAACTTTCCAGTCTCCTTGTCCTTTGCGAAGACCATGACGTTGCTTGGTGTAATGTATGGATTGTATCCTGCTCTAACTACTCTTTGTGCCATTGACAAGGCATAAAAAAATAAAAATAAATCCACCAAGAGACACACCAGTGCTTTCTAAAAATAGTTTCAAGAGCATGCATGTGCAGAGAGGGAAAACAAGCGCACTGCAAAGTATAACTCAAATTGCAGCAAAGCCTGGCACGCATGCAGATTGTGCTTGAAATATTGCAAAAACAGAATAAGTGGCATTTTGCAGAGGCAGATATATGCATCTAGAAAACCAACGAATATTGCATATGTGGATAGAAATGGCATGCGTTAGAAAGAAAAGCCTAGTATATAGTTAGGATGCGTTCTCATTATACAACAATATAAAGTATTACGCACAAATCAAAAAGATATTTCATAAGTAGAATGTGCACTCAGTAATGCATGCTGCAGTTCTCTAGCAGAAACATGCTCTGAATATATTGATCACTAGTGCATGCTCTGCACATGCTGTTTTATATAGGTTTTCGGGCTATATCTTGCAGAGTTTATCTGTGCATATGCATATAACCATAAATATTAACTCTGCATGATTTTATTCCCTACACACATACCATAGAAGAAAACATTTATGTGTTTATTTCTGTATTTTTTATGCGGGAAATCCTCCAAGCCTCTGAAACAAACCCAGAAACAAAAAAACAGATAGAATCCTTGCTGGAACTATTTAATATGAAGCTATCAAGTAACACAAATACAAACTATGCCATGCTTCTTTTCATCAACAACCTGTACTACAAAACAGTTGGAAACATAAAGGACATCCAAAAACAGTCCGACGAGAACATACACCGGCTGTACAAGTACAATAAGCTCAAGGATACAGCACAGGAAATTCTTGGAAAACTTGCAGAGCTAAAGGGAGTAACCAATAAAAAGATTGCACAGGAGTATGATGCGCCTGAATAGATGTTCTCCAGCCATAAGCATGCTTGAATAAACTCTACACATATTTAATTGCTTCTGTTCGTGTATCTTGGAGTACTGTCTGCCTCTCTCTATAGTGCACAACTTGCGTATTTATTCAGTCGCCGGTTGGTGTGCTTACCATTTCGATCCACTTAGTATTTATTTTTCAGTACAGGAGTGCACTGCTAGAAGGACTCTGCCAATAGAAGTCCGTTATGGCCAGCATCACAGCGCACTGATATGGCTTGTTAATGTATCCGCTTTGGTCCAGTGGCTAGGATTTCGCCCTCTCACGGCGACGGCCGGGGTTCGATTCCCTGAAGCGGAATTATTTTTATGTTTCCAATCTTTTTTTCCCATGCTTACATACAGGGAGTTTACGGCCTTAGACCTTCTTGACATGAGCTTGCCAAACTTGGATGAGCACACGTACTCTTTTACCCCTGACTTCTACTTCAGGTATCTGCACGGGCACGCCAAGTACTGCCTCTCTGTTTTCTCGGATAGCGCGAACATTGGGTACATTATTGGCAACTCCGGTGTTTACAAGGACACGAAAATGCTGTACTCGCATGTGACAGCGCTGAGCATAGCGCAGGAGTTCCGAAGGCATGGGATTGGGAGAAGGCTTTTGAAGCTCTACGAGATGAACGCAAAGCGGGATAGGTCCGAGTTCATAGACCTGTTTGTAAAAGAGTCCAACAAAGTTGCAATTGACTTCTATATGAAGTGCGGTTATATAATTCACGAGCGCATAATAGATTACTACAGTAACCCGACAGAGGATGCATTTGACATGCGGCAGTACACACCAGAGCACTAAGGCTCACTAATACGAAAAAATTAAGAACTATCATGTCCTTTAATCATACCACTTTGTCTGCGTTATTTTCATACTATACAGAAACTAGTAATTTAGTGCGAGTGGTTCTTCTATAGAAAAGTATAGTTATTCTTATGCTTACATTTTTATGGGGTTCTCTTAGAGTTATCAGCAATTTTTATGTGCGCCTGCAATGCTATGAAGAGCATCCTAGCATAGCATTGGTTATTTTGTGTTTTGTGCGCGCTCTGCTTATAGTGCAGCTGAAAATTAATAAATGCTCTATTTAGAATGCTTTAGTTGAATTCTGTATTTATTCTTGCATTTTGTGTCTCTGCACTATTTTTGAGTCTAAAGCAGTTATGTTTTCACAGATGCTGCTTACAACAGTGGGGTTATTGCAGATATAATATTTGGGTTTAGAAATGCTGCGTATGTTCTCTCTATGTCAGACAGCTGCTTGGTCACCTCGTCTGCTAATGTGTGGCTATCCTTTTCCACCTCCACCCGCACAATATACTTACTGCTTAGCACTGTAAATAGCTTATACAGAATAGAGAGACCAATCAGCCCAACCATTGAGCAGTGCGGAATTGTGGGAATTACCACCACATGCACGTATTCGCCCGTGCTTGTTGTTCTAATGGAAACTCTGTCTAGAGAGACCACTCTTAGTTCCTCCAGCGTGTAGCTGTGCTCTGGATCTCGGATGTTTCGAATGATCTGAAATATGCTTTTTTCATTAACGTCCACTTCCCCATTGTTCCATACTATTTCATACTCTGGGCTGGTCTCTGTGCACACGTCTGGTGTCTCGTTCATGCGCATAAAATTATTTATGCATGATATATCCATGCAAAGGGAAGCATACGCTCAAACATTTCAGAAATCGTGCACGTTTGGCACATAATATAAAAAGGCATGGCCACTCTACACAGCGCATGCATAAATAATATCCTGCTGTAAATCTCCATATTACCGCACTGTTGACTTTCTGTAAATAGCAGCTAGATGTATGTCTCAAGATATAACCCGAATTTATTTAACGAAATGCCATAAGACTTTAGTAGTTCAATGCCTCACCCTTTGCCTTCTTCTGTGCTCCAATTTCTACGTGCTTTGCTCTCTTGAATACTTTGCACTGCTTTCTCTTGCACTTTGAGCACTCCATCTTCAAGACAACCTTCTTTGTGGTCTTTGCCTTTCTTCTTAAAATGGGCTTTGTCTGACCTCCAAATCCTCTCTGCTTTCGTGCGTATCTACGGGCACCCTGTGCTGTAGGTCTTTCCTTGCTCTTTTTGTATAGCGATACTTTGTGTACCTCGTGTGCATTGCACTTCTGGCAATGTGTTTTTCTTGTCTTTGGGTAGTTTACCATGCAGGGCTACAAAAATAAAATTAATTTCTGGGTTTCCGTAAAATTTCAGTTTTAACTTCTGGGCACATGCAGGCCACCCGGCCTATGCAGTAAAGGAGATACCAGCTTCTTTAAATTTAATAAGAAGGAACAGAAAGTCCTCGACAATCATTTTTGCTGCTCTTTCTTTCTCCAGCTTACTTTCCTCCAGCACTTTGTTTAGCACTTCCTCCTCCTGAGGTGTTATTTTGGTCTTTTCTTCTATAACTGTTTCGTTGTTTGTGTCCTCTTCTTCGGGAATGTCTGCTATTTTATCTCTGTTCTGGAAGAGAAGGTTCTTTATGGTACTCTGCCGGAATATTGATCCAATTGTTTTGTTCTTTCGGCTGAAGCAGATCCTTAGCATTCCATCAAACTCGTTTAGGTCTATGTCCAGCTTGTTTCTCCGCGGCTCTATGCGCACGATGCTTGACTCTACCTTGGGGGGCGGCCTAAAGTTCTTTCTTGAGACTTTCATGACATGCGTCACTGTTGCTCGGATCTGCACAGAGACTGAGAGTCTGCAATAGTTGCTTGTTCCTGCTGTGGCACAGAGTCTGTCAGCAAACTCCTTCTGGAACATCAGCACGCATGCCCTAAACGGATAGTTCAACAGCTTGAACACAAGCGGACTGCTTATTTGGTATGGTGTGTTCGACACGCACAGATCAAAGTATGGGTACTCCACTTCGATTGCATCATCTATTAGCAGCTGCAGCTTGGTCTTTCTGCTGCCCACTCTTTTTATCAAATCAGATGCAATCTTTCTGTCCTTCTCTATGGCAACCACTCGCTTGCACTTGTCCAAGAGCTTTAGTGTCAGATTTCCAGTTCCCGGGCCTATCTCCAAAACCGTGTCGGTTGGCTTAATCTTTGCTCTATCTATCATTGTTGTCACAATTCCTGGGTTCTTTAGAATGTGCTGTCCAAACGTCTTCTTAAACCGTCCATCCATTTTGCAAATTCTTCTAATATTTTCTCATTTTATTCTTTGCAACTGTAGGCACTTTTTGCTGATTTTATGCATTGCCCATAGGTGGTGTTTCTCCCCCTCGCTTTTCTTTATGAAGGCTTCCTACTAGCGAACCTCCTTCTTATTTGATCAAATCACTTCCCTTTGAGCTGACTTTCCACGCTAAGCGAGCCACTCTATCTGCTCACCCATGCATAGAATGCACTCTTATGTAAGCATACTTCTTATATCTACACTCTATTTTTCTATACACGCTGCCTTGCATATGCATTCCCTGCATAGTTACTATTTTCCAGAACAGACCCATCTCTAAGTAAGCTTCTAACCCACACCCTTACTTAGCACATTTTATGCAGCTTTTTTTGCAGAAATTCTCAATACGGATTTTCTTCTATCCAACCAGCATATTATATGTTTAAGATTCTTTTTTTAACCTATTGTAGATATGCATTCAGTAACACTAGCAATATCTGTCCTTCAGATAGAAGCAGGAATAGGGAAAATGTTTGTTGAGATTATTAAAATATATCTATAAAAATAGCATACATTCACTGCACAATGCATTTACATCTATACAGAGCACGTTAAAAATAGCGCTTTGCGTTCATGGTCTATGCACAGAGAGCCATGCTTTATGACCCTTGCGATATTCAAAAATAAGCTAACTGACTTAGAAGACTGCGGTATTCATGTGATTAGCATATGTTTGGTCGTAATATTCAGGCAACCTAGCGTATGCTCCTTTTGTTTTCTTTTTTCTTATTTATATGTACTTCTTATATTATGATGTTTGACTATACCTTGTGTACGCGCAAGCATTCTATATTAATTTATACATTATTTATTTATTTTGTAAATTAACACTAATGGACACGAATGGATATGATACAACTGGGCTTTCCTCTTCTTTGCTAGCTGTTGGCTTACTTATTCCAAGTATTACAGTTGTCTACTTTGCATCTGGAACACAAAAAACAAAGACCAGCTGTAAATGCAATCAATGCCTTGGTATGAAGAAGAAATACCGATTCAACAAGTACAGGTGGCTTTTGTATGGTTTGGTGCTTCTGCTTGCGGTGCCTGTATATAATATACTATGCAACCAGTATGGGAAAAACACAGACAACAACCCGTATACTCTTCTGAATGTTTCTCAAAATGCAACACATAAAGAGATAGAGGCAGCATACCGCAAGACTGTGAGAAAGGCCAAGTTTACAAAGATGGACAGAACTGCACAAAAGAAGCTTGTGCAGCGGATACTTAAGGCAAAGGATCTTCTTTTGGATGAAAAGGCAAGAGAGCGTTGGGATGCCTTTGGAGATGCGCCTGTGGTAAACAACCACACAATAGCCATACCTTCCTGGGTCATGAGCAAGTACAATCCGATTATTCTTATCTTTTTGTATGTGCTTGTGCTTGGTGTTCTGCTTCCCAAGTGTGTCTCATACATGTGGATGTATTCTTTTGAATACTCCTCAAGCGGGATTCTATACAGAAGTACTGAGTCGCTGTACAGCGCTCTAAAACACATTTCAGTTGAGGATGTCATTGGCCTTCTCGCCCTACTGAGCAAGTACACAGTAGAGATATCGCAGTACAGCGAGAAAACGCCCAAAAAGAACATAGATAAACTAAGAGAAACCATCAAGGACAAGTGTGGATTCACTCTTCCTCTGGACACAAATGTATTTATTCTATGCGTGTCCATGCTTCTTTTAAGAGATCCAGAAGTTCTTTCCTTAATTGATGCGCAGGATATAGAGTGCCTGCAGAACTCGCTGGTTCTATCCTCGAATGCAATAAGAAAACTTGCGTCGGCTTTCAAAAGCAGCTCTCTCTATGGCATTGCAATGGACTTGGAAAGAAGTGTTGTGCAAAGTGTTCCGGACCCCATATACTACCAAATGCAGGCAGGGCTTCCTTTCAGCGATGTGTTTATTGCACAGTACCAGAACAAAAAAATCGATGAAAACACTGCAGTTGACCGCAAGATGTTTAAGATAAATATTACTGGAATTGATGTATATAATATGTTTGATGGCCTAGTCAAGGATGGAATGTATGTGACCGGCTCCGTTGATACAATAGTGAAAATACACATAGACAGAGATGGGTTGAATTCGTATACGCGTCCTACTATTGTAAAAAATGAAAGCAAGGCCAGTGACTCTGGAGACCTGGATGATTTAGAGCAGAACTATGAGGACCAGTACCCGTCTTCATTAGAAAAGCACCCCATAAAGGTGCAAGGAACCAGCTCTGAGGCAGTGCATGCACCAATGTATTTTGATGACCTTCCATATACGTGGGAATGCATCTTAGAAGTAAACAATGAGGTGGTCCTGGCGTCCTATTCATTTACACCATGCCAGAAAGGAACGGATGTATTCTTCAAAGTCCCTGCACTGGCTAGCTTTATTTCCACAAGAAAGGCAGAGATTGAGGTAAAGCTTATTTGCGGGAAATACTTCAATAGAGACACCGCGAAAAAGATATCAGTTCTAATTAAATAAATTCTTATCTTTATTTCTTATTTCCACTGAATATTTAAGAAGCCCTCACATGAGTCTTCTACTCTTCAGCTGGCCATAAAAGTGCGAACTGAACCAATTTTTTATTTCATAGCTTCCTGTCTGTGCTTTGGGTTAAGTGGCTTCAGAAGGCCGTGCTTCTCTTTCCATGACTTCATTCTGATTGTCTCTTCTCTTAGCTTGAACATCTCGTCGCATGCTGCCACCTCGGACTTGACCTCAGACAGAGGCATAGACTGGATAACAATCTTCTTCTTTTCTATTGGCATAATAGTAGACTTGTGCTGTACTGCGCCTGCCTCAAGTGCCTCCTTCTTTGTTTCATAGACAGTGATCTTTGATAGATACTCCTTGATTCTCTCTACGTTTAAGTTAAGGGACTCAACTGATCTGGTGTATCTCTGCATGTTGACAGATATTCCTAGCTGTCTTGCCTGCTTTACGTCTAATCCGGCCTGCATAACCTCAACAATAGAAAATCCTCTTCCAAGTCTCTGGTTGATGTTGTATCTTCTGCTGTTTGCTCTTACAATGGGTCTAAGTAGCTCTACGTTCATTGGAGCGATCTTCTGTGCCTTCTCCTTTCTCAGCTGGCTTCTAAGCTTCTTCTGGATTGGCTGGTGGAACCATGTCTTGTATTTCAGAGAAGTCTTTTTGTAGTGTCCGGTGGTTAATGCGTTATTATGCTTCATATCCCTGTACAAAGAATTAAAAAAAAGTATTTAAATACTTTCTCAGAGGAAGGAAATTTGTCCAAACATGCGAAACTTGGAAGAATCTGCAGAAAACGGAGCATGCACACGGCACAACACTTGCACTGCGGTAGACAAGCTGTATACACGCCTATTAAAGCCAACCCGTTCACTTGTGTGAAAATGATAAATATTTTAATTTTTTACTCCCCTTGTATGAGTATTCAGAGCATAACAGCAAAAGGAGCCAAAAAGACAGCCGTAGCCGTTAGCACATGTAAAAACACTGGGAAATTTGAGATAGTGGTCAACAAGAGGCCATTGCACCTATTCAGCCCAAAGATGATCCTGTCAAAGGTTATGGAGCTGTTCACCATTCTAGATAAAAAGTACTACGAAGGCCTCTCTTTCAATGTAGAAGTTCGAGGAGGAGGAGATGTAACCAAGCTGTATGCTGTCAGACAAGCACTTGCAAAGTCACTAATTGCATACTACGGTAAGTATGTTGACGAACAGCTCAGAGCAGATATCAAGGATGTTATCACCAAGTACGACAGATACATGGTTGTAGCCGACTCTAGAAGAAAGGAGCCAAAGAAGGCCGGAGGACCGGGAGCCCGTGCAAGATACCAGAAGTCTTTCCGATGAGGTGGAATAAAGAACGCTCTATTACTTTTATATTATAAACATTCTAAATTATTTTGCAGCGAGCATGGAGCGGACTGATAGGCTTTTAAGAGAGCTGCATGCAAAAGACGAGATTATTTCAGAGCTGAAGAAGAATGGCAGGCAGGAGAGAGACCATGTGAGAGACCTCTACAAGAAAGTGGACGACCTCCAGGAGGAGAATGGCCGGCTGAAGGAGATCCTTCGAAGCACAAAAAGAAATCTTGCTGTACATGAAAGAAAGGCAAAAAGTGCAGAAAGAAGAGGGCTTGTCCAGACACGAAAGATCCTTGGCCTTACCAAGGAGCCTCACACTGCCCTTATTAACCGGGTTCTTACACTGGAGTGGATTGTAAGAGAGCTAGGCACCCAGCTTAATTTCCCTGTGAATGAAATTATTTCTCTCTCAGAAATATGCATGGAGAACGACCCGCTCTTGAGAAATGTCCTGCAGAAGAATGAGGAAGATATCAATAGCAATGATTTAATCGATTATTTAGATAAAAATGGCGTAAATAGCATACTGGGCATAGAAATTGATCGCTCTCTTCTAGATTAGCTTATTGTGCATAGGCTGTCTTGGTTGTATTAATAAACATGCTTAGGTCGTATGTTGTTTGCCCTTAAGCTGTGCAGTCTTACAGAATATCATGGCGTGTTCTATACTTGGATTTATTTTGTATTTGCCACTGAGAGCTCCTTTAGCCTCTTCATTAATTTTATTTCAGTTATACTTGGTGCAGTGTTTTTGGAAGGAATCTCCATTATCAATGGAAACATCTCTTTTCTTTTTGAAATCTCTTCCTTCAAGACATCTGCAGCCTTTCTTCCGAGAAATATAATTGCTATTTCTTTTCTTTCTATGAATATACTGTATTTAGATATTACCTCAGCAGGCTCAGTATTTTCAGACACCACATGAAAATAGTTAAACACCCCATGTACGGACTGGCATGCCCACTCAGATCCATTGATTCCTGTGAGGCTAAATCCACTAATTGTTGCCTCATCTGCTAGAAAGGCAATTTTGGTACGAGAGGAGAGCCCAGTATTGTGTGTCATTTAAAAATTTAAATATAATTAAATTTAAATTGCTGCTGCCTTTAAATGTGTATTCTATAGCTATTTCTTATTAGTCCGCCTTGCACTGGCTGCTCTTTTTTTAAGCAGGTATAGGTATTTAGTGTATGTGCTTGTTGCTGGCTCCTCTTCTTTCTCTTCAAGAATTGTGTATACACTCTGTATGCTTTTTGTTGTTATGGAGCTCACTGCTTTGCAGTTATTTTTCGTATTTGGCACAAATAATATGCCATTGTTGTGTTTGTACACCTCTAGCTTTGTATTGTCTATTGTGATGGTCTCTTTAGTATAAAGATCCTCTTTCATACCTTTCTCCATTTAAATTATTTTACACTCAAAATATTTAATGGAGTGTGGCCTCTTTACTGTTTCTTTGTGCCCTGCGATGGATTTAATGTATTTTTTGCAAAGCAGCATCAGTTTGTTCCATACCTTATATAACAAGAAGTATTAGAAGAGTTTCTTTTCATACATTTTTGTTCTCAAATTGTATTTTCTACTGTCTTTTTAATTTATAACTTAGTATTTAAATCCGCACAATACTAAACAAATATTATTCTTTCTTATTTAAGAAATTTTAAATATGTGGAAACCAAATTAGCATATGAAGAATACAAAATAGAGAAAACCCATAAAAACCTATATATTTAATGGCGCTACTCATTATAAAGAAACACTTAATAGAAATGCAATGCTGTAAGCTGGTTTTCCTTAGAAATATTAAACCAGTTTGCGAATTGTCTCATCGCCTCATTTATTATCTTTTCTCTGTATATAAACTCCATCTATCATTGCCATACGGATCTATGTGTAAGTTCCAAAAGCTAACTATTAATCACATCGATCAATAATTAATTATTTGACTATATATAAATAAAGCTAAGAGTATAAGCCATAAAATAGCTTTATATAAACGAAAAGAGCTTCTCGTAGCGTGCTGGCCTGCCATCACCTAAATAATCCAAAAGCCAATATGCATATCTATTACTTACTCAATGCAGAAGCTCTCTTTACTCTCCAGCATAAAACTCAAGATTAGCTCTATAGCATAATAGAAGATGAAGTGAGTTTTATAATAAAGAACAAAATAATAAATTATAACGGTTTAACAGTGTAATTCTACTATTTGAAAAAGCTCAATTGTGTTCAGTAAAGTGCTATTCATATATACATGCTGGTTTATTATGATAATTCGGCTCTCACAAGTATAATACAGAAGCACTCTGATTTCTGACTCTACAGACCCATTTGAAGATCTTCATGCGTTTGAAGAGTGGAAATGCCCCTATATATTCATCCACGCATTGTCTCCTCTACAGGAAGATGGTTCTTTAAATATGTGCGTTTTTGCGATTTTCCAAGATCTTTCCATAATAAAAGTAAATCAACACCACTTTATAAAAAATGTATACGTGAAGAATTATTTAAATAAAATTATTTAAAAATAATTTAAAGAGAAGTCTTTATTGTAAATGAGCAGAAAAACCTCTCTGTCTAGAAAAGCGACTGTGCGCTTCAAAGAGTAATAGGATTTATACTTCACTTGAAAGAAGGATTATATACGCCTTTAAAAAAGTTAATAACCAAGAAAAACTTATCAAGGTCATTATCATCTTCGCATATATGGTCTTTCATAGCATTCAGATTTTCAACCACCTGGTGGAATACAAAAAAATCATCAACATAAAGATTAAATCTACTTGGAAAGAGCTTAATCTCTTGGATGGCATTTATATTCGCCTTAATCAACTTTAGATCCGGGGTTTCCTCAAGACAGAGATAGAAAACCCACACGAGGTGTACAATGTTTAGTACCTCATCGCCTCCATTGTATTTTTCGACTAGGATGCTTTTAATCTCATTAGCACACTCCATAGTTCCATTTTTAAATATATGTTTGCAAATCCTTCTATTAATTAAAGGGTCTAATAATGGATTTAAAGTTGTCTTAGTTTGAGTATAGAGGTTGTCTATGCAGAACTTAATCCATCTTACGAAAACATCCATATTACAATCGAATGCATAATCAATGAAGAAACTGGCGTTTGAATTAATACATATAAGCTTATATCTTTCCTCTGAAAATTTTATATTCGGGTAGTTAAGATTACTGCCGTTTTTAGTATGCAGATCTGCAAAAACAATTGATGGAATCATATAGACTTGAGCATTCCAATTATTTAGCTCTATGCTTCCTATTATGTTGGAGGTAAAGCGAACAATAGGATGATCAGGAGATAGCTTTTGGTTCGTGGCGTGCATAATAGAATAGTTAAATAACTCCTTCTTGTATTTTAAGCCATTAATTTTTTTCACTAATAGTAGTCTATTAATGTCTTCAAACTTGTTCTCTGCAGTTTTGCGCACCTGCTGCCTCATAAACTCCTCACTCTTCTTGGGTCTGTCAATCTTTCGTATTTCATATCTCATATATGTAGAAAACAAGTTTTCAACAAATGTAGACCCATTGTTACAAATGCCTGCTATTTTAGTCATTTTTTCTATTCGGTCATCCTTTTTTTTCATAATAATTGGCTTCATGTCAATGGTACTATGGGCAGGGTCGATGCCTATGACTATCGTATTTTGAATGGAGCTATGCTCAAATGTTATAGTAATATCGCCAGATAGATCATATCTTTCATCATTATAGTTATCACTTGTAAACTCAGAAAACTCGACTTGAATATTTTCTGTTTTTGATAGCCTTTTTAATAGCACCTCTGTGTATTCTTTAATAGCATCACATAAGTCTTTCTCTAGTTTCCCATGTTTATCATTTAAACTCTGAGAAAACCCAAGTATTTTCTTCTTTTCTTCCTTTGGAGCATTTATCACTTCAGCAATAACCATGAGCATGTTTATAAGACCGCAGTCTAGCTCGTTTCTTTCCTTGCAGTATGCAATGCTAGGCTCGTCTAGGTCTGCAACAACTCTGCACCACTCCTTCTGCAACTTAGCCTTTGTTGTGTCAAATGGCTGGTTCTCTGGAGCGAAGAATTCTTCAAGCTCTTCAGAAATATTTTCCATATGGTCTGTCCGATAAATTCCCTTTGCTGGATCATATGCCAGACAGCAGAAGAGAGAGAGAATCATGCAATCCACACAGTTGCTGTAGTCTTTCAACCGATCAGTAGAAAACAACTTGTCTTTCCGGTTGTACAGAGGAAGCGATCTGTATGCAGGGACCTGTGTGCTATCTGCAAATGGGAAGACTCGGTACGCATTTAAAGTCTCTTGAGTCTTCTTCATTAAAGCTGCGCAGTCTGTTCCTGTTACAGTTCCAGCAGGCATGAATAGTCTATCATATACAGAGTCATCTTTGCTGGGTGCTTCTGTCTTTGGTGCATACTTCTCTGTCATAGTGTGCACAGTCTGAATAAATTCAGTTGCACAGTCTGCACTGTCAATAAACCCGAATATGTATGACTGGATCAGGAACTTTGGACTGTCCAAGAACTTTCCTGCCACAACCTCCTCTTGTGAGCACTTGTCCACCATCATGCTAAGTACTTCCTGATTGGTTGCATACTCCTTGAAAAAGTTGATCATTTGTTTAACTTTCTTTTGTTGGAAGTTTTCTTCTTTTTCTGATTCTTTATTGAACCATGGGATTACCATGCTCACTTCAAAGTATATTTTGTCTTTTTTATCTGTTTCATAGACCTTCAGTACCTTGTTGCTGACATCAATGGGAATGATCACTCCCTCTGAGAAAAGCAGCAGCATGGCTAGAATTTTTAAAGAGTGCTCCTCTGTTGTTTTTGCTCGCAGAAATTGAACAAAGGACTGGTTCCCTCGTGTTTCAATTGTTATGTCTCCAGTGGGCGATGGAAACAGCTCAATCAGATGCTTGTGGTACTGCTCAGCGTATTTATCCATTTTATTCTCTGGTAGTGCTTCGTATGCTTCGTCCTTTTGTTCTTCTCTAGTGTATATATAGAGATTTTCTAGATTAAATATGTCTGTATTCACTTTTAATTCGTAATCTGTATTGATCTGTGGGGAGAAGAATCTTTTGTTGTACATGCACTCCATCTTCTGGTAGATGTACCCCCGGAGGAAGTTAAGAGGTCCATCCGGATTTATCACTACTTGAGAAGAATCCGTTGCAATTTCAAACTGCAGAGTAGTCTCTACTTCGCTTATTGATAAATCTGCTCTATGAGTGCTCATCAGTAGAACACTGATTAAAGCAACTGCCTTCATCCAAATAACGTAAGAATGCGTTTTCATTAAATAAAATAAATCATTTTCGATATATAATAACGGATAAATTTAGGGGGTTTGTAAGTCGTTTCTATTGGTTGTTCAGGATCTATATGTTGATCAATATATTTCACTTAAAATTACCCAATATAACGTACATATGAAAAGTCTAGTATATATGTGCGGCCAAGTTTCCCCTCTTGAGATATTATATCTGATCATACTAAATTTGGATATATTTATTTCTTGCCATCTATTTGTAAATCTCTAGCCTACCATAGATCAGTATTATAGTTCAAACAACCTAATATCGCAGATGGACTGTGGCGCAGAGGCCAAGTACAGCCCCATATAACATGTTGGCCTACAGCCAAAATGGAGAAGACAATGACTAGGCTCACTTTATATTACAAACATGAAAGAGGATTTCATGTCCACATAGCAGAGAAAACCAAGAGGACATAGAAAATTTCACTTAAGAGATTTGCTAAAAGTTGTTTTCACACAACAACAATGGATTAAAACAGCTTAAACATACAAGAGACAAATGTGTACACTATTCTCCATACAAAAATATTCTTAATTGGAATAGAAAACATATACTCATTGTTGCAGGTTTCTGGTATGCTATTAATCTATGATAGAAGCTTTTTTCGGATTTCCAGAAGATGCTTTTCTTTTGCTATTCTATCTTCAAAAATCTTCCGAATAGCCAAGAATTTATCATTGCTTTTTCTAATAAACTGGATGCATAGGTGTCTTTTCATATGTGTGAGAGTATATAGTGAATTTGCAGAATATTGTAGATAGTGATCCACTCCAGTATCTATCTTATTATTCTGGAACTCAACTGAATCATAGCAGCCTTTGATAACTATCGCATATACGGGGGCTTCGTGACATGCTATACTCATCCATATAAGCCAAAAAAGATTGGCATTTTGAACATCCTCGCCAGGTATGCATTTTACTCCTGCTTTTGCTCTCGCCTTTGCTCTTGCATCTTTAGCAATATTTTCAAGATCATTGAGATATTTAATGGTTTTACCCCCTATAGTAAGACAAGCAAGCATACGTTGTTTCACATGCAATGGTGCAAGCTCCAATAAATGAAATAAACAGTGTATAATTGGGTACTCACCTATATTTAGATAGATGCTTAGGCATTTCAGAATTCCCTCTACCGACTCTAGGTGTGCTAAGTAATCCAGAAGCTTGATCACAGTGTATTCATCAAGCTTGTAGTGTTTAGATATTTGACTGCTAATACATATATTTGGATATAAATTTTCATAATTCGCTGCATAGAAAAGAATTGAAAGAAGCTCCTTCTGAAGAGCTTCTGTATGGGGTATTATACTTCCTATAATGTTAGAAACCATGCGAATACTCGGTGTGTTATTGAACAGAGTATTCTTCAGATCATTCATTAAAGCACATATGGCTATGTTCTTTTTATAATCGTATTGATATATGGGCCCAATCATAAAAAATCTTTCTAACCCATGGTGGGTGCCTTTTGTAATTTGTCTGGCCTCATGGGAGAGTGTTTTTATTAGCATATCATCCTCGCAGTTAAAGACTCTGAGCTGGTATTGTATATAGTTTGCAAGTGCCAACTCAGCCATATTTCTGCGGCTAGAGAGGTTTTTGGCTATGTAAGTAAATAATTCGTATGTAAAGCTAGACATTCGGTTTCTCTTTGAATTAGGATAAAAAACATACATAGTATCCTCTCTTATGTTCAACTCTAGTGATTCTTCTAGTCCATCTTGTATGTAGCTCAAAGTAAGGTCTCCAAATAGCTCAGTTTGATCCGTCTGTACTATTAGTTCATCCATACCAACAAAGTTTACTTTTATATCCAGATTTGGGCGTACAGTGGGGGTGCTTTCTGAGTATATCTCACTAGATCTAGAGCCATTCTTACCGTATCCAGAGATTTTTATAAAAAGATCCTCCATTTGTCTGGATACTTTGCTGTATATACTTTTAAGATTTTTCTTTTCTCTTGCCATTTCTCTTAAACGCATAAGATCATGTTTTACCAAGGGATACATTCCTGATAATACACAAATTGCAGTAAACATGTTCAAAAGGCCTGGCTTGAGATTAGTTCTATTTTCATCAGTATACTCTACCATGCCCTCTAAAAGATTAGAAACAACGCCATTCCACTCATGTAAAACTTTACCTTTTATAGTGGCATGTGGAGTTGGGTGGTTAGTAAAGAATTTTTTCAATGCATTGGATGCACTGCGTGGAAGGTGTGTTAAAACATATTCTGAGTTCTCAGGGTGATACATAAAGCATTCAAATAGATAAAGAATAGCGGTGTTCATTGTTATCAAAGTGGGTTTTTGATGGGGTCTTTTTATGCCCTCCATTATTATATGCTCTAGATCCCAGTTTCCATATGTGGTACTCGGATACAATATATTTGGATTATTTTCAAAGATCTTAAAAGAAATAAACTTGGTCTTAGAAGACCTTTTGATATTTTCAATTATGCTCAGAACCTGGCTAATAGATTTATCTAACGAAAACTGCGAATTATATGAAACAAAGAGGCTTTTAAAGACAATATGTGCTAATGGCATAATTATGGGAGGTTTTGAATCAGTCCTATTTTCTGAGTCTATTTTACTTTCTGGCTCTGTTTTATGAACAGTTTTTTTAATGGTTTTGAATAGAATACTGAAAGGCTTTTTAAGAAATGATGCATGGCTCTTGGGTTTGCATGTGATGATCCTTTTTATCTCATCAGCTTCTTGCTTTTCTTCATACACCATCTGCTCATGCAATAGAGTATGCACTGACTTAATAAGAAATGCCATTTCCGGCGGGGTTTTAATAAACTCATATATGTATGTCTGTATAAGAAATTTTGGGCTATTCATAAACATTCCAGTCTTAAAGGCTTCCCATGTTTTAGGATATGAAAATGGGCCTTTGTCATGCAAGAGTGGATTGTTTCTGTTTTTTATGAAAAATCGGATAATAGTCTCTGCATGGCTCTTGCGAAACGTTTTTTTCCCATATGTGGTAGAACTAAACGATCTCTCAACTATTGGATACATTTTAATGATAAAGTGTGCACTGGCTTTATCTCTGTTGCTTCTGTACAAAATAAGCTCTGAGTAATTACTGCATGATTGGAACTCCAGTGGTATGTCTACTCCTTCAGAAATCAACAGCAGCGAGGCCAGCAGATGGTACACAACTTTTTTATCCTGTATATTTAAAAGAAAAATAGTGAAGCCTTTGCTGTAGGGCGAATTAATACTTAATTTATGCAATGTGGATGGGAACATTTTAATAAGAGTGTTGTGGTAGTCTTCTAAATAGCATTCTATTTCATTATTGGCATCGGGTAAATGTGCTTTGTCATCAAGATAATTTCGTTTATATAGATGTTTTATGTTGCCTATGCGTGGCTTAACACCTTTCAAGCTATAGAAAATGTTTATCTCAGGGGAAAAGAATCGCTTGTTATGCATGCAGCCGCTTTGATGGAGAAGATATGTATAGTACTGGCTCAATGCTCCCATTGGGTTAATTTTTACATACCCAAGCCTATCATCTTTAATTAGTAGGTCTTTTAAGCTACTTAGATTAGAAAAGCTTAGTGCAGCACTCACTTGGTAGAGAATTAGCAGAAAACATAGAATGTTCATATGCAAACAAAGCTCTTTTCTCTCTATAGTATGCAAAACATCACTATTTCTTCAATGTTTGTTTAGTAACTGTTTGTATGTAAAATCATTATTATTATGTCTTCTTGGCTTTTTCTCTCTTGAAGGCATGAAATCCTCTTTCAAGCTTGTAATGTAAAATGATGCTGGTTATTACCTTGTCTAATTTGGCTGAAGGACAAGACGCTACGTAGAGATTTGCTTGTATATGCATTTCTACTTCAGTGATTAGACAGTGAGGGACTTCTATGCCGCATTGCATATGCATTATCAGTTTGTCTGTATGGCCATAATACTAATATACAGCTGACTAGAAGAAAGTGTTAATGCATGTTTATAGAGTGGGTTAGCGAGGTTCTATATAAGGTAAATAGACAAGACACTCTATTTGCTTATATAAGCATGTTTATATCAAAGAAAATTGCATGAAAAGGAATGTATTTTCAGTGTATTCTAGCTACAGTAGGATATAACCATTGCTGTTCTACTGCAAAAGACATTCTTTATTTGAACACCATAGACCAAGTATTTAGGCTAGTTCTCTATGCTGCACTCAAAGAAAGCATGCACAGGAAAATTGCAGGCAGCCCAGAAAGCATTTTAAAATATGCATATTGCAGAAGCATGTAGAGATATTTGAGTTATATAAAAGCATGGGGCAGCGTACCTATGCTCTGTGAATTTGAATCGAAAGAAGAGTGCGTCCGTTGTATTTTGCAAAATATTTAGTTTTACTTTTTTAGCCCCAGACAAAATGAGTAGAAAAGCAAAGACGAATGTTTCAACAGTTGCATCACAGCTGCCACTAGTTATCAAAACAGGAAAATATCATGTAGGATTTAGACAAACCATGAGCTCATTAATAAACGAGACCGGCAAGTACATCATTCTTACAAAGAACTACCCAGAAGTCAAGAAAATGCAGATAGAGTACTATGCAAAGCTTGGAGGAAATGTGCCAGTCTACATGTTTGACGGATCTAACAGGGATCTAGCAAACCTGTGCGGAGCACACTTTAGAATGGGAGTTATGACCATTTTAGACGAAGGGGAAGCTGACCTTGCTCAGTGCGACGAATAAAAGTATTATGGGCTCTGTTAAATTTTTCTTTATTCATATACAGCCATGCAATAGGCCTTGTTAGTGCATTGCAATTGTAATGTCCTTATTGGATACATGCGTGTACAGATACATGCCCCAGTATGAGATAAAATACAGCATAAAGAAAAGGTTGCATGCAGTAATAAGCAGATCCAGTATTTTTTTCGATCTTTTAAAAGACACTTCCTGGAAGAGTAAAAGAAAGTGAAGCAGCGACAGAACAAAAAGAACCACAGGATATAGCATGGCAATATTGGTGTATGGCTGTGCATCTGTTAGAAACAGTGAGAGGTACCCGGCAAACAGAAGAATCATTGCATGGATGTATGCATAGTCAGGCACAACCATATTTATAATGAATATTAGGCTGTATGGAGAGTATACGTGCAGGGCTACGAACCCAAGCAGAGACCATTTGGAAAGAGTGAAGTATATGGCTATTACGCATGCATTGCCCGTGTCATACTCTCCTATAACATTAGAGGCCCGAATAAATATTATGTATGCTACGTATAGGATGGCCAAATATGCTGCAGCGACTGAAGGGTCAGTGAATAGACTTTTTATAATAAGGCAGGCAATGGCAGAGAGTGGTATGGCCAGTAGAACAGGAGATGATCTGTACCGTAGTTTTAGAATCCTGTTGGTGTTGGTTCTTCTGGCGGCTGTAAACACCTCAAATGGCGTCATCTCATATTATTATCCTAATATTAAATTAATAGAATTTGCGCAATCAAGGGTCTAGACATGTGAAAGTTTGTCGCGCTTTCTTTGAGAGAGAATTATAGACAAAAAAGCCTTCTAAGTCTACATATATGCATAGAGACATATTAAAATGATTTCTATGTATACCATGGCTTTAAACTAGGTCCTGCCAATATCACAACATATTTATATTACAGGTATTTTATTTAAACTGCCTGATTATCTTTCTGTAGTTGGTAAAAATTTATCTTGCGTATGGATTGGACAACCTGTCTATTTATAGAAAATATAAATCTTAATATAACCTTTTTAAATGACAGTGCATAAAGTGTGTCTACTTATATTTTAGCATGTGCATATGAAAGGTATATAGCCATGTAATGGATGCTATAGTAGCTGTAGTAGTGTAGCGCTCTAAATGTAAGAATATAGCTTTTTCTTAATTTCCTTTAATTATTCATTATCTTATAACTGCGCTTTCTCTGCTACAATGTGTCTTCCATACAGATGGACATGCCTTAGTTTTTTGAGAAGAATGTTTGCAGCTTCGCTTGACTGCATCTCAACAAAGCAGAATCCTCTATGAGTTCCGTCCGACTTCACTGGCATTCTTAATGTGTACTCCTTTCCTATCAAGCCAGTTATCAGTTCTGAGAGCTCCGATCTTCCTGCCTGGAATGGCACATTCTTCAGTATAATTTTAAGCATGTGCGGGTTATCTGCCTCGCGCTTGAGCTCGCTGTCTGCTGACTTCAGGCTGGAGACAGGAGGCAGGCCTGCCATCTCCCGGGCATATCTCTCTTTTGTCACCTTCAAATACTCTATGTAGATGGGCTGGTCCCGCACGCGAGTAAAGTTGTTTGCCTTAAGCTCTGTTGCTGCGTCAGATTTAGTGGTGTACTCTAAAATAAGAAGAGTTTTTGATGGAGAGAAGACTGCTCGGATGTACTTTTTAAAGTACTCTCGAATCTCGCCCTCCTTTATTCCGTATGGTATGTTCTTGATCAATATTGACTTCTTTGAGACAAACATGCACACGCAGGGTTTTTTACTGCACACGCATTCCTCAGATATTCCTTCATCTTTCAGGAAAAGACGTGTTCTTTCAATTAATTCGCTCTCCAGCAGTGCTATTCGACCACCCAATCCAATTCCTCTGTCTTTAAGAATGTCTTGTTTAGAAACCTTCTTCTCCTTGGATGCAACACCAAGAATCGCAGAAAAGTTGAAAAAGACTGGATTGTATCGTCCATGTGATACATTGCTTTTGTTTTTGTCGGTTACTTCCTCAACAGGTTTTCCCCTGCTAGGAAGTATTTTAATGTTCTTTCCTTGGAACATAATTGTTTCGCCTACAAGCTTATACGCGTCTTTGGGAAATGTGAATGTGACTATTGCAAAGCCTGTGTTTAGTGTTTGCCCTTCACCCCAAGTGTCCTCTCTTTCTTTATACTTCATAAATACCTCAGAAATCATTCCATACTCTTGGAATGCCTTCTCCACCTCTTCTTCTGTCGCTGTGTATGGTATGCCGTTAACAAAAATCTCGCCAGTCTCAAGCACCTTTTCCTTGTTTTTTGTCAGTGCATTTTGCCTGTACCGGTCAACCATTGTCTCAAGTGTCTCCTTTTTCTCTTCTTTTTTTCCGCTTGCTGGGTCCTCTTCATCTGCAGTTGTAGACCACGAGTTCTCCTTTTTTGCCTGGAGCAGTTTAAGAATTTCTTTCATCTCCTCCACCTCAAGCCCATCACTCAGTGTTTTTCTGTGCTTTGCAGGCCTTTCTTCTTGGTCTCGCTTCTCAAGAGCCTCCTTGCTCACACTCTTTGCAACAATAAGCCTCTTTCCATTATAGTAAGATTTGTTGTAATGACGGATGCTGGCTGCTGCCTCTTCTTCTGTTTTGTACCCAATAAACGCAACACCTCTGCTCTCTCCCTGTATTGTGTTTAAAAGACGCACGTCTGTTGGGACCCCCTTTGCCGAAAAGTGCTCCTTTATGTTTTGCTTTGTTGCCGTTAACGATAAGTTTTTCACTATAATCCGCATTTAAAACTTTTACAAAAATACTTCTATTATATGCTCTTTCCCGAACTTTATTTATTCTTACTCAGTCAGACCCATGTTTCCAAATAAAACATCTCTTCCTTCAGTGTTCTCTCCGAAGTCCTCAATTGAAGCAATTGCGCACTTGGCATCCTTTACGATGTTTCCAGTCTCGTCTGTTTTGCAGATTCCGACGTATCTGGCGAGCTCAGCGTGTGTGCCTATCTTTAGAACTGGCACATCGTACTGCTTGACTAACCCATCAATAATGGCAACCATCTTCTTCTCGTTAATCTCCCTTGACATAAGGATGAGCTTAGATCGGCCTCCTATTAAAGACTTGGTTACCTGTCTGAACCCTTTAATGAGTCCTCCTACTTTTAAACTCGAGATGCACATGCTTTCAGATGCCTGTGTGATGTCCATTGTATTCTCTCCCTGCTGTAAGTTCATTGCCATTTTCTATACTGGGGTAGGAAAAAATAAAATTTATATGGCCTGCCTCTGCTCTGCAGTAAACCGGCTTTACATAAAACATTATTCTCTTTTCATTCATAGCGCCTTCTTCTTCTGTTCCTCGCTTCTAAATACATTGATTGCTATTTTAATATTCCGCGGGGTTTTTATTGAGCACAGACTTAGCTTTTGGTTATGAAAGAATATGTTTAGCAGCTTCAGCTGCTCAGTGAGCGAGTTTGTCACTTTGGAGGATCTTCTAAGAAGACGCACATAGACATACCCGAGCAGTAAAATGGCACCAAGTATCCTCAAATACACTCTGAATATAAGATCTGTTAAATAGATGGAGTCCTTACTATACAGATCCCACAGAATATTATACATCTGTCTGTTAATGTATAGTGTGTATGCACACACCATAATCATCAACATAACAAAATATGTAAATCTTCTCTTTGTCTCATGGATGTATTTATTCTTGAGCTGCTTTTCAAATATAAGGATGTCCTTGATTGGGTTCAGAGGCCTGTCTACTCTAACTTCCTCCATTGCCTAAGATGAAAAGCACGAAAATTTTCTTAAAATTAATGAGATCAGATATGCTGCAGGCTTTATAAAAGAGACCGCATAGGATAATTGTTGCCACCTACCTGGTTATACTGATTTTCTTGGTTTTTTATCATCTTTTTCCGTTATATAATTGTATTTACAGATGTTTTCACATAAAACCCGGGAGATTACTCTATCTCTGCAGAGTTCTCTGCCTAATGCAAGCATGCAATAAACTAGAGCGCGTGTAAACTTGCTATGTCTCTTAGCATATTACATTTATCAGAAAATATACATAAAGAAATATCTAGATACAAAATCGCATCCTTACTACGAATACAATATGACAATGTAAACATAGATATACGCATGGTTCTATTTTTCTATATTAGCACACTTTTCCTGCACACTGAAATTCATCACTAAAGCTCTTTTCTAGGTATGTATTAGTAGTACCTATGCGGTTTAAGAATGTAGTAATAATACTTTCTGCACATTAAGTCCTCTTTACACTTATAGAAATTATTTGGCATTCATATATACTCCTTTTACTAGCAGTCTATGCAGGGCTTCTCTCAAACTTAAAGCAGCAAAGTACACTGAGGAATTAGCAGTTCTTAAATACTTTTGTGTACAGAACTAGTATGCGCATCACATATACTTGTCTGATGTGCAGGACCAGAAAAATATACAATGCATGACAGCACTTATAAATCTGCAATTTATAGATAACTTATATACAAGCTCAATAATTGTTCTGGCAGTCTATCAAACAGATTGGAGCACATAATATTTGTTTATTGTAAGAGATCTCTATCCTAGTCTTCATCTTGAAAAAATGAATATGCGCACTCCCATACTACTATACTATGATATTTCACCCACCTACAAAAAAGCATCTAGGATGAAAATCTAAATTGAGCATTCGTGTTATACACTGCAATACTGAGAAATCATTAGGTCTTTCTCTTTAAACTTGCTGACTAAATATTCTGCATTTTTTACATCCTGCGTAATACTCTCCCTCTCTACAATTATTTTGAATATTCCTGGGACTCTTTGAGAAACACAGCTTAGGAAAGAAGGAGGCTCCTCTCTCCTTCCATTCACTAAATACACCATTGTCACATTAAGAATGGCAGAAAACGGAGGACTAGGCAAACTATTCACGCACAAATTATATCCTTTAGTTCTTGGATACAAAACATTTCTAAGTGTGGAAAGGCCTTTTTTCTGTGTGTACTCTGCAGACTCCTTTTGCTTGGACTGTGTAAAGCGGGTTCCTTCCGGATAGATAACTAATGAAATGCCAGAGGACTGCTTTGTGCACCACTTCTTGATTCTTTCGCAGTCAATGCTCCATGCTCTTTTAATAAACAGATAGTCTGAAAGGTACATTCCCCATCCAATAACGGGTATCCACCTTAGCTCGCTCTTGCATATAAACCTAGGGTTCATCTGGAATCTTTTAGATATCATAGCAAGTAATGTCCCATCAAATGCACATATGTGGTTACTTATTATCAAAAGAGACTCTTGTCTGTCTTCTAATTTATTTCTCTGCTTTTCATTTATGTACTGAACCTCAATTGCATTTTTATTCCCTATCCGTAGAAGAAAGAGACATGCACTTGCAAAATGTCTATTGTACCAGTCCATTACCCAAACCATTGACTTTCTGTTGATTATTACCATAGGAAATGTAATAATCTGTAGAAGCAGAAGCAGGAATATGCAGGCAATAAGATAGAGCGACATGACCATCTTGCACAAAGTAAATATAAACCCAAATCTATTCATTGCACTCAATAAAAAGTAAAAGCAAAGAATAAAATATATTCTGGCTAGAACAAAAATCACTGCTGAAAATCATACTAGTGCACACCAAGCACAAATTGTGTGATGATTTTATAAACATCAATTATAGGTCATATCTGCTGGATTTATCAGATCTGCTGTGACTAGAAATGTAAAACACCAAATGAAATGGCATTTAATGCATTGTAGCAGATTCTTGGAAACACTGTTTGTTTGTCTACACAATGAATATGCATAAAAGCGGAAACCAAAACAAGGCACTATGTTGACATTCAAGAAAGAGAAGAGCGCAAATGAAATCAAGCCAACCATAGATTCCATTGCGGATAAGAACAAAAATGCATGCGAGGAAGAAAGTCCAGTGGAGTGCACAACTCCATCCGATGCATTTATACTTGATATGCCTGACACGGTCTTAGACTATTCTGAAATTTCATATCCTGAGGATGACGTGTCTGAAGAAGAAATGAGCCCAAAGAAGCCCAAAACCACTTGGGAGGAGTACCAGCGCAAGACAGCCAGCATAATGGAGGCCGAGGCACAAGAGGCTCTGAAAGCCAAAGAAGCCAAAGAGGCCATGAAAAAAGCCCTTCAAGCAAACACACTTCCAAAACAAGAGAAGCCACTTGCAGAGGGTGTTTATAATACGGAGGAAAAAGAAAAAGTTGATGAGGCAGTGCCAGTAGAGGAGGCACTGCTTGAGAGCAGCGAAGAAATTGAGTTAGAAGATGAGGATTTAATTCTTGATGAAGAGAGCGAGAGTTTAGTTGAGGAAGAGGAAAAGAAGGAGTGTGCAAGCGAGTGTAAGAGCGAAGAAGAAGTGCAAAATAAGAATGAGATAGTAGCAGATGCATGTACTAGTGCAGAAACAGAGACTTCTGTAGTGGAAGAAGAGTCTTCATTTGATGTTGTGATTGAAGACTCCTCTGAGTCCGCGGAAGAAACATTAGGAGAGACTCCAGAAGAAACTCCATCCGATAATGAGCTAGTATTCATTTCCTTAGATGAGAATGATTCAGCCGAAGAAACTCTCCAAACTATGCAGACAGAAACTCCTCAAAGCATTCAGACAGATTCTATAGCTAGTGAACCTCAGCCTGTACCAAGCGACGAAGAAAAGCAAAAAGAACCCAAACAAGCACCAGAACCCTTCTTTTCTCCTAAAAAAGAAGAAACTGCGTACATTTCAGCCTCCCACACTATAAACCCATTCAGCAGTATTCAAATGCCTTCTAGGCCTGTGACCTTCACTAACTCAGGAAGACCTCCAAAGGCCATTAAAGCAGTCCATGTGCCTCCTGTGATCATCCGAGACCAAGCAGAAATTGTCAAGAATCCTAATGAGAATATAGTATTCGCTGAACCAGAAGAACTGCCAATTCCCATACCTTCTGTCAAAGAATCGAGCCCCAAAGAGATGCAAAGCATACAAGTTCCTGAGCCAAAGATTGAAAAAGAGCCAGAAGCAATAAAAGAGATAGTAGCCCCCTTGCCTGCCCAGACTACTTCTCTTTTTGACAAAATTCTAACAGTTATGCAGACTATCTGCCTGGTTCCGCTTCTTGGTCTTCAAATATCTGCCCTACAAGGATATGGCATGCGCATGACCCATACGTTGCTGAATTTATTTTCTGCAGACACTTTGCTTCCAGCCTTCTTTGCAGTTTCCTTTGTGCCCCTTATTTTCTCTCTGCTGCTATCTACAAGAGCACTGATTAATGCATTTTTAGTGGAGCCTACTATGCCAGCCATCCCAAGGAAAGAGACCATCAAAGAGATCAAAATCAAAGGATTTTATTTGCTAGACTTAATGCAGATATCTCTATTCCTTCCCTTTTCTCTTGGCATGGCCCGTCCTTTCCTCCAGGAATTCTTCAGAAAGCCAGAAAGAGGCTGGGCACTTGGCAAATTTACATGCGAGCTGCTATACATAGTCTTTATTCTTTGCGTGGCCCACCGTGCATATGAAACCTGGAGAAACACAAAAATATCCACAAAGTCTGAATTCTCTGTCATTTACACGTCTTTGCCTCGAGTTACAGCGTGCATCTCTGCTTTACTCCAGATATATATCTTCCGGTATTTACTACAAGTCTCCATTGACATTGCCACAGACTACGATAAACTTCAAAAAATAATTGCATTTGCAACTGAAAACATACTTACTCCTGTGCAGAGTGCTTTGCAATGAAGATACTGCACTGTATCCCAAATGATTGTTCTCAATTAAAAAGACCCTCTACTCTTTGCTAGATAATCACATAAATAAACTCAACTTAATATTTACTTTCATCTTTCTCTTCCTCTCTTGGGAAGAACTATGCAAGCAGGCCCTTTCTTTCATATTTCAATGGAGCAGGCACTCTCTGCATAGGGCCAAGCATCGGCTGGCCAAGCACATAGCAATTTATCCCACTCTGTACAATCAGCTACCTAAATGCAATTATATCTAAATTAGACTCACTTTTTGCGCACTTGCTATCGAAAAGGTTCCAGAAGTTAAGATTCTCATCAGCCCCGCACGTAGCAAGTATCTCTCCATTTGGTGACAGAGCACTAAATAGAACTCTTCCTGTGTGCCCTTTCATATCGCCTATTTTCCTCATGCTGCAATACTTCCATACTGCCACGTTATTATCAGAGTACCCGTGTGTCGTAATAATCTCTTTGTATCTTTCACTAAAGACAATGCTACACACCTGCGAGCCAGTGTCTATACTGCTAAGACATACTCCCTTGTCTACATCCCAAGTCCGAATTGTTCTGTCATTTGTTCCTCCTCCAGTTGAAAGAATTCCTTTCTTCCATGGGCACCAATTGACAGCCCGAACAGCTGCCGTGTGATCTGTCAGCTTCACTCTGGGCCTGTCATATCCATTTCTCCAGACGCAGACATTATTGTCATTTGCACCGCTTGCCAAATAAGACCCATCCGCATCCCACTTCAGCCCGCACACTTCCTGCGTGTGGTGCAGAAAGCTGGACACGTGCTCACCACTTCGCACATCATAATTAAATATATTTCCATCCTTTCCACCTGCACTCACAACATTGTTTCCCCATGAAATTGATGAAACTCTTACACTTCTGCCTGGCAGGTCACACACCTTTTTGCTGCACACTACATCAATGACCGACAGATTCCCATCCGACATTCCATATGCAAGCAGGCCGTCCTTGGAGAAAGAGACAGAGGAAATGTGGTGGTTGTCTGGCGCATCAACCACATGAGAGACTGACTTGTTTGATGCATTCCACAAGTACAGCTGCTCACTCAGCCCAAGAGAGATCAGATTGTCTTTGCTCCAATCTAGTAGATTTACATAGTAGTCATTCAGAATAGAAGGTGCATCCAGAATTCTAAACGGACTAGCAGGGAGTGGTCTCTTGCTCATTCTGTCTATTCGCGACTCCATCTTTAGTGGCCCACTATATGCAGCCCCCAATGAAAACCCAAAGCACTTCTTCTTCTCTTCTATCCCATACCTCTCCTTTATGTTTTTTCTTTTCTGTATCCTCCGATATCTTGGCTCTATGAGTCCTTCAAAGGATATGTCCCACAGATCATCTAGACCAGAATGACCCATTTCTTTTTATGAAAAATAAACAATTTTATAATTACTCTGAAGCCACCTCCATCACACTATATTTCATCGTGATGTAAATGATGAATATTCTGTCTTCTAGCTTAATATATGCAGATGAGTCTATTTCTTCTCTTCTAGCAACCATGCATTTTGTACGATATTACTGTACATTTATTTCTCTTAGTCAGCACATAATATCCTCATTTATTATAGTAGATGGCCAGAATATGTGCATGTTCTACCTTATTTTGTGCTGTATCCAGTTATAATACAGTTCTCTCTCTTTTTATGTGCTGAAATAGATGGCAGGCCTCCAAAATATATTTTAATGTATTTTAAGTATTTCTAGTGACTATATGCATGAGAATCCTCAAGGCACAGAAATACGGTGCTTTTAATAAAGCAGAAACTGCTGTCTTCTGTAAGTATACTAATGCCTGTAGCACTCTCTTTATTAATACTGGCACACTACTGCCACCCACACAAATACATAGAGATTTACTTGCATACATTATTATTTATTCTTGTTACATAAAGCTTACTTATTTTTTATCGAATTTCTCCAATAGCTTTGCCTTAACTACGCACCATATTTTTTCCTCTTCGCACTTGGCTTCTTTCATTATTTTATTCCAAAATCTTAGTATTTGCTTGTCTGCGTACTTTGTTGGATTGGTCATTACTTCCCACTCTAGATGGTTTTCTTCTATCAGCTCCAGTGTTTTTTTGATGTCCTTTGCCGTTATGGTTGGCACAATAACCTCCTTGTCACTTCGCAGCCCCTTGATTAGGTCATCTAAATCCTCTTCTGTGAGCATTTTTATTTTTATTCAGAGTTTTATTTTAAATATCTGCAGGCAGATTTATCAGACATAGATGCCGGGCTTTGAATTGTCTACCTCTAGGCCAGAATTGTCTTGTGCAGAGAAATATTTTCTTTATGTTTTTCTGAATTCATGCTGTATAAATATAAAGTGCATATTGAGAAGTATTTCTATAGAATATATTACTAGATGCAAATAGATAAGGCGGTTTGTCTTATTTTAGTGGAGTGTTCTTTCTCTGCTAGTATAAAGATTTAATATGCATCTAAATAGTATAAAGTATATTAAGATGTCATTTTATTAGCGTACTATGCTGCAGGTTATGGAATCTTCTCTAGTACAACAGAGTCATGGGTATTTTATCTGTATTGCTGCTTCTTCTGTATAGATGGATATATTTTAGATGATTTGTATTTCTGTACACATAATCATTTAGTTGTACTTTTTGAATTATTTGTTTTTCTATGATGTGAAAGCTCTTCACTTTGATTTTCTACATGAAGGATTTAGTTTATAAAAACTTGAAAGCAAAAGAAAATATCTAGATGAAATGGCATAAGATGCAAAGTAACTAGATTCAAAGAGTCAGCTACAAGAACTAACACATTGCCTGTGAGCAAGAAACCACAGTACAGGATTAGAGAATATGAGTAAGTGTTGGCTATTTAACTATGCAGTGCACAATTTTAATATCTCTACAAGTGTTTAGAAAATATACATAGATTAAACACATATCTATCTAGAAATACACAGCAGGAATAGAATGTATAGAGGTTTTTATGTAATTTGTTTAGTAAGTATAAGATGATTATTTTTCTATAATGCAGCTTCTTTGGGCTTTTGTGTGCTCGTCTCAAAAAATTTCAGGATTGCAAATGCGTAGGGACAAAACTGCATTAGAGAACAATGAGCATAAATAACACTATTTATAGACTATAAATACGGCAAGCATATCTTAATTTCTGAGGATTTAATTGTTTATTTTTTTATTTACTATACGATGGAAGAAATCTTAAGAAGTGTCTATGAATATTCAGATGAGCTACTTTTGGAGTTACTTCAGGAAGAGCAACCCCTGGAAGCAGCTGTTAATATACTGTGTGGTGTAATTCGAAGCATCACTGCACAGGAAATATTGAGAGAAAAAGAGCAGCTCCTGCTTCTTTATAGATATTTGCTAATGCTTGTAAGAATGCCTGAGATGTTTGACTTTGAAGGCAGGAGCATCAGCCGAACAGTAGAAATATTCTATGGCGCGTGCATGCATCATAAGCTGCCGCTGCACACCACGCTATCTGGCAATGAAATAGGCGAGGAAATACTTACTGTGCTTCTCCATGGGGTCTATAGAAAGATGGACCACTCTTCTGAGCCGGGCAGATATGCAAATTACTCAAGCCCTAGCAGGATAGAGGAGAATTCCTCGTATAATTTATCTGTGCATGAAGACTTGCTAAAGCACCCAATGGCAACAAGGATATTAGAGAAAAAGAGTCTTTGGGGCCTAGAGCCAATTTTGCCAACAGGAGAGGATGAGTGGGTGCACATGCAGTGCAGAAATAGCAGGATTTTTAATCTAACCCAGTCGTATATTCTAAATCTGTGCCCAGTCTACTACACAGGAGAGCATATAGGGATATACATGATGTACCCAGAGTTCTACAATAAACCAAAGGCAGAAATACAAAGGGCCCGGGCTTCGCTGCAAAAAGTAGTAGACCAGACAAATACAAGGTTCTTTAGCATTTTCAAGTCATTGATCATGGTTAATAAAGATATTAAAAAGAATTTTATATCGTCAATCTACAGCATATACGAAAACAACAAAGAAAGAGAAAAGACCAGATACAAGCTAGAGGAGGTGCAGCCAGATGCAAAAATATTCACAATTTCAAATCTTCTTGGACGGCTTATCCAGCCTGTTGCAAATGACACAATAAAAATGCAAAGTATCCCAGCAGACACACTCCAGCGATCAGAGTACTTAAAAAGTACACAGTTTCCAATAGCAACCAGCACACCCTGCATGACAAGCTCCATGACAAATATGAACTCTCCATCAGACATTAGCTCACGAGCAGATGCACCGAAGGCAAATGACACTTTTTTATCTGAGCTGTTCTATGGAAAGCTGCTGTATAATAGAATATCGTATACCCAGATATACACAAACTACAATGCATATACTGAAGACATGAGAAGAACAGAGCGTGCAATCGCATCTGCCCCTAATGACCAGAGAATGAAGTATGTGCTAAGTATCCTGAATTCAGAGCTTGAATACATAAATGCCCTATTGGCCTGCGACACCATGCGAACAGAGGTTGTATTTCTAATGTACACAGTTTCATTCCTTAACCATATGGCGCATAAAGGGCGGTTAAGCACTGTGCCTGTCTTCATATTAGAGAACATCATTATTTCGCTGGAAAGACTCACGCATATGAAGCTGGGAATTAGGCTAACGCAGGAAGATGTAAGGAAAGTTCACATTCTGTGCATACATGTGCTAAACTCCAGAATCAACATAAACTACAAGCAGGAGGTGATTAAGCTCTTACTGACATACATAAACACATCTGAGTGCGAGTACACTCCAGGAATTGTTCTGTCAATTATAATGTACTTCATTGATGTGCAAATAGAAATAAGAAACCAGTCGGAGCAGCTGCAGGAAAGAGGAAGGGCATCGTGCATACTGGACTATCTGCTAGAGAATTACAAAGGAAAGGAAGAGATCCGAGGAATTCTTGAAACAGCTCACAGCACAAGTGATCATAAGGACACAAAAACAGTTTTTCTACTGCATTTACTCTCTTCATTAGTTGATGCGCAGGAAAGAGGATTTGAGGAGCTGCGAAAGGTATCTAGGGCACAGAGGGAAAGCGAGCCTGCAGAGAGCATTGATACGTACATAGAGCACTCAAACTCCTATTTCTATATTGTGGATGTTATAGACCGCATAATCTTCACGCTCATGGACGTATCTGCAAAGGCATTTTCATCCTCGCTAATTATGTGCCGGCTGGCATCTCTGCTCAATGCGTCTTTAATCACCTTGGTTAGCAAGAAATCCTCTGAGCTGAAGCTAAATAGCTCTAAAAGCACATTCTCTCCTGTCACACTACTTGGAAACCGCGTAAAAATGTATATATCGCTGAAAAGCATGGCTTTTGTAAAGGCAGTGGCAGAGGATGAGGATATGTTCAAGCCAGAGCTATTTAGCAAAGCAATTGAGATATGCGACAGAAAGGGAGTGCTAACACAAAGAGATAAAGCATATGCAATTCTATTCATCAAGCGAGTGGCTAATCTGAAAGAGCAGAGAACAGTCAGCTCCATTACATATCCAGATGAATTCATCGACCCACTAACCTTTGGGCTGATGAAAGACCCAGTTATACTAAGAACTAGCAATACACGGGTGGACAGGTCAACTGCAGCCATGATACTTATGACAGATCCCACAGATCCATTTACTAGAGACCCGCTTACAGAAGAAGACATTTTAGAAGACCATGAAATGCGCAAAATAATTCATGATTTCTTGGCTAAGCATACTTAGTAAAAATGCGCAATAACAATAAATTATTGAATTTAATTCGGGCTGCAATAAAATCACAGATATTTAAGAGAGAAATAGGATAGTGAATGGATGATATTATTTAAGATTATATAAGAGTGCTCAGTTACTTATGCATTGTACTGTATGAGAATGCATTTAGAGAAGTGCATGCATCGATTGAAATATTGCTAGATAATCAAGGCATTTATTGTTCTTTTGTCTCTAGTAAACTACACACTGCTAATTTAAACAATCCATACTATGCTCAAGTATAGTGAACTTTGGTATACCAATTTTCTGCAATTAAATCTATCTAAAGAGCATGTAATGTATATTAGTTGTCTAATTATATATGTTTATTCTATGGTGTTATATTCTATTGAATGGCTTAAGGAGTGGCTTTCCTGCACACAAAACTTCTCTTCCATATTTTTGTATTTTAGTTTTCAAAGGCTTCATATACTAGTAGTAGAGAGGAAAAAATGGACACTTTATGTTCCTTATTTAAAATCTGAATTGATCGGTTCAAGAGTGCAAACAAAAAAGCGTATCTGCAAGAATAATTAAATAAAGAGTAGAGGGTGAATGTGATATTTATATATGATCCTTTGCTAATGCATAAGTCAGTTGTACACTATATGCAGCTACCCACTAGCTCTATTTATGGAAATAATTTTATTAAATTTCACAGCAGAATGAAGGAGTATGACATATTTTTGGACACAGAGGAAAGTACCCTTCTTTTTCAATATCCATTAAGCACAGAGGTTCCAGATGTGCAGACAGTCTCTACAAAGTGCGACAACAAGTATGTCCAAATATCTGCCAAGAAAGGGACAGAAGAAATGAACTATAAAGGAATTGGCTCTGATACAATAAACAAATACTATGTGCTAAGTCTGCAGAACGGGCAGATAGCAGGAACACAGGTGAAAACAATAGTGCAGATGCGGCCATTTTTGCCAGAAACAGAGGAAACAATGAAGCTGGCAGAAAAAAAGGAGACAAAAGTATTTGCAATGAACGAATCACAGGACGAGTTGGAGAATAGAATGAAAAACCCAAATTATATAGTCGACAAAGTAAACAAAACACCCTGGGTAGTGCATAAGCTGGCTGAGTATAAAGAATCTGTGATAAAGCCAGAAGTCCATAAGCCGCTGTATGCAGAGACTAGCAGTACTTGCCTGAATAAGCTGAAAGAAACCATATACAATGCAAGAGTTGTAAACATATCAGAACTACATAAAATATATCCAGGGCGAAGTATTTCAGATATCAACCAGGCAGTATCTGAGATGACAATTCCCTTTTTGGGAAGACACATACTCAAGCCAGAGTACTTCAATGATCTCTCGCCTTTGCTAATTAAAATACTGAAGAGAATGGAAGAAGAGAAAGGAACATTTAAACTCACAAAGGATGAAATAATAAACCCATCAGAGGAATTCATCTACCTTCTCAACCAAGTCGCATACAAGGATGAACATAAGTATGTATTAAAGGGTTTTAATGAAAATATATTATAGATAGCATAGAATGCGCAATAAACAATACAGGATAGATAAATAGAGCAGTAAGCAAGTATATTATATATATTAGAGGCGCATAAATCAATAAAAAACTGCGCATTTTATTACACTTTGGTCTGCTGTATATTGTCCTATATTTATGCTGCAGACATGTCTACTTTCTAGTTTTAATTTTGCATAAATTTATTTTTGAAGATGAAGAACAGAAGTGAAAGGTTAATGGAACTATTTGAAATAATGCTGCAATCTGAGAAAAGACTGGATGAATCGATCACCCAGAAAAAGATGGCAGTCGAAGAAGCTCATTTCAAAAAGATAAAGAAAATGTGCACTGTGCGAATAAATATATCCCTGGAGAAGACATCAGAGAACTCTCTTTTCATTTTAATCGGTGGAAAGGTAAAGGAAGAGGCAGGTGAAGGGGAGGATGAAGGAACGACAGAAATAAAGTCTATTGGAAGTGTGCTAAGCAAATTATATGTTGAGTTATCAGAGACCGAAGGGGAGATTAGCAGACCGCAGGGTGATAGGGCTCAGGAAACAGAGCCATCTGCCAAAAGGGTAAGAATGTCAACAGGAGAGAGCGAGACCTTCTTTGAGTGGCATAACAGAACAACCACATCAGACGTGTCTGAGTTTGAGATTAAGACATCTGCAAAGTCATCGCATGGCCGCCTATTTATTAGCTTCATGAGTTACACAGGTGTTTTTGATTTGTGCAGTGACCTGGCAGGGCCCATTGGCATGAAGAGAGGCACCAAGTCAGGAATTCTTCTAGCCATATGGAAGTACATTACAGCACAGAAGATGCGAGATCCATTGCGGAATAAAACAATCTTGTGCAATGATGTATTTAAAAAGGTATTTGAGAAGGATGAAATAACATTCAGTGAAATAATCCAAGACCTAGGGAAGTTCATGTCTCCTGTTGAGATGATTACCTTTGACTTTGCAGTCCCCACCCAGGTAGGAGGCAAGCTGCAGTATTCTTATGACATTACAGCAGAGCTGGATCCGATCTCAAGGGAGTACGCATACGCGAATAATGCAAAAATAGCAATTCTGAACAAAAAGATAGAAGACATACAGGTGAGAATAGAAAAGCAGAATGAAAAAATTGATGGCTTAGACAGATTCATTGAAAACCCAAAGAGATACATTAACAACTGGATATTAAACAGCTCAAAGAATCTTCACTTAATTGCAGATGACTTGTTTGATGTAAATGATGGATTCTACACCCAGAAAGAAATACAAGAAAGCGTGTACCAACTGCTGCAAAATTACAAATAATAAAAATAAGCCTGTAATAAAGAAGAAGTATATCAAAAGAATATTACTTTTTCTAAATCTTGTATAGCCACAGGATAAGTTAAAATAAAATGACTGCAAGAAAATCAACAGAGCATAAGAGCAGAAGAATCTTTGTAGTCGCAAATACTTGGGCATCTGTGCACTCATCATTCTATTTGGTTGGTATATCAGGCTACATGCCCGTCCATATAGAATGCCAGCTATCCAATATATCTTGGGTGGTCTCTGCGGCAGTTGAAGGGCACAGAAGCACATAAAATTATATTCTACAGAAGATGCATACTATATCACATTCTTAAACCAACATAACCTAATAAATACTTTAGTAGTTGCTTTTATATAAGAAAGGCCTGTTAGTTTATTATAAATAAAACTGCATATTACAGCTGTCAGCACAGGGAAATTATACTTTTACAAAGACTACTGCAAGAAGCCATGAAGAGTTTATTTATTGTTGTCTTCTTTTATTCCAGTCCGAATGGAAAATAAAAGCAGTATTGCTTAACAGCCAATCCATGCATTATTCTTTGTAGAAATGGAAGAATATAATTCAGAAGCAGTGAATTAACATATAGACAGTTATTCACTAGATATTATATACATATTATGGGAGTTTTCTAAATAGTTTTATTTATTTTATTAAGGATAGACTAAATTCTTTCAAACTGGAACTCTGCCTGGTTGTCCTCTGCCTCCTGCTTGAAGTTTTCAGGGATCAAATTATTCTCTCTAAGTATTTTGATCTCAGAAGGGAAGTACTTCTTGCATATGTAGCCTGTGTCCTTCTGGTCATCTGCCAGTGACACCAGCACAATATCATTCTGCTGGACCCAAACGGACTTGTGCATGCTTCCCCGAAGAACGCACTTTCTGCTTATTGCGTCAATGCAAAGCACTTCGAACCTGGATGACCCAAGTGCACATGTCACCTGGCCGTATATTGTTTTCTCGGCCTCATCCATGAACACCATTGGCTGATTTGAACTATTCTTCTTTTTGCATCCTTTTCTCTTTCCCTTCATATTCTGTAAAATTTCTTTTACTCATTAAATGAAAAAGGGTGCAAAGGGAAAGGACTTTCTTATAGAACAGATTTGGCTATGGAGCAGCATTTCCTTCATTACTATCTACAGTATGATACTGGTCAAGGTAATAAGTGGGCTGGGAATAAATAAGAGGGTACTTCACATTGGATCCTGCTTATCTCTTATAGCTACATACAGCTCCTGCATATTCTTTAAGAGCTCAGCAATAAACATCCAAAAGCTTCTGAAAGATGGGAACTTTAGATGCCTGCTAGTAGCATGCTCTTTGCTAAGCGTCCGAAGCATGGTTATCCCTATGATGCCCTTCTTGCTAATGTCCACACTGTCGGTTGCTGGGTATATTAACAAGAATAGAAGCAAGTTTGAAAAAACATCAGTTGTAGGTGCAGCCCACAATTTGGCCATCCAGAAGGACCAGATTACTCTGTTTGCACTGAAGATTGAGGTTCTCTCTCTTCCACTGATATTCCTGCACTTAGTTCTAGGAAGTGCTGATTTGTTCCTGTTTGTCAGCTATGCTAGCATGGTGTGGTACGAGTACACAACAAACCCACGCATGAAGAGTGCAGTGTATGAAATAATTGAAGTAATAGACAGATTAGTTGGCTCCTCAAATGTACCGCATTCACTTAGAGAGAAGTATTCTTTGCTCAAAGAGTACATTAAAATGAGGTTGCCGGTAAGTGAAGGAATGGATGCCTCTGGTCAACCAAAGATATCACAGGTGCATAGTAATTAGTAGGAAATAAAATAGTTATTAGTTGAGATATGTACATTTGCCTCTCCCAGCAAGTTTATACAAAAATAATCCAATCAAAGTCTGTCTAAGCGGCTTCACTCGTGTGCAATTACAAGTAAATATTTCTACAGTATTTAAATGTGTTCTTGCAGTGTCCTAGGGTTAATACTAAAACTTCAACTGCTCTTCCTAAAAGTGCTAAGTACCATAGACCAACTAAGCATCCATCTAGAGGCATAAAAATGAAAAGAGTATTATAGGGTGTTTATTATCCTATGCACTGATCTATCTAGGGCCAGGATGATTACACTAGAGAGTATTCAATGCCTGCAGCTGACTCAGTGAAAGTGCCTTCACTTGTGCATTCAATTTGAATACCAATTAGTCTCTTAAGTGTGTCTTGGTGGGTGCTCAGTTCTTCTGTTATCTTAGATAACTTGATCAGAACCTTGTCTGTTTTATCTCGTGTTGAGATCTTAGAGCGTGCGTCCTTAATGAACTCAATGATTGCTTCGATTTGATGGAGTTCTTCTTTATCTTCATCTGTCTCCTCCCGGCTGGATGGGTAGTCTTCCACTGTGATGGACTCCATCCATGTGTATCCCTCAATATTCCATGCCTTTTGCATGGCCTGGTATATTTCTTCTGTAAGGAACGGGAAGAATGGGTGAATGAGCTTGATAAATTCTAGAGAGACTGTCTGCAGTGTAGTAATACCAGAAGGATCCTTTCTGCCCTTAAACATTTCCAGGTAGAAATCGCAGAATTCATAGACCATGAACTGGTGTACGTCCACAGAAGCCTTCATAAAGTTTGATGATTCAAGGGAGGCATTTACACTACTAACGGCCTTTCTAAATCTGCTTTCAATCCATCTGTCAGAGATGTACTCAAACGAGCCCTTTCTGACCTCTTTACTATCAGGTGCTGCCTTCTGGGCAAGTGCAAACTTCATTCCATTCCAGATCTTATTACAGAACCTTCTGCAGCTAGTGACTTTGTCGATGCTCAGGTTGACATCTCGCCCAAGTGATGCACTTGACAGAAGTGCATACCGCAAGGCATCACTGCCACATGCCTCAATACCTGCAGGATACTCCTGTGTGATACTCACAGTTGCCTTGTCTGCCTCGTTTTGTGATAGATTTCCTGACTTGAGTTTTGCCAAAAGGCTTTCCAAAGTAATACCTGATATTACGTCCACTGGGTCAATCACATTTCCTTTGCTCTTACTCATCTTCTCTCCCTTTGCATCTCTTACTATGCTGTGGAATAAAACTGTGCTAAAAGGGCATTTTCCAGTTAGAGAAATTCCCATCATCACCATTCTTGCAACCCAGAAGAAAATAATGTCCTTTCCTGTCTCAAGAAGAGATGTAGGGTAGAATGTCTTCATGTCTTCAGTTTCTTTGGGCCACCCAAGCGTAGAGAAAGGCCACAGACCAGACGAAAACCAAGTATCAAGTACGTCTTCTTCTTGTTCAACAGGGCCACCTGCCTGAGCCTCTGCTTCTTCCTTGGTTCTAGTGATGTACCACTGGCCATTTCTAGTGTATGCGGGTATTCTGTGGCCCCACCATAACTGCCTTGATAGACACCAGTCCTTGATGTTTGAAAGCCAGCCTTCCCAGGTTTTGGTCATTTCATCTGGGACAATCCGCAGGGCACCAGACTGCGAGGCTTCAAGTGCCTTTTTAGCAAGGCCTTGGCAGTTCATCCACCACTGAGGAGCAAGTCTAGGCTCTATTACCTCTCCAGTTCTGGAGCATATTGGAATATTCGAGGAGTGTCCTTCTTCCTTAACGAGCACCTTGATTGCCTGCAGCTCTTTAACCGTTGCCTCTCTGGCATCAAATCTAAGCATGCCTTTAAATGGACCAACGGTCATTCTGTTGTTGATATCAAGAACAGAGATCATTTCAAGCTTGTGTCTCTCTCCTACCTCAAAGTCCACAGGATCATGTGCAGGTGTGATCTTCAGGACACCTGTTCCAAAGGACATGTCAGCAGCTTCATCAAATACAAATCTCATTCTCTCCTGGGTAAGAGGGTTTATGGGAACTGCATCCTTAAACCTGGCAAATCTACTGTCATTTGGGTTGGCACAGAGGGCGACATCTCCAAATATTGTTTCTGGTCTTGTAGTTTGCACATGGATCTTTTCAATCTTTCCATCTACCTCAACATCGTATGCGATAGTGAATATGCGCCCAAGAACATACTCTTTCCCATCTGTGGTTATCTTTCCGTATGGCTCAACCATCTGATAGTCTACCTCCAGATCACTTAGACTTGTCTGTATCTTTGCACACCAGTTGACAAGTCTATTACCTCTGTATATCAGGCCATCCTCATAGAATCTAACAAATGCCTCTGTTACAGCATGTGATACATCTGCGTCCATTGTGAACTTCTCTCTAGTAAAGTCCAGACTTGTCCCAAGTGACTTAAACTGGTTGGATATCTGGTTTCCATACTGCTCCTTCCATGCCCATACTTTCTCCAGAAATTCCTCTCTAGTCATATCCTTTCTATAAATACCCTTCTTCTCCAAAGACTTCTCTACAACCACTTGCGTTGCTATTCCAGCATGATCTGTTCCAGGCAGGTAAAGGGTCTTGTATCCCTGCATTCTCTTCCATCTTACAATAGTGTCCTCAATGGAGGCCATCATGGCATGTCCTATGTGCAAAGACCCAGTTACATTTGGGGGAGGCAGCACTATGCTAAACATCTTTCCATTTGAAGCCTTTGTTTTGTACTCTGGCGTGAAGAATCCTTTTTTGTTCCACCAGGAGAACCATCCATTTTCCACAGACTTTGGATTGAATTGCCCATTAAGCTTATCTACTTCTTTTTTCTCTCCTTCGGGAACAAACTCTCCTTCCTCAAACTCGATCTTCTTTTTCTCTTTTTGATTTTCCTTCTTTGGGGCATTCTTCTGAACCTCCAGCTTGCTCATAAACTTTGCTAGCTTGCTCATTTTCTTCTCTAGTTTTGCTCTTTTTCTATCGTCAGTTTCACCTGCCAGTGCAGCCTTTAATTCTTCCATATATTTTTCCATTTTTATTTTTCTATTTAAATTATGATTCTGAATTCTGTGCTTGCTCCCTACCCCCGGACAGAGCTGCTGCACACCACATGCAGTTCTGCATATTTTCTGATCATTTTGGATTACTTCCAGATCACTAATTTCTGGACTTTACTATTTGGTTTGTCCATGATTCACTATATAATCACAGTATCAGAGTCCATGATATTCAGTCAGGTTCTGTGCGGTGTATCTGTGATTTTTTTCCTGCTAAAAGCAAAGTCTTCTAAGACACAGCAAATGAACAAAATTGACACAGATATTGCATACCTGGTGATCAATGGCCTAAGATATATTGTATGCAGCTTGGTGTCTATCTCTATCTTTACGTGTGATTTTGGGATATATCCATTGCATAAGTACAAGTGCAAGTACTTTGGGATATCCTTAATGGACTTTGGGGTGGTTGCCTTTATGATTAATGCAGGCATGCTGTCTTCTCTTTCCCATAGATTTAGAGCACGCAAGTCTGCATATATGTTTATCATGGGGATAGTTCGCTTATGTATCATTCTGTCTGGATACCACACAGACCCAACAGAGTATGGAGTTCATCTTAACTTTTACTTTATATATCTGCTGTCTGAGAATATAAGCTTATTGTTTAAGAATATAAATCCTATTCTAGCAGCCTCTCTTATCCTTGGAGCACACGAAGCAGTTATCACAAAAAAATCAGTCATTAATTATGTCTTCTTTGGGGAAAGAGACAACATATTCAGTGCAAACAGGGAAGGACTACTTTCAATCCTTCCTTATACAGCTGTGCTTCTGCTAGGAAAGGGAGTTGGTAATATTCTGTTTGAAAAAAACAAGACAGTCTTTAAGAAGTTCCTTAAGCTTGTCGCCCTATACAGTTCTTTGCATGTGGTACATCTTGTTTTTCTATCTATAACTGAGCCATCTAGAAGACTTTGCTCAATTTCCTTTATCTCTTTCTGCTGCAGTGCAATTATATTCCCTATGTGTCTTCTCTATGGAATTTCTTGTGTCTATAAGGTGCCAAGCATCGAATCCCTTTCTGGGCTTAGTAAGCTAATGAATCCACTATTTCTTCTGTCCAACTTGTATGTTCTTATTGGTAATCTTCTCTTTGATTGGAAGAGCTATTCTGCAGTTGAATCTCACTTGTGCAATTTAGTATACATGTTCCTGACTTTTTGTGTTCCCGTGTACCTCTACAGGAAATATGTAGAAATCCCAAGTGAAAGAAAGACAAAATAAATATGTAAATTCTCATAAATATAATCTAACGTAAAAACAATAAATAAGACAGTCAGCAGGATAATAGGCCAATCTGTATCTGTACTCTATTAAAGAAGGATTTTATGTAGTGCCACAGATTTATTGGTCTTTTCATCTAGGATATTCTGAAGGTTGGCATGAAATATCTTTCTACTGAATATATTCTGAAGGCTTTCTTTTTCTTAAATGCATAGATATTTAGACTATCCTGGTACTAGTGCCTATTGAACTTTTAGTGCTCATTTGTATACGCATAATCATATAGACTAATTCCAGTGCAAAATAGCTTCTTATGTTTTAGACAGTTTCGTATTTGGAGAGTCACTAGCACAGATATTTTTATGCACTCTAGTAGCAAAGGAGTGCTTTCTTCTTTTAAATATCTGCTGAGACTGCCTAAATCTAATAATAGAAATACTTTCTAGCTTTCTATTCTAAGAGCATTGACATGCATATTGGCTGAGTGAGAATGGCCACAACCCCGCCTCTGTCTTTTATTTTCTCTCCTTCATTTGTGTACTGCGAAATAATGTTTATTTCTGCATTTGTCTGTTTGGAAAGCTTAAGTATTTCTTCTGCTGCCTCTCTCTCTGCTGGACTCTCTGACTTTATTAGCCCATCTGAGATGATTATTGTCTTGACCATGTAGTTTTCGCAGGCGCATGTCACCTCCTTAACTCCCATGGCAATTCCCTTTGTGCCTACGTCCTCTAGTCTGTAGTAGTTATTCTGTGCTAGTAGTTCATTTCCTTTTTTTGCTCCCTTAAGCTTCTTAAGGAGTTCAGGGGACTTGAAAATTTCATCTATTTCCTCCATGTCTCCTTTGTGTGTGTTGCCCGATGATACCGACTTTTTAATGAAAACGACAAGGTTCTTTAGCTGCGGCTGCTGCTTAAAGTAGTCATCTACCTCTTTTTCTGGTCCTACTATGGCAAATGCAGTTAGATTTCCTTTTAAGTGGCTGAGAACATTCTTGAACAACTTGTCCTTTGACTTGACTTTCTCTGGGAGTGGTACTCTGCGCATAGTGTACTCAGTTGCCAGAAGAAGAGAATATCCTTCCTTCCGGCATATCAGGTATGCCATGCTTGCTTTGTTTTCCAGCGTAAGCCCCTCTAGCATCTTTATTGCAGCTGCTGACAGATAGTCTTTCTTCAAGGACATTCTCTGGTTTACTGGTATTTCCAGTGTGTGAAATGTCCCGGTCTTTGTGTATTCCGTCTCATTCAAGATTTTTCCCTTTACGAACAATATTCCTACTGCCAGATCCACTGTGACCTTCTCAACCTCGACTTCCAAAAGAAGAGTAACCCGTATTTTCGCCTTTCCGCCTTCTCCTGGAATGCTCCTTTGTGTCATTGACTTTACAATATCTTTCTCGTCAATAATTCTGTATAGTTCGTATATATCGTCAATATCCTCTGGAAGAATATCCAGAAACACATTGCACTTTGTCTGGCTCTTTTTAAATATTTTCATTCTGTGTTATTGTGTATAACTATTTATGTGGATTTGGTTTCTTCTTTGCACACTATTCCTGGCGACAAAAGAGTCTGCACAGAAGGAGGACGCGTGCATCTTCATTCTTTGCAGGAACACGGACATCCATGGCCTCAAAGACACAATTACTAAATTCGAAAAATACTTCAACAAAAAATACCAATACCCATATGTTGTAGTGAATGACGTAGAATTCACACCCGAATTTAAAAAAGATTTCAATGCCCTTACAACAAATCCCGTTGAATACGGAACAATTCCAAAGGAGCACTGGGGATATCCCACGTGGATTGATAAGGAAAGGGCCTCCCGGGAGAGAACAAGAATGGAAAGAGACAATATAATATATGGAGGCAGTGAGTCATACAGGCACATGTGCAGATATTTCTCTGGATTCTTCTTTGAGCACCCACTCACAAAGAAGTACAGATATTATTGGAGGGTAGAGCCAGACACGCAGTTGCACTGCCCCATTGACTATGATGTCTTTGAGTACATGCGCATACACAACAAGAAGTATGGGTTTACGATTACACTCCATGAATATCCTCAGACAGTCCAGTCTCTTTGGCGAACTATTCAGCAATTTGTTTCCTCTTACAACACATTCTATAAAGAAGGAGACTTCTGGACCTTAGTGGAGCCCCTTAATCTGCACAGATTTATAACAGATGACATGTACACCCGGTATAATATGTGCCACTTCTGGTCTAACTTTGAAATTGCAGACTTCTCTTTTTTCCGAAGCAAAAAGTACAAGGCATTCTTTGAGTTTCTAGATCGGTCAGGTGGATTTTTTTATGAAAGATGGGGAGATGCGCCTGTGCACTCAATTGCAGCCTCGTTATTCCTGAATAAGGATGAGATCCATTATTTTGAAGATATAGGGTATACGCATCCCCCGTTCACGCACTGCCCTAGGATGTCTCTACAAAAGTCTCCTTGCAGCTGCAATGTCTCTACCTCTGTGGATATTACTATGCCTATGTGTATAAATTTGTATAAAAAGATACCCAGGTAGAGAAAGGTAGAAAGGTAAATATTCTGTAAAATATCCTTCTACTAGAGATAGTACATCTTTATGATTTACATGGCCTGATTTACATTGTACAATGGAGTACGTCCTGGAATACTAAAGATATTCATTTTAGTACACTCTCTAGAATAACGTATATTATGGAAGTCTCAGAAAGTCACTGCACACCATGAAGCCATGCCTGCTGGCATAAGAATAATGAAGACTTATATATTTCGGGTTATATCTGTATATTACGTTTCTTTATTACTTTCCAGTGCTAGATGCCAGCAACCAATCTATGTATAGGCATAGTATACACAGAGAATTCTCTTTTGAATTTTGAAGAGCAGTCACAGTGTACTGTGTGTCTATGTGCAGGCACGTGATAACGCATAGTGTGACTTAGTCTTGCTAATACTTTTTATCCTCGCCTGAGTACTTTTTAACTATCATATCAATGCTGTCCCTGCGCTCCGTGCGCTCTGCCTTTTCAAGCTTTCTAAAGCATTCCACCAGAGATGTGTATGGCATGCTATTGCTTCTGACTTCCATGGAATTATTAAATACTTTTATATTTCCAGTTTTCAATCCATTTATAACAGAGCGGCGTGTTCTCTTCACAGGAGTCAGAAACACTGTGCTTTTCTCTTTTTTTGGTGTCAGTATATTAATGAACCTCTCTGATCGAGTGTACTTTCTTTTAATCTTTTTCTTTGCAGGCCCAACTCCTGATGCATCCTCAAGAATTGAGTCTGAGCCACTGCTGTCTAAATCTACCACGTCATCTACCACAGAGGCTGCAAATGTCTGTGCTTCAGCTGGCTTTCCTGTCTTCTCCTGTGCTGTGTGCGCAGTATTTGCAGTCTGCTCGGATATATTCTCGCATGGAGCAGCGGGTGCACTCTGCATGCCGTCATTTCTGCTTGAGACACTCTCTGGGCAAGAAGGCATGGTGGCATCCAGTGCGCCTGCATTCTTTGGTGTCTGTGTGCTTTCTGGTGTGCATCCACTATACTCCCGCTCCCTACTCTCAAGAAGTATGTATGAGCTGTCCAACTCTGAATCCATAAAAAATTTAGAAGAAAATGAAACTAAGTTGCTTTATTTCTTAGCAGACTTCTTGCCAGTTGCGAAGAACTCTGGCACTCTTGCCTCAGTGGCAGCCTTGTCCAAGACCTCGTGGATAATACCTACTCCAATGGTCTTACCCATATCTCTAAGGGCAAATCTTCCAAGGAATGGGAACTCTGAGAACTTCTCCATAACAGTTGGCTTGGATGGGACAATAATGACTCTGGCGCATGGTCTAGTTCCTGCAATTTCAGTTGGCTTGTCGTTGGTTACAACGAACTCCTTTCCTTTCTTGCTTCCAATGTCGCAAAGCTTTGCGAAGACGGTGCTGACGTGAGTGGCTGCAATGTCCATAGTAGGAGCATATCCGGCCTTGATGCACTTCACCTTTCCAATGAAAATGACTGTGGCGTATGCGGCGAATGCCTTGATGCATGGGTTTGCTGCGTCTGCAATGACGGATCCCTGCTTGACCTTGTCGGTTTCAGCGTTGTTCTTCAGTGTGATACCGCAGTTTTCTCCTGCCTCGACCTTCTTTCTGGCGGTCTTGTGGATTTCCATGGTCTTGACTTCAGTGGCTACTCCTGCTGGGGCAATGTTTACCTTCATACCGGCTAAGCATGTACCAGACTCAACTCTTCCAGTGAACACCTTACCAATACCCTTGATTTCAAGGATGTTTGTAAGAGGAATTCTAAGAGGAGCGGTGGTCATTCTCTTTGGAATTGGGTAGTAGTCAATGGCCTCCTCAAGAGATCTGATGGGGGTTGCGTCTGGGGTCTCTTCTGGAGTCCATCCCTTGAACCAGTTGAACTTCTCACCTTCTGCGGTTAAACCGTATCCCTTGAATCCGGAGATGGCAATAATTGGAGTAGTCTTCATGTTGTACATCTTCTTCATCTTTCCAGTGATGTTCTCGCTGATTTCCTTGAATCTTGCTGCTGCTGCCTCGTCAGATCCAAGAGTATCTAACTTGTTGATGGCAACAATGGCCTTGGAGACACCAAGAGTGTGTGCAAGGACAATGTGCTCGTATAAAGTACTTGTCTCTGCAATGGCTCTCTCGAACTCACCCTGGGCTGCTGGCACAATGATGACAGCGACGTCGGCCTGGGCGGTTCCGGTGATCATGTTCTTAAGGAAACCTCTGTGTCCTGGGCAGTCAAGGATGTTGACTGTGTGCTTGGCGGTCTTCACCACCTTCATTGCTACCTGGATAGTAATACCAGACTCTCTCTCTGCCTTGTTGTTATCACAGAAGAAAGCGTAACTGAAGGATCCCTTTCCGTGCTCCTTTGCTACTTCTTCCAACTTCTCAAGTGTTCTCTTGTCAATTGCTCCTAGCTTGTAGCACAGGTGCCCAATGGTAGTACTCTTACCACTGTCCACGTGCCCAAGGAAGCATACGTTTATGTATTGTTCTTTCTGCTCTGTCATTACATGGTATAAAATTTTTCACATTTTATTCTTTAATTTTTTCTAGAATTAAAGTAACTGTTTTCGTCTTCCTGTTATAAAAGCCAGTTTTCTTCAAATATTCAGCACCTTTCATATTAAATATTCTTTTCAAAGTACTTTAATTTCTCCTCCAATAATTCATATACTGCTTAGTTACATGCTATACCCCGAATTCAGTAAATAATTGGCAGTTCTGCTCTAATTACTCTTATACCCAGCCAAAAATACAGCACAAAACCAAATATTCTTGTAAATGGTCTATGTACCATGCAAAATGCACTCTATTAATTCATTCTATCATGCAGTCACAAAAAAAGTTACCCCTAATTATATCCAGACGTACACCCGGATATTCATCTACTTCAATGCAAGCATAAACTACTAATGAAATTTATTCTCTAGTGGATTTCCCTATAAGAAGGCATAAATATATCTTGGCGCATGAAGAAGTAGAAAGCTCTTCCTAATGGAATACGCAGAGTTTCATAGAAAAGGGATACTCCTTCTGTCTATTTTGCTGTAGAGGATAAACTGTATATGAGTTGGCATGTACTATTTTCTATTTTGCAGCAGTAATTAAAAGAACTAGAATGGCTAGAATACAATGAAGTACTGCGTAAATATGTATCTTCCTTGAGAAATGTCTCTTTTTGAAGATGGCTGTTTCGGTTTATAATGCTTTTTAGCCTTCTATTATATGGATGTCTTTTAGATTAGTCTATCACTCTGGTATTTGCTAAAAAGAATGTCTTCTGAGTACTTTTGCTGCTTTCTCTTTCTATGCGATGATTTTTTATAACTCAGACTTTCTTGGCAGTACTTCTGCTACGTGCACATGAGATGCATATTTATTCTACTTCTACAATTATGGAATTATTCTGTGTTAATGCGTATGCATGAACTGTCTTCTATCTCAAGATCTTTTAAGATAATTATTCTACTTCTCTCTTTGAATCTACCAAGAATACTAAATATTCTACTATGCATCTTCAAATTATTTATTTTTAAATCCAGGATATCCTTGCGCACGAACTTCCTTTAGTTTTATTGAATAAATGCACTTTCTTCTAAACAATTTCTGACAGCAGCTTCTATCCATACAGACGGTGCATTTCCAAAGAACAAACAATTTCACTGAATCTGGAAATTATCCATGAATAGACTCTTATTTATCTATTTAGTCATATACTTCTGAATGCGTAGATGATCTATCATTTTCTTTCTATTTTTGCAGTTTATAAATCCCTTCAGCATTTTTCAATTTGTACCATAGTATACATGTTTTCCCAAAATAATTTACAAATTTAATTACAAAAGAAGTAGAAATATATTACAGTAGTACCCAGGTATACCAGCAGAAATACTTAGAATAGAATAAATTCAATAAAATACATTAGAAATTAAATAGAACAATTAGTATATAATAAGGCTGTATTTTACTGCACTAGTGAATTCCTGCCTGGCTTAAATAAGTACAAAAATAAATTCAGTTGTAACGGGATAAGAGTGCATAAAACTACTAGTACTCATTACAATATTGAATTTACAATTTAGTGCTTCAGACCAGATATTTGCTTCTGTGGCCTGGAAAGATAGAATGTTTTATGGTGCTTGCGCAATGCAGAGTAGCAAGAATGCCTCTACTGTGCATTCTGGTGCTAGAAAATAACTGGAGTGCACCCAGGCTGTCTCTGATAAAAATGCCAGCAGATGGCTAATTATTGCAGAGTGCTTTTATTTTTTATTTTTGTTTGAGTGCAAAGTTAATAATGACTCTGCAGGTAGGCTATGCCATATCAAGAGCATCTTATACACAATGCAAGATAGACAGTTCAGCAGAGATCAAAAATGAGATAATTCTTAAGAATGGATTATTAGACACAGCCTCGGATTATTTGGTAATTTCCTGTGAGGAATGGGACAGTATAACAAGCGTACACTCCTATGATAAGGAAATACCAGTTGGAAAGATAAATATAAAAATAACCATAAATATAAATGAAATTACGAAGGAGTTTAGTGTCTCAGCTGGAGACATTCTATTTGATATAATTAAAATAGTCATGTACACAGAGAAGATGACAGAGGATGAGTTCAGGGATGAGTTTAGGTACGAAATAACACCAGATATCCAGCTGAATGAAAAGCTAGTTCGGGCAGGCACTGAGAGCGTAAGCATAAATATATTTGAAAAGAATAAAAAGAACAGAAAAAGCAAAGAAGACTGCATGCCTGTTGAGTTCAGGAATGTGGGCCTGACGTGCTACATGAACACGGCCCTGCAGGTGCTGCTGGGAGTCGGTGAACTGTCAAATGCAATTGAAGAAATGACCCGGGATGAGATCAATGAATATGCACAGAGAGAAGATACAAAGAAAGGATACACAAGAGAAAAGTGCGGTAATCTGCTCAATGCGTATAGAGAGCTTATTAAAACTGTAAGGAAAAAAAAAGACTGCCACAGTAAGCTAAGCGAAATGAAAAGGGCAATTGGAAGTATTGACACAAGATACAGAGGATGCATAGAGGAGGATGCAGGAGAAGTTTTCTCGCTTATTTTGACGAACTTCAACTATCTCTTCCAAAAGACAAGACACGAAAACCTGATACCAGATCTTTTTATGTACTCAGCAGAGTCTGTGCGCGTCTTTAAGGAAGGAACAGAGGTAGTAAACAAGTGCGTAAAGCCGTTGTATAAGTCTTTTGTTCTGAATGGATCATTTGGGTCAGAAGGTGGGCCGCACTCGCATATTCTGGTAATGCACAAAAACCAGCTGGTTGTGACAGGGCTGTGCATACCTGCAGCGCAGACTACAATCCAAAATATTAAGGAAAGAATTTCTAATAGCTTCCATGTAGAAACAGAGAGAATAGCTTGCATATTCGTGTCGGATGGAAGAGTTGAAAGAGTTTCTGATGATCAAATTCTAGTTTCTAAGCGCAGTTTGCTTGACCAGCCTATTTTCTACATTACAGACGAAGAGATTGAGAACATTGAGTTTCTCTTTATAAGCTATACAGCCACAGTGGAGGGACTGGCCTTTTTCACATCCTTGCTGAGTGGAGTCAAAAATGTATTCCAAATTCCCTTCCTAGTGAAAAAGAAGTGCAATATTGCGCAGTTCTTGGAGAGAGAGCTAAAAATAAAAAGGCGCGACATACCAAACACAATATTGGACATACAGCAGAACAGAGAAAGCACAGAAAGACACTTTGGGTCAATGGTCATTGCACTCTCTAATAAGTACTGGGATGCAGCAGAGCACATTGACATCATAAAGAACAGAAAGTATGACATGAAGGACTGTGTGCATGTGCAGTGCGTGGTCAGCAACTGGGAGACCACAGCAGTCCGGGAAAGGACTTCAGAAGACAAAGAGGACTTTCTCTTTGATAGGGTGGAGGAGTCAACAAAGTTCAGAAAATTCTCAAAGTACTTTTGCGTGCAACTGCCAATTGGCTTAGGAAAGCCATTTAAAGGAGATAAGTCAGAGAGACAAAAACTGCATGTAGAAAAAGATGGCCTAGTTCTGGATGGTGTAGTGTACTCCCTAGTGGGAATCCTGGTGCACCATAGTTTTGGAATTGGTGGGCATTATGTGGCATTCACAAAAAGAAATAACACGTGGTACCACTGTAATGACAGTACAATCACGAAGTCCTCTGTTAATGAAGCAATCTCAACAGGATATCCATATGGAATATTATACAGAAGGTCTGACTCGTATGCTTGCTAGCTGGTGCCGTTGCATCAAAAAAGAGCATTTACGTCTTTAGAGAGAAGATGCCTGCCATAGACCAATGGAAGAGATTTAAGCTATGAAGCAGCAGAAATATTCTATCTATCAGTATGCAAGAGACATCATAACCCTCTAGCACCACAGTAATACTCTCTTTAGGCAATTAGTTACTGCACTGTGTATTTATGCATTTTAAGCTCTGTGTTCTTAATAGACTTAGTGGTTTATGAAGCATCCTGCGTTTATGGAATAGTTCAAATAGGAATCTGAAATAAAGTTGTTCGATAATGGGCGCATAGATGCTGACTAGTATTAGTGCATGGCTATGTTGTCGTACAGTTAAGGATTAAATCTATACTAGGGCTGCATAGGATTTGAACCCTAGAATATACTACCTGAATTAATAGAATAAATGACTATTCAATAGCTCTAGATAGGGATATCTCCATCTTATAGTATGAATTCTTATAGAAGCACGTGCACCTCTGCAATAAACATTGAATATTCTGGATAGTAAATGCATGTGCTATTTCCAGGATAGAGTGTATTTGCAAGAACATCCTGGGTATTGTTAAGAAAGTCTCTTTATTATCTCATATTTGTATGCTAAATATTTGCACTAAAGATTGCACAAATCTCTTTTTCTTCAAATTTCATTATGGTTCTAAGTTATTCAGTACTGCAATCGTCTTATCTCATATCTAGCTTATTTTATGTATTCATTTATGGATGTCTTACTATTCATGCAGGTATAAGAATTTTCATTGGATTATATCTCTGCATAGGCAGTTGACTTCTGGTTACCCTGCAGCAAAAATAGTTCGTATGGAATATCTCTAAACATATTCAGTCTTTCTGATGGAAACTGCTCAGTTCCTGCAATGCACTCTGTGGAGTTATTTGTGTATGATATTCTTTTATGCAGGCATGCTTTGCACTTTGCTGTGCGAATTAATTTATGGAGAGCATATTCATATGAATGGTCTGGAGTGTATTGGCTTACTGCCCACTCTCTGACATTATCATCTTCGCTTCCAATTACCTCAAGCAGTTCACTCTCTAGAGACATGCACTCATTGCTGATTCCTGCGCACTTCTGGAGTGCATTGAATTCCTTTCTATTTTCGCTGTTATTTAAGGAGACTCTAGCCATAGTGTCTTTCACATGGGCAGGTACTAATTTGTGCGAGCTAAGTATAAGGTTGTCCTCTTGGTCTGGGGTTTTATATAAGATCTGATCTATCTTTTTTCTGGTTCTCTTGCAGAGGGATGTGCATCTGATGCTCTTTAGCAATTCTCTTTCTCTTTCACTAATTTCATTTATACGGGAGAAAAAGACCAAACAAGAGAATATTCCATTCTGGTCATTAGACATGTTAAAGTATTCGAGGCAGTCGCATAGCACCTTCTTTGAAGTCTGATTGACAGAGATCTTCGAGTACCTTGCATCTTCTTGTGTGTTAAGGGCCTCTTTGCACATTTTCTTAATAAGCGTAGTGTACAGCATCAGAGAAGTATTTCTTACCTTCCAGGCTCTGTGTGACATAAGCAAGGCAGACAGCAGAAACAAAGAAGGCTCGTATACTCGCATGTCATACTTAAATATGCCATCACTTGATATGCTTTTCAGGATATTAAGGTAGTGAATTAGATACTTTTCATTAGACACTTCTGGTGTTGCATCTAAGGAGGCCTTAGATACCTGTAGACCAGATATTCCTAGATCTTCTGTGAATGTTAGCTCAGAGTTCTCACGCACTGGCTTGAACATCCATCTGTTCTCAATAAGAGAAAAAGACCGTTGAATTGCCTCTTTCATAATATAATGTGTTGCCAGCTTACTTTTTGAATTGCACTCTGATGCGCTCAAGGCCTTAAATACATACGGTATACCACCATCTCGCCGAATATTCTTCAGGTCCTTGGTGATGACCAGATTTAGCACGTTTTTTGCATATGCTAAGGTTTCTTCCGGTGAGTCATAATATAGCAGGATAGACTTAATTGCATCAGACGCAGTCATAATGACTCCCAAATGACCGCCAACTGTCAGCAGGGCATTAGTCAAAAGATCAAGGCATCCTTTGTCTCTGCTTGTTATTGCGTATACTGTGATGAACATAATGCACTCTCGGACTGTATACCAGTTTTGCAAGTAGTCTGCTGAGTGTGAGATTTCTGTACTCTCTGGCTTCTCTCCATGCGGCTCTTCTGTGTTTTCGGAAAGGTATATCTCACGGGTCTGCAAGACTTTCAATGATTTCCTGAATATTGGAAGAATCAGCTCAGCATATATCTCTCTTATCTTGTAAGGAATGTCTATTTTGTATGTCTGAGCAATATCTATCTCTGAAACACCAAATGCTTTTCTCTTTTTTGTTTCTACCACATGGACTGGATTTAGTCTGTTTCCCTCCAGGAAAAGCCTATCTTCTGGTAGGGAGTTGAATATGCTCCACAGCACATGGATCTCCTTATATATTGTAGGTGATCCCTTGTTAGATCGCATCCGTTCCAATGCGCTCTTGAAAATGGCTGTGACCTTTTCTTTATTCAGCTCAGTTATGTTGGCAGCCAGCAGAAGAGCCATTCCATGCAGCTCATTGTTATTCGAGCACTCTAATATTCGTTCAACCTGCTCAACACATATATCCATTTTGAAGAGTACTGCTATTTCTCGGATTTCTTTGTGTGTCTCTGCAAGTGCTTTGAAAAGAATTTCTCTAAGCTTAGACTCAGGTATATATTCCTGTACATCTTTTGTTTCTGTTAGGATCTTTAAATAGTTGAGACCCTGCAGCAGTCTACAGTAATTTGTGCCATGCGCCATTGCCAAAACAATCTGAATAATCTGTCTGAAATATCCCATGCTTCTTTCATTTTTTGCATCGACCAATTTGTTCTCTACTACGTATTTATGCTTAGTTACAACCTTATGGCGAATAACTCGGACTAGAGTCTGGAATAGCTGCCGGAGTCTTTTCTGGTTTTCCTTTGAGGTGAGAATCTGGTTGTGCATCAGATACTGCACGATCAAATCCAACCTATCTTCCACTGCACTCTGGTCCTTCATTAGGCTTTCAAAGTACTCCACTCGCACGTTTTCATTTTTCACAGAAAAGCATTTGCAGTGCATTTCCTCTGAATGAACAGTCTGTGCATCAGAAAAAAAGACACAGTTCACAGAATTAAGACGGCACAGAATATCATAGACTCCTTTACGTTCTACATCTGGCAGTCTGCTTGCAAGCATCCGAATATTTCTGCTCCCTACACATGTAAGGTCTACTCCACTAAGGAGGGGTGCATACTGCGCATGGTCTGATAGAAGCAGCAACTTTGCTATCTTATCTCCTGATTTCTTATTATTTAACTGCTCAATATCACTCACACTTGCAGTTAGTGTGATTGTCTTCATGGCAAGTGCAATCTCTGTTCTAGTATGGGATGACCAGTTCTCATTACTGAGGATGCACGGTTCTTTGCTAAATGACACTAACTCCTTCATTATATTCTTAATAATATTCCGGATAACAAAGTGAGAATTTCCCATTGTACTATTTAGCAAGACAACCAGATTATTTTCATTTTCTTTAAGAAAGCATGCAGGCGTATTTTCTGTCTGGCCTGCTTCATTCTCAGCCACACCTAGTGAAGATACTTTTTTCATCTGCTTGGCAATAAGTAAGAGAGTTTCGTATCCTACTCTTAGCTCATGTGTTGTTTTTAAAGAGTGCACCTCTTTTATAATCCTAGGCAGCTGATGCCATTCTTCATTTTCATTTGTTATTGATCCTTTCAGAAGTGCCAGATAGTTTATTCCTGCTGTTCCCATTTCATTCACATCTTCAACTTCTGAGGAGCATGAAGTGTCTGCATTCTTGCACTCTGCAGAGCATGCAGTATAGTATACGTGACCACCATACAGCTTTTCATCCAATGAGGCTGTCTCTAAAATTCTTGTCTTTAAATGTCCTTTGCAGAGCTCTTTTAATGAAGAGATGTCCCTCCGTGCAACTGCTTCTGTCATAAAAATTTTCAGCTGTATACTCTTATTCACATTCTCAAAGAGAAGTGATGTTCTACCATGTGAACAGAAATGTAAAATAAAATATATTTATAAAGGTGTTGTATTACTATAACTATGCAGTTTTCTTAAAATGCTTTTGTCCTTAGTTTATTATTGTGTTGTCACTTGCTATTTTATATTTCTACTCCTTAAATTTTTATAAAAGTCTCTTGCACTCTAACTCTTTCTCTTAGAGATATTTTTATAGTGAGTATATGGCTTAGAGGGTTTTTGTCTTTGAACTTACATATTTCAAGGATTGTATTAATATATGTATTCGGGTCTAGTTCTAGGAGAGGGCTATTTCGCTTTCAATTAGGGCAATGCAGAAAACTATGCAGGAAGCAGAAAATGCCACTGTAAGAACAAGTATAGTTGTTATGTAGATGGACATTTTATATCTAGTGTGATCTGAATATATGATTATTCCATCTGCATTGTCATTATTTGAGCAGGAGGAGCCATTGAGTGAAATGGTAGTAAAACTATCACTTCTGTCTGATCTACAGCTTATCTCAGTGTTGTCATACATCTTGAATTTTTCCAAGTGTGAAATTATATTTACAATTTGCCTATAAACACAAAAATCACCTAGAGTATAATTACCGTATACTGTAGACAGTATTTACTGATTCTTTCTCAGCCAAAGTAGTAAGGCTGCATATACTGTTCATAATACAATTTAGCAAGTAGTTTTAACAGTACATTTGGATGTTATTATTGATAGACTCTTTCATTGTGATATATGGGCTGTGTTATTTATATGTAATTCTGTATGCATGTACTAGACCACCTGTAATATTATTTAGTTTCTGATATATAATTGTTTCGCCTGTGAGTATTCCTGTTTTCCTTTAATTCAGGTAATTTTAGTGAAGATATCTTGTATTTTATGTATTCTTGTGCCTGGCAGATAACTGCCTGCAGTGTGGTTATAGAGAATGCATTTACCAGAACTGCTTCACTCTGCATATGATCAGTGTTCTACGCAAAACATAGATAAAACCTAGTAGACTACATGCTTTGAACATATTTATTTGTAACAGTCAAGGAAACAGTGCAGCATTTTGCTGAAATGGAACACGGGTATTTACGGTACAAAATAAAGAGTGTCTGCTGAGAGAGACACAAGCCCTTTCTCCTGGAGAGCCATGATGTACGCATCGAGTTCTTCCTCTTCCAACGGGAATCTTTTCATGACTATTTGCTTGAGGTTGGAAGATTCCAGTCCTGTTTCTGTCTTCAGGGTTTTCACTATGTATGCTTCAACTGCACTTTTTGAGTAGGCGGAGTGCGCTGTTTCGGTGTCCTTCAGTGTATCTTTAATATCAGGCACAAAAATGTTTATGTGCTTTGTTTCCTCTGATACTTGCAGGTGTATTTCATACTTTCCATCACTTTCTCTAATGATTGAGGAATCAACCAGCGACTGCACTTTGTTTTTTACTATAGCCTGTGTCTTTTCAGTTATATCCAGCATTATTGCAGATGTTAGTTCCTCTAGAGTACTAATTCCTCCACGTGCCAAGAGTATAAGTATTGATCCCTGGACCATGTCACACTCTACCTCTACACCGTTCACCTCCAGAGTAACTGAGGAGACTGTAGGGCAGAGACGAAGGATAAACTTTCTTCCTTTTTCTGTGCAGTACTCTTTGACAGACTCCCAAATATCCTCGAGTTCAGCAGGAATGCGCATGTGTATTGCAGGATAGCTCCACCTAATGCAGGCAAGCAAGAAGCAGTCTGACTGCATCTTAGGCTTGTGGCTTCTAAAGTACACCTCGCTTATCTCAATGTCCTTTATGCACATCAGGATCTCCTCAAAGTTGCTTGTGTCGTAGTACTCTTCTGTCTTGTAGAGTGTTTCTATGTCAATGTAGTCAACAACTGATTTATGCACTTTCAGATTATTCCATAGCTTTGGCTCCTTGTAGTTCTCAAGCCTTCGAGTTATAATGTTTATAAGCTTCTTCTCTGCGACTGCAGGACTGCCCAGAATTAGTCTGTTCTTCACTCCTGCTAAAAACTGCGTCCAGAAGGCATTTTTGTGTGCTGGCACATTTGCAATAATAAGAGACAGCTCTATTATTGGCTGCTTCTTCTGCTTCATATACATGTTGACCTCCTCAAGCAGCTGATTTCCAAACTCAAGAGTGTCTGGGCTCTCTACAAGAAGACTCTCAAGCTTTCTTCTCAGCACAAGCTCAAACACCTTCTTGACACTTTTTGAGGTGCGCGGCATGCAGCTGAAGTGCTTCTCCATGAATATACAGAACTTAAGAAATGAGCTGCAGTCTGATATTTTCTCAATAATCTTTATGCTCATTAGAATTGCAGTATTCACAAAAATGCTCCTGCTTTTCACAGAGTTATCAACGAATGAGTAGAAAGGCGCAATCTCTGCGTGTGTCTTCTTGTTTATTCCGGTTCTCATGATTTTTGAGACAAACCCTTCAATGAAATTCTTCAGAACCTGGTCATCTATCTTCTCCTCCACCATGCGGTAGAGAATCTTTTTGTTTTTTTCCTTTTTTTTGAATAGACCGTCTGCAGCTGCTATCTTATAGTATATAAAGGATATCTGGTCCTGCTCGCTCTCTTTTTTCCGCGGAGAAGCCACAAACTTTGCAATTGAGTTAAGAAGCTTTTTCAGGGACTTTTTCTGATTTGACACTTTGCATATCTTTATATTGACCTTGAGCATGACCCGAAGAATCTTTAGCTTTCTACAGCATGCATCTTTATCCAGAGGCCTTTGCGCCTTTATTTCCAGATATTCCTTAAGCCCATCCACAAACATTGGGTGGAGCCTGCCCTCCTTCCCGCTTATAAGGATTGAAAATAGCCTTTGATAATACAGATCCTTCAGAGCCACTACGTTCGCATTGGATATCTCCAGGTTAACCCGCACAAAGTATCTGCTTAAAAAGGACAGCATCTTGCATATCCTTTCATTTGCCCGAATGTACCCATCTATAAACCGGACGAATGTCTCAAGCGTATAGTCTTCTGGAAGTCTCTTCAGATGCTTTATCAGAGCCTGGTCGTATATTGTGTATACCTCGGCACCCTCAATGATGTATTTGTCTTTTGTGTTTTCAGTGCAGTACCTGTACACTGCGTTGTACCCATCCATAAACACATTATGGCAGTCTCTTTCCTCTGGAGTGCATATCAGCTTGCCTATTGATTTTTTTATTACTGACAGATACTTCTGTCCGCTAATATTCTTTTCGCTTATGTCTGGTACCATAGACTGCATTTAAATTCTTTTCTTTTCTATTTTTTTGTATTACAATTAGCCAATGGGATATAAAATACTTGTAACAGGCACACCGGGTGTGGGGAAGACCACTCTCACACAGTACATGAAAACCCGTCTAAATTACAAATTAATCGAGCTAAGTGATGTAATTGAGAAGAAAAAACTATTTACAAATAAGTGTAAAATATACGATACACTGGAGTACGACATAGAGGATGTAGAGAAGTATCTGGAGAAAAAGATAAAGGACAGAAACAATTATATCATAGACACACATGACCCAGAGGCAGTCTCCTTCATTAAGTTTGACATCATAGTTGTTTTGTCTGCTGATCTCAGCGTACTCTATGATAGATACGAAAAAAGAGGCTACAACAAAGTGAAAACAGAAGAGAATCTGCAGGTAGAAATCATGGAGGTCATCTATAATGAGGTGATTGAGATGCTTTGTGAAAATGAAGAAGAAGTTGAGCAGATAATAAGAATAGAAACAGTCCAGAACAAAGAGCCCAAAAAGATTGAGGACATATACAAGGAGATCACTCAGACCAAGCAGTGGAAAAGCACAATAAACAAGAGCCTATGCAAACTCGAGACAAAGCAATAGAATTATACGTAAGCAAGCACGATCTTGCTCAGCCGTTGGTTGTAAGCACCTTATAATAAACATATTTATGCACTAGCACTTTTTGAGAACTGTCATATGCTTCTGTCTATCACATAGGTCTGGTCTCTGAAGAAGCTATTTCTGCCTTAGAACAAATATATTTTTAATCCAATAATAAGCACTATATTCACTTAAGTTATATACTAAGTGCATGAGTTGGTATGTCTATGAATTACGCATAGATATTTTAGGACAGAGATATAATTATGTCCGTTATATTTGTGGTTAATTTCTTGGCATTAATAAATAAATTTAAGATCAATCTTAGGCTAAAAGGCACATTGTAGACCAGACAGACCATACATATCCTGAAAAAGTCAGAATATGTGCTCTTATGTGTAATTATGAAACTTTGGCATTTATTAAAAATAAAGCTTCTTAAATACTTTATGCTTTAGTTGTTCATTTCTGTATAATTAGCAAACTAGTCCTTGAGTGGCAAATAGCCCGAATTACAGCTGGTTTTGGAAATGACATCTATGCTCTCAGATGCAGCACAGATTTGCAATAATAATAAACCCTGAATGACTGCAATTACTTATATTTTTAGCCTAGGAAAGAGGCATGGCATCATTAAGAATATGTTGGTCTTAGAACTATCTAAAGACATTTCTACTGTTAGTATGAAGCCAGTTATTATAAACTCTACTGAGGATCGAATGGAGAAAATGAATCTAATAGCAGAGTGCTGTAAAACAAGACACTCTCTATGCATACTACAACATACTTCCAAACTTTACGCTGTGGTTTTGTCTGAAATATCGCAGTATTTCTTTAAGCACTCAATTGCTTTATTTCTCCCTTCCCTGGATAACCTTTCAAGCAGTTCAGTTGCATTTTTTTCGTATACGTACCAAAGTATCTGAGCGTATGTAACTATTGCATTTGCAACATCTAAATCCGAGCCAACTAAAAGTAGATTATTAATGATTTTTACCATGTCTTTTATGCACACTAATCTATGGACTTCCCATGTTTCATTTCTGATGCCCTGCACTTTAGACAAATTTTCTTTTATATTATTTACTCTGCACCCTATGCAAATAATTAAGTATTTTCGAATTTCCATACTTGGCTCCTGCTGGTTGGCTAGTATATTGTTTATATAACGAAGATTATAGTAGGTGTGTACTGGAGCAAACCTATGATCCCACATCATGAATATAATAATATTGAGTTTGTCTGTTGTATATTCAACTTCATATTGAAATGGCTGGACTTTTGGATAAATTAGATCTAGTGTGCTATATGCTGTCTTATTGACCAGCTTTATATAACCAGAATTAATTATTATATAATCACATAGTGTGTATAATTCTATATGCACTGCATAATCAGAAAGGATAAAATACGGAAATGCAAGTCTCTGCATGTTGATTATATCTCTTTTTAAGTACCTTACTTCCTCTTCTATACCTTTATCTAGCTTTATAATGGGACTGCCAAGCTCTAGGGCTGCGGTTTTTTTGGAACTCAAATCAATAATCATAGGCTGTGCTTGTCTTTTGTATGCATAATAGATCTTTAAGTTTCCATAAAAATCAAAAATATGATTGCATTCATATATATTACGCATGGTAAATAACGTAAATACCTCTCTTCCTTCTTCAAATGAAGAGTTATTTTTGTACCACTTATCTAAGTTTTTGCTTGCTATGCAGTTTCTTGAGAGAGAAGCAAGAACAGTTGATATTTTTTCCTCTAATAAGCTTATAAAGATTCTAAATGGATTTATATTATTTTCTCCACTTACACTAGCTATGCTTAATATTGAGATTTCCACCATTTCCTTTATTTCTTCTTTAGATTTTCCTGCAAGCGCCAAAACAATGGAGATCAAATCAATAATGCCACCCACAGCAATCTTTTGATCATTTTCGTATTTGCCTATTTCTCTATCTTTCATTATATTTCTAATTATTTTTTTCCACTGGCAGTAAATTTCATGTGTTACTTCCTTTCCTATTGCCATATTAAAACTATCCTTTTTTATGGGCTTATTGTTATCTTGTCTTACATTTATCCCGCATGCCCTGTTTAAAACATAGCTAATGCAGTCAACTGGCATAGAAAAAAAACTCTTTATTCCTACGTGTAGATTTGGAATGTGGTCTGTCTCATATGAATTGGTATTTGGGTCGTATGTAAGACAGGAGAATATTCCAAGTAAAGCAGCCTCTATTTCATCCAGAGCTATTTCTGTTTTCAACTGTACTTTTTCAAAAATATCTAAATTGACTACTTTTTTAATAGGAAGCTCTGAGTGTTTTGTAAAGGGAAGTAATTGTATTTTTTCAGGGGGCTTTACCAAACTCTTCAGTTTTTGTATTTTCTCCCAATATCTAAGCATTTCTTTAAGCTCATTATGGTCATTAGAAAAGAGATCATCGAAGAGTCTTCTTTCCTTTTCTTCTTCTAACACCAGATTATTTCTTCTACTTTCTATTATGTGCTCATCCAGCATTAAATATACTGTTCTATTAAAGCTGTTTGCTTCTTCTACAGTTTCTAGAAAGAAATGTATATACGTCTGTATAAGCCAGTATGGGGTTTTCATAAGACGATCTAGCCATTCTATTCTTTCATAAAATTGAAAAGGACCCGATACAGCAGCGGTGGGCTTCATACCCGGCCAAGAATATTTCACCTTACAATAATCATTAGCATAATGAATAAAAAACTCAATAACCTCTACTGCCTTCTTTTGATAAGTATCCAATTTCTGCCCATCACAACCATTATCTTTTTCTATCTGCGGCATAGAAATAACCATTTCAAGAGAAAAGTGCTCTTCTTCTTTTCTTTTCTCTTGACCTACCTTCTTTAGTACAAGCCTTTGGGATGAGCCTGGCGTCTTATCGAAGAACAGCGGCACTTTTATCCCCTCCGAGAGCAGCAAGAGCGACGCAAGAATCATATGGGCGTGCTTCTTCACAGGTTCGCTCTTCAAAAAAAGAGTAAATGAGTCTTTACAATCTTCTTCTGGAAAGATACTTATTTTTTGCTTAGGTGAGGGAAACATGCTAATGAGTGTAGTGTAATAGTCTATATCAAATGCTCTTAATACGTCACCATTTATATCCTTTTTATGCACAGTGTCTTTGCTTGGGTCTCTTGTGTATTGGTTATTATTTGTCTTGTCTGACATAATATAGTATGCATCTATTTCTGAAGAGTTGAACCGAATATTATAAATATGATTGTTTTTATCGCATACATATAGCATAATTGGGCAAAGTGCCCCTCTTAGTTTAACTGTCCAGCTTATTCCATTCTCCTCGAATAAAACTGTTTTCAGTATATCCTCTACTGCATTGGCTTCTACTATTGCACAAATATTTTGTATTGCTAGAATTATAAATACCAAAAACATTCTTACTAAAGAATTCTTAAAGATTTCTTTATGACCTTCGGGTGCATCCACCTCTTGTTTTCTGCCGGGCTTTCCGCTTCTAGTCTTTTTCATATAATATTCATTCTTATTAGTATTTTTCCGATTACTCATATCTTAATAACAAGTTATTTAAAAGAATTTTCTCTAATAAATTTTGTTGTCTGTCTGTCTACATATATTAGTAATTCTACTAGTAGTAATTTAAAATAAATTCTATCTTTAGTTTTCTAGTCGACAACAAATCTAAGAAAAAGATAGAAGATTTTAATATTGGTAACTACATAGTAAGATTGATCTATTACATAACATGGTTTTTAGCTGTTTTTGGCCTATAAGCTCCTAGCAGCAAAATCTAAATAGACATAAATATGTTCTCTATGCATTTGTATGCAGATATTATAGTGGGCTTATGTAGCCTTTTGTGTATGCATGGATTTTTATACGAGTTTACTTAGAAAGCATAGTAAAGAAAGAAGAATTTGCTGAACATATATCACCATACACCTATTCTATTTTAGTAGTTTAATAGTTCTGTTTGCACAAATTGTTTCTTCTTCCCATTCCTATGCACAATTATTCTTTCTCTCTTTATATTTTTGTGCTTTTTTCTTGTATTATTTTTCTATTTTTATGTGTCTAAAAATATCTCTTCCTGCTCTACACCCAGCTATGAGAAGAAAGATTTAGTTTGAAAAAAAGAACGAGTTTAAAAAAAATAGAGAAATTACATATTCCATAAACCCGTATAAATGTCTATGTGATCGAAAGAGATTTAACAAGCAGAGCAAATAAGAGATGTGTAAAATAAAGAAGCACAGGATGCATATTAGAATCAAATAAAAATTATTAAAAATGTCTGCTGTAAATAAAGAAGTATACAGCTTTACATGCGCACTACATAAATGCAAAATAGAAAATATTGGAGTAGTACTGCCGTGCCTGCTTAAATATTTAAATATGTATCTTAAATATGTTTATTAATTATTCAGTTTTTTCTATGAGCTAACTCATATTGCTGCCTTTTATAGAGAACATTTGCAGGCGTGACTATTTTGTCAGATTTTGCTATTTCAATAAGAAGAGAAAATTCTTCATCACTAATTGAGGGAAGGCTTGTGTTATTAAAGAAGTACTCTGCAGAAATCTTTAGCATTGAGCCTGTCTGATTTGACCGAGAAATTCCTAGATACATTCTCTCAAGAAGTGCAAGAGACAGCTTAAAAAGAAAGACTGCCCCATAGTATGCAAGATAGTCAAATATAACCTCAATGTGTTTTCTCTGGAAAAACGTGCTGAAGAGGCTGAGTATCCACGGGGTGACAAGTATTTTAAGCTCTATCTCCTTGGAAACAAGATTGTCACATAGCCCAGGACACTTCTCTTTTGCAAACTCAATAAAGACTGCCACGTCTCTGTGCATGCCGTATATTTCAGGCCCTGTATAATCAGGAAGTATCCTTGTGAATATGTGAACAAGACTGTAGAAACACCCAGACTCTCCTAAAATTCTATATAGAATGCCTCCAACCATAGCATGCGACTGCAGGTACTCGTTATTGTTATATGCTGTGAACGCATACATCACTCTTTTTAGCCCTGCATACACCTCGCCAGGCACATCTTCATAGATTGATCTCTGTATATCCTTATCAATCTGGTCATATGATGTAAAGTATGTGGTCTTTGACTTTTCAACTGACATTTCAAATAGCCCTGGGTCGTTAACAATGCCGCAAAGACAGAAACATCCAAACCAGATGAAAGGTCTTTCCTGCCTTTGCACAGAAATGCTCATTGCACTATTCGTCTTCATGCACATGTATATCCTGTATTCAGAGCATCTACCCATAGACCAGTTTCCTGACGTAGAGTCTAAATCGCAGTTCATAATCTTGCTGTTTTGTAGTATATCCAGCAGTATGCTGAAGTATGCAGACTTAAACCGAGGGTCTTCTTTTGCGATGTTTAGAAGTATGCTGTCTATTGATAGCTCTTCATTATCCACTAAATACATCTCAAATTCTCTGTGGTTGGCATCTGTGACTCGCAGAACAATATTCCATCCTTTTGTGATTTCTGCCTTTCTAATCATGCAGAGCGGAATTGCCAGGCACTTCTGATCCTCCTTGATAATCAAAAAGTTGTTTGTTATCGAAACAGTTCCTGTTGAATGCATGGCAATGCAGTTTATTCTCTGGTTGTATAACGGAATGGTTGAACAGAGTCTTTCGCAGATTCTTTGCCGCAGTAAGTCAGCGTATGTTTGAATTTCTTCTCTGGGCGACAATGCAAGCTGCATAATCTCTTCATCAAGCTCTGGGAAAAGGCATAGACAGACTTTTTTATAAAGAAAGCCAGACTCTTTTTTCTTGCTCTCTGTACTTAATTCCTCAGCCCCATTCTTTATATCCTCGTCTGCACTTCCTGCAGTTTCCGGAATTGTTTGCTCATCTGCCAAGGCGCAGTGTTTCTCGGAAACCAAATTGCTAGCATACATCTGCTCAGGCCCATCTCTGTAGCAAGCTACCTGTTCGTGGTCTGCACTATCAGCACCACCTACACTTTCAATATAGGAAATCTCCATATGGTTGCCCTTCTTTATCTCTCGCACTGCTTCATACTTTATCACGATGTGCTCTCCTATGCCAAATATTCCTATTGATCTGGTGCCTAAGAGCACAACCGTTCTGGAGCTTTCGTATGCCTTGATGTAAGACCCTATGCACATACCAAAGGATAGGCTTTGGAAAAAATCAGGAGCACCTTCTTCTATCCACTTCGCCAGTCTGTTGAAGGACCAGCTCCCGCATATAACTCTTTCTGCACCAGAAATACTCTTGTCAACCAAGCGGTACCTTCCAATTTTCCTATCTATTATATACTCCCGCACTGTTTTGTAGTTTATTTCCTCGCTCTCTTCAGACTCGTAATTGGCAGGTTCTCTTCTTTTATGCCCTTGTATGGTTATATCTGACTCTGCACTATTTTTATCCTTTCTATGCCCAGCAGTTTTTTGCGATTTAGTTTCGACTAAAGCTTCTTCTATTTTCTTTTCTATTATGAATTTACCCTGGGCATACACTTCTATCCACATAATAATTTAATTTACAAATTAACTCATTCCATATTTGGGTTCTTTTTAGAAAGTCTTCTGTATGCTTCATGGATGTGTGAGGGAAGAAGTTCTCCTCCATCCTCCCACTCCTCCTGCACTTCCTTGGCTTCTTCAACCATCTCTGCCACAAACACCTTTGCAATTCCGCTAAGTACAATTGAGAAATTTGGATTGCATGTCTGATCCAAGACTTGACTGACAAACTTGCGAATCCCTCCTTTGTTAAACCCGGTTCTTCTGAATTTTACATACCTTTTCAGCTCGTCTTCCGTTAGGTTTACTGTTTCCTCCTCTGCTGGTGCTTTGTATGTTTCCATCTCCTCGCTTTCTGTGTCGAATGCGTCTTCTTTATTACTTCTCATATTTTTTTGTTTTTTTGTCTGAATGCATACATTTACGTCTGTGCTGCCACACGGCATAAAGAATGCGTTAATCGGATATAAAGAAGGAGACATGCCGCTCTTGGATGAGCTGGGAATTAATTTTGATTCTATTAAAAAAGACTCCCTCAGAATTGTGTTTGTGAAGAGTAAGGGACACGAAGATACAATGGACATGGTGGGACCGCTGCTTTTTATTTTCCTGTACGGGTTTATTCTCTTTCTGCGGGGAACAGTGCACATAGGATACCTATACTACCTATCTACACTTAGCTGTATGTTTATATACACAATAACGGTTTTAATGAATAACAGCAGAGTCAGTCTTATGGGCATAATAAATGCATTAGGGTATGCACTAATACCTGTTCTAGCCTTTGCCACTATTAGCAGGCTGCTGCCTGGAGGAAAGGGTTTTGCACTGCTGATTGGCAGCCTGTTTTCTATTTGGTCAACAGCTGTCTCTACAAACGAAATAACAAGAAGGTTTCAAATTGAAAGAAAAGGAGCTTTAATAGGATACCCAATATTCTTGGTATACACGTGCTTCATGATGCTGTCTACAATGTAGCTCGTAAGATAGATTAGTTTAAGAAATTAGAAAATAAATGTAATCAGATACAATGACATTCTACACTACCTTCAGACCGCCCGTCATTGGTGTCTCATCATGTTACATGGGGTAATAAAAAATTAGAAAATATATTGAAAAGAGGCATAGAAACCGGTAAAAACATTTTAGCCAAATATAAGAGACAGCTCAATAAATAGTGGTGTACCCGTCTATATTTACATGCAGTTGGTGCGGGCTGTTTAAATAAAATCAGGATGTTTTTGGATGCATTTTCCTTATTGCAATTATAATTTACTGAATTCAGGATATACCTATAAATGCAGTAGACACAGGTGTAGGAAATGCGCATATATATAATGCTAAAAATTATAATTATAGCTAATGTGCTGCAGATGCGTGCAGTATTATATAATGAAGAGAATGAAGATTTGCAGGCAGAAAAAGCAGTATTTGGTTGGAGACGGTTTGTTCCAAGGATTGTGAGAGGAGCCTTTTCTTTTTTAAAACGGCCAGTTGGCAATTCAGAGGGCGATTCTGTAGAGGCACTTGGCATGCGCCAGGATATAAGCACTGCGTGTGAAAAGCCCAGTGCAGAAGAAAGCAAAGGCATAGGGCTAGAGTATATGAAAGAGTTCATTGTTAAGCACAACCGAGGCGGGAACCTGCAGGAAGAAGGCCTTTTGCTGCAATGCGATCCGCTAATTAATAAAGACATGGAGGAGAATATATATGAAAGCAGCAGCAGTGAACTGGAGCAGGTGGATAAGCTATGCGAGAGAAAGAACAAACAGTTTTGGTATACCTTCAATGGGATAACTGTCTTCAACAAGCCGTACATATACGATATATGCGTAGATGGAACTGCATGTGAAATACTTAATAACAAGGACCATGAGAAGCCAAGAAGTACAATGCCCCACAGAAATATCTTTACGGAGACAAAGCATCTTTTTTCTCTTTGGAGGCCTGAAATGACCAACATATTCTACTGCGGAGTGGTTCTAGTGAGTATATTCAGTACGTACTATCTTGACAAGCTTGATGTTTCTGCATCGTCAAAAGAGCTCATTAGAAAGACGCTGAGTTCTATAATTCAGTCTTTCAGGGCATATCTTGGAAATAGCACATGTAAACTTGTTTTAAACAATGAAGAAATATCGAAATACATTGAGATAACTAGGAAGGAGATTCTTTCAGGCAAGAACTTCATCTTTCCTTCTCTTATAGATGTAAATCAGCTAATAGAAAAAGAGAAGCTCGTGTTTGAGACAGTCTTCAGCCTAGGAATACGAGGAAGCGAGCTGCCTAAGTACGTATATGACTTAGCCAATATTTGTATAGGGCAAGCAGGCCTTCCAAATGATCCTAAATATGACGCACTCAGTCGACTAATAAAAATGCACATGTACATTTACTCCTACGAGGGAATGGTGTCTCTTCTCTGCAGGCCCAATATCAAGGACATAGCAGCCGAGCACTTAGAGGAAGTGTTCAAACTATATGGGGGTGAAATACTCCACATAATTCTAGCAGTGCGGCAATACTTCTCAGAAGCTGCTCTTCTTTATGCACGTGCTTAATTATTTCTACATACCTACTTCCCCTGCCTCAGTGCATGTACTGGGAATTTAACTGTGAAAGAGACACTGTATAGAATATACATGGTATTTGTCTCTCTGCATACATGCGCATTTCAGAGCCGTCTGCAATGTAGTCCTATTTGACGAAGTGTTCTCTACTAAATATAAGAATTGCATCTGGAAGAGGGTTAAAGAAAGTATGCTTTATATTTCAGAGTTTGGACAGTATATGTATATACATCTCTGCTTGTAAGGCATGCGAGAATTCTCTGTAGAGGCAAATTTATGCAGTGCTTCTTCAAGAAAAGAGATGCATGAAATTTAGTGCAGAGCAGAAGGAATAAAGCAAACACGAGTATACTATGCTTAGTCTATTTTGCCTGGATATGACTCTCTGGCAGTTCTATCTATAATATACACGCTGCAGTAAAGCGCATTGGCTTGGATTAATTCAGATTTATTAGTTAGTAGCCTCTTCTCCAGTGAGCAGCATGTACTTTGCCTTTATCTTCTCCTTTCTCTCAGCGTTAGTTAGCTTGGCTGGCTTGTACTGGTACTTGGATCTGTCAATCTTGGTGGTTCTCTTGGTTCTTTCGAAAGAGTCCTGTCTGATCTTTTCAAATGCCTCTTCGTACTTCTGCTCAATCATGTCTGCAGTTATTCCGTTCTTAATGTACTCGGAGAACTTTGCTGCGTATGCCTCAGAGTCATTCTCCTGCAGCTCCCGCATGTAGTTGGCGACGTGTCCTCCAAAGATTCTGTCTTTCAGTGCCTCTGCATCGAGCTCTTTGCTTTCTTTGTCAAACCCAGCGAACTTGTTTGGTGAGTGTGGGATGTGGAGTCCTCCATCGCATGCCCCCTTCATGGCGGCGAATACTTTGGCACCCTTTGAGGATCTGGCAAGACCAAGGTCCAAGTAGCATCTGAATGCGCTTGGTCCTTCTTCGTTGTCAGACTCTAAGTACTCTTCTCCGTCAATCTCCTCCTTTCCGGTGTACTCTCCTGCAAGGCCCAGCTTGGTGAGCATTTTTCTTGCGCAGAGGAATCCAGTTGCGTATGCAGCGGAGTAGTTCTTCAGACCAAATGTGATGCCGTACTTCTTCAGCTCGGTTGAGTCTGCTGCGCAGATAACCTTGTCACCTATAGTGTATGCCTGCACTATCTGGCAGATAACTTTAGTATTGGTAATTCTTACAACAAATCTGGATTTCACCTCTCCATAGTTGGCCTTGTTGTGTCTAATTAGGTTATGTCTCTGCTGGTAGTCGGTCTTACCTTCTCTTCTTCGTCTTAAAGGAAGTCTCATTCTCTTCATGTGTGATTTGTGGTCTCTTGCTGCTTCAAATGACATTTACTGGGGGGTAAATTTTGTAAAACTTAAAAATAAAAAACCGGTAGAAAATGCAAAATCCGTGCGCACAGAAGATGCATGCGCACACCACCATAAAAACATAAGAAAAAGATTATAACTTCAAAGATTGTCTATTAAATCACCAGCTCCCAGTGCTACTCTTTTTTGTCTTTCTTCTGAAAATTATTTAAAAGAATTCTGGCCACATTCTGGTCAGTGAAGACATACGGAATAAGATCATGCATTAGCTCGCTGTCCAGAGTTTTCAAAGCGCCTTCGCACTCTTCTATAAAGTCAGTTGCAACGCCTGCGTACCAAAATATATCATGCAGCCCTTTGATCTGGCAGTAGAAGTCTACAGCCTCCCCGAACTCGCCTGTAATTTGCAATAGGCTCTGCAGAAGCTCTGCCCAGTGCTTGATGTCTGCCTCTTCTAAGTCAGATTGTATTGTGTAATAGGCGTCTCTTAAAATACGGCTGTAGAACATTGTTTTTATGTGGAAAAGCAATGAGTCAGTGAAAATTCGATCTATAATCTCAATAAATATGTTGTTTACCATACTAATCGTTCTAGTTACATTTGTGCTTAAAAAATCAATTCTGTCTACCTTTGTACAGAGAATCAAATGCGAAAACGACTCGTCTACTATATCTACAAAATATTCCTCCTTTTGACCAAAAATCTGCACTATTCCATTATTAATTTCTTCTTTCTCTGTCTTAGCCAAATGCAAAGGGGCGAGTGAAATTATGCCAAGCACTGCCTGTGAGTCCGCAAGACGTAGCGCGCACCTCTGCATCTCCACATGCTCTGAGAGCCCAGAAGGCAGCTCAAAGTGTTCTTGAATTTTCTCTATGATTGCTTTCTGTATTTTCTCCTTGTGCGATCTTTCTGTGGTTGCTATCCGCTCCAGAATCTGCATAGACTTAAAGAATGCATGCGAAATACTTGCTACCTTCTGCCTCTGCATGCTTTCTGATAAAATATCAAGTATAGACATGGCTTTCTGCGAGGTGTTCATCTGCAGCCGGTTAGCCAGGCCTTTTTTCTGTGCGTCTGTGATTTCTTCTGCTCGCGCCTCTGCTTTTTTGCTGACCTCCCCTATTTTCTGCACTAAGTTGTCGCAGTACCAGGTATCCGTGTTTTCTATGTGGTATACTGTCCCATAAAACAGCTCGTTGTTGTACCGATCTATCTGCTTGCACGATAGCTGGTGCAGATCCCTCAAGAGTCGTGTTTTTACTTCAATCAGAATATCCTCAAAGATTGCCAGCTTTGATAGTGTGCCATGTAGTTTCTCATTGGCAATGTAGCTTTCTGCGTCTTGAATGTCCAAATCCTCTAGTATTTGCTTATGGATTTCACTTTGTGCTATCTCTGTCCGCTTGCTGGCAGCATATGTAATAATCTCCACGCTCTCTTTATGCACGATGCTCAGCACATTACTGGACAGAAGAACAGCATCAACAACTAGCTTTGTAATTGTCTGTATGTGGGCATTGAAGTGCCCTGGAAGGTACGCCTGCACTTGCTGCAGCAGCTCGTTATACTTCAGCGATATTTTTAGCCTGTTTACCTTGACCTTCATTCCCTCCACAGAAATTACTGTGGACTGCTCACTATACAGCGTGCTAAAGTACTCTAGCACCTTTGCAGCTAGCTCCTTCTGATTTATAAAGTTGCGAAGTTTTGAGATTTCCTCGGGCGACTCGATCTTTCTCTTTATTGCATTCTGCTTTTCTATCTCTTCCTGCAGCTTTCCAAGTCGTTTTTGGTATGTTTCCACCTTATCGGGTACTGCTTTTATTTCCTTCTCTTTGTTGAGAAGCTCAGTTATTTCTCTATTTAGATCATCCAGCCTATCCTGCAGATTTCTTATTTCTTCTGCTTCTTTTCCCATCCCTTCTGCGATTTTTAAATATTCAAGAAATTCATCCATTGTCACACTCAGAGAATAACAAAAAATATGAATAAAACTTTATTTAAATTCAGTGGAATCCGCCCATGAAAACAGCCGTGCCCTGCAAGCAGCAAATATTATAAGGATTTGATTAAACAAATATTTCTTTCGCACAACTTATCAAATAATTTACCAGACGTCACTTCTATTGTATTTAGAATGCACTAGACTCCCCTTCATATGAATTTGATTCTGGAAGACAGTGTTAGATAAACACTCCAGACTGTATGTGCTATTAAATGTGACTTTGTATACACAAAGCACTCTTTGGCTAATTTATATTAAAAATATGCATACTAGACCCTAGCCTCTTAGTACTCTGGGCACCTGCATATTTTCTGAATTTTTTCTGGATATTATACCTGCAGGATATTTATGTACCAAAATGGATTTAATGCTGTGGGCTAGCAGATTTCAGATAAGTGCACGATATGGCCAAGACGTGATGAAGCACTGAAAAACATCTTTAGAATTGATAGTGGAGAAAAACACAGGGGTTCTATATCTAATACAATATAATATCTCTATTTGTTGCATGCTCAAATAGTTTGCCTACAAATTGAGCTGTGATAAAATTACTAGTTAAAAGGGATTGCCAATAAATAGCATGAGCAATTGAAAAGGTGGGCTTTGGCTTTTAAAAGCGCAAATTTCAAAGAAAACACCTAACTGTTTGAATAATATAAGGGAGAATAAGGTCTTACCCAATATGAGATATTTATTTACTAGTTCATCATTCTTATTTTTCCTTGTATTAAAAATGGCTTATTGGGGGATTTTGGCTGAGGACAGAGTACCTTTATCTCTGTTTCAGACACAACCTCTAGAACACTTAAGTATCCTATAATGGGCGCAGAAGGAACATCTTCTAAGCTCTCTGCTGAGGAAATGGCAAGAATAGACCCCTCTATGGGCGCACAGTCTAGCACAGCCGTGGACACTTTTCTTTTGGAAGAGCCCAGTGGAAGAGCTGACATTGGAGCCATGTGCTCGTCTCCAACCTGCAGAACTCTATATTCATTTGCATGCATTGCCTCTCCGCTTGCTAGCTTGATGGAAATTGTGCAAGGGCTGTACTCGTCTTGCTCACCATAGAAATATGTCTTTATCCGGCTTGCAATATGGCTTCTTCGCTGCTCTGTGGTTCTTTCCATCAGACCCGGGAATCGCGGGATATATATCTTGTTCTCAGTTGTGATCTGGGTGTAAAACTTTTCATTTCCCATCACCAAAACATAGTCCACTCCGCACTCTTCTGCAAGCTCCTCTACCTCTTTTTGTGTTATTTCCTTGTGCCCAACTATTATAGAAGCCTCAGCTGTCTTCTGCCGGCCCGATGCAACTATCTCCTGCACTAATAGTCGGTACAGATCTATGTTATCATTTGCACTGGGTGACCCGCTAAAATACGCTAGCTTCTCACTTATTGTTGCTCGCTCAATGGGACTAAATGGCTCCTGAATTATTGCGCTCGTGATGTTTCCCGGAAATAAAAGTGTCCCGCCATGCACGTCTAGGTCGGTGTAGAGCACCCTGTCGCCTTTACGAGTGAAATAATTTGTCAGAATGTTTGCACATGCGGACCTTCCCTCTCCCACAATAAGCACCTTCTTCTTATTCCGCGAGTATAGGTTGTAAAAGACGTTGAAAATATACGGCATGTTGGTCTCCTGTGACGTGTAGTAAAACGCATCGCTTGCTGCCAGTTTAATTTTGCACCCAGTGCATGTGAAAATACAGAACTGCTCTTCCTTTACAGTGTACCATTTTCCCAGCAACAGCTCCTGCCCTGCTATTTCCGCTGTGTTTTCAGCCAGAACAAATTTTGCTTTTGTATTGGGCGGTATTTCTATTCTTAGCTCACATCCTGCGCTTAGCTCAATGTCCATTAAATTTTCTAAAAGAAGAGTTTTAATCGTATTTATATGCCTGCCGCACACTTATGTTAATGCGTGATTCTGAAATTAGGCTGAAAAATTCCTCTTTCTTGTAGTCCTCCAGGCCTTTGTTGCTGTTTAGAATTTTTGGCACGCCATGGAAGTACTCTCTTGACTCACCTATCAGAATCGCAATGTCTCCATCCTCTAAGAGAAAAGTGTCTACGGACGAGTCCTCTCTTTCTTTTTTCCCTAGCACAAACACGCACGAAGCGCCAAAGCTGAATGATATCAGAGGCTTACTCATGTCTTCCTCGTATCTATCAACGTGGCTCATGATTCTATCTTTTTTCTGGTAGTAGTTTATAACCGCAGTCTCTGGTATAAAATTCACTTTGCAGATATCCCTGGATATGTCCTTGCAGGCCTGATCTATCACCTCTGGAATCTGTGCCACTATTTCCCTGTTATATGCCTTTATTTCCCAGTCATAGTATATCCCTATGCTACTCCATCTTATTTTTTTTATTAACTCTTCTGGATTCATCTTCACTATTCCCGTGCTTATAAAACTCTCTTTTTCGCTTGGAGTTGCATACGGGTCCTGCTTTATTTTAATTTTAGCAATAGGGTTATCATACATTTTGACAGACACTTCACTCTTCTGCAAGTACGCACTGTAAAGATCTAAATCACTCAGATCAAGAGCTCTGTCAATGCTGTTTCTGTACGGTGGGTATAGAAGCTTAGTAAGAACCTCTTTTGCTATTCTGCCCTTTACCTCCTGTCTTAGTGGGTTTGGAATAAAGATAAATCCGCCTTTGAAGTAGTATGCAACAACTGTTTCTTTAAGAAGCTTGCTTTCTGTTGCAATATTCTCCTGGCGCGTGCAGTAAATGTGCGCGTTTTCGCTGTTTATTGTTGGCATGGCCTCTGAGTGCATGTGATATTTCTCTACTTCTCTTAACTTGGTTTTTTTCATGTTTAATGGAAGAAAAAAAACATCCGTAATTTGGCGTGCCATTATTTTTACTAATCTATATAAGTTGCACACTAATGCCCTGCCCCAAGCTAGAATTCCTGTGCATGCACATACTGCATCTATTGTTTTCTTTGTTTTATGAAATAGCAAGGCATCCTTCATATTTCAGTTACACAATACGATGTTTAGGCAAGTTTTCTGTAAAGATAGCATGTATATAGCAGATAAATCGCTACTATTTGAGATATTGCACAATTCCATGGAACCAAATTGGATCTTAATTGAGTGTATATAACTGCCTTTTCTGCATTCCTTGCATAAGTCCAAAATTTCTTTGTGTTTCTTAGTATATAGCCATTTTAGGCATAAAAATATTAATATGGTGGTTGAAATTGCTATTTTTAGTGTGCTTAGACATAGTAGATAAATGGGATAAAACCACAATAGCATGCTAAAGCATACAACCCCACATATACTTTGGAAGGATTCGCTTTACTACTATCTATTGCGATATACTGTTTTAATATGCCACACATATTCTCGTGCTAGTGTGCTGTATATTACTGCTGCGCTGTTTTTATTTCCTACTATATTTCGGCATTTACAATATGTGTTCTATACAATTAATATTTAACTAGCTGGTTTGCAATTTATTATACTTCACTATTTTACTGGAAAATATTGCATCTATTCTAATTTAAACTTGAGCCATGCAAACCCCTCACCTCTATAGTTTAAGAAACTCAATTCCCTCTACTGTTGCAGCACAGATGAATCGATTAAACACCACCGCGTTTAGTGTTATGCTGCTCAGAGCATAGCTGCATATTATTGTGTTGTCTGCTCTTAGCGAAACCACAGACACATTCCCTGTGTTTGTTACTGCAATGCATACGGCATCTGACACTGCAATGATTTTTATAACGCACTCCTGCTCCTCTGCAATCCTGCACGTTTTCTCTGTTTTATACTTTGTATCTAGAACAGAAACAGTTGATGCAAAGTCTCCATATATAAGCATCTCTCCAAAGAACAGCAGTGACTCAATTGACTGCCGTGCGGAGTTATCACTCTGATATACATTTACTAGCCGGTTTTGCGCGGGAGAGTATGAAAGTATTACCAAAGATCCATTTCCATACCCAACTCCTAGGGACTTTCCAGTGCTGTTTATCTGGACCACCCGAATGTCGCTATCTAACTCTGCGTTGTACCGGGCAGACACGCTCCCTGTTTCTTTATTAAATACGATTATCTGTCCACTTGAGACAATGTACAGGCAGGTGTCAGATTCCAGTATGTCCTGGATCTCAGACGAGTGTCCTGCATACACTTTTACAGCGCGCCCGCCAATTTCATCAATGTTATTTGGCAGCTCCTCCACAAGGCCATCAGCAGTTCCTATGTAGAGGCGCTGTTTATCTTTGGACACCACTGCTTTAGTTATGTCCATCTGGACATCTACAGTTTTTATCTCTTTTGTGTATCCTCCATGCTCTTTTTTAATTGCAATTGAGGCAACCGTTCCGTCCATGGACACTGCAACTGCTTTGTCGCTGGACACAAACTCAGTCATTATAATTGAGTCTTCAAACCCCTCAATTACCTCGTCAATGAGATACTCCTCGCCGTTAAAGGCATGGAATGTCACTGCATCGTTGCCTCCTCCGGATATAACCATATTCAGGTCTTTATTTACGTCAAGGCAGTATACCTCTTCTGTCTTTTCCTTTAGCTCTTCCATTCTAAATATTTTGTTGTAAATTCGCTAATTTTATTTCCCTCTTTGATGCCTCCAATGCACTAACAGTTTACACTATGTACAAAAGGCCCATGCAGAGGCATTGAAGATAAAAGTGAAAAGTGCGAGTTGAATGTCAATCCACTATTGGCAAGAAAACTACTTGTGCTTTATTTATTTTATCTTTTTCGCTAGATCATGCTGGGCCTCTATCATTGAGGCTAAGACTTCTTCTGTCACTTTTTTTCTTGCAATTGGCGGCTTATAGTATAAGCCCTCCTCTGTTACTATTCTTATAATACATGCAAGACACTTTGTGAAATTTGTTAGCGTAAAGAACCCGTTCTGGAAGTTAGAGTTCTTTCGAACAAGCAGCCGAATCTGCACAGAATTTCCGTCCTTCATCCCCATTGGCGCAAAAACAAGCCCTGACAGCATCTTCTCTTCCTCTACATACCACTGAAGTCTTTTCTTAAGATTCAGTATTGACTCGTTGCTGCATTCTATACTAATTGGCAAATCAATTGTCCAGTACTGCGAAATAGATCTCCTTACGTTCACCACTGGGTACTTGCTCACTACACTGTTCTGTATTATTGTGTAAACGCCTGCCCAGGTGGTAAAGCATGTGGAAAAGAGCCCAACCTTATTTACAATCATGTTCTCTCCTTTAATAAACACTCTGTCACCAGTATCATATGGATGCGATATCAACAAGAAGATAAAGCTCTCAAAGAAGCTGACGCTTCCTGGGATTATGGCATTTATCAATGCAAACGAAAAGAACGTGTGCAGAAACAGGTTGTGCATGTTCATTGAAATTGTGAACACAATGAATATAAGGATTCCTTCAACTATGCATAGAAACCAGTTAAAGTGGCTGAGCAGCCTTCTGCAGTCTTTTATCGCCATGTATAGATTGGTTCTCTCCAGCGATATCTGTCTGAATGTTTCTTTGAATGTAGAGTACTGTATTCTGCTTCTCTCTCCATACGAAATAAGAGAAAACAGAATATTTGCATCTTCTGACGAGAACACCCTTCGGAGAGATGCAACTGAGATAGACCCCTCCACGTCATCCATCTGCGGGGTAAGGCGTGGCCTATTTGGCACTCTAAGGCTCTCCCCCAGGCCATAGCCATACTCCTCCATCACAGAGCCTTCTGTCTCTTCGTCTCTTCTCCACTTTTTAAAAATATCAAGAAGAGGCAGCTCCTCTGGCTTTCCTTTCTTGTAAAATGTGTCTATTTTAAGATCCTGCTGTAGCTCGTGCAGCCCAATCTTATCCATGGCGTAGAGAAGATACTTTTCTAGCTGAAGCACCTCTAGATTGTGTCCTGTGCTGAAGTCCTTTAGCAGATTCCTCTTTGCAGTGGAATACAGAATCAGAAGCAAGGTTCGAACTGCTGTGTCACACAGTATCACAATGTACATCTCCCCTGTGCTGTGCTCGGGCCATGGCCACTCCAGTATGAGACCCAGCAAAAATAGCTGGAGCCTTATCTTGTAAAAAATGAAGCACGGGATGCTGTGCTTGCATCGCTTGTAGAGCAACGGAAAGACCCCAAACAGCGCAGTGGCCGAGATGACATGCACCATGAGCAATCCCATCCAGTCAACCCCAACGTGTCTCAGCACCAGCCCAACAACCCAGTTTGCAGCTATAAATATCCCCAATAGCGCAACAAAGAATGCATTTTCCTCAAGTCTCATAAACAAATATTTTACTTTCTGGAAATAAACAAATATGAAATATGTGGCTTTTATACGTGTTAAAATCGTGCAATCTACTTTTCAGGCTGCTCTTTTTTTATATAGCCTATTAGATTATTTTGTAATAATTTCTTGTAATTGATCCAGGGATGCAGGGTGTTGAACAGATCAGTGCAGTCCTTCCCTGCATTTTCATATATTATATTTGAGCCTCCTGGGTGATCTTTTGCATACTCAGTCACGTCATAAACGATATTTGATAAAACAATCCAGCAGCTGTCCTTTGCTGTGTGTTCTGACACTTCCTCTAAAGTGTATTGTCTAGGTTTTTTATGCAGCATAACAAACTATTTAATGAATTTTTTTAATACTAATTTATGGCCGAGACAAACATAGCTACTGCTATTCTAGATGAGAAAAGACCAAATAGCTACCAGATTGTATACCCAACAGATGAATGCGTAAAAGGTGAGTGCACCTTGGATCCAGCAGATGTAGGTATTTCATACGCCCGCATGCAGCAGCTAAACATATTTCAGTATGATGTTATTCTTATAAAAGGTAAAAAGAGAAAGGAGTCTCTTTTTATGGTCAAGAAAATGGACATACCTGATGATAAGATAGTTCTGGTTCGAGAAGGATGTGAGAATCTGTGCTCTCGCGTGGGGGACTTTGTGAAGCTGTATGAGCTGATGGACGATACAATTACTGTGGAGAAGGCAACTATTCTTCCTGTCAAGGAGGACCTGGAAGGTGTGCAGATTGACGTATACAATGATCTTTTGAAGGACTACTTTGAGAAGGCTGTGCGCCCAATTCATGTAAATGACACCATTACCATCCGCACGAACAAGGTATTTAGGTTTAAAGTCACACAGGTAAAGGCCGGTGACCAGGCGTATGGAAAGGTGGGGCAGGACACAGAAATTTTCTGCTCAGGCGAGGTGACCGAGGAGGAGCTGCTAGCAGACAAGAACATGATAGGATACGATGACATTGGAGGCTGCCGAAAGCAAATGGCTAAGATACGTGAGCTGGTTGACCTTCCTCTAAGACACCCCATTCTGTTCCAAAAGCTAGGAGCCAAGCCACCAAGAGGAATTCTCATGCACGGACCGCCAGGAACTGGTAAAACAATGATTGCCCGTGCCGTGGCGAATGAGTCTGGTGCTTTCTTCTTCCTTATTAACGGGCCAGAGATTATGTCCAAGCTTTCTGGAGAAAGTGAGAACAATCTAAGAAAGGCTTTCAAGGAGGCAGAGAAGAACAGCCCAAGTATCATTTTTATCGATGAAATCGATGCAATTGCGCCAAAGAGGGATAAAAGTCAGGGAGAAGTGGAGAAGAGAGTTGTAAGTCAGCTGCTTACGCTTATGGACGGGCTGAACTCTAGGTCAACTGTAATTGTGATTGGGGCAACCAACAGACCAAACAGCATTGATCCTGCACTAAGAAGATTTGGTAGGTTTGACAGAGAGCTTGAGATAGGAATCCCAGACTTTGCAGGGCGTCTTGAGATCATGAGAATCCACACCAAGAACATCCTCATTGCGCCAGAAACTGATATTGAAAAGATTGCGAAGGACACCCACGGGTACACCGGGAGTGATCTGGCGTCTCTTTGCTCTGAGGCTGCTCTCCAGCAAATCCGGGAAAAGATGCATCTGTTTGACCTGGACAGCGATGTGCTGGACATTAATGTGCTGAATTCTCTTGCTGTCACACAGAAGAACTTTGAGTATGCTCTGCAGCACACAGACCCAAGCTCCTTGAGAGAGACTGTTCTTGAGGCACCAAACATCAAATGGGAAGATATTGGTGGTCTAGAGGGCGTGAAGACAGAGCTAAAGGAGATGGTGCAGTATCCAGTGGAGTATCCAGATCTGTATAGAGAGTTTGGAATGAGCCCTTCTCGTGGTGTGCTTTTCTACGGACCACCTGGATGTGGTAAGACTCTTTTAGCCAAAGCTGTGGCCAGCCAGTGCAATGCCAACTTTGTGTCGATTAAAGGGCCAGAGCTGCTCACCATGTGGGTTGGTGAAAGTGAGGCAAATCTGCGTGAAATATTCGACAAGGCCCGATCTGCAGCACCATGTGTCCTGTTCTTTGACGAAATTGACTCCATTGCCAAGGCCAGAGCAGGTGCAGGAGACAGGTCTAGCGGAGGAGCAACCCAAATTCTCAACCAAATGTTGATTGAAATGGATGGAATGAACACCAAGAAGAATGTGTTTGTAATTGGGGCAACCAACAGGCCCGATGTCATTGAGCCTGCTCTTCTGCGTCCAGGGCGGCTAGACCAGCTCATATACATCCCTCTTCCAGACGAGGAGAGCAGATACTCTATTCTTAAGGCTGCCCTGCAAAAGGCCCCTCTAGACGAGTCAGTCAATCTCAGAGAAATCGCTGTAAAGACGATTGGGTTTTCCGGTGCTGATCTGACCGAGGTGTGTCAAACTGCATGTAAGTTTGCCATAAAGAAGAGGATTGAAGAGGAAATTGCCATAAAGAAGAGTAAAATGGAGATATCTGATGTCTCTACACCGGATGCCGGCGAAAATGCTGCAAAGGATAAGGAGCCAGAGAATCCGCAGAAAACAGTCTTTGTTACGTCTGAGCACTTTAAGAAGGCGCTGGAAAGAGCCAGAAGAAGTGTAAGTGAGGAGGACGAAAGAAAGTACGAAGGGTTCCAGAATAAGTACAAAGGCGGTCTTGGTGAGAGTGCTCTTGATGATGAAGCTGGCCTGTACGATTAAGTGGCCTATGTGAAGAATAAAGGTCTTTTACAATTTTCTCTACTATCTTTCTCTTACACTTGTATATATTGCAGTTTAATCAGATTTTATGTTTACAAATAAATAAAGATTTGCAAGAAAAAATTATGCAGCCTCAGTTTAATACTCTTGTAATAGCAGGCGCCAGCGGCTCAGGTAAGTCCACCATCGTGAGGCACTTACTTCACAGATATCCTCATAAGTTTACTATTTCTGTCTCATACACAACACGAACGCCCAGAGAAAACGAGAGAGATGGAAAGGACTACTTTTTCATAACGCGCGATAAGTTTATGGAGAAGGTTAAAAACAACGAGTTTATTGAGTATGCTGAGTATGCTGAAAATTACTATGGAACTGGCATAGAGTACAAGACACCTCAGCCTGGAAAGATACTTCTGCTAGAAATAGAAAAAAAGGGTGTAAAAAGCATAAAAGAGTCTGGGATAAATGCTGTTTATGTCTTTATATATGCCCCCATGTCTATTCTCCACGAAAGAATTTCACAAAGAGCAATAATAACACAGGATGAGCTAAGCAAGCGGCTGATGAAGGCTAAAGAGGAGAACTTCTATGGGCATAGCAGCGAGTTTGACAAGCTAATTAATAATACCCTTTTGGATAGCGCTATTAAGGAGATGGAGGCATTTATTAAGTCAGTCTTTGGTTTTGTGTAATGAGGTCCGATGCACAAGTTGTTTTATGCTTACTATGGCAAACATTCGCTGTACGTTTTATTGCTTTCCAATAGAAGTCGCATTACTTTCTTAAATGTAGTTTTTAGCAGGCATAATTTGTAATAGAGAAAAAGACAGAAACTTTCTTGTGGATGTAGTGTTTTAATTCTAAATGCTATTGATGGTTTGCATTTTTCTTCTTCTAACGCTTTTATTTTGACTTGTTTTCTCAGCATTACAATAGATCTCTATCTTGTTTTCAAAGATCGCCTTATATTCTATAGAATATTTAACCATTTGGGATTTTTTATTGAGGAATAGCCTATTCTCCACAAAATAGTGTTGTTTTCTGTAAAAGCGTTTGCGCTATAGTTTAGCTTTAATCCACAATAATTAAGTTCTCTGCTATCCAATTTTAAAAATTAACTGTTAATAAATTGGTTAATTTGAAATGCTTTATATAATAGTTTTAGAGTCTATATTTCTTTTTATTTATTATTTCCAACTAAGAAAACTAAAGGTAAAAATTATTTTAAATTATTCTATATAGAACAACTGGTAACATTTATGAGTAAACTCTTGGCTTGCTTTTAGTAATATATGTAGCTTCTGCGCCCCCCCCACAAAGACTAAGTGTTTCTATTTTAATAGAGGATTTCTCTATATATATCTATAGCATGTGTAATATTTCTCATCTATTCTATTTTATACCTCTTGTATTATAACAATCCAAACACAATAAGCCTATTAGGCTAAGAAGCATTAATTTATAGTTAGTTCTATTCTCTACACACAGCACTTTCTTTCTCCTTAACAACATTCTTGTTCTTTTCTAAGTACTATATACCTATATGCCAGCCCTGCCCAAGGCTCTTGTGCCAATGAAGAGATTAATATATAAGGGGGCCTCGACCTACTGGCCCCCACACCACTTCCCTGCCAGCCCAAATGCTCGCTAGTGGCGCTTTACATCCGCGCTGACCCGCCGCACTGAGTGTTTCTACATACCCGACTGTTATGCGTCTGTGGCTGAGAAGTCTCTCGCACTGCGAATAAAAGACAGAGTTTTCGCGTATTTATAGACCGCATTTTATTTTTTTCCTTTTTCGTCAGCAATTTCCCTCTCCGCACTTTTTTGCCCCTGCAAACCGAAGGAAGGGGGCATTTTCCCTGAAATTCCTGTGTTTTGCCCTGCTGAGCGCCCCTGCAAAAAATATTTTCTCAGGTGTTTTTTTTGAGATGGGCCTCCTGCCCAGAAAGGGCGCGCGCATCCATACTGCAGCGAGGGCAGAGACACTCTGCATATGTGTGTGTACGGCAGAGCTCCTAGAAGGGTAGCTGTGTCCGAGAGGCAGAGACTGCAGACTGTTCTGTGAAAGGGCCCTACTCTCTATAACTCACACACGCCATAAAGAGAGCAACAAAAAGAGTGCACCCACATCTCTCAACTCTGTCTGTACTCTGGCTAGTAGTGCAGCCTGAGGTATTCAAACCAGCCAGTCTGTTTATATCCACTGCATATATACTGCATATCACAGTATAGCATCTGTGCTCTGCGCTATACCCTCTGTGTGTGAGGCACACAGCCAGGCTGCGCAATTCCTGCGCAATTTACCCTTACTCGGGCATATTGGGGGTGCAGCCCCCATAGACCTGTCTATATTCACTTTAGAGCGGGTCTTCTTGTATATTAAAAAGTATATGCGCTCTTTGGGGGATATTGGGAGCATCCAGAACGGGCAAATTAAGGTCTATTTTCCAAAATATAAGTATAAATAGAGCATAAATCTGTAAAAATATTCCAAAGCAAACACAGGAATCACTTGCTAGTTCTCCTCTGTGTGCACTCGCGCACAGGCAGATACCTTAAGCTCATCGAGGTGCCTTTAACTTCATCGAGACAACTTAAGCTCTTCGGACAACTTAAATTCATCAAGGTAAGTTAAACTCATCACAGGCCTGCACTGAAACCTGGGCCTAGAAGAAGCACTTTAAACTCTTCGCATAGTATTCCTGGCACACACATAAGCCCATCCTGTCTGCACAAAACAGATAAAACAACCCCGCAGACAGGCCCGAATATCTTAAGCTCCTATTAAACTCCTCTAAATGAACTGTCTCTACATGTATATTAACAACACAAAAAACAATAAAGACACATGCATTTACTCCTTTTTATTTTATTTCTGCACACTGCTTTCTACTTCTGTCCTCTACTTGTATACTTTACTACTACAGAGCAGAGTGTGTGTTGTGATGATGCTACTGTGCTGCACCATGCATAAACAGCCCGAATGACCTGCAGTAATGCAACACAGCACAAGCACTTATCTGCTATGGCTGTAAGCTGACTGTAGAGCAAGAGTGTGCTATTTATAGTGTGCTTACATGAATGTATTTACATGATTCTATACGTGTATTCTTCCTTTGGTATAACCTATAGTATTGCTGCTGTGGCATTCTGGTTGTGCTCTCTATGTGCTGAGCATACATAGCCTGTTTTGTGTATTAAGCTCCTCTATGTGGTGTCAGCGCCCGGCTGGGTCTTTGAATTGTGCAGCTTTTTTGATTTTCCTGTGCTTTCGTCTTTTTTTAGAGGAAATAAGCCTTCTATCTAATATTTACACACGAAATACAGAAGAGTTTATTTTTACATATATATGGAAAGTAGAAAAAATGTAAAATATATAGCATGTATTCATAAGTAAAATAAATAACAGAAGAAACTGGTTTGCAAAGAAGGTATACCTCATATACCCGAACAATAAATAAAAACTAGGATAACATAAGCATAGAAACATTCTAAATAAAGCAAATGGGCTAAATTAGAGTCTGTTTGAGAGCATTTAAATGAGTTTTATATTTTATAAAGACATATAGCTTTATTAGACAACTTTATCTATCTACTTCTTAGTGCTTTTTGCTCTTTAGTATATTAAAAGAAGCTATGCTATTATTTTTATATAGAGAGTTATATAATTTTAAAAGAGGTGTCCATGTATATAACCCAAAGTTATAGTACTATATCATATGCCATATCCGTGAGCAAGAAATACGTAATATTTTGCTTCAATAGAGAAAATTAAATATATATATTAAAGAGCTTTATGCAAAAGTCAACTATACTAGTTAAAATATAGACAGCAAAAAGACAAAGTAACGCCAAGTGGGGTCATTGTATGTATGCACTGAATAAAAGTATCTTCATTGTAAAATAGAATTTATTAGCATATAATTGGTTTGTTTTATAGGAGACAGAAATTATATTGAAAACTATGCGAAAAGATTTTATTAGTATGAAACTAGCCCAAACTGTGCAGCTGCTCTTCCAAGAAATTACTAGATTTATGGATATGCACAAAGAAGAGTCATCTTTAATGAAAAGAGTGCCAGAAAAGATAGAAAACATGCCGGAAATAGAGCAGATAATCGATAGAGACATTCATAGACTACGTTTTTGTGTAAGAAGCTCTGACGGAGAGGAAGAAGCAAGCGAAATAGATAAAAACAGCAAGCCTGTTATGTATCTAAGAAAAATAGCAGCCAAGCTATATAGCATAGAGGAGTACTATCAGGAGATTCTGGACTTTCTTATTCCTATAATATATACGGAGGTGGCGGCAGACAAAGATGTAGAGTACTCAAAGGTAGAAAAAGACTGCATGGCCATATACGAGAGCTTTCTTTACGAGTATCTGAAAAACCAGTATGCGCTTGCGCTTCGCTATGAAACAACGCTGCAGAAAATGGAGGGATACTATATTGTCAAGGAAATAGACTTTGAGCAGATAAAAGGGACGTTTATTGAGCTATCTCACACAGCACTGTGGTTCTCCAGAACATTTGCCTATGAAGACCTAGTTTACATATACGCATATTTACTCAGATCAGAGCTGCATGCCCCATATGTATTTTTCTTGGCATCCATTCGCATTATTCGGGAAAGAGAGGAAGTAAAGCCAATGTTTGATCTAAAGAAAAGGTCTGCCATACTGGGGGAGAAGAAAATGAAAGGGCTTATTGTGAAGAGCAAAGAGCTAGATAAAAAAATCGGACATTTTTTCAAAGATGGTCTTTTGACAAATAAAACAACGGCATTTATGGTGCTTGCTGGTGTTGGGATTGTTGCTGCAGTGGCTGCAGGATTATGCATGTCTAGACACAAGTCAACTAAAGAATGAAGAGCCAAGCCGGCAAGTTTGGTGTAAAATATTCAGACAAAATGCATATATTCTTTTAAAAAGCTTGGGAATAAAAATGCATACATTTATATTTATTAGTTTGTGCTACAACTTGGACAACTCTTGTTAGTATTAGAAACAAATTGAAAAAGAGCTTCCAAATAGAGAAGAAAGTAGCCAATAAATAAATCTATTCTATGAAATTATGCTTTTTAGTGCTAAAGTGGGCTATATCTAGGTCAAATAGCAGGTTATGTGTTTTCATTCTAGTCCAAGTACTTATTTGCTATAGATATATCTATCTTATGGGTATAGTTTGGAATTTGCAGAATTTGTGTAGGCGCTGGTGCAGATGGAACTATCTTAAATAAAAAGCCTTGTTCATCCAAAACAGCAAATCCATCTTCCATGCTGATTCCGTCTATTATTACTTTGTCTGATAGGCCAGATATTTCTGTGCAAGTAACTTCTAGATTTTCGTTTATCTTAGAGATGTCTACCAAGATAGGAGTGCTGTTTCGCAGTATAAGGAGTGTATTGCCATTCCCAAGCAGCTTTCTTACTTTACTTTCTGCATCAAGATTAATATTAGATATATTCTCAGGATCATCCACCCCTGGTAGTGTTTTACCCATCCGCTCTATTTTATTTTGCATTAAATCAAAAATAAGAACTTCCTTCGTGTCTGTGTTGTACAATGAGACGTACCAATCATACCCACCGGCCACTAGATACTTTCCAACAGTGGCAATAGAGAGTATTGGCTTACTGTGGACCTGGATGAAGCTCTGTATTCTGTGCGGATATTGCCGGTCTGTAACTCTTATTTTGTTGTCTTTGTCTGCAGTAATAATAGAGTCCTCCGAAACAATAATGTCAGTTATCATAGAAATAGAGCCAAAAAGATGTTTTGGTGCTCCTTCCATCTGAGACATACAAGTTTTTTCGAGATCCTCCAACTCATAGACAGAGCCTGCCCTGTCTGCAATGTACATTGAGCTGCCACTAATAGCCATCTTTGTTGGAGTCTTGTGCGATTTTCCAATTCTCTTTACTGCGCCATCGTTAATCACCAGTATATCCTTGGTTTCTGTAATGACATAGCATCCGCATACCAACAGGCCTTTACTTGGCAGATCAATATGTGCTTGCACCCCATCTTTGTGTATATTTAATGTTTTCTCGTTTAGAATAGCAATGCTCGAATTTACATATGTTACTGTGGAAAGCATGGTATACAAAAAATTTCAGAATAAATTATTTATGTGCGGAAAGCTTTCATCTTTAGAGTAAACCATTCCTAGAATAATAAATATACAGAAAAATAAAAACAGAGCTTCTAAACTCTAATTTTTAAGAAAAGTATCTGCTAGAAGCTGCTCTTTGGCATGCCTAGCTTATGGGAATAAGAAAAGTCTAATGAATAAAGCTGTACAAATTATATAGAACACGTATTCGCACCCGTAGATAATGGCAATATGTCTGTGTATGCGATGTATTAAATCAGGGCTGTCTAACAAAGGGCATTTTTATTAATACTGTATACTTTCGGGCGCTATTAGAGAACTAGTGGTTTCCTCTGTCTTGGAGTCCTCCTCTGTCTCATCGTGCTTTTTGTATATTCGATTGTATATTCTATATGTACTTTCCAGCTTTCTATTAAGTGATTTGTTCATGATTTTCAAGTTGTTTATCGCTTCCGCCCTTTCCTCTTCTAGCTCTTTCAGTATCTTTATCTCTTCGTTTTTCTCCATCACTTCCATTTCTAGCCGACTGTTTATTGCCTCTATGTCTTCTTTTTCTTGTTTATAGTTGCGGGTTTCTTCTTTAAGAAGTGTTTCTGATTTTATTCTTCCTTTCAGATCTTCAAAGTTTCTTTTTATTATGTCATTTGCTTTCTTTAGGTCGTCCTCAAGTATTCTATTTTCTTTTTTCAGACGGTCAATTTCCAATGCGGATTCATCAGTGATTTTTTTGAGGCTGTTTACTTTCATCTCCAAGTCACCTGCTTCTCTGCGCGAGCGGTTGGTGGTGCTCTCGAGCTTTTCAAGCTCCTCTCTGTATCGCTGCGTCATATCATCATTGGCACGCCTAGCGGACATCAGCTCTTCTTTCAGAATGCTGTTTTCTCTCTCCAAAGCACTTGTTTTTCGATTTAATTTGCTAAGTATCTCAGATATATACATTTTATACTCGCTTTCAGTCAGATTCTTCAGCGGCAGCTCAAGATGCAGAATGTTTCTGAATGTGTTTCTTTCTATGATTTTTATGGTGCTCCCTACTTCTATAAAGAGTTCTTTCCTCTGCACGCGCTTTAGTAGCTCGCTAAGTGTTGCTATAAAAGACATGTAGTTCACGCGTATGCTCTGTGTCTCTTTAATGGTGTAGTACTCTGATTCATTGAGCTTAGAAAGCATGATTGTGAACGTGGCCTGGTTGTAGAGTTTTAGCTCGAAGAATTCGGGTTTCTTAGCCAGCTCGCAGATGTACTCTGCTGTGCTGGAGTTCTTTTGTACAGAAAGAGGCCCTGAGAACAAAACTTCATCCATAAATAAATATTTTCTAGCTCTGTTAATATGCACTCAGTAATAGTAGTGAATTTTAGTGAAAAGGAAGTTGAAATAAAGAACAAAGAGGTAAAAAAGAAGAGACGGGTCGTGGACGTGTACGATGTAATGGACCCGTTCTATCAGGAAGACGAAGAAGTGAATACCTTTGAGTGCAAATACGAGAACTTCTATTGTTTAACAGGCGAGTCGGCAGTAGAAAGGAGAAAAGAGGCTGAGATTGAGTATGAGGAAAAGCTAAGAAAGGATAAAAAAGAGACAGCACGTGAACGATATGTAAAACAAAAGCAGGAAAAGCTAGAAGAGTATGCAGCTTCTTCTCCAGAGGGCAGGGCGGCAGTGCTAGATAAAATAGCTATACTTGAATTAGTGACAACACAGGAGCTAGATGCAAAAAGTCTGGCAGAAGAGGTTGTAAATAAGTGCCCAGACGAGAATATAAAAGAGCTCGAAAAAGTTCTAACAAAGACCTTTAGCAAAGAAGGAATGGAGGAAATGTATGCCAAAGCTGAGGAAAAGAAGAACGCGCTAGGTGAGGAGGTAAAGGTAGAGTCCGTGAAAAGGATTAAGAAGGATGAAGCAACAGGAAGGCCAGAAATTCAGTTCGATCCTAAGTTCCTTGACCTTTTAGTAAAGTATACCGATGTGGAGTACTTGATGTTTTATATAAAGCTATTTCTGTCCGGCAAGAAAAGAATATTAGAGCATAAAGTAAAGAAGAATGCGATACGCGCACTACACGAGTACTTCCCAGTAGAGTGCCGATCTATGTCACTAGGAAAGAAAATAGCATCGCATGTAATAAAAAAAAGAAGACGCGGGCAGATGACTCAGTCTGAGGGAAATGCTGATGCAAATAGCAATACAGACGAAGAAGCACAGGATACAGAAGAAGTATCAGTAGAAAAAGAGGAATCAATGGCAAAAGAATTCCCAGTGGAAAAAGAAGAGCTGAAAAAAGAAGAAGTTCCAGAGGCCATTCCACAAGCCAACCTAGAAAAAAGCACTCATATACCCAAAGAGAAGCTTTTAGAAGAGCTTTCAAAAAACCAGAGACATCCTGAGATCATGCAAGAAATTACAGCTGCAGAAAACTCCTTAGCAGAAGAGCATTCTATGCATAGTCAAACAGACTCTTCCATCATCAAAAGTAGCACAGTGCAAGATGATAGCTTAATAATCCCTAGCTCGCCTACCATAAACCCAAGTACGCTAGTATACGCACCATTTCCTCCTGTGCAAACAAAAGAGAAGAAGCAGACTAAGCCCCGCAAAGCAGCTACCCCAATTAAGCGTGGGCTTGGAAAACATAGGCCGCCGATGGATGAGGTTGAAGAGCCTTCTATAGATGCCGATGTGTCTCAGAATGATTCAAAAGAAATTCTAGATAGTAAAGATGAAGTGTCTAGAGAAACACTGCTATCTACGCCGACTAAAATAGTCAAGACCCGAAAAGCACCTCTAAAAAGTGCCAAGCTGACTAAAGAAAAGAATACAAGACTTCCAGCTAATCCAGCTAAAAAGCAAAAGAGCGCTGCTAAGAGCCCAATAAAGCGCAAAAATGCAAAAGAAACCTCTGTTTTAAAGGAAAAGGAAGACGAATCCATATTAGATGAAAAAACAATTGAAACAACAGAAACAAATGATACACACCAGGGCAGTTCAGACAATCTTGAGGATATAGATATGTAATTTACTGTATGAAAAGTACTAGCTGGAAATGCTTATGTTTTATTCGGGATAGCCATCTGTCTAAAGCCTGGTATAATACCCCCATATCATAGTGGAAGTAGCAATAAAAACTGCCTTTAATATGCCTATACAATTGGAAAACTTTACATAGAATTAGTTCATGTTTATTTAGAATTGCTTATTGCCACTGGAAATCAAGTACAAAGGTAGGCAGTTGCAGTACATTTAGGCATCCATGGCAGCACACAAATAAAACTCATTTGAAACTACTCTATCAATTTCATACTAATAGTGAAAATCCTGGTTAAAGTATCCCGAACGCATTCTCTCGTAAATTTGAGCCAAATCAATCATCTCATCATTATAATCAGTGTTGGATATATCCATGGATTCTGCACATTTAGAAAGCGCATAAATAGTATAGTTGGTTTTTGCTACCTTGCTTAATTTGGTCTTTAATTCGAATATTCTCGGACTATTGAATTTTCGAATATATTTGTTAATTCGTAAATAAATTTCTTTTGTTGAGGTAAGATAAATGTCTATCCGTTGTGCCTTATTTTGTGTTGCATAATAAATATACATAAATTTAGTCATTATTTCTTTAGCATCTGAACTCTTAATAAAACCATCCCTAAATTCCACACATATTCTTCTTGGGTTCTTATCTTCAGAAGATGTAGAAGGCTCTAGGCACCAGTCGTGAATTGTTTGATTTCCTAAGGATTCTCTTGACATCTGAGAAAATGTTCTTGCTACATAGTCTCGAATTTTATTATCAAATCTTGCTTCTTGGTATTCTTGTATATATTCTCTCATTTCTTCCATATATTTCTTATAGTCCATTCCTGTAACTTTTATCATTATTATGAGAATATTGAGGATATTAGGATCAATCATGCGTCTATCCTCTATAGTTGTATAGCTTATGTCTTTATCTTCTTTCACCAAGTTCTGAATTATTTCACTCCATTTACTCAAAGCCTCTTGTGGTATTTCCTTTCCTACCTGTATAATAGGCATACTATTGCTTGGTAGATTGCTTGTAGCTGGGTCACTGCTTATTTCAGATGGATTACTAGAGACACACGTGTGTATAGACGAAATACAAAATAGATTCTTCACTTCTTCCGGTATGTTTGGAAGATGGTCAACATTGTAGGCATTTGCCATTGGGTCATATACAAAGATGCATAATAGAGTGAGCACCACAGACTCTATATCACTTGGGATTAGCCCTTCTTCTGGAGGTGTGTTTTCTTCAACTGTTGTTTTGGCAGGGAGCTGGCTATTATCCGCGAAGGGAAGCACTTGAAATCTTTCCTCAGCTTCAATTAGATCTTTAAGCTCTTTAAACATCTCCCAGCACTCAAATGTTTTTAACTCTTTTTTATCGGGTGTAGGAATTTTTCTAAAGAACCTCCATGCAACATCGAGATAGCCTATTGGTGTGGTATCTAGCTTACTAGCAATCACTTTTTGGATTATTTCGCAGTATAGTTTAATTAAATCTTCTTTAGTTTCCAGATAGTAGTATATGTAAGATTGTATTAGCCAAGCCGGTGTCGCACTAAACTCATCCCACAATAAACTTTCATCCAAATCTGATTGTAACCACCTTATTTTATCTATATCAACTTTTTTGTAGAGTTCTTCGTTAATGAAGTACTTAATAGTCTGCATTGTTTGACTGCCTTTTTTTTTAATACTTAGTTCTTCATTGGAGCTACTGCTCTTCTGCTCTTCTGTACTACCAGCAATGTCTATAGGAACACTGAAGGTGTCTTTGTCATTGTTTTTATTAGACCATACAAGCATAGGGCATTCGCTTTCCTCATCCTCAATTCTCAGTTGCACATCCATTCCCTCTGTTTGTAGAAGAAGTACTGCAAGAATCTTATGAGCATATTCCTTGACATGTTCACTCTTTAGAAAAGAAGTAAAAGAATCTTTGCATCCTTCTTTAGGATAGATGCTTATTTTTCTATCAGGAGAAGGGAACATGTTAACTAGTGCGTTGTAGTGCTCTTTAGAGCATGTTGAAAGCCTATCTTCTTCTTTGACGAGCGGATAGATTGAGTCAGGCTTCTTGTCCATTGTCTGCATACAACACATCTCCTTTCCATCAGAGCTCTGTTCAGGTGAATATGGAGAATTAAATCGCCTGTTGTAAAGAGTATCCATCTTGTCACATAAGAATAGCATAATTGGGTTTAAAGGCCCATCCATGTTGAGTTCAATGCCATATTTTTCGAATTTTTCTACTAGTTCTTCTAGCACATTATCTGCACATTGTCTGCTCAATAACCCAAAGACATTCTGCATTGCTAGAAGTGAAACCATAAGAAGCACTTTTGCTAGTAGCTTGATAGATATCTGTCTGTTATTTCTTTTGTATAAACATTCATGTGGTTTCATTTCCATTTTCATATCTTAGCACTGAAATTCTCAAATATTTTTAGATTTAAGCATTTAAAATAAGATAAATATCAATAATTCTTCATCGCATATCTATATTAAGTGTTGGCAGATCATTTTATTTCCACAATATTTCTAGTAATTTCTACAAAAGAGAAGTTGGACTATATTGACCGCATTTATGCAGCAAAGTATAATAGAATTCAACTATTCTTATATACGTATATATTCGCGCATGTGCTTGTTTTTATTTCTGCCTTAAGAATGCAAAGCCTTTTTTAGTCAGTCATATATTGTGAGTGGCTCTGTTTTCTTATGCTAAAGTAGATTTGTGGTGAAACTATCACTCCTTTGGGATTTTCTTATTACAACAAAGAGTCCAAATATAAAATGATAGCGATGGAAGAATATTCACTATTTTGAAATCAGACTCCAACTATAAGTACAGGTGTGATTTTGCAATGAAAGCAATAAAAAAGCAGATACCAAGACAGTTAAGACAATTTCAGAAACCAAAGTCCCGGCGATATGCACAGGCCATGAATAAAAGTTCCTCTTTAAACAAGATATTATCTTTATTCGGGTTATTACTTCCAGATTCAAACTAGTTTATTTGTTTAATTAGCCCTATTACCTGGGCTTATCAGACTAGCCCAAGAAAAAAGAAATAGTGTACCAATTGCCGTAGCAAAACAACAACTAAATAGTCTAGATGTCATACACTTTTTTAATATGCCGGAGTATCACTTCTTTCAGAAGAGCTAGTATTATTCAATCCATATATAGTGTAGATGCTATATCTTTGCGCTAACACTGCATGCTTTATTTATATACAGAAAACATCCAGAAAAAGACTTTTTTAATAATTTTTCGAAAGAGGAAGTCCTGTTTGTTAAGCTAGCCAGCTAATTCGCATTCAACTTAAAAGAAGAAATAACTACCCTATTTAAATAATAGGAATATTTAAAAAATATTTTCAGTTATATTCATATAGATGAACATGATGAACGCAAGCAAAAACAATAGAGATTCAATACAAATGGCAAGCATTGAAAATATTGAAGAGGCATCCGAGGCTAGAGACAATTTTCCTGCCTTCCCAACTATAAAATATGTTACGCTTACATTTAAAAAGGACAAGCTAAAGAATGATACAATGAGATTATATGAAAAAATTAGACCCTATAATCAAGCCAGTGGACTCACATACACTAAGTTCTATGGCCAGCTGCATACAATGATTTTAAATAATTTAGAAGTCGCATTCGATCCAGCTGTTGACCCATCGCATAGGGAGCTACTTGAAAACATTATAAGAGCAACACTAGAGAAAAAAATTATAGAAAATAACTTGGCTAGTGGCTTAAATCTATACGCCCTAGAAAAGGTACAAATGACCAACAAGGATTACATTGACGTATTTAAAGACGCAATTAAGGAATTGGAGCCTTCACGACTAATCATAGATGTAATGCAGTTCTTTAATCTATACTACCAAAACATTACCCAGCTGACGCATATAAACCAAAGAAATTACTTGAGGCACATGCACATGACGAATATTCATGCAGCAATGTACACTCCGTGCGTCTATTTAAAGAAAAAATCCGATCTGGAGGAATTCTGCATGAAAGTGCATTCATATGAGAGGCCCAAGAAAAAGTACAAGCCACACCCAAAGAGTTTTCTGTTTAAAAAACGAGAAAATGGCGAGTACAATATAGACTATGCACTGAACTTACTTTTTAATAACAAAAATGAAATAGGCAATTACTATAGTGGGCACCCAGTGTACCATCCTTTCACTCTAAGCGATGAAGACAAAAAACTGCTCGTAACTCTTTTTCAGAACTGGGGCATGGTAGAGAGATTTTTCCGCGATCTCTATGAGTTATTGGATAAAAAGTCAAGCAAGAAAACCATGAATGAAAAGTTCCTTGTTGGAAAGGTTTTTTCAACCGGGCATATTGCAAGGCCATCCGACTTTAACCCACATGTGTACTATCAAAGCGTTGAACAGATGCTAGGAAATACATTAAAGGAAATGAAACATACCACTAAGGAAGAGGCCGCTTATATTAAAGACATGGTACAAGGCTTTAATAATTTAATAATGGATACTCCTGTTTTGATGAGAAATAAAACTGCTGTGACGAAGAGAAGCACTAGCAGCCGATTCTCAAGGATTTTCGGGTTCCTTGGAGGGATAGGAACAATTGTTACGCTTGGTACATTGGCAACTTTTTCTATGTATGAGAATAACTAAAACTTCTATCATACAAGCACCAATGCAGTTAAATAAAGATAGCTTATGCATGTCAGCAGATACTTTACAATCCAGTCTATAAACTCTTTAAAGTATAGAATTTCTGTGTATTCTGGTGCATCCAAGAGAAGTAATACTCCAGCCTATAGATAATAGTATAAAGAAAAGAAAAATTCTGAATGTGTTCTATTAATACAACTATCCAGAACCTTTGAGACAATAACTAGCTTCCCTTGTACTTAGCGTGTCTCACTGCAGGCATGGACTGTACCATTGCATGTTTCTCTTGCAATTTTATAGAAATCTTTTTATCTGAATTTTTATAAATTCTTTTGCAACTATTTTCATATCAAAAATGTCGTGGAGAGAAGAGGATAAGTTGGAAATTTTCCGTATTTCTAATACAAAGGCTTTTCTATTGCTGGATGAGCTTTTACAAAAAGAAATACCAAATTGCAGTGGAGAAGACAAATTATATTTTAACAAAAGGTCTAACGACTTAGACTTCACCCCAGAAGAATCCATATCTAGTGGTCTTTCTACTAAAAGAAAAAAGAAGAACAACCAAACTTTTATTCTAGAGGTGTGCAAGCATAAAGTCTACGCTCAAATATACAGAATGGTTGAGTCTCTTGAGCCAGATAATACTAACTATGCAGACTATACCAATCTCCTTATAATACTGCAAACAGCCGTGCGCAACTCTCTGATCATTAAGATAAGAAAAAAGCATATTCAAACTTTCCAGAATAAAGTAATTTTTAAAGGAATACTTGTACGCGTGCTTGAGCAGATTATTATAGAGCGAACTAAAATCATAGATAAACATCTGTTCAAATTAGAAAACGCAGATTCCTTTAGCCCAGAAAACATTAAAACCACTCTGTGCGATGCAGCTAATGAGCTAATACAGAATAACATTTTAGAAAAGATCCAGCACGCTATGAATCTCTGGTGCTCCAATCTTAAAGAAGTAAAGACCATTGCATTTTATCCATACATAACATGCTCCTACTATCTATTCTTAGACAAGTGCTTTACCAATAAAATAATGAATAGAAAGCTCTATGCAGATCTGCTGACGCTCACACACGCATACTATATGCAAGATCTTACAGAGGAGGACATGCAGACCGCACACAAAATGAATCTTTTTTCTCTGGAAGGTAACCAAAGCGAGTATAATATAGATGTGGCTATTAATGCTCTATTTAATAACCGTTATGTGGCGATAGATATTCGAAGTAGCGACGTAAAGTCATCATATACTCCACCAATAGATAAAGCCAATAAGATTCTGTTGCTTGCCTTAAAGCATAGATGGCATGAAGTGACGAATTTCTATCACAGACTTCATCCTATTATATATTCCCAGGTAGAAGCTCTTTTTATGGAGGGACTTTTCGTAAAAGACAACTGCACTTCACCACACATAGAAAATAACTATATGCTGTGTGTAGAAAGGTACTATAGGGAGCTAATCAAGAATAGAGAGGCAATTGAGACAAAGTTTGGCCCACAGTATCCTATCTATAGTGATTATTGCGAGTTTCGAATAAATATCCTTAGAAGTCTTATAGATCTTGAGGCTGGAGTTCAGTCTATAAAGGGATGTGAAGACAAAAATAGTTGGTGCTTTAAAATGCCAGGTCTTCCAGAAACAAATAAGCCAATTTTTATGCTGGCCTTGGCTCTATTGAGTGGAAGCACTATATTGCAGTGGATCACTGAAACTGCGTCGCATTCATGACGTGAGTTTAAATTATTTTTTCACTCTAGTTCTTTTGCTTTTAAGCTTAGAAAATATTGCCTAAAATGCAGAACTCTTTATATTCCTCCTTAACTGCAGAAGATTAATAAAAAGTCTAATGGTTAACTAAGTATAGACACTTATACATTTTAAAGCCTTTAAAATATCTAGTCCTATTCTATGCATTTATTCTGGTCTTTCTTTCATATAGACAAAATTTGGTTTATACACATTTTATTGAAGAAACAGAAATATTCTTTTGCATATACTCTAATGAGGCAGCCTATGTTAATATTCTACCACAATAAAATTACTCGGGTGTATATCATTCTATAGACACTTTAACTGCACAAAGGCAGTAATTTATATATACAACAAGGTGCAATGATTATTATCTTATATTTAACTGGTTTACATATCATAATACATATAGGTCATTTTTCTACTATTTTACAGAAGTTCTTCAGCACGCACTGAAATATTTTTATGGCAGCTAATTCTCCTTTGAAGGTTTAGACTTACTTTCTCTATCCTTTATATTTATTATTTTCTTTCTCTATTATATATTTCTCCCAATATTATACTAGTCTAGGAAAACATTCTTAAACAGCAAGAATTCGGGTTGATATGCAATAAGCTATCCACTCTTACACAGATAAGATCAAAAGCCTAGGACAGAGTAAGTTTATGTAGACAAGCAGGGCCTTTCATAATATCGGGTAGTAGCCAATAATTAGAAGGCACTGGTTAACATCCATGTGCACTGATCATCTTGGTAAAAGGTTTTGCGTTTTAAATGTAAAGAAACCTGACAATAGTAAAAACTTTTTTATACCTGTAATGAATACTCGAAAAACAGGGATTGTTTCGTTAGACCTACACAATGCCTCTTCTGATAGAACTGATAGTGATGCAAGTTCCCCTAAAAGGCCATCTAGACCATCTAAGCATAAGTCAGGTCCTGTTGCACCTAAAAGGCGCACTATTAAGTATAAACTTGACAAAACAGCTCTTTTAAGCGAGCTAAATACTTTGTCTATTCTAGTTAATCGGAGCACAAATGTAGAAACTTCTTACTATGAGATGATGTTTGGGGTTCTGCACAATTTAATATCAAAGCATGTAACTGTAAACATATCAGGCTCAATAGACAGCGAGAAGGCTGAGGCCCTGCGCACTATATCCCTGCGCGTTTTGGAGAAAATCATTAAGGGTCGCTATATCAATAAAAACTCGCTGATTTACAGAAAAGGAAAATACACCGCAACCACGGTGAAAATGCTTTTTGAGGTGCTTGAAAGGTCAGTCACAGAGGTTATTAACTCAAACCTTCTTGCGCAGGCTGAAAAAAGAGTCAATGACTGGTACGATCAGATGCTTGAATATAACATTCAGGACTTTGCAGGATACCTTAACTATGCGAGTAGACTTCTAAACGAGATCATGATTCTTGAGGATATTAATGAATACACCATATACAACGACCTGCGCTGTTTTTCATCTGAAGCAAAGAAAAATCTGAGCGTAAACGATCTGCCTAGTTTCCCACCTCAATCCAGCAGCTATAATAGCCCTTCTGTCTTTAGTATGCACAATCTTGACAGAGCAATCCAGATTATCATGCAAAACAGACACATACTTAGGACATACTTTAGCACAAAAGAAAGCGAGAGAAGCAATGTTCTCTCAAAGAAAGACATTGTTTTGGTTGTGTCTTTCCTGCGCCAGCATCTGCTTGCCTTGAAGTCCATCATGAATGCCCATAATTTGATTGATAAAGACATGAAATACGTCGATATAAAAAGACTTACAGATTCTGAAGAAAGAAACGAGAATGCTGTCGTATACAATAACCCAGCCACAGTTAGGTACAGTGACTGCGTAAATACAGCAAACATTAATTATTATGTTAACAACAAGTATTTATCCCCCGACATTATAAAGTACCTTGAAGGAAGGCTATTTGAGTTCAAGCAAATGGTAATTAACAATGCAGAATATGCAGGTGAATTCACTTCTTCACCAGCACACCCCAGGCCGTCATCCTCTATTGAAATGGCTTCTTCCTCCTCTTCCTCTGCAAGTTCTAGTAAATCTGCTTCCCCGGAGCCAAAGGCTTCTGCAGAGGGAGAGGACAAGTCTATTCCCTTGAATTTTTCCACTGAAAAAGCTGTCAAAAAAAAGAGTATTATACGCAGAGTTGGAGACACCAAGGGAATGTCTCTCTTTAAGGCCTGCATTGGTCTTACTATTGTTTCTTTGGGTTATATCCAATTGTTTGGATCAGACAGTCCTTACCAGAATAACTAATACAGGATTTACTTAAACATCAGAAATAAACTTTTGAATGTCTATTTTATCTATATATTCAAGTGTCTGCTGCATTTCTTTTTTTATATTCCTTGCTGTGTACTTCTTTTTTTCTCTCTTTATTTTTAGAAAATTAAACTGTTCATATACATTACTACAATGTGTATGGCTTTAAAACATTAAAATGCAGAATATAAAAAACAAAGTGCAGATATCAGAAAAAAAGAAGGAAAATATTCAAGCCAGTAGGATATAACCCAAAAACACAAGGAAACACTCTTCCCCAAGTAATTTAGTCTAACTTCTAATAAACACATATTTATTGAAATTACTTCATCAGCATAAATATGTTAATATGCCATAGCCAGAGGATGCATAAAAGCAATTCGAATTATATTCAACCAGAAAAATACTTCACCAGAAAACCCACTAGAACATGCATACCATAAATTAATTAGAGACACAACTGTATTAATAAGCATTCTCTTATTTATGAAGTCAGATACTTTTCCCTGTATTCTAGCCAAACAAGAACTGCACCCATATACAAATAATTATTTGTCCTCTTTCGTGCATATTTTTATGCTTTAATATATGTAAAGACCTTAATATTCTCCCACATGCACAGGCTGCAGTAGAGTGGATACTAGCAGAAGTAAAATATGCAAGAAACCATGCGCACTAAAGAAACCAAATAAACCATGATCTACCCTTTAGTACACATATAATTCTGAAAATAACAGGGAAAAGAGCCATTCCAGCAAGCCAACTAGTTTCTCTCCTGAATATACTCCTTCCAAATATCACATTAAAAACACAACTGCATCGATACGTGCAGAAACACCAAACGAAGCAAACACATGGATGCACTGCAGACAGATACTTGGATTCACGTATACATACAATAAAGACCCACACCTAACAGCAGCCTTTCTCTGCTTTTTGTTTATTAAATACACGACTGCATGTAATTTTTGTTTATTATAGAGCTCCCGTAGCTCAGTGGTAGAGCACGGCACTTATGGGTGGGAGCCTCCTGTGTTTGAAGGCTGTAACAAGCTGAGCTATGCCGGGGTCGTGGGTTCGATCCCCATCGGGAGCATTTTTATTACTTTTTTAATAATTCATGGAGCCAACGTACTTCCTCTCTGTCCGGAGTGTACTTCCGGCATAGATGCAAGTATATTGCCTCCAAATCAGAAATATCCCTGGGATTCTTCTGCTCTGCAATTTTCTGCGCCAAAAGAAGAAGCACATCCATCTCTGCAATTGTCGCATTCTTCAGATATTCCCGGGAGACAGGCGCAAGATCCACTGGAGAATAAAGCAGTGCCTGGACCACTCTAGCAAAGGCCGTCTCTTCTGACTTTCTGTTTTCTTCATAGTAATTTTGTGTGTCTTCATCACGCACTATTCGCAGTATAAGCTCAACCTCCAGTGCATCTCGAGTCTCTCCCTGGAGATTTGCCTTCTTTATGCAGGAGAGCACTGCACTGTGCACAGCCGGATTTTGCAGTTGCCCGGACGTGCTTGCAGCTGCCAGAATAAGCTTGCTTAGTGCAACAAGTTCTTGCTGATCATCTGTCTCCAAATACTTCTGCAGTTCAACAGGTGCACCCACCTCCTTCATAAGCACGCTCTGCACTAGGCCCACATACGCATCAGACATAGCCGTACTTCTCTCTATCTCAGTGGGTTCTTCATTCACTTCACTAATAACAGGGAGATTCTTGTACTCCTCTGCAATTTTTATCACACTCTCTGCTTCTTCCGTCTTAAGTGCAGCCTGCATCTGCAGTGCCCGAATGTGCTTTTTATACTGCACAGCCCGTGTTCTCTCAGGGTCACCCACTTCTTCTGCAAGCAGCGAGTCAAGAATATCCTCTGCCACATCAAGGCTGTCTATTTTTATATGCAAGTACGCATTGAATATTTTCACAGTTGGCAGCAGATCACTCCCTGCCTTATTTTCTGTCTCTTCAATTTCACTTAGTATTTTTATTGCATATCTATACTTCTTCTGCTCAGTCAGTGCTTCAGTCAGTGCCATCTTCACTGTATATTCATACCTGAACATAAGAACCTCTTTTGCCCTTCTTTCCATCATCTCCCAAGATTCTTGTCTTTTATGCCACTCCATGCTCAGCATGAACAGATGCGGACTACTAATATTCTGCACAACACGCAAATATTTATCAACAGGATGCAAGGACTCGTTTGATTCTGCAAGAACCACCCCGAAGTCACTGATAAGGTAGTAGTCATTTGGTCTTGCATCATACAGCTCCTTAAGAAGTTGCAGCACCACAGGACTATTTCCCTTTTCATAGTGATTTATGGCCAGAAGATGCTTAAAGTGCGAAATATGCGCATCCACTGAGTATTTATACAGGTTCAGTGGGAGCAAGTCTAGTGCAGTTTTCATCTGCATATTCTCCTTGCTGTATATACTAGCATAGTGCAGGTAGTCACTGCCCACAGGCACATTAGACTGTGAAGAGGCAAGTGTCTTGTTAATGTACTCGCATGCAAACTTGTAGTAGCTGTAGATCATTTCAAAGGCACTTGTGTACTTACTAATTCTAACGAGATAGACTCTGTATGAATCTATTTTTATCTCGTTCTCTATGAGGCACGCATGCACAGATTCTATCTTGCCTTTAAGAAGGGCCATGTGCTGCTTCACTAGCACTAGGTGATATTCTGAGTTTATTTTTTCATGCACATATTCAAGTAAAAGGTCTTTGTGTCCTAGGGTATTATATGCGAGTCTGGTTATTTTAATAAGTGCCTCTCTAGTGCATATATTACTCTCTACTGGAAGTACAGTCTCTTTGTGCTCTTCTTGTATGCACAAATCTTTCTGTGGAATATTTCTATCTGCAAGAAATTCTATTGCACTCTCTGGGATTTCCATTAGATCAAGCACTGCAGATACAATGTCATCTATTACTGTTGATGGCAGGTGCATATCCAGGACCTCATTGATCACCTTGAGGTTCATTGCCTTAAGGGCATCATCCAGGATAATCAGCAGATTCATTGGGCTTGATATTCTGGGTACATCTGGGTATGCTACAGTGACTGAAGAGAGAAAAGGGCACTCTCTGTCTGTGAGTACTTCCTGGCTGGATATCTGTCTCACCAGAAGGGCTGTCACATAGTCCACTTTTTCCTTGTACTCTCTTCCTAGTGCAATTTCTATTTCCTTGTATATCTCTAGTACAGTCTTCATGACAGCTTCATTTCCTGGGAACCGCAGTAGCAGGATAGTGGGTGAGAGTGTGTTATAATATACTTTCTTGTATATGGAAGGAGATCCTAATAAGGCAGGAATATTCATGAAGTCAGAAAGTGTCATAAGCACCAAAGACGTATCTTCAATTGGAATGTTCTCTTCAAGGATTTTCTGCATAAATTCAAGAAGATTTCCTACCTGCAGAAAGTCACTGTATGCGCGCATAATAAGGTACAGCAAGTAGTTACTGCATATATCTGCAAGAAACTCTTTCCTATACGTCTCTATAAGGTCTTTGTAGTACTCAGGCAAATCACTTACTTTTGCTAAAATATTCTTCACTTCCTGGACAAGAACCTTTCTTTCCATGGAGAAGTATCCACTCTCAATTGTGCTCTTTAGGTCTCTGTGGAACTGTTTTAGTCTCTCACAGAAATATGCCCGGATATGCGAGAATCCTTCATCTGAGAAGGCTTCGTTTATGACTGTTTTTTCACCAGAAGAATCTGTCTCCATGCAGTACTTTCTGAATACAGCCATATACTGATCTAGATCATTGTACAGATATATGCTTAGAAGAAAAATAATAGAGTCCTTCTCCAGGGCAGTGTACTTCTTTGGATCTGCACCCTCCAGGACAGTCTCCAGGACATTTTCTATTTCCTTTCTGTCTTCATCCTTTATGTACATATAGTCAGATTCTATGTATATTTTAGCAAGGCCTTTAGACGCCTCTAGTGACTCTTCTGGGGAGGAAGAGGTGGCTATTGCTTGCTTATAGTGGCAGACTGCCTGGGGGTAGTCTTTTTTTAGGAAATAGCAGTATCCCGTGTAAAACTGCACTTTGTAATCTGGCTCATAGTATTTGATTGTGTAAAGGGCAGTCTCCAGGGCCTTATCTATTTCATTCGTTTTTATGTATTTTAGAATGAGCTTTCGCTGTGTCTTCATGCGGATAAAAAAAATAAAATGCAGAAATACCTGCAGTCAGTGGATGGCAGTTATTTATGTATCTATATTCTGTGCTGTGTCCATACAAGATACCTCTGCATGGCTAGTCAGATAATTTCGTAGCATAACTCATCGCATAAAATATCTAAATTAATTTAGATATACTACTGTATGATATACTACTAAGCATATGCCGATACATAAACTATATGGGCAGTCTCTGTGCAAAGGCATAGTGATATTTACTGGGAATTCATTGTATATATTACTGCGTATGCTTAAATACCCAGATTAAATATGCCTTAAAATATCACATGTACTTGTATTCTTGCAGTATAGTAGTGTATTAGCACGGCACAGCATACTTTCATTTCTGCTTGGTGTGCTACTAAAGTACTGGAGTCTTTAGATATATTCTTCACCAGAGATATTTTTATCTTTTACACAAGACCATAATAAGCAGATAGAGTACGTTAATAATGGAGTATTAGCTTATTCCTTCATGCATGCTCGGGTTATATCGGATTATTTTAGTGGGCAGACCGTGGAAGTCACTGCGCAAAGTATTTCGGGAGTGAAAATATTTTCAGACAAAGGGGAATAGCAGAGACCACTAAGAGTACTTGTAGGGCGGATATTTAAGAGGCAGGCCAGGCGCAGTGCACGAGGGTAGATGGGTATTTTTAGTGGCAGATGCACAGGGTGCACTGTAAGAAGGACAAAAAAACGTCCTGACAGGGACTCGAACCCAGAACCTCCTGATTAGAAGTCAGATGCGCTGCCAATTGCGCCACCAGGACCACACACATATTAAAAAGTACTTCATACATCAGTATGATTAATAATGAATAGAAAGATATACTATATACAGGAAGTACTAAATAGCCTGTATACTTGTATATCCCTTTATTTAGGCTGTTCTTCTTTTTTATTTCTTCCTGTCTTATGGCAGGCTTATTCTTTTAGTGAATTTATTTTAATTTTTTGTTCTACAGAATATTCTATTCATTAAAAGTCCTTTCTATATTTATGCGAATTAAAACTAAAATTGATCCTGTAGTGCACTAAAATTAATTAGAGTGAAATCATGCAAGAATGAAAGAACAAAGAGATAATAAGACACTCCGTATATAATGGTAATATAAGAAGGACAGTAATTTAGATTATTCTTTTTTCTTAAGACCATTATTTTTTGCTCTCTTCGGGTAGTACTTGTGTGTCATGTAGTAGGAAAATATCTTAAAGCCAAGCCAAAATACCGGAGCAATAATTACAGCGAATATATCAGCAAGAGAGCATATATGGGCAGACTTGCTGAATAGACGAGTGATGAAATCGGAGTACACAATTCTTGTGGATGGAAGGGAGTCTAAAAGATGCTTAGCCCTGTTGTCTGGGAGAGAGTCTGTGCCCATGGAGGATCCTTCTATCTTCTTGGTGAACAAGGGCTTGTGCTTCTGCTCTTCTATAAACCCTGGGCTCTGTATGGTTGACACGTAGTATATGGACAGATCAAGGCCCTGCATCGATGACTCGCACTCGACAGCCTCATAGAAGGAAGAAAGAGCTGCCTTGCTTGGGGCATACATTCCATAGCCCCCGAAGGAGTGCAGGGCCAGTGTGGATGCAATAAGCACAAGGTGCTTTCTGTGCTTGAGTGATGCACTCTGCAGAAAGTGCAGGTAGACTCTGACAGGCCCAAGGAAATTGCAGTTAAGCTGTCTTTCTACTTGTAGGATTTCAATGTCCTTTGCTAAGGAGGGGAGTGCATACCCAGCACAGCAGAAAATCATATCAAAATCAGTGGGAAGGGATGCAACTGATTTTTCATCTGTTATATCTACAGTCAAAAGAGCATATTCTTTTTGGAGTGCTTCCATTGAGGAAAGACTTCTTGCTGTTATAGTCACTTTGCATCCTCTGCTTTTTGCGTCCTTTGCAAGAGAGAGTCCTAGTCCACTGCTTCCCCCTATAATTAGAATGCGCTTTCCTGGGTAGTAGCTTGATCTCTTACACCACACCATTCTGTTTGTTTATTTGTGTTCTGCCTGGATATTTCTGTGCATCTGGAAAGTGTCTGGTATTTTCTCTTTTATGTTTTCTTCTGCAGTTATTTCGAGTATTTGAATATTACAGTGTATTTAATGGGACTGTTATTCTGTGTATGATATACACTGTGATTTGATTTTGGTCTATTTGCTGCAGTGTAGTAATAATAGTTGCATTATTTATTCTTTCTGTGTTGTTTTGGAAGGCATGCTTTCTATTCTATCTTTTGTGTTCTTTGAGAGGCTTGCATTCTACTCTATTAAGAGCCACTTATTCATGTATATTGTGCAATATATGGACTACAATAGGATGGATGGTATTATTTATGTGCACTCCTTTATATTTCTATCGTACCTTTGCTGCATCATGTGCGGGTTTATTGCAGATAGGTACGTTGGGCAGTATCTTATGATTTCTATTTCTTTGGCAACTTATATCTTAGGGACTCTTTCTATAACGGTTTCATCCGTTGCCAGAAGCAATCTCTTTTTTGCTGCAGGAGTGCTTTGTGTTGCCTTCAGTGCAGGCGGCATAAAACCAAATATATCTTCATCTGGGGCAGGAATTGTACAAAGTATCCATGCAGCCAAAATAGCTGCACATAAGACAGTACAGACAATTAACTCTCTAATAGTAACATTCTTTTCACAGTTCTATTTCGTGATAAATCTAAGCAGTTTTATTGTTCTGTTCATAACACCTGCTACTGTCAGTAGGCTGCTGTGTACTCTAATGGGCAGTAACTCTTTTAGCAGAGGCAGTTTGCACCAGGCTGATATTTCTGAATATTTTCTTGTTTTCGCATTCTCTTCTGTCTCAATTTTCATTTCAATTATTCTATTCTCTGCACTTATGGCGCAGTGCATTCTGCGGTATATCTTTGTGCCTAAATTCAGTGTCTTGCAAGAAGAAAAATCACAATCAGATTCACACCCGTACAGCATAGTGCAAAGTCTGCCTATAATCATTGGATGGGCTATTTATGACCAAATGAGTTCTACATGGATAGACCAAGGAAAGAGAATGCTTAGTACTGTGCATATTCTCTCTTATTCTGCCCATATTCTTCCCTCCCAAATGATACTCATTAACTCCTTTCTTCTGATGGTATTCCTTCCCTTCTATAATCCTGCCATGACATGGTTATTTTCTATTGTACCACTTAGAGACACACCCAGACACAGAATGTCATATGGACTGTTTCTTATAGGGATATCTTACATAGTGTACTATATGATTGAGCTGTACTTACTGCATAAAGGACCTATCTCCATTCTCTTTCAAGTCCCACAGATACTCATTATAACACTAGGCGAGGCACTGATTAGTGTATCAGGAATGACTCTGGCGTACAATGATGGGACCTCTGATAGTAAGAGTATGGCGATGGGGTACTGGTATTTTAATATTGCACTTGGGAACTTACTGGTTATATGCATCTCTGCCTTGTATAAGTCAATGGGCCTGCAGATAGCACACCAAGGCATACTGTATATCTGCTTGATATTCATAGCCATGGTGCGCTCCCTGCAGGAAACTGCAAATAATATTCCAGCCAGATGTGATGCCGTATTGCTGCCCATATGCACAAGCAGACTACAGCCAGAACATGTCCAAAGCATAGTTATGTAGTCCACTTACAGCATGATATTTATAACTGAAGGGTGCAAATATTATTAGTCAGCTGAAATAACATGTACTTTGCCCTATTTTCATTGAATATTGCAGTATATTACTACTAGCTTATAGTAGATGCATTAGATTTCACTAGACACTAACTACAACAGAAATTCCCTTTCTCAAAAAGAAATTCGAATACGTTTTATGCAGACTGAAAATATGCAGTATACTATGAAGATTACCAGATGCATGGAATGCTCTAAATTAAGAAGATTATATACACCGTAAGCCAAATATAATAGACAGACAGATAGACATAGTATATTTATACGCTGTATCTTATTGCAGTAATACAAAGTGCACTTGATACGCTGCATATGCACAGTGATTCTTCGGGTTATATCGAATAAATAATTATTTACTTTATGGAACGAAACAAAATAGAAGGATTCCTTGAAGGGAATAGACTAAGAAATGAATTACGTGCAATGAAGTGGAGTAAACACTGTATATGTGTACGTTAAGCTTCTATTACATTTTTATTTATTTAAATTTTTTTACCCCCTTCATGACTTTAAGATTTACAGAGAGCGCACAGATGCAGGACATCATTCGTATGTACAATACGAACATAAATGGTAGATCCACTATCATCAGATCATTAACTGGAATCAGAGGAATTGGTCTAAGAGTGTCCACTTTATTGTGCAAGAAGGCAGGCATTGACACCACCTTAAGAGCAGGACAAGTTGAGCAGGAGAAGTTAGACACAATCTCCAAGATTCTTGAGAACCCACAGTCCTTTGGAGTGCCAGAATGGATGCTTAACAGACAGAAGGACCCCCTTACTGGAGAGTACAAGCAGTTAATAGCCAACCAGGTTGAGGCTGACTACAGGCTGTACCTTGAGAGAGCAAAGAGAGTAAAGCACATAAGAGGACTTAGACTTCTGAAGGGCCTGAAGGTCAACGGACAGAGAACCAAGTCTAACGGTAGAAGAGGAAAGACTGTCGGAGTATCAAAGAAGAAATAAATTATTCGTGCATGAATCTTACAGTTGTTTATTATGAGTTGGGAAGGGAGTCTAGAATGTGCTTTGGCACAATGCCCTCTGGGACTAATTCATATCTATATGGAAGCAGCTCTTTGTACGTGTTTTTTATCGTCACATCTGTTACATTTGTGACTATCTGAATGTTCTTCTGTATTTTCTTCTGCATGGGGAATAAGTATGTGATCAAATATATAATGGCAGCTGCAATGGAGTCAGGGGACTTTCCGGCTATGCATCCTATGGCCTGTGCCCTTTGGCTAATTGTCAAGGCAACCTTCTGTATATCTATGCTTAGTGTTAGATCTGAGCAGAATCTTGCCACAATGTCCTCTGTTGAAACAACAGCAAGCTTATCAATATGTGGGAATATGGCTTTGTAGCACCTTCCTATCTCTTTTTTAGGAACTGCTGTTAGTATACTCACTTCTTTAAACGTACGGACAAAACCAGCCTGTCTGCATGCAATGTATATGCAGGCAGCCCCAATTCCCTCCAAGTTCTTTCCCTTTAGAACCTTCTTATTTTCCACTGTCTTAAATACGTATTTTGCTGCATCTGATATTGTCTTTGAGAGATTTTTCCTCTCACAAAATGCGGTTATTAGATTAAGCCCATTAATAAGTGCACGCTCTGGGCCACGCAAGCTGCTTTTCATTTGGGTCTTAGCAAGACTGTACGATGCAAGCCCAGAACCAGAAGAAATTAATGTGTCTAGCTGCTCTGTGTCCAGGAAGGGATTGTTTGGTCCTCCTACTCGGCTTGGGTTCTCCCCAGAGTCACTAAATGTTCTCCATTCTCCTCGTTCATCTATTATTCTACTCCCTACAACACACCCACATGAACCACATACATTATATCCATTCTTGTAATCTTCTATAATATTCTCCTCTTCCTTGCAGTCTGGGCACTTTTCCCGTTCTATTTTCTTCATTTGCATTCTATTCTGCATTTAAAATATTTTCTGTGTTGTTTGTAATTGTACTTATGTTTATGTCTGCTGCAGATATCTATTAGAATTAATTATTTGAAGATTATAAAGGACTGGTATATATTCATGTATAACGTAATTCATGTATATATTATAGTCTAATTCCTTCATATATTTAAAATGACTTTGTCTCTTGTTTATTTGCAACTGTCTATCTGGCACTTCTTAATTCTTGCATATTCTGCCTCTATAGTGGTTTATTTTCCATCTGTTCTAGTGCTATTTTTAGATGCATTAATATCCTTGGAGAGACTCTTTGTTCTACTAGTTTAGGAGTCATTTTAGTATCTGACTTAGATATATGCATCATAGTGACTTCTTTATTTCTTGCACTCTTTAAGCATACTGTATATTATAAAGTTCTTCATTCAAATATATTCTGGTGTTTTCTAATAAATATACTTACAGACTGAATGCACAGATATAACCCGATATAACCCGAATAGCATATTACTTGAATATCCTGAAGAATTCACTCCTTCCACAGAAGAACTGAGTATTTTCAGCATTAAATCTATTAAAGCACTTTGTAGTAAACAAGAAAAATATCTTGCTTGTAGTGCGTCTATTGCAAGAATATTAGAATGAAATTAGACATAATATAATTCAAGATACAAGTGAATAATACATACTATTCCTGTGGCAGTATGTAATTGGAGGAAATAATTTGGGTTTCAGTTGTAGAAACATATAATCACTATTAACTAACACGCACCAAGGAGATGCACACTAGTGCTATGGATTATGCATGAAAACCAAAGAGAAAGCACCACAAGAAAAAGTGAAAATAACCCGATATAGCCCGAATAGTATGTATACCACTGCCACTTTCTAAGGATTTTTAATGAAAATTACTTTGGACCAGATTCACGGTCTTTTTTCTTTGGACCATGGCTGTGTGAAGGGGTCTTTCATTAATTCAGAAGAGAATGAAATATGACCAGAGTGACTATGCCTAAATAGAGCACTATTCTGGTGCAAGTGCAATATGCTAATCTAAGCCAAAATAGAAACTGGAAAGAGTATTTTTAGAATACTGCCCCAGCACTTATTACTTCTAAATAGTAAGACAGTACTTTTATATATTTGCAAGGTCTTCATGTTATTTCATATTACAGTGCTATTATTCTGCATACTAATTCATTTTAGTCCATGTCGTTAAGAAAATAAACAGTGAATTCTTTTGCCTCTTTTATTTTTAGTCTTTCTAGTAGGGAATAGAGAAATAGTTTGCGTACTTGAGACCAATAGAATATTTAGATAGAAATATTCTACGAATAATATAATTCCAGAAGAACTAACAGTTGAAACTCATAGATAAAATATTCCCACCCAGTAAAATGCTACAATGTATTGGGTAGATCAGTTTATTACATGATCTGTTTCAATGTACTGAGATAGTGAAACAATTTATCCTGTATATATAGAGGGACTAACTGCAATTATATTATGCGTATTTACATTCTAGGATTATTTCTACTCTTACTCCAGAATGCTGATGCATTGCCAAGTGAGACAAATATAGGATTCTATATTATTCCAAGAAATAATGTAAAACACGGCCTTCCATATGTAATGAATATTTCTTCTAGTGGTGAATGGTTCTTTGCCGAGTTCGGTAACCGAGAGGATCAGATCTTTATTCTAAAGAAACCAAGCGCAAGAAAGCTATGCTTGAAGTACAAAGAAGACGTGTGCCTTGATACAAATGCAGATATTGATCGGAAAAAAGTCACTCTGTTCCGATGGAAGGTATGCCAGAAGTCACTTGAACATAATAAGATAAATATCCTACGAACAGTTTACGAGAACATTTTCACAATTAATATTAAAAGGTGCAATATATACTGCCTATACAGCCATTCCAAAGAGGCAGCCCCAGGAGACGATCCTTCTCCAACAATAAAAATGTGTGATAACTCAAATATTAACACTCACTACTATATGGTTGAAGAGGAAGGTGGCTTAGATACGTACTACAGGATGTCTGGACATAATTACGTTACGCAAGCCCCAGGTGCTGGCAGTATTATTTCTCCCAACTACAATAGACGCATATCTGGATCAATAGAAGAAGGTATAACCCGAAGATCTACTCCATTCTCTTTCTCTCCTAGTTATACCCGAATCACTTCTTCTGTAATGCCTAACATCATGAGCAGAACAAATGGATATATGTATTCAATGTAAACATACAAATAAATATGAGAAAAGAAGGAGTTCTAGCAAAGGTATTTTTGAGTATTATTGGGATTTGGGTTGTGCTAACAGGGTATAAACTAGCGCGAAGAAAGTATCTGCAAAGCACTCAACTCAAAGCCCGCAGAACCGGAGAGTGGGATAGCTTCTATAACATGCCTAAAACCAAAGAAGAGAGAAAAACTGAGCTTGGACGAGGCACATGGGCCCTAATACACACAATTGCTGCAAAATATCCACCGTACCCAACCAGAGAGCACCAGGCCAATGTACTTAAGTTTATCGATCTGCTGACAAAGATCTTTCCCTGCGAGGACTGCAGAGGACACTTTAAGAACCTAGTTGAGACATTTCCTCCAAAGGTCTCTGGGCGCGCAGAGTTTGGGGGCTGGGCCTGCCAGGCACACAACATCGTGAATAAAAGACTCGGCAAACAGGAGTTTGACTGCACCCGGCTAGATGACCGGTGGGACTGTGGATGCAAATAAACTTACTTTTCGCTCTAAGCCTTTTTATGCAACTGTGTGTTCGTTAAGTCGTTTTTGCAAAGTTATATTTAAATAATTTTTATCCCCAGCTAATATGGCAGAGAAGAAAGAGAAAGCAAAAAATCTTGGTCTAGTAAAAGTAAGAGCATTAGCCGCTGAAGTTATTGGCTGCGGAAGAAACAAGGTGTGGATGGACCCCACTGAGTCAATAAAGCTCTCAGAGGGTAAGACCAAAGAGCAGGTTTCCCAGATGGTAGAGGATGGTTTAATTGTCAGAAGGCCAGACATCGGTCAGTCCAGAGGAAGAGTCAGACAGTTCAGATTAGAAAGATCCAAGGGAAGACACAGAGGTCTAGGAAGAAGAAGAGGTACAAAGAATGCCAGATTCCCACAGAGAAAGATCTGGATGCTTAGAATAAGAGCACTTAGAAAGGATCTTAAGGAGTTAAGAGCAGAGGGAAGAATCGACAGGACAATGTACAGATCAATCTACCTAAAAGCAAAGGGAGGATACTTCAAGAACAGAAGAATGCTTAAGGAGTACATCGTCAACGAGGAGCTCAGAAAGAAGAAGGAAGAGATAGTTATGGCACAAATGAATATTTCTAAATAAATTATGAGTCTTTCACCATGCTTAGCATATAACTGATTTTTTTTGCAGAATAAAATATTGAATGAAAATAAGCGGAACCAAAGCGCAGCACACACAAGAGGAAGCAGATGATGACTTTGGGGATTTTAATAAGATGCTAGGGCAGGAACTTGATGGAAGCCCCTCAGACAGCGAGAATGAGGAAGAGAACGAGGAGTGCAGTGCGTCTGAGGAAAGCCGCCCAGACTGCAGCAGTGAAGGCGCTGACATAGAAGAAGAACTTTTGAAGCTGGATGAAATGAACAAGCAGCAAGAGGAGAAACAAAGTGTGCCTGTTCAGGTTGAAGACATGACAAGCACGTACAGACTGCTTGCTACAATGCACAAGGAAGGCGCAGCTGGTGTGCTTGACCCAAGTGAGTACGAGTTTTTAAAGATATTTAGTGACCCGAATGCAGAGCAAATCCTGCAAGACCAGGCAAGTGATCTGATCAGGCAGGTGGAAGCCCTGTTTAAAACACCCGTGTACAAGAAACTTAATAAACAGAAACTTCTGCGGCAGAGGATAAACCACAGCATATCAGAAAAAACAAAGCAGTACTTGAACAAATATGATGACATGCCCTTCATAGTGAGCATAACCAAGGACTTCTGCTACAAAACAGGAACAAAGCTCTTTAGGAAGAAAACAGGCGGAAAGCACATCCCAAAAATAAACAGAAAGACGTATGATAAGATGGTCGGGTTCTGTGTGCCTGTAGGAGAGTATAAGTGGTCAGAAGAAAAGAACGAAGAGTTCATTAATTGTGTGCTTAGAAGGTAAAGCAGAAATTACTTTTCGGGTTATATCGTATGCCATTCTTAGTACAAGATAAATTGGCTAGAGTGATTGGAACAGAAGATGCTTGTTCTGTATTTAGGCATGCTTAGCATGGCCTTTGTAGATAGAGTCTTTTGAACAAGTATAAACAAAAAAGTACTATAGGCCCAATGATCTGACCAAGTTTGAACAGAGACTATTATGGCCTGGTATTAGAGTATATAGTGATGTGGGTTTAAGCACACTCCATACAATGGAGAATAGATGAAATTGATTTCTTTGCTCTTAATTTGAAGGCTGTGCTAAGTAGAGGCTTAAGAAAGACTTTTGCATAGGCAGCACAATTGAAGAGTACTAATAAACCAAATAGAAATTGCCTTATAGTGAACTACTTTCTGTGCCTATATAATTTGCAGCTATTTCCAGATTCTTCTTTTGTAAATCTGTTTTCTTTCTATGGAGTAGCAAACATAAACTCTGCAGATATAAAATAAGTTATGAAGAGTTTGAGATTTTCCTATCGAAATAAAATAGAATAAATATAGACAAAGGCATTCCAAATACATCTGTTCTTTTGATTCCCCGAGAATAAACTAAGGTAAACCTAAAGTTCTCAAGGGAATTTTACTACAATTATACACTTTATAGCTAGTATTATAGTGCTATATTAACCTCTTATAATAATATAAACCAAACAAAAAGAACATATCATGATACTTTACTAATCTAGTGCGATTAATTAAGTATTAAGATGGAAGATAATAAAGTAAACTCTTAAATCTAAATGTATTGCCATACTGTCTTACTATTTATATTTCTGCATTGATTCTGCACTTAGGATGTTCAAATAGCATTGCATATTTAAAATATTTACGGAAACCACTAGAGATGCAAGAAAGAGTATGAAGCTCACCATAAACAGAATAGAAAAGGAAAGCACAAAGTACAGTATTACAAAGCAATGCATTATTCTGCCAGATTATGCATGGTTGATAGAGTAAAAATTTTACTATTGGTGCATATAAAGCAAAGTATAGAGCATGGGAATAAAGCACTTATGGAAATTACTAAATGGACGAACAGTAGAGCTAAGGGAGCTTAATGGATTAAGCCTATGCGTTGATGCAAATTTAGCGCTATTTTCTTGCCTGGGAACTAGCAATATTGTGTTTATAACAGAGTATACGCTTAAAGTCATCTACAGACTAATATCACTTGGAATAGACCCGGTATTTGTGTTTGACGGAAGAAAGCCTTTGTTCAAAAAAAGGCCTAGAAAAGAAATATTGGGCACAGATGGAAATGGGAAAGATGTTTGCACGGAAATAGAGCAGATGCCTGAGGAGACAGCAGATATGTCTAGCACATATATTAATGAAAACTCTGAAGCAGCCGATACTTTAGAAAGAGAAGAAGACTTTAGGCAGAACATGAGTGACGGAGAGTTCTCAATGTACCAGGTTCAAAAGGTATTTGATCGGTATAAATACATAAGATCACTTACAAAAATAAAAAGAATGCATGGAGACAGTGAGATACTTTTCAAGCTAAAATCGCACTCACTGCCTGCCGTGCAAGCTAGAGAAGACCCGGATACAGATGAGCCCTTTAAAGAGTTAAATGCATGCATGGAAAGAATGAAGGAGATACTTTACAGCCAGCAAGATGGAGCTGAAGAAAAAGTAGAAAGAAAAATGTCGTATAGTAGAGACATAGAGAGAGAAAAAAAAGAGAAAGGACAGGTGCACAGAATAGAGGTGTCTACAGAGGAAACTGAGTATCAAAGAGAAATGAAAATGTACGAACTACCAAAAGAGGACATCTTTCTGAATACACATGCAATTGATAAAGAGACTCTTCCTTTAGCATACAGAGTGATTGTGGACATTCTTGACGCCTTCTCAATAAAATATGCAATAGCACCAAGCGAGTCAGATAATGTGTATAAGAGTATAGAAAGGGCTATAGACATGGATGGGGTAGTCACAGAAGACAGCGATATTCTGATATTCAGCAAAAAGCCTGTCTTCAGGCACGTCTTCAAAAGAAAGATTCTTCCAAAGGTATTTGCAGAAGAAGGCGTGCTTGAGTATACACAGACAGAGCTGCACATATTGGCATGGCTACTTGGAAATGACTATGTGCCAGGTATTCCAGGAATAGGACCATCCAGGGCTAGAATAATTATTGGAAAGTATAGAGAGGCAGTCAGCCCACAAAATGCAGAAGAGGACGCAATAAATATAGACCAGCTCTGTGAAATAGTCAGGTCAACAGTAAACAGAGACGTAACTCTGGAGATTCCAAATCTTCTGCAAGTTCAAAAGGTATATGCTGATAGAGAGTTTAAAGTGCACATTGCGAACTTGGCACCAAAGCCGCTTGACAAGCGAAAAATTGTAGAGTTTTTGGCAAAGAGAACCTCCTGGGAAAGCACAGAGAAAGAAGGATATTTTAAAATGATAAACGAATACCAGAAAAACAGAGAGAATAAACTAGAAGAGATGAAAGAAAGCAAGAATTTGCAAGAAACCGGTTGGTGAAGGTTACTCTGGATTAAATATGTATAATAGACTAGAAGAGTCTGTAAGATTCATTTTCTTGTATACGTGTATAGCTGTATTTCTATTATTTTTATAGGAATAGTATATAGAGCTTTTTTCTTAATTTAAAATTAAAACGTACTATTCACTAAAATTAAAATATAATCTGAAAGCTTTCTCTTCTGAATAGATTGCAAATTATGCAATAAAAGCACATGTGGGTTTAGAGACAAATATAAATATACAAAGCTGCAAGGCGTAAGAAAGCTTTATCAAAATGCAGAGATAAGACTTTGTAGATGTAAACGTCTATTTATTACTGATTTCAGAGCACTGTGTATAGTGTCTTCTGCAGCTATAATTTCTTGAACAGATGCTTTTAGCTTTACTCTGATAGATGCACTACTTCTTTAATTTCCTTCTGCATTTAGACTATTCTAATAGCATAGTCTAGTTAGGTGTAGAGAAAGGTGTATTATGGACTGCTTCCCGAATGAATATTTTATACAGGAAGAAAAGTTGGTCTTTGTTCTCAACCATCCATGTCCTTCTGCTTCGTAGGTACAAGAACAGCTCGACAAAAGAGGCCATTAGGCTTTCTTTGTCTTGAAGGACAGTTCCATTGAGAAGGGCTCTTTTAAGCATGCTGTAAAAAATGAAAGTGCCTGTTCTTCCCACGCCTGCTAGACAGTGGACTATAACTGGACTCTCTGAGATATGCACAAGCTTCCAGATGCCAAGGAGAATGTCCAGAACTTTAATAATGTTTGTGGTTGGGGGCGTCTTATCCACCCAGCACATACACTTTATTCTAAATAGTTCCTCAGAAGGATCCTTCAGTGCTTCATGTCTTTCTATTATAAAGCTACTACTCTCCTCCTTAATTATTCTGTAGATGTCTTCGTACTCTGCAGAAATACTGCTAGTGTTTGCACCTTTTTCGTGTGCATACTCCATGAATTCTTCTGGTGTAAAGACGCTCTTGCGCTTGTGAGAGAGAGACAGAAAGTCACTCTCCCATGGTGGATGGTCACCAATAAGTGAGATAACCAAGCCACACTTTGACTTCACCAGAAGATCACTAGCAGTAGAAATGGTTGCAGATGTAGGATACTCCATGGCAATAAAATCATTTCCATCTGGGTTTTCTATGAGTGAGGCATTCAGCTCGCCATCTATTGCATACGCATCCTTCAGCAAATTGTAGTTGTAAGAGTGTACGTCACTAAATCTGAACGAGCGGTTTCGTTCGGATGTAAATGGCACTTTTGTTTTTATAGCAGTAGAAATGAATGCGAAATGATCCTTTGCCAGTAGCTCTAATAGCTTTGTTTTCCGTGTTCTCTGTGTCTTGCTAAGCAGCCACTTAGCCATTCTTAAAAAAAGTATTTAGGAATAAATCACATACTATAAGCATAGCAGATCATTTGCAGAGTATACATAATAGAGATAGGCAGACTTGTTTAATATAAATAAACAGAAGTGTTTGTTGTTACATGAAGATTGAAGGGAAAATAGTGAATGAAGTTGTGCTGAAAGAAGAAATAGGGATTGGAAATATTTCCTCGCAGATGCTAAAGAAGATTCTGCAGCGAGGAGTTGAGTTTAACCTGTTTGTGGCAGCTGAAAGAGGAATAGGAGCAAAAACCCTTATTTCTTCGATTTACAATATATCCACATGGCCATCCAAGGTGTGTGCACACACTCCAGATCTTGCAGAGTACTTAGTTCCCTTGCAGCTTAACAAGATTACCTTAAAACTGACAATTTTCATATACCGCGGAAAGGACCCGGAATTTGTAAAAACATTCCTTGGGGAGAGAAACTCAATGTACAACAAAAATAATATAGGACTGAGAAGGGAGCGAAAGGAAGATCCAAGGATACATGCATCACTCTTTCTTATTTCTCCATTTTCATTTAAACAGGAAGATATAGAGGTTTTGCATGTTTTGTCTGAGCTCACAAATACATTCCCAATAATTCCGAAGAGAGACATATTTACATCGAATGAGCTGGAAGCATACAAAGAAAGGATTCTTGCACAAATAAGGCAGAACCAGATCAAAGCATCACATCTAATGCCAGATGGCCTCCAAGTGTTGTCAGTTGTAGCTAGTACATCCTTTGTGAACGTGGGAGGGGAGCTTGTTCGGGGAAGAGAGTACAGCTGGGGAATAATTAATGCAGATTGTTCTTCGGTCTCAGATTTAAATCTTCTTACACAGATTTTGCTGACTGTTAATCTGATAGATCTGAAGAACAGCACTGTTTTCTTCTACCAGCAGTGGAAGCAGGCACAGCCAGAGCCAGATTCATTCGATATAGAGGAGTCTGACAGGGACCTCATAAAGGAAATTGAGTGCATAATTTCAGGAAACCTCAAAGAAAAGATTTCTTTGCTGGAAAAGCAGGAAAGAGAGATAGACTATAAAGTTAAGTCATTAGATTCCAAGTAAGCCTATAACTAGTATGCGCTGATTCTGCCAATAGTGCATGCCAGGAAACACTTGCGTACACATAAAAAATCACACTGTGGTTCACTCTAAAGAATGCATATAGAGTGGTTGGTAGGAATAGAAATCAATTTGCACAAAGATTCTAGTTGATGTAATCTATGCGGGCAGTAATATGACCTGCAATGGAAACCATACTGTTAAACCTACTTATCCACCTAGACTCTTGATATCCCTGCTGTTGTGCTTTTTAGACTGCAGCTTGCTATCTATTTTATGAAAAAATAGCACAGAGTTAAAAATAAATTTAGGCTATATCTAATGATAGTTTGTAGTGCAGCAGGCATGAAATTTTCATCAACCAAGAGTATATGGGTACTCAGATATAACCTGAATAAATCTCCAAAATATGCATTACAGATAGTTCATTTAAATATACCTAGTGTATACGCAGTCTCTCTGTATATATGCATATTTTCAAAATGTTTTCTTATATTTTCTGGAGTCTAATGCAGCTGTATGCTTGAAATAAATAGAAGAATATATTTGGAGAAATATCTGGGGTAAAGAATCAGCATATAATATAGACTTAGATACGCAATATAAGAAGGTTTTATCTCTATAAAAAGAAAACTGATATCAAAAACATAAGATGTTATCAAGAATATACGAAAGAATCAGCAGCAAAAAGAGCTTTTTAAAGAAAAACAAAAACTCGCTTAAAAGACTAAGAAGAAAAGAGCGCCGAAAGCAGAGGAAGTACAGGAAGATAGAATATATGAAGGTATGGAGGATGAATAATAGCTTTCAGATCTCTGCCAAAGATGCACCATGTAATAGAGTATTTAACAGGTTCTACAACCAATTCATTATATACTGGCCAGACGCATTGCATAACCAATATTATGATGCACTTGAGAAAGAAGTCTTATCGCATGTAATACCGACAAAAAATGGATATGTCGACTGCGCCTTGCTGCAGACCCCATTTAACATGCCGTCTCCAGTGGATTACTATGCCTCCTATGGGTCGCACAGGCTGATAGAGGAGGAAGATGCAGAGTCTGAGTATGGTGAGAAGGAAGAGAATTCAGACGAGTGGAGACAAAGTACACCTATGATAATTGATAGCCAAGAGATGCTTGGTCAGTTACGAAGTGATTATATGTACTCAGACCTGTCTCTGGAGACAATAAGTGAGCAGAAATCTGAGATGAGCCTCATGAGTGAATTAATGACTGCGCTTAGCTCTAGTGAAGAAAAGGGAGGAACACTTGAAAATGAACCCATGGAAGAAAGCCCACTGACAGATACTCTGAAAGAAATAGAGGCAGGCAAGGAAAAGGCTACTGTGTGCAACATATTATCACTGCTGTCTTAAGCCACAGTAATGTAGCAATAAATCCAAACCATTCACTTTGGTGTTGCACTCTGAAAAATTATTTGTACATAGCAGTTATACTCTTTTTTATTATGGCAGACCCACTGGAAGGCCTGCTTGCAGCATATAGAGAGCTTGAGGTGGCAAAGAGCAACTATGAAAGGGGAATGATCAAGGAAAAGATACGAGGCCTGGAAGCTGCTTTAAAGGAGAATCCTATAGGCCCAGTTCAGAAGGAGCAGAGGGTAAGCAAGGTTATTGCAATAGAAGACACGCAGAGAACAATAGATAGCGTATTTCTGCTAAAAGACACAAGCGAAAGAGAGTTAAAAGTAGAAGAAGAATACGATACAGCGCGCATAGAGAATATAACCAGATGCAATATTCATATTAGAACTGCACACTCAGCGCACATAAGCCATGCCAAAGACTCAGTGCTCTACATTACAGCCCAGCAGATACGTGTATACTCGTGCTCTAATCTTACGATATACGCATACACAGCAACTGGTGTATTCATTGAAGACTCAGTTGAAATTCGTGTATGCGAGTATACTCCAGACACACGCCCATCATATGAGAATCGTCCTATAGTGTATAGCTTCAATGCAGAAAGCACAATTTAATGGAAAAGTAAAAGAGTAAGAAAGAGGAGGATTTGGTGCAGGTATCTTGGATTCTGCTTTGTGCATGCAGTGAAAGCATAAGCACATAGAAGAACTGCATGGATGTGCTAAATAAAGGAGTTATAATAAAAGATGAAAACAGAAAGATTGATATTAGGATGAAATAAGATGGAAAGTATACTCACTCCATGCATTGTAATGGAGAAGTGAGCATGCTTTATAAAGAGCCTGACTTTAGTAATATGAAGAGTAAAGGATTTAAAGGAAAATTGCACAATTACTATTCATACAACCCAGAAAATCATTCTCATATTAAAGAGAAAGGCCTAGATAGATGGAGATGTGCATGCAATAAGAGTAATTAATTACATGGTTAAATTGAATTGTTCCTATATTTGGGAAAATAGCCAGAATGGACCTGGTCTTATTTTAATATTACACATGCATTATATTATAAAATGAATTATATTCGAATAGCCAGGTCGAAATGATCGAAAATAATAGAAAGTGAAAAAAAGACGGAGAGAGCAAGTCTATTAACATAAATATTACCTGAAAGGGATAGGATCTAGACGTATCCAAAAAGATCCAGAAATTTTAAATACGATTGAAACTTATCAACACAATGAAGATTCAAAGAACAATCAGAAAGACATTCGTAGTTGCAGTTCACATTGCAGTAGCAAAGTGTGCCATGTATGGTGACTTTGACTACTTCAATGGAGATGGATACAACAACGCATGCGGAGGATACGCAAGACCTCAGCAAACTCTTGATGACGCATACTACTATGGCGACTATGAAAGAGTAGGAGCAGACGCAGCACAGCTAGGAATGGGCGGATGTAATGCAGGAGGATGTGGAATTAGCCAGGACACTCCAGCAATTGGATTTGGAGCTTACCCAGCTGAAGAGACATTCCCAATGCACCAAAACACATATGTAAACAACTCTTTCCCAGAGCAGGCAATACATAACCAGATGGGATACCAGCCAGAGAGATACGACATGTCCACTGCGTACTTCAACAATGTAGAGAATGTCAACTCAGGATACGAAGGATCCTTCTCACAGAACTTTGCACCGGTTGCCCCAGTTGCACAGAGCTTTGCTCCAGTTGCACAGACAGGCCATGCCGCCACATGCATCCACAGTGCAGGTGTTAATGCAGGTGTTAGTGCAGAGGAGACTGAGCCCATCACAATCCTTCTTAACGGAAGTGTGCCAGTAAACATGCAGCCAACAACCATCACTCTTGGCGACCAGACATACCCACTTTCAAACCCACCAGCAATCTCTGCCTCAGTCTCTCAGCTAGGACTTGGTGCAGCCAGCATCCAGGACCTTGACCTTACCTCGGCAACAATTGTTCCACTGCCAAGCCTGTCCAAGGAGGAGGCAGAAGCAGCCGCAGCAGCAACAGCAGCTGGAATAACAGTTGCTCAGCTAAAGAAGGACCAGAAAGACCAGGATGCTCCATGCAAGACCAAGAAGTCTGGAAAGAAGAGCAAGAAGTCTGGAAAGAAAGGAGCCGCAAGTGCAGCAGCCCTTAAGAAGAAGAACGGTGTAGCTGGTGTATCTACAGTTGTAGCCATCGCAGTTCTTCCAATCATTGCATTGCTCATGTAGACAAACTTTTCTATATCTTGAATAAAGATAATTACATACTACTTTCTCTTTTATCTATTATTTTGTCTGCATCTGCTGCATGATTATGCATAATAGTCAGTATGTTACGAAATTTCCATGCTTCATCTTCTCTAATATTCTGGCTCTCTGGTCTCCTTTGTGCTCACTCTGAATCCATGCACTGCAACTAAGTATTTCATCTAGTATAGACTATAATGTAAAGCTAAGCAGTAAGGGATCTATTTAGTGCATCTTCAAAAGATCACTGTGTCCTTAAGGAATAGACTAAATAGCACAGATTATTGCTTAGGAGTCTTCTTTATTCCATTTCAGTACCTTCTACTTCTTGTACTTAGCACTGCACTAAAATAATTTATTCTTCTTACGCAAGAACTGCTTAATTCTAGCCGTACTTCAGCTTATGGAAATATGCATATCCGTGTAAATTAGGCTATATTAATTCTAGGCATTCAAGGTATAGTATACATACATGACAAAGTATGCAGTACAGGCACTAAATTAATATGGCAGTCGGGTAGATTTGTGTTTCTAGGCCATCCTGCAGGGCTGTACAGATAGAAACTGCACTAATAACTATCTATTTATTAAATTATTATTTTGCAACAATGGAAGAAATAATGAAAGCAGAAGAGTGTCCGTGCATAATGAAAGAGGAATCGCAAAGAGTAAAAAGCATTGCATTCCACCCAAGTAAGAAGGTAGTAATTACAGGGCTGCACAGCGGAGCAATTCAGGGATGGAACTATCTCTATAAGACCAAGATATTTGAGCTGAATGAGCATGAAGGACCTGTCCGGGTGGTTGTTTTTCATCACCTGGTGGAGAGATTTGCATCTGCAGGAGATGACTGCCTAGTGCGGATATGGGACTATAAGACGAAGTCTGTGGAGACCGTGTTCAAAGGGCACACTGACTATATCCGATCAATTGAGTTCCATAAGCACCTTCCGTGGCTTATTACGACATCAGACGACCAGACCATTCGTATATGGAATTTCCAGTCAAAAAAACAAATTGCGTGTCTGACAGGGCATACACATTATGTGATGTGTGCCAAGTTTATAAATGATAAACTGTTTGCAAGTGTCTCTTTGGACCAAACCATCCGGGCGTGGGACTACTCGGCGCTGATAACAAAGAGCCAGACCAGTGTTATGGACATGCTTGGTGTCCCTGAGGTTGTTCTGAAGCACGTGATGGATGGGCACGATAGAGGAATCAACTGGATATCCGTGCAGCCAGATGGAGAGACATTTGCAACAGGAGGGGATGACAGCACAATTAGACTGTGGAGTGTGTCTCAGGATGGAATAAGTGAAAAAGACACCTTGCAGGGTCACCACAGCCATATAAGCTCGCTCTACTACACAAAGTCAAACACTCTGCTGAGTAATAGTGAAGACGGGACAATGAAAATATGGGACATAAAGAGCAGGAAGCCCATAAAAACAATCACAGTCTCAGATAACAGATTCTGGTGCATAGCCATGAACCAAGATGAAAAGATATTTGCAGCAGGACATGACACTGGGTTCTCTATATATTCAATTGACCTGCTGTATCCTGTGTATGCAGTAGACGGTGATGTTCTGTATATATGCAGAGGGACAGAGCTAAGTAAAGTTGAGGATGGAAAAATATCAAAGGTCATGAACATTCAGAAGGATGCACATGAGGTGTTTATACACGATGAGTCTGTAATAGTAAATTATACGAGTAAATACGCTGTGTGTAGAGGAAGTAAGGCACAGTATAAAGGACTAGGCCAAGCAACCTTTTCTAATGGAAAAATAGCAGTCTGCACGGAGTCAGAGATAGTAATGAGAGAGCTTGATGGGCGTGATATTGAGTCGTACACAATTGAGGCAGATAAGGTCTTTGAGGTTACACACGGCCTGTTGGCACTTAAGGGAAAGACACTATTCAGAATAGAGAATGGAACCATAGTGCACAGTGTAATACTGCCAGAGCCATGCATGTTCGTTAGGCACAACGAGTCACATATAGTGGCAGTGTGCAGGAATAACATAGTAATTCTTGATTATGCACTGGTGCAGACTGCCCTTATAGAGGAGATTGTTTCTATAAATAGTCTTATACTGAAGGATGATTCTATTTTCTATACTACGCCATTGCACATTAAGTTTGCCTTTATGAGCGGAGAGGGGTCTTCGTTCATGTCAATTGACGAGGCTCTGTGGATTGTGGGTGTTGATGAGAGCCAGTTCACTCTAATAGCAGCAGACGGGTCAGTCATAGATATAGAGATGGATATGATTGAGTGGAAGTTTAGAAAGGCCTTGGAGGACATGGATATGAATAGCATTCGGGAGTGTATATCTACAGGCTCGTTGATTGGGCAGGCCTCTTTATCTTGCTTAATACGCAAGGGGTTCTACGAGGAGGGCCTTAACTATGTTGAAGACACAGGAGTGAGGCTTGAGCTGTCAATTAAGACAAAAAGATTCAAGGAGGCTCTTGGATATGCCAAGGAGCTACACTCCCCTGAAGTGTACATTAAGACAGGAAAGGCTGCAATTAATCACGATGTAGATGTGGCTGAGGAGTGCTTCAAGCTTGCAAAAGACTTTGCACTGCTTCTTCTTCTGTACATTTCAAGCGGGCAGATCAGCAAAATTGATTCAATCTTATTTGACTGTCCTGATGAGATGTACAGCGCAATAGCAGCAATTGTCACTGGCAACAAAGAAAGGCTCTGCAAGCTAATATCACTCGAGGGCCCAGCAGTTACAATAGATGCACAGACCATCTCAGAAACAGACTATTCTGCACGGTCTGACAGCGTAAAAACACAGATTCCGCAAGAAGAGGTTTATAATGAGCCTCTCTTTACATCCGAGTCGCAGGATGGTGCGGATACAGAGAGTGAAGAGGTGCTTACAATTAAAGAGCTAGATGAGGAGTGTGCAGATACTCCCATGTCTGAAGAAGAAAGCAAGGAAGAAGACAGTAATGACTGTGTGTTCCCATCGATAAACCAAGAAAGGCTTAAGAGATGCATGCAGAATATTCCAAATGATATAAACATTGAGAGAGAGCTAATGATAGCAAAAGATTGTGTTGCAAGCGGAAAGGTTTCTGTGGGAATAAACAGCCTTCTAATAACAATCCATCACTTAGTTAGCTCAATGATTGAAAGAAAAGAGAAAAATCCCAAGGACATGGAAATTCTCAAGACTACCTCAGAGTACCTTCAAGGACTGTTTGCAGAAAAGATTAAGAAGACCACACAGTCAGATAAAACAAGCATCTCATGCGCACTTTTCTTTGCATCGCTAAACATCTCTAAGGAGCATAAGGAGAAGCTACTGAAGTCTGCCCTTTTGACCTGCTATAAAAAAGGCAACAAGCACAGTGCAATGGAACTTGCCCAGGAGATTGTGAATACCTACAACTGCACAGATGAAAGAATCAAAACTCTAGCAGAATCGCAGAAGCCAATGAAAGATGCGTACGTTATAGACACTAGTCTTCCCTTCTGTATAGACATGGGAGAATACTCTGAGGATGCAATACAGTGCAAAATATGCAGTGCATGGTCGTCTAGCAAGTGTGCAACATGCGCATGCTGCTTTATTTCTAACCTGCAATAAAATATGACTTTGTTTCTTTGCCTGCTACTTTTGCTTTCTAATTTATCTTTACATACAGCGTATACCTTTGTAATTGATGCATCTATTAACTATTGGAAGAAATATTCAATACATAGGTCTGGAAAATCTTGCAATATATTCAAGTTTTATAGCTGAAGGGATATTTGCAAAAAGAGAGTATATGAATGCTTTGCATGAGAATATAGCATGCAGCCATGCAAATGTGTGCAAGAAAGAATTGCATACTATTTGTTTTCGCAGTAATAACGGCTTTAAGTAAGTGCAAAACATATTTTTAACTAGTATAGATCTATGGGCCTTTAGAAAGAAGTCTTAATATGCATAATTGCAGGACAGCTTCATTAGCTAAAGCACTTTTAAATATGCTTTTTGCACTATAAAAAAGTCTAAATAGAACATAAATAGTCCAGCATAGCCCAAATATTTGTTCGGGTTATGCTTGGAATGGTGTATAAAATATCTTTTTCTGGTAAGATGGAGTCTTCTAAATAGTAGGAGTTCATGAAAGTTATTTATTCTTGCTTTCTGAGTGATCTTATGATCATGATTATTGCAATTATAGCTGTTGCAAAAGTTGCTCCAATGAAGATTGGGATTACGTTGCTTCTAACATACCATGCCCCGTTCTCTATATAGACTGGGCCGTTTTGGGCTAAGTCCTTTGCTGCCAATTGTGCTGCTACAAATGAAGGCTGTACAACTGAGGTGTTTATAGCATTTGCTCCAGTAACTATTGCTCCCTGGGCGGTCTTAAGAAGATCCCCGCACTTCTCGATTACTGGGCCTTTGTTGTCGTTTACTATTTGCACTGCATCTGCGGCTCTGTCACCTACAAACTTGAATGCTCCTTCTGCACCGTGGGTTATTTTTTCAATCAAATTTTGGCTCTCCATGGGCAGCTTAAAAATAAAATTTATTTATAGTTTTAGTTTAAATGGAAAATCTGCAAATTTTTCTGCAAAATCTATTTTTTCCATTTTTTTGCAAAAAACCCTAAAAAGTAGTTTTACACAGTATACAAGCATTAAAGCCTTTTATTTGTAATATTGTCATGAGTATATAAATACGCTGGCATGCTGTAGAGACGAAAGAACAGTGCCTCACTAAAGATAAGATCTTTTTAAGTAAAGAACTTGTATTTATCACATACTGATAAATTTGATAAATATTTTTGCTGTTGGTTTTTCTTGAGTTTTACATCTATTGCAGAGATGCATTAAGCTTATACTTAGTATCCAATCTTGGAAATAATCTTTTCATTAAAATCACTTTAGGAAGCCCATAAAGTAGAAAGAAAGTTTCTAAGAAGTAGTGATTCTGTAACTTCAGTGTATATGGATATTGGCTTTTGAGCATCAGATTTTAGTTGAAGGCTAAAGTGCTACAAAAGGCTTTAAATATATACACAAAGCCATCTTGTGTTTTTGAATCTTGTTCTTTTGTTTGTGTAAGAATGAATAATTAATTATCTATCAATATGATTGAAGAACAATTTCCAGAAATTATTCTAAATCAGCGTGATAGTATATGGGGTCTATAAATAAAGAATTAAAAATAAATATTACCAAATTTATAATGACAAAATGTATTATAGTGGAAAAGAAAAATTATGACCAAATAATAGTAGACTCAGTAGATGCAGACTCTACAGGAAAAAAACCTTTAGAAGTTGTCCAACCAAGTAAAAAGACTGTCTTTAATCGAGTATGGGATTTGTTTTGTAATTTACTGCAAGTTATTTTTATTGATATGCAGTATTGTTACTCTATAGCTTATACAGTTACAGTTCTTTTTTTTTCTGTTCTCAGGTTAAATATCCCTATTAACTATTATAATACTATATGTTATTCGAATTTATTGTATAATAACATAATGCTTGCAGGTTTGATTTTGATTCCAGGTCTCTTTGTGTATGCAGCGTGCATAGTACATCAGACGATAGACTTCACTCATTCACATTTATACAATAGAAAATCTGAAATAACTAACTCTTTCAAGTTCATGGGCAGTTTAGTTGGGTCTGGATTAGCTGGAATTCTACTGTGGAATGCCCTTTTATTTGATCAATTTTACATACTTTCATATTCTTTTATTTCTCTAAAGATAATACACACAATAATAGGAATAATAACTTTGACTAATCCTGGCGTATGGCTAAGAAAAAGAAAAGATATTTTTTTCTTGAGTGGGCCAGAAAACTCCCTCCATGTGTGTATTTTCCTATATATTTTAAGCACTATTCTTTTATCTGTGGCAGGCGTCCTTCTCGATTTTCAGATTAGAAACTATCTAGAGGCCAAATCTGACTTCTTAAAAGGATCCCTTGTTAGATTTTTGGGTTAGAAACCATCTAGAGGCCAAATCTGATTTCTTAAAAGGAGTCCTTGTTAGATTTTAGTATTTATTTGAGAACTCAACTCTTTAAATAGGTTGTTTTTAATTTAATTTTGCCATCCATCAAAATAAACTAATTAATTAATGTCATGTTTAATGTAAACAAGCACAGATTAAATTGTTATTGTGGCCAATAACATGTATTTCTTTATATGCTATTCTGATCATACAGCGTCAAGTTTACAGATTTGTAAAAAAACGTGCATTTGAACCCCCTTTCTTCTATTTTTGAGTGCAAGTTCTAAACCTTAGAACTAATAATTAATAAACTCTTTAAATGTCTTATATACTATTACTAACTATTGATTTCTGTATAATTAGTAAACTAATGCAACAATGAAGATAACTCTAATCATTGCTGTTAATAGAGGTTTCTTTTTTAAGGGTATGCATTCTATCCTAAGCCAGCAATTTAGATAGATATTGAGTATTTTCTTTTGTATTTTTCTGTTAGTAAACGTACTAATGGAGCCTCTGCTTTCTGTGCCAAATTAATTATCTATTTATATTTCTCTCTTTGGATTATATTTTTTTCTTGTAAATATATATTTTCACTACCTGCTACAGTATGTATATGTCTAATTATGTATTAATAATTAATTGCAATATATAAATAGAAAATAAGAAATAAAATATAGCTAGTTTAGTATGAACAAGACCAGTATCTTTAAAAAAGCTTAGCTATATAAAATACCATCGCAAGCACCAGTGTGCTAGCACAATATTAAATAACTTTGCATAGAATGCTATCAAATGCAAGGTTAGGAGATGCTATATAGTTTTTGTGGTAAAAAAATCGCTCTGTTGTTTATTATCAACGCATTACTGTAAAGGAAACAGTGTATTCTGAAAGTAGCATCTTCTAAGATCGAGTCTCTGACTTATCTTTTGAAAATACCCTTAATATGTAGACTCTCTTTTTATAAAGCTGCCTGTCTAACTAACTCTCACCATTCTATGAAAAGAGTGTATTTTGTTCTACATTTAGGCCATTCTGCTAGCTTCTGGCTGCATCCAAAAAACCACTTTACTTTGAATTTTAAATGCCTCAAAGAGTGTGTGAAGGAATAACGTATATTCAGAATAAATCTATTCTTTACGCACACTGTTCATTATAATTTGCAAGAGCGCGTGCGTAGCTTTCGCTGGATAATGTATATCAAAGCTATAAAAATAGCCAGTGCACCAGTCACAATAGCAAGCCCAAGTTTGACATTTTCTTCTTGGGTTAAGTGCTCTTTTCTTATAACAGATTCCTTTCCTGCGGATAGGCCTGCTACCGCTGTGTTTTTCCTTGCCACCACATCTGCATATGTCGGCATGCCCTGTGTGTCTACTGGGCTTACTTTTCGTTTTGACTGCTGTCTAGACCTAGCAGACTTGTATTTCCAGCTATAAAATGTATCACTCACTTCTGATCCAATATATTCTAATACATCTCCTGTTTGGTTAACAGCGCTCACACATTCCTTTTTTATTATATTTGCTGCACCGCTTGCATGATCAGCTAGTGTTTCTCTTCCTGTAATCTTTCTCAAGAACTTATTCATTTTAGTAATAAAGATGCAATTTTTAAATAATTTTATACTTAAAATTGACCAAAATATTAAATATTTTATAGAAATAACCGATTTTTTGCTTATACGCTTATACGCGCAAGCATCTTTCTGTACAGGAGCAGATATATATCCTGCAATAATTCTATTTCTGATGTATAAAAATAGTTGCCAAATAGAAGCTGATCAAACTACTAGACGGATCAGAGAATGAATTAAGAGAAACTGTTGAGACTAAGGTGAATCAAAGAAAGCTTTATTGCAAATCACGTAAGGAAAAATAGACCATTCAGGCAATACAGTGTAGGATTGGCATTTTAATAGCACTTTGAAATAGAAAACTGTCCTTGCGCTCTGCGCTTTAGACTTCTCTATGCTGACTCAAGCCCATGAAATTAGCATATCTGCTGCACTAATAATAGAATATCTGAAATATCAATAGAGACACTGCCTCTAAAGTATATTTTAGATGTAACAATAGGTATATGTATAACACGAGCTGTAAATACTGCATCTCTTCCTAATAAAGCAGTGCATGCGCATTTTCTTTGAATACTTATGTACTTCTTGTATGCAAAGATGATTTTCTTTGCACATTAAGGTATGGGCATTTTTGAATCTTCTAGGAGAGTACATCTCTATGATGTAGCTTTCATTCCATCCCAAACTATATTTTCGCCTTTTAACCTCTGTACATGCCTGTTGGCACTATAGATATTAATTTGCCACATTGCAAAAACAATAAAAATACTCTTATGCCTGCGGCTTTGCATCTTCATCAGCTTCCTCATCAGATGACTCACTGATTGAATTAGAATGCTGCCGAGCTTCATATTCTCCAAATACTGGATGCGCGCCAAAATTAGAGCTTTGGAAAGACATAGGCACCTCACTATAATGTGAAGAAGACTCTGGCATTCTGCTAAAAGCTGGGCTTTGTGAAGGATCTTTTCTGTCACTGGAATGTGAGCTAAATGCCACCTGTCTGTTAAACTCGGGTCTTTTGGTAGTATCCTCTGCATCACTATGATGTGAATCAAATCCTGAGGCGACTGGGAATGCTGGTATTTGAGGACTAGTTAAATCACCTTCAGTTACCTTTGTGTAAACCCAATTCGTATTATAAAGATTTGTTGGCTCCGAGTATCTTCTTTCAGGCCTAGTTCCTTTGAACGCAGATTTTCTTCTTTTCATAACATGTCGCCAAATAAGAATACTAGCTATAGCAAGAAGAAGCAGTAATAAAGTAATACCTGAAATGATCATAGCCCATTTATACCTCTCCTGGAAGCTGTTATTAGTGCTGATGTAAACAACATCTAAATTGCTTATTGCTGCTGCCATGAAACCTCTTGCCTGGTTATATCCTTTTATAAATACGGAATCACTTTGTTGCATTACATTCTTAAAATTTTTCAAATATTTATGTGGTAAAATTTCCACTCTTTTGGAAACTTTCTTACTACTGTATAAGGATCTTAAATAAAATGATGGCAATGGAAAAACCTTCCCTACTTCAATATCAGGTCCCAAGCCTAGATACATATATGATTTTGCAAAAGACACAAGAGTTAAGACAAATTCAGAGTAAAAGCAACAGTCCCAAAAATATTGTTGACATAATAATAAAAGCTTACTACTTAATACATGTTTGTTAAGACATACACATATTTCAATTTCAATAAACTCAAGCTAGCGAATAAACTTTTTACAACAGATATACTATGACTAGTTCGCACTTTGCATAGGTCAAATCGCTGCTACGCCACATTCAAGCTTTTTTTGTTCTTAGCCTGAGCTACATATGATATGGAGTAAGCACACATATGCGGGCTATGTCATTTAGCTGTTCTTTTGCTGTGTGCACTGTTCTCTTGTTTTCTTCTAATATATTTTCTGTAATCGATGCTCTTTTAAATTCAATGAATTCTTCATACACACCGCATACGTTTATTGGCCCGATACAATCCAAATTCTAGCTAAAACACCTTTACAAAGCTTCTTCAAATAGCACAGCTAAAGTTAAAACATTTTATTCATAGGAAATCTACAGTAGCTAGCTGTCAATATGCCAGTGTACAACTAAGATAGCTGCACCAGAATTCTAGCCACTGCTCGTTAATACACCCATAAGTACTATATTTTAAAATATAGCCTATTTATACAGACACATCTGCAAGAAGTATAAGACATTTTTAAACTACTTTATTTATTAAAGCTTCCTTACCAACGGTTTTCCATTAAATGAGATTGAATTGTTGAAAACCTTTTCATACTCTCCCTATCATTCTCAGCACACACTATGTCTTTTACTTCTTCAAACACATTTGACATATATACAAACCACCTTTTACTACAATAACGAATATAGCCACTATCATTTTTGAAGCTTTCTATATCAATTAAGTTATAGCATCCTTGTACTATATTATACCATCCTGTATATCTAAATTTTTCTGCGGAGTAAATAATCCACAGCAAAGACCGGTTGCCAAATCTCTTACAATCACTAGCTGTATAGTTAGCTTCTACTCCCCCTATAGATTTAATAATTTTAGTAATATAGTCCATAGTGATTCCATTCAGTGTTAAAATCTCGATAAGCGAAGGTTCGCACCGAATTGTAGAAAACAGTTCTCCAGGACGATCATTGGATTCGTAGTTATCATTACTACATTTTCTTTGCAAACTAATCATTAAGTCAGTTAGTATATTGGCATACGTTGTCTGCGATAGAGATTTTATACTTTGTGCTAAGTATAATACTTCACGTATTGTGGATGGAATATATTTTTCATCTATACTCTTGTCTATTCCTGTTAGCGGATGATGCTTATCTACTGGGATGTGACTAAGAAATATAAACATTGTATTTCTAATCTCACTATCCATAAAGCAAGCACTGCCCAAGATGTTATCTGCTAGGCGTAAAAAAGGATGATTTTTGTCAAGTTTTTTTTCCATTCCATATAGAAGCAGCAGCCATACATTTTGGTTTATGTGATCCATATTATGGATTGGAGGATTAAGCAGGAGAATATCAACAACCCTGTGCTCTTTTCCATACAAAAAAGTAGGACCCACATGTTTATTCAGTGTAGAGGGGTTCCTATTCTCTTCTTTGGGTTCACTTGTCTTGATACCTTTATCTGTATAGGAACTAAGCATCCCTATAATAGGCGATTCTGTAGATTCGTATATATCCTGCTTAGTTTTATTTAACTCGATATGATCTTTTCCCAGTTCCGAGCCAATTCCAATCGAAATACTAACTGAATAGTGATATTCGTCTTCCAAATGCTCATTTAGTTTATATTCGATTTTTATTTTTTTTTCAAAATCACGGTACTCTCCATTAATAACCCATTTATGCTCAGATAGACATAACTCGATATTGTTATTGAATGAAAAATTCCTAACAATTCTATTCAGATGTTCAAATACATCATTTTCTAGCCATTTCTTTCTGTATTTACATTTAGCTATGTACTTACTTGTAGAACAAACGATATTATTCCTAAGAACTGTTTGCCTCTCTTTAAGAGATTTTTGCTTGTCTTTAAGAAATGTTTGCATTCTCTGGATTTGTTTATTAAGCATGTCTATGAGATCCATTTTAATATTCGCCTTTTCGCTACACTCAGACATATCTGTAATCTTATTGTAATTACTAATAATAATCTCATCATCAGCTACCATATCCATCAAGTTTCTAAGCGTATCTATCTTCAGATTCTTTGTTTCACTGAAACCTGTTATCTCTTTAATAACATACAGCATGTTGATCATGCCGAGCGCAAGCTGATTTCTTTCTGGTCGCATATAGCGTATTTCTGGATTGGAAAGGCCCCCCACTACTTTGTTCCAGTCATCGTGCATTTCCTTTCCTACTTGCTCACGCACGCTCGAATATTTCTTGAAAAAGCTTTTCAGCTCGTCTGAGGCATGCTTTATGTGGTCAACTCTGTATATATTATTCTTAGCGTCATATGCAATAGTCATTAGGACGGCTAGAAGCACTGTCTCTGCAGGGTCAGTAAATCCAGACGATAGTGCGGGCTTAGCATCCTCTTGAATATGCTTGCCATCTAGGGGATTTATTCCAGATGCAGGAGAAGAAGCGCTCAAATTGTTTGTCTTTATTGGGACAGGAACAACATCTGAAGCTACACCTAGATATAAAAGATATTTGCAGTGATCCATATAATCATTGCGCATAGATCTTTTCTTCATATGAGTTATGTCTATCTGCTCTATATAAATTGGGCGATTCTCTTTTGACGCTATGGATTTGAAAAAAGCATTATCCCTCTCAGCTCTTCTTTCTCCTTCCCGCTTTATATACCTACTTATTAGATATCTTGCAATGTTTTCCATCTTCTCTTTTCTCGAGGATTCTTCTTTCTGTAGCATCCATTCGCCTAGCAAGCAATAGGCTGTGTGAATGAATAAAACTGCCTCTTTGGTAGTTTCTAGGCAGTGGTGTATATAGGTTTGTATAAGGAAGGCTGGGCTGTTTACAAACTGAACCTTCTCATGCATATCACAGTCAGATGGCTTTGAGCTATCTTTCTCTTCTATAAAGACCTTATTTTCTCTGTTCTCTATAAAAAAGTTTATAACTTCAATTGCCTTTTGTTGGAGCACCTCTTCAAACACATCTGTAGACTCTGTTTCTTCTTTGCTAGTTTTGACCAACACATTCATACTCACTCTGAAGTGCTCTTCTTCACTATTTGTCTTCTTCAGAACGAGCTCTGTTCTGTCATAACTTTTATTAAATGAGAGTGGTACACTCTTTCCCTCTGCAAGCATTAGCAATGAGGCAAGTATTTTGTGCTTATGCTCTTTTACATTAGCACTATTAATAAATGTATAGAAAGAGTCAAGATCGTCTGACAATATGGACACACATTCATCTAGTGAGGGAAACATGTTAAGAAGCGTATTAAAGTACTCTTTCTTGTACTTGAGCAAGTCACCTTCATATAAAAGCTCATTATCATCACGTACTTTGTCCAGACTGCAGTTTCGCTTAAACCTATAAACAGGATGCTCACAATCATCCTCTTCAAGTGGTATACAGTAGTCTAGCTTTATCTCAGGCGAAAAAAACCTCTTTCTGTGCATAAACCCAATGTTTCTGGCTTCTTCTTTTAGCACTGGCATTATTCTACTATCTACGCCGACTTCTTTTGTTTCTTCAGAAATAGCAGCAGCTTTTATCTGGACATTTCTTAGCCCATCTACTGTCAGCACTCTGTCCCACACATGGCACAGTATAGCTACTCCAATGAGCATGTATATCTTTGCTCTGCAGATAGCTCTTTCCTTCTCCTCTTGTCTTATCTTATAAGTTCTTAAGTCTTCTGTTGCTACTTCTTTACTCTCTAATAGCTGGTTCTTTCTCTTCGAAAGATTAGACTTCATTATACTAAACATTTTGTTTTTTACTTTTTGTTGTCTATTTATAGACCATAAAATTAGCAATTTATCAGTATTCTGTGCTCTTAATTAAAATTAATATACTTTTAATTAAAAGTATTCCCGAATTAACTCTAATTAATTTAATTTTAGCAGAAAAAAACAAAGCCTCTTATATTCTAGTAGTCTACAACGAAATCTTGGAAGGCAAAGACCAGCATACATCTGCATTTCTAACTCTGGGAAAGAACAGTTTACTATTGTGATAAAAGCCTTCTCTTTTGCTCTTTGATAGACCAAGTCTTGCTCTATGTCCAAGCTACGAAGCTCAGCTTTAAGCATCTTAGAACCAACTTCTTTATTCTGCATGCTTCTGCTGTAGCAAGGAAGTATGTATTAAAATGCACAAGCAGCAATAGTAGCTGTAGAACAACACAATACAAGAATGTGAATTACTGGCTGTTTAAATTAAAATTAATTAATTACTAACATACTCTCTCTTTTGTTTATATTTTGCTTGTTAATTAACTCATATTTCTATTTCTGTCTATATTTTGTTTTTTAATAATTGCTTATTATCAATAAATTAATTGCTAGTAGTCTATAAATAGAGAAAAAGAAATAAAGGAATTTTGAATAGAAGAAGCGAAGTCTAATATCGCAAGAAGAAAGAAACCCAACTGTGTATAATCTTCAAGCTCACTTGTTCTATATAATTCCAGCTTGATATGTATTTGTGTGCCTTAATGACAAGAGTATCATGGCCTGTGAATAGTGGCTAAATATAATTCCAAGTGCTAAGAAAACAACTTTTATTTTTAGAAAAAATACTCTTGGCTTCTGCACTTATAATAAATTTGTCTTAAGTACTCTGTCATTTTTAAATACATTGCCACTTCATATGATTGAATGAATATGTGAAAGTACGCCATAAATGTGCTGGAAAAGTTGTTCGAGTTATATACCTGAAATAGCTGTTATTTCAGTGCAACTTAAACCAGGTGCTGTAGTAGTTAAGGTAAAATTTTTCATTTTTCATTAAATGATCTACAGGGTGATTGCTGGTTTGTTTATGGTGCAGAATCTCTTTGCAAGAGTTTCTGTGGAAGATATAAGAAGAGCGCATGAAACTAAGATAAAAGGAAGCCAACAGCTATTCATTAACTCAGAGGGGCCTCTGAATCTGCTATGCGGATATATGGGCTTCCAAAACGGATACATGTACAACAAGCGGTTTTTTTCTCCAAAAATAGAAACAGACTATGCGTTGTATGAAGATGGATTAGCAGCTGACGGCACACAGGAGTATGGATTTACAAGAACGCCTGCAAATGACAAGATACACAAAGAGCTGGGTGTTAGTGGCTCTGATGGAAGATATCTCAGCGCGTACCATGCACAGCTCTTAAAGATGTTTCCATCCGAGCATGGAGACCTCTCAATTGAGACTACCCGGCCAAATGCACTTACAAACTTCTTAAGGGCAGACCATGTTAAGCAGGATGCCAAGTACATCCTTGCCGCTCTGCTGCTTCTTTCAGAAGAGATTGACGTCCAAATAGGCGTGGACCACTCAGGGGAGAGAAAGAGACTTGTCATAAAGAGCAAGACATGCAAGGGAAAAAAGTTTGCAGATGTAGAGCTGTACGCGGCAGGCATTGACCCAGCTACAAATCTGCGCATCGACAGCATTTACCAAAGTGAAGTGGAAGAGATTGTCAACTTCTGTGTACGGTGCAAAGACAGAATAGTAATTAGAAAAGCACCCGCATTTGTAATGCCGTCCAGCCAGGAGGCATTTGACACTGGAGACTTTTTGAACAGCTTAGAGTTTCTCATGCAGACGTACATTTATCACTTCATTGACAGCCTTGCGGAGTATGCAAGTTTTGTGGAGGCAGTGCATGAGCTGCTTCTTGACCAAATGACGGAAGAGGAGAAGAGCAAGCTTCTCATTGGCCAGAGCGGTGCTAAGGAAGAGCAGCAGGCTGCCATAGACCAATATAACACAGGAAATGCAAGTAGCAATAAGAAAAGCCAAACATCAGCCTAAACATCATTATTATGACTTACAACCTTATAAGCGCTGGGGAATTGACCACCCCACATGATTATAAGTTTTTGCTTTGTAATATAAACTTCAACAAAGCTATTCAGATTTTAGAGAGCAAAAAGTCTATAGTGTGCTCAAGAGACAACAAGCAAAGCATGGAAAAATATAACACCATTTTAAAAAAGTTCAGACAAATGCATCCTGTAATAACCATCGGAAGAAAGAGTTTATATCAACGAATGATAGAGACTCTGCACGCTTGGGTTACATGGATTAAGTCTTTTTTTAAGAATATTTTGGCATTTTTGTTTATGAAAGCACATCAGAACAATTCTTGGATGGTTTGTAAATAGAATATGAAATTCAATAAATAACTCGATTCATATTGCTTTCTTTGCGAGACAAAGAATCTATGAAAAGTCTCTCTGTGTGCTCTACTCTACACTCTTTGTAGACTGCAAAACCCACTAGCATTCATATGTAAAGTTCGGTTCTGAGAATTTTTGCATAAGGCAGATTCTGTACTTTTCTCTTTCTTATATTTCGCTTAGCTTGGTGTTTAGTGTGAAGGAATACGCTATTTCCATAGACATGTTTTTTTTATTTTTTACATTCTTCTAAAGAATATAAAAACATGTCTGTACATGTATGTTTTTCTCTGAAAGGTTTGATTTTTCTAATTTCTATCACAAGCACATGAAAATCAAAAATTATGCACAATTGAAAGACCATTCAAGGAAACAATATTAGAGTAAACACATTAACTAGAGTGTATTAGGCGCATCAAAAATAGTAAAGCGAACCACATAGCAAGCAGCATGAATAACTTGAGATGTATTGCAAATTACCATATTTATATAAAGAAATCTTCTCTATGCTTAAAATGAAGATCAGATGTAGAAGAATACTATAATCTAAATACATTCATTTTTATCTTTTCTGCGTGGTAATTTAGGTTTTAGTCTAAAAACAGTACTATATTTAGAGAATTATGTTTTATGTAATTTCTTTTATTCATCACTAATTACTACCATTTTCTCAAAATTATAAATATACTCTTAAATAAGCAAATGCACCTATATCTTAGCTGAAAAGCCAATATTAATAATTAAACGCCATAAGAGACGAAAATTCATGTCTGGAATAGTACTTAATGTCACCCTTTGCTAATGCCAAGAGCCATTCCATTGTGTATATGCAGACAACAGATAGAGTTCTTTTCTTGTGATATGCACTGCTCTTTTTATATCTTGGCCTAATATAGCTCGAAATATCTTTATTTGTACATTCTTCTAAAGGCAATTTTAGATTAAGTAATTATAGTGTGTAGCATATTTGTGGCTATAAACTACACTGCAATCACAATATTATATACTTAATATGCGTATTTGATATAATGCTATATAGTTCTATGACTCTTTCTTTATTGTTTAATTTTATTCCATAATTAATTTTTCTAATTTAAGACGGTTTCTAACCGATCGCGGAGTGACTGACATAGTTGCTAACACTGCAAGATTGCTGAATAACTTCATCTTTTTTGGTAGACTTTTTAAAAACGATGGTTTGCTTTGTTTCTTTGGAATATGGGTTTGGGTATTTTGGACCACATACTCAAGTATAGGCACGCTTGTATGAGAACTCGCTTGTGATGCAATACTTATTTCAGAATCTAACTTAAAGAAATCATCTGAAAAAAGTGGCAACTCTGCTTGTAGCTGGCGGCGCGCCAAATTTTCAAGGCGTAAAGCTTCCTCATCTGTAATTTGATTTGTGTTTGACTGATTAAGGCGGCTCTTCTGCACTTGACAAAGTAATATAACTATGTATACTACTATAGTAACTACCATTACATAAATATAATTATCAAGAAAGTGCCTCCAAATGGACTTTGTGACATTGGGTTCTGATATATATACTATATCTCTTTGATTCTTTAGTTTTTCGATATAAAACGAGATCTTAGACAATACTTGGTTTATAATACTACTATTTCCCATTATGGCAATTAAAACTTTTCACTTTAAAACGGAATTTATAAAACTTTTATGCAAACGATAAAATCTCTATCAGAATAGATTACATACGAATTCATCTTGAATATAGTATCACACAACATTTTGAGCCGTATAAATCAAAAAGCATACTTTAAGAAGAAAACATACTTTCAATTAAATATTAGCACTTAAAAACACACTGTGCTCTCTTTTATTAACATGCATTGGCATGTAATGTAAGTCCAACAAATTGTGTATATGATAAATTTAGAAAGTTTCTGCAATTAAAAAGAAATTGTTTTACATATAACTTCTCTGCATGTTGATAGTAAGCCATTGTAGCTTAGTATATCCCCAACAGCTGCATGTATATTAGAATTTATTCTGTGTTTTCTTTTAGAAATTATGGCATCTGAACTCTTCTTATCTATGCGTGATGCATCTTTATGACTTAGGTTTTCAGCTTTATTATCATAATACCAACAACTAGCCATATTATTAGTTGGTTTTCAGCTCTGTTTCTTAAATCTATACTAAGATGAATAGCATATAAGCATATAAGCCTATAAATAGAAAATGATTAAGCAGTATGAAGAGTGCTATAAATTCCGATTATAATTTATAGGAAAACTTGAAATACACGATTAGATACCAATGTAAAGAGATAGAACAAGATAATAATTTGTGTTTCTCTGTTAAGGAGGCCTGGAAACATGTCATAAGATATTTTTCAAGAGCCTTGGTTATTATGACAGAAATAAATAATTAAAAGAAAGCTATTCAGCGCTAGCCAACTTAGAAGAGTTCTCTACTGTTCTAAAAAAGCATGATAGACAGCCTATATTATTGATTGTATATCATGCAGGTTTTCTAATATGATATATATGCTTTCCGCGTTGTATATAACCAGAACTTTTTTCAATGCTTCGATTTCTATTCAGATTAACACCCCAATGCCTTTTTACATTAGAAAATTAAAATTGTATGTAATTATAGGGTATATGTCTCTCTATTTATCTTATGCATATCTATACATATTGGTAGTTGAAATAAGGGCTGGGCATTAAAGATGTATTTATTATTAGTATCTTCACATATAGCAATCAAAGATATAGCCTGCTCTGCAGCGCTAATTTTCCTATGAACAACTCGAAATACGAGCTATAAATATTCTGTTGCATAACTAAAGTATGTATTATAAATATACATGCTATAATTTTGTAGCTTCTTGCATTTAAGAAGAAACCTCCAAAGTCAGGTCAGAATATAACTCTACGTTGGTTGGCGATGCATTTAGGGTTATGTATTCCTCGGAGTACTTTAGTTCATTAGAATCTGTACCCACGCGTGTACCAGATGGCACTGACAGCCCAGAATTAACTTTAGAAATTTCTGGTATTGGATTCTCTACAGTAGAAGCATTAGTAGGACCAAACTTTTTGATTAATCTGGCATCCTCACCATCAAATCCAAGCATTGGCTGCTCTAACGTAGAAGTACTAGTAGTTTCAAACTTTTTGTTTAGTATGGCATCCTCACCATCAAACCCAAGCATAGATGCAGAGTTTGCAATTGCATATTCTGGAACCTGGCTTTGATTACTATTATTCACAATTCGCAGATTGCTTACATTATATAATTCACAAGGCCGTTCTATTTCTTCCTGCATATTAAAGCTAAATGCTGTAGCAGATCCTCCGTTGGTAGATGTGTTTTTAATAGACTCGGGCTTCTCTTGTTCAGCTACATTAGTTTGTTCTATAGGTGATGAAAGATCTAGTTCAAATGGTTTTGTTATCCTAAAAGTCACTAGATCATCCCCAGAGGGAGATGCTGGGCTACTTTTCTCTACAGTATGGGCTGCTTTTTTGTTCTTGTTTCTTCGTGTTACAACTACGAGAATAGCAATGACAACAAGTAATAAAACTACCGAAACTGCATATATAATTATAGCAGTCTCAGACAGAAAAATACTATGATTGGCTTCGTTCTTACTAGCTGCAATGCCAACTATGTTTTCTAAAAGGCCCGGGGGTGTTACAGTTTGACTAACATCTTTTGCCTGATCATATGATTTTGTTTTCACGCCTGTCATTAAGCAATAAAAAAAACTTTTCATTAAATTATGTAGCCTAGTCAATAATCATTCTCAATTTCTTTACTAGCATTGTTTTTAAATAAGTTCAAATGTATTTAACTTTGCATATGCCCATAGCAATAGTTACTTCTCAATAAAGCAAAAACATCTGTACAGTTTTCTCTATATAGCACATAGAAATATATCTTTTAATTCTGAATTAAGAGCTTTTTTATTATGCCTATTCTCTTTTCTACACATATAACCCGAAAATCTTACTACACCAGAAGTCTTTATAAGATTACTTCTTCTTTTGGGTATATTTTTTCTGCTATTCATATTATATGGATTCTCTCAGTATTAGCAACTTATAGAAAATTACTGTGTGCTTACATTGCTAGAGCTTGGTGTATTCTTCTCGCTCTCTACAGAGTTCTTAGTCTCTTGAGGTTCTTCAACTTTTGCTGTGTCTGGTTTTTTGGCAGAAGGTTCATTTTGAAGGCTATCAGAGTGTCTGCTTGTGGATTCTTCAGACTCTTCAAGGTATGCAGAATCATTTTTTGTATCATTTGGGGTACAAGCCGGCAGCCTATCCAATGTATCATTGCCTAACTCTGATACCATAGAGTGCATACTGCTAGATTCCACTGCTTTCTCGTCTATCTTTATGTCAGCCACTTCATTGTGTGCATTCTCAGTCTCAGACACATCATTCACATGTGGTGGTTCTGCAATGGGCTCTTGATCTGGCTTGGCAGAAAAGTCTATCTTTTCTTCTGCTGGTACGTCTATGGGATTTTGCGCAGTTACAAACTCGCCAAATGAATCACTATCTATATCTTCCACTAATATCAAAGGCTCAGCCTCGTTGTCCATATAATCCGTTAGGGTTATATTCTTTATGGCTTCAGCCCATTCTTGCTCTGTAATAATTGGTCTCTCAAAGTGCTCTTCTGCTTGGGATAATTCTGGCTTTCTATATGCTAAACTGTGCGTGTCTAACATATAATCTCTATTTATTCCATAAGGGCTACTCACATAAGAGTTGCGCTGGTCATGGACTCTATTTTCTACGGCTTCTTGCTGTACTGCATCGACTTTTGGCGCCTTAGTTAATATAGCTTTATTTTCCTCCACTCTTCTTCTATACCTCATAGCTGCAAGTGTACCAACTACAAGACCCAAAGAAACCAAGATAATGATGTGTAATCCGTACTTGCTACCAAAGCTTTTTATGAGGCCAGCTTTAAAATATACATCATTTTTTTCTACTATAGCGAGCTTTCTGCTGATCATCTTACTTTTGCAAAAAATATCTTTATGATTATATTTATATTACAGAATAATTTTTCTGGTGTAGAAGAAAACATTAGCCCAGCTAAAGAAATTTATGAAAATAACTTATTAGTGGGAGGCAGTAAAAATTGGACGCATATACGAAGTACATGTATAAAGACTTCATATACTGTCTTAGAAACTAAGCATATACAAGCATTTGATATAGCTATAGTCTGTGAAATTACTGAAGCATTCCTATTGAATGCTACTTTTAAGATGAGCAAATCGCCATTCTATAGATCACACACAGAGGGCCACATCAAAAGACTGCGCAGAAAAGTATATAAAAAGTTGATTTTATATAGCCCGAATTCATAAGCTTTGTCTTTATTTAAATCTCGATCTGTTTAAATAGTTTCAAGTGAAGCGCTTTTTTCTTCTTAAGCTTATTTAAACCAATCGGATTATAGGCCCTCTAATTCCCAATAAAGGGAAGTTAATTACTTTTATTCTATATACTTGGATACAAAGAAACTAATATTGTGCAATGCTTCAGATGTTATGTTGAGCATACGACACAGAGAAACTTTGGCATGTTTTCCCAATAAAGAAAAAGTACTTTGCTCTGTTTTTATTTTTGTCGCGGGATAAAGCTTTAAATGCTCTTATCTACATGTATAGTTGCTTCTAAACACTTCCGTATCTGACTGATGCAATCTTAGATATTCCACAATCTTTGTATCCATAGATAAGCATGCTGTTGTCACTGTACATAGTGTATAGTGTATCCACCACTGCAATAGTTCTTATAAACGTGCCCGCTTCTCGGCAGTACAGGTCTATTCTATCAATAAGCCCAACAATCAACAGATGGTTAATAACGCAGATGTCTATGGCTTTTGTGTGTGTATCAATCTGGTAGATCTGCAGCTGCTTCTCTATGCACCACTTAGAAACAGTTCCTGTTGCCGTTAGCGTATATACATACCCCTCACTGTCTCTTTTTATTTGAAAGATAGTTCCATTTTGCAGTGGTGTGCTATATATGTGGTCTCCATCCAGCGTCACGACATGCATCCTCTGGTCCATTCCCCCCACTGCTATGAAATCACCAACACACTCCACTTTATAAATCCGCCTGGTAAGCTTTATTAGACATCGAATGCCTTCTCCGGTGTGGTAGTTCCAAAGAATGCACGTTCCGTCATACGAGCCAGTAACCAAAAGAGGCTTTTTTTTGGCAAAGACCATGTCCCGAATACTCCCAGTGTGCCCCTCCAAAACATGTACACATCCTCCTGTCTTCACATCCCACACGCAGACTGTAAAGTCTCTTGACCCGCTTACAACATATTTATCAGATAGCAAAATGCTTCTAATTGTGGACTTGTGCTTAAAAAGCGTCCGTATGCAAGCCCCCAGGAACACATCCCAGACCTTTATTGATTTGTCCGTGCTTCCTGACACAAGAATATTATTTGAGTAGTCAAAGGCCCAAATACTGCCTTTGTGCTGCTTCAGCGTTCGAATGCATACAAGCGACTTGTCAAGTACATACACATACGATGAATTGCTAGATACAATGACTATATCGCCGTACACGCCGATTTTGGTAATTTCTGTATTTGCAACATGTGTGATTTTGCTGGTATGCGCCACATTGTTTTTTATCCAGCTCTGAGTGAGAAGAAATTCTCTTTTTACCTCTGCTAAGTAGTTTCCATTTGCACAGTGTCTGTCTTTTTCTTTTAATTTTTGTTTCCATATAACAGGATTCATTTCAATTACCCTTCTAACCGCCTCTGAGGCGCCCATTAGTTTTTTTATATCCTTTATGCTTAGGTGCTGAGTGATTTTGCTGAGCACTTCGAGAGGGAAGAGATTTCGTATAATTCCCATTCTTTAATAAAATATTTAAAAAATCAAGAGAACGCTCTTCTTTTCTTTGAATTAATTTAGAATTCTGTACAACTGAGTAAGTATAGAAAAAATCACACATGCCCGAAATGGTCCCGTTTTTCTGTAGCCCTTCTACATGCTATGCATCTGCTATGCGCTCTACTTGAAGAGCCCGTCAAAAATTTTCGAACAATAACAAGTTATTCTGTAATGCTAAAAGTAGATGCATATACTGTTGCTTCAAGTTTTTCTGCACACACTACGCTATTGGTCTATTTGGAAAAATCAACTATTTTATTGGCTACTCCATTTTTATTTTAGATTCGAGTTCTGGAATTTTTATGCACAGAAAGAAGAGAGAGGAGAAAATCTCAGAGCTTATAAAGTCACTGCCAATAGACTATAAGAAGTTTGAGGAGCTACTAAAGAACAATGCGCGCAGAGATCTTGAGGTAAAGATATATGGAAACAAGCTTGGAGGGACAGAAAAACAGATAATGCGTGTGATTAGAAAGCTAGGAATAAAAATAAGAATAAAAGAGCCAAATGGCGAAAATCGGCGCATGGTAGTAAAGCTGCATAATCACATGCGGTTTGTGATACTAGACATCATGGCCTAAACACTGTGACTGTTGGTATGCATCTTTTAACAACCAGAAATAACGAGCGGCATGCGTCTGCTGACAGGAGCTCAACTTTTCAGAATACTATTTTTTAGAACTCTTCATGAGTGCATTGAAGAAAAAGGGGTTTTAAGCAATAAAATAATGTGTCTATATTATAATGATGTATAACATCTTTATGCTTGTTATATGATGCACGCTTGTTTGTAGGAAGCGTAGCTGCTAATATGCATTAAGCTATTTTGTCTTGAGGATAAATAATACTCTAAATAAAAACAGAGGGAAGTATTTATTTGAATAATAAAATAAATAAAATTTAAGATGAAGCTTAGTGAAGTAATGGATGATTTGTCGGGAAGGTTTATTATGTGCTTGCCGCTGTCTGAATTTAAGAACACAGAGAGGCTTTTTTTCCAAATAGAGGAAGCACACTGGTTTTATGAAGACTATTATCGTAGAAAATTTAATTTGCCATACTTGAATTTGAAAGACTTTACATTCCAGCTCATAACACACAATGAGCATCTCAAGAGTGTGCTGAAGATGGATGAAGAGTTTAAAAAGTTCCTGCGGTATAAAAAAACAGTGCCTGTGTTTGGAGCACTAATATTTAACACAACCATGACAAAAATACTCCTTGTTCGGGGGTTTGGGCCGAGGCAGTCATTTACTTTTCCACGAGGCAAAGTATGCAAGTCAGAGAGCAACATTGACTGTGCAATTAGAGAGGTCTACGAAGAAGTGGGCTATGATATAAGCAATAAGCTTATATCAAACATATTTCTTGAGACTGGATCAAAAAGCAAAGAGTCAAAGCTGTTTATTATTATGAATGTGCCAGAGCAGACAACAGAATTTAAGACAAAGACCCGAAACGAGATAAAGGAAATAAAGTGGGTGGGAATCGATTGCTTGGAAAGAGAGCCCTCCGAGCAGTTTTCCTATGTAAAAACGTTTGTAAAGGAAATTAAAAGCCTCATACGAAAAGTTGATGCAGAAAAGCCTAGACTCAACCTAAACTCGATAAAAAAAGCATTTTGTGCTATTTAAATATGCTTTTGTTTATAAACTAAATGAACCTATTTGTATATATTTTTCTAATTATTTTCATTCAGATGTATTCGAGTGCACATGAAGAGACAGAAAAAAAGGAAGAATTAGGAAAAGAATACTTTTCAGAATACGAAATCCCAAAAGAAGAGAGAATTTCAAAGCTAAGACAGGTTCTTAAAGATAATGACCTGGAAGGGTGCATTTTATACAGAAGCGATCCCCATTTGAACGAGTACGTACACCCGCATTACGAGCACATTGCCTGGCTTACAGGATTTACAGGCTCTAATGCAACTCTTCTTGTTCTTCCAAACACTGTGTATTTGTACACAGATGCTCGCTATTTTATACAAGCAAAAAAGCAGCTATCGAATAAAGTGGAGCTTTCTCGGATAGGAATTGACCCTTCCATATCGGAGAGACTGCTTACCTGTAATGCTGTGGTTGGAGTCAATCCTCGGAATATAACACAAGCACAGTACAATAGAAACTTTAAAACCCTGCACAAGCATGCGGATATTGAGATTATAGAGTCTGATCTGCTTGAAAGCCTATGGACTTTGCGCCCAAAGATTGAGTCAGGAAATCTTGAGGTCATGAAACACCAAGAGTCTGTTAATGTAAAGCTACAGAAAATTCGAAAAGAAATGGAGAGCAATAAGGAGATGTATTCTTTCATGCCGCCTTTGGATATGATAATCATTTCAGATATGGACGAGATTGCCTGGGCCACGAATTTAAGAGGAACTGACATACCTATGTCTAGGCTGTTTTACTCTTTTTTAATTGTGACTGATTCTACAGCGATTCTTTTTACAGATGCTAGTCTAACTAGTGAAATTCCAAACATTTTAGTAATGCCATACAGTGAATTCGATAACTATATCAAAGAATTAAGTGGGCTGAGAATTGGAGTGTCTACAAATACAAACTATCATATCGTGTGTTCGATTGTTGATGATAACAAAGTATGCGACTTCAAGGGAATACTTAATTTAAAGGCAATTAAAACAGAAAATGAGATAAATGGTTTTAAAGAAGCAAACAAAAGAGATGCTAAGTATCTGTGCATGCTGTTTGGAGAGATCAAAAAAAGACTATCTGATGGAGAGCATGTAGGAGAGTTAGAAGCTGCTGATATGTTGCTAGAGTTAAAGTCTAGCGACTCGGAGTTTATTGTTCCCAGCTTTGACACTATTTCAGGCTATGGAGAAAACGGAGCTTGTATTCACTACTCTCCAGTTGACAATACAACAAAGATCGGTACTGAAAGCCTTTTTTTGATTGACTGCGGCTCCCAGTATACCATGGGGACAACAGACATAACCAGAACTGTCTGCTTTGGACAACCAACCGAGGAGCAAAGAAGAGATTATACCACACTTATTAAATCCCATATTGATCTGGAAAACACACCTTTCCCAGAAAAAACATCTCTTGGCGCTCTATCCCCAATAGTAAGAAAGCACGTCTGGAAGGAAGGCCTTGACTATGGGCATAGCACAGGTCATGGTGTTGGCTTCGGTCTTAATGTGCATGAGGGCCCACAGACAATGGACACTGCGTCACAGATAAAAGCCGTTCCAGGCATGAATATAACTATTGAGCCAGGTATATACAAAGAAGGAAAATATGGAATACGCCATGAAAACCTAGGAATAGTGAAAAAGTATAACAAAAAGGCTGGATTTTTGCGTATACAAAATATTACGCCTGTGCCATTGCACATGGACTTAATCAACCCCGAGCTTCTCACAGCAGATGAGATAGATTATATCAATGCGCAGTCTATATGGATTAAAGAAATGCTAGAGCCAGAGCTACTTGATCACAAGGAAGGTCTTGCATGGCTTTCTGATAACACGCGCAAGATAAGCAAGAAACAGAACTAAAAAGCTGCTTCTGCATATTCCAGGTGCACGTATACTTCGTGAATCTAATTTAAGTGATTAATAAAGTCTATTGCATTAAAAACTCTGTCAATTGTCTATAGCAGTGGTACCTATTTTTCTTGTAATTAGCAATACAGAAAGTCTTCTATTGTTCTATTGCTCTCCAAATACAAGCACACCCAGAGTTTAACACATACAAACCCACTAACTCCCTCTTTTATACTACAAGAATCCTACACACAGCACCTTCTTTCTTCTTAACAATATTCTTGTTCTTTTCTAAGTATTATATACCTATATGCCAGCCCTGCCCAAGGTTCTTGTGCCAATGAAGAGATTAATATATAAGGGGGCCTCGGCCTACTGGCCCCCACACCACTTCCCTGCCAGCCCAAATGCCCGCTAGTGGTGCTTTACATCCGCACTGACCCGCCGCACTGAGTGTTTCTACATACCCGACTGTTATGCGTCTGTGGCTGAGAAGTCTCTCGCACTGCGAATAAAAGACAGAGTTTTCGCGTATTTATAGACCGCATTTTATTTTTTTCCTTTTTCGTCAGCAATTTCCCTCTCCGCACTTTTTTGCCCCTGCAAACCGAAGGAAGGGGGCATTTTCCCCAAAATTCCCGTGTTTTGCCCTGCTGAGCGCCCCTGCAAAAAATATTTTCTCAGGTGTTTTTTTTGAGATGGGTCTCCTGGCCAGAAAGGGCGTGCGCATCCATACTGCAGCGAGGAAAGAGACACTCTGCATATGTGTGTGCAGGGCAGAGCTCCTAGAAGGGTAGCTGTGTCCGAGAGGCAGAGACTGCAGATTGATTTATGAAAGGGCCCTACTCTCTATAACTTGCACATGCCATAAAGAGAGCAACAAAAAGAGTGCACCCACATCTCTCAACTCTGTCTTTACTCTGGCTAGTAGTGCAGTGTGAGGTATTTAAACCAGCCAGTCTGTTTATATCCACTGCTTATATACTGCATGTCACAGTATAGCATCTGTGCTCTTCGCTATACCCTCTGTGTGTGAGTCACACAGCCAGGCTGCGCAATTCCTGCGCAATTTACCCTTACTCGGACATATTGGGGCTCTCGCCCCCATAGACCGGTCTATATTCATTTTAGAGCGGGTCTTCTTGTATATTAAAAAGTATATGCGCTCTTTGGGGGATATTGGGAGCATCCAGAACGGGCAAATTAAGGTCTATTTTCCAAAATATAAGTATAAATAGAGCATAAATCTGTAAAAATATTCCAAAGGAAACACAGGAATCACTTGCTAGTTCTCCTCTGTGTGCACTCGCGCACAGGCAGATACCTTAAGCTCATCGAGGTGCCTTTAACTTCATCGAGACAACTTAAGCTCTTCGGAAAACTTAAATTCATCAAGGTAAGTTAAACTCATCAAGATGCTTTTAAACTCTTCGGACGACTTAAACTCATCAAGGTAAGTTAAACTCATCACGGGCCGCACTGAAACCTGGGCCTAGCAAGAAGCACTTTAAACTCATTGCATAGTATTCCTGGCACACACATAAGCCCATCCTGCCTGCACAAAACAGATAAAACAACCCCGCAGACAGGCCTGAATATTCTAAGCTCCTATTAAACTCCTCTAAATGAACTGTCTCTACATGTATATTAACAACACAAAAAACAATAAAGACACATGCATTTACTCCTTTTTATTTTATTTCTGCGCACTACTTTCTACTTCTGTCCTCTACCTGTATACTTTACTACTACAGAGTAGAGTGTGTGTTGTGATGATGCTACTGTGCTGCACCATGCATAAACATCCTGAATGACCTGCAGTATTGCAATACAGCACAATCACTTCTCTGCTATGTCTGTAAGCTGACTGTAGAGCAAGAGTGTGCTATTTATAGTGTTCTTACATGAATGTATTTACATGCTGCTATACGTGTATTCTTCCTTTGGTATAACCTATAGTATTGCTGATGTGGCACTCTGGTTGTGTTCTCTATGTGCTGGGCATACATAGCCTGTTTTGTGTATTAAGCTCTTCTGTGTGGTGTCAGCGCCCGGCTGGGTCTTTGAATTGTGCAGCTTTTTTGATTTTCCTGTGCTTTCGTCTTTTTTTAGAGGAAATAAGCCTTCTATCTAATATTTACACACGAAATACAGAAGAGTTTATTTTTACATATATATGGAAAGTAAAAAAAATATACTACAGAAACATACAGGTTAGACCATAAAACATCTTAATTTTAACTATATATTCCACAGCACCAGATCTTAATATAAAATATATTTTAAACAAGAAAACTAGGAAGAAATGTTCAATAAAAGGTCCATTTTAGAAGGTGCATCCTGACAGCACAGAACTTATATTAATTGGCAATAAAAATGATCCCCCATCAATAACTTATCTCTTTACTAGCATATTATTTGAAATTTAGAGTACTGCTTTCACTAGAAAATGCCAATGCATGCAGTAGTTTCCCCAATCAGAAATGTAGATGGTTGCTGGCTATTTAATTCAGGCTTTAGCCGCTAGACTGCGCGCAACAAGAGGTTTTTTGTTTATACTAAGCCGTCTTGCAACTTTAATGCTTAACATTTTATCCTATCTAAGATGAAAAACCAATCATATATAGATGAGATCAATAAATAGGCTGTCAGAAACTTCTTTCTAGGTATAGTATACATTAGAGAAGGCTTATAAATAAAAGCTAAAATAAATAAATTATGTTGGATAGAAAAACCAAGTTTAACACTTCAGCTTAGTTCACTTTATTTTAGACAATAGTTGCCCCGAAGTGAAATACCACCAATCTTTAGATGCACTAATATGTTAAACATGTATACATTCCGACTATATAAATATTCAGTGAAAATCATTGATCAACACATATAATTCAAATTGTCAATAGAAATGCCTTACAACTACCTCTGTGTTTATCCGTTACTATATATTGAAAGAGATTTATTTTATTTAATGAAAACGCGTTTTTCTATTATTTGGATCAAGGTAGTTGCCTTAATCAGTGTTCTACTAATGAGCACTCATAGAGCAGATTTATCAATAAGCGAAGTAGAGACTACTCTGCAGTTTGAAATTGCAACAGATGCTTCTCAAGTAGTGATCAATCCGGATGGTCCTCTTAACTTCCTCCGGGGATACATCTACCAGAAGATGGAGTGCATGTACAACAAAAGATTCTTTTCCCCACAGATTAAGACACATTACCTTTTAACAAAAGATGAAGACATGTCTGTCAATTATGAAGTATATAAATACAATCGAAATGAACAGATGGACATGGCATACCCAACAAACAGTAAAGTAGATGTGTTTTCTAAGCAGTACCACACCCATCTGATTGAGCTGTTTCCATCTCCCACTGGAGACATAAACATAGAAACACAAGGAAACCAGTCATTTATTCAGTTCCTTCGAGCAGAAAAAGTAGAAAAGCATGCATTGCAGATTCTAGCTATGCTGCTTCTTTTCTCAGAAGGGGTGGATATTCCTATTGACGTTAGCAACAAGGTACTAGTGGTATATGAACCAAACAAAAAAGACGAAATATACCTTGAAGTGCCTATGGAAATTCCATGGCTAAACCTTGTGGAAGACAAAGTACAAACATTCCAACAGAAGAAAGTTAAACAAATGATCAACTTTTTCCAGGAGAATGCAACCAATCATGAAGTACTTAGCTTAATGATGGATAAGTGCACGAAAGAGGAAGTTATGTCTGGAAAGTTCTTAGACAGTCCTAAGTTCCTGATCCAGTCGTACATATTCGGGTTCATAGACAGTGCACAGCGTGCAACAGAGTTTATTCGGACTGTGCACACTATGACAGAAAAATATGCACCAAAGACAGAAACACCAAGTAAAGGTGACTGTGTGTATGACAGACTATTTAAGCGTGCTGGAACCGCAGCAAACATAGACTGCATGGCTCTAATGAAGAAAACTCAAGAGATTTTAAATACAAACCCGGCCTTCCCATTTGCTAACAGCGCGCAGATTCCTAGATATACATCTGTTCCTAGGTACAACCGAAAAACAAACACCTTTTCTACTGATCATTTGAAAAACTACAGCAACTGCGTAGAGTGCATGATTCTTTCTCTCTTCTGCTGCCTGGCATATGATCCAGCAGGGAAAATTTATCGAACAGACCACATGGGGAATGTCTCTAAAGAGCTTGAAGAATTCTTTTCTCCAGAGAGCCAGCCATTTGACACAACAAAGGCTGAATTACAGAAGAACTGGTGCACAGTTGTTGCGTGCTTAGACGAGCCTAGCATTGCATACTGCAGAAAAAGAAACGAGTTAGACTGTGGTCTTATAAACATGCTCATGGTTATTGCTGAAGTAGTAAATGCCTCTAGAGAAGAAAAAAACAAAATACTTGGCTTTTCAGAGATATTAAAGGAGAAAAAGGGTGAATTGAAAAATGAACTATTGACCGGTATTAAAGAGTACACAAAGGCACTACTTAAACGCCTTTCCAAGATAGAAGATGTAGAAATAATGTTTTCTGATATTAAAAGTGCTAAGTATAAAAATGGAAGATATGACATATCTGGAAAGGCCACTATCATATTTGAACACGGTGAAATTAAGAACGCAATAGATTTAGATATAACCAAAGAGCACAGTTCTATTAATCTAAAGCCTACTGCTATGAATTCTGAGGATGCCAGAATGGAGAAAATGAATGAAATAGCAGCCAGTTGTAAGAATGGAGCCTCGTTTGTTGAAAGTCTATTCGCTACATATGTGAGCTATGAAGTGCGAAAGATGGATGTGTCTGAGGATAATAACAAAGAGTTTATAAAGAGACAGATACGCAAGACCATCGAAAACAATTTCACAGACATCAATAGACTTCTTTTGATAAAGAAAATCAATGACATTTACTTCAAGAAAGATTTAGTTACATGCTCTATCATATACACTATAAATCAAAATCTATTACCAGCCCATCCCATTGTTCGCTTCACCTCCAACATAGTAGGAAGCACTGAATTAGACAATTTGTATACTCAACTACAGATTCTTCCTCCAATTATTTTTGTAGACATGCTTAGTAAAACAGGTAGTAGTAATCTCAACTATCCAAATATAAAATTGGAAAAAGCCTGCCACGACCTTGTAGGTTATAATTTGTTTGCCTGTTTCTTCCTTAATTATATAATAGATTGTGATATGAATGTTTTCATAAGGTGGATTAAATCCTATATAGACAATCTTTACACACAACATGGTGTATGTTCTAATATATTATTAGACTCTTCAATGAGCAGAAAGATCTGTCAACATATATTCAAAGATGGAACTATGAAATATTCTGACATAATTCATGATTTTATGGTTGAAAAACACCACAGAAAGGAAGATGAGATAGTAAGCATTGTACACTTCATATGGGCAGCATATCTTTGTCTTATGGAAAGCCCAAATATAGAGCTGATTAGAAGAAACTTAAATTCTATTCGAGAAACCAAGCTTATTTCATGGAGCTGTATTTATTATTTTGAAGCTCCTTCTATGTTCAGAAAGGCAATTCAAATGCTGAATGTTCTAAAGGATCAGCTATGTGAAGATGAAAATGACACTAACAAGATTGGTCCGATCATTGAAGCGCTTACAAATATTTAAATGCTCTTTTTTACTTTTAGTGATGATTTTTTATCCCTTCATGTGGTGCATTGGATTAGATACTTTTCTAGCCAGAGAGGTTTTTCTGCTCATTTACAATAAAGGCTTCTCTCTAAATTATTTTTAAATAATTTTATTTAAATTATTCTTCACGTATACATTTTTTAGAAAGTGGTGTTTATTTACTTTTATTATGGAAAGATCTTGGAAAATCGGAAAAACGCACATATTTAAAGAACCATCTTCCTGTAGAAGAGACAGTGCATGGATGAATATATAGAGGCATTTCCACTCTTCAAACGCATGAAGATCTTCAAATGGGTGTGTAGAGTCAGAAATCAGAGTGCTGCTGTATTATACTTGTGAGAGCCGCATTATCATAACAAGCCAGCATGCATATACTGTTGGCTTCCACTACCTTGAGGGCATGTAACTCTCTTCTTGGTTCAGCAATATAGATTCATGTTGGTTGTTTCCTTCTAGATTTTAGCTATAGTCCAACACGCTATAAGGGGCTCTGCTTGTAGCTGAGTTTTTCTCTTCAAATATTAGACTTGATCCTACTAAACTTGGATATAATTTATTTCTCATTGTCTATATGGTTTGTAAAGTGGAAATTGATTAATGCTTGTTTACACAACAAACAATGTCTCCACAACAGATCGTAGTGTGCCATCAGGTATCACACAAACATAGGTTACTATTATTCGACATATAAACAAGTAGAGCCCCTTCTAGTGTGTTGTCTTTCAACCAAAGCCCGAGAGGCAATGTCCAACATCTAACTACATTGCTGATCAAGAGAGAGGCTTCTTGACCTAAAGGTAAGGAAAACCAACAAAAATAATAACAAAAGGCATCTTTAATGTTATTTATACCGATATCTCTTAGATATATACTCATATAAAGTGTTTATGTCTTAAAACATTGGAAATGAATCGCCAACCAGTTTAAATGTTATGCTTATTTAAATAACTTCTAAAGAAACACATTCTACATGGAACTTAAATTTTCTGCTAAAGCAAGAGAAGCAGCCAACTTAAGAGACATATAGATTCTGTCATGATTATAGTAGAGGTTTGCAGGGTCAAGAAGTAATGTTTATGCTGCAAAATGAGTTTATGCTTCAATATATGGATTTATTCTTAATATTTAAAATGAGACTCTTTTTCTGCACACTTTATTTTTCTGGAATAAAACTAATGGAAGTATTTGTACAAGAGTTTAAAACACTCCAAAAGGTCATATATAAGTCAAAGAATGCACACCGGTGCACTCTTTACTACAAACACACAGTGCACGTAAGTCGGCTAATTAAAAAATATCTAAGCACAGATGGTACAAAAAAGATAAAAGACCTGCTACTCTCTGACATACAGGACAAGTGCATGACTGCTTATGTTTCTCTAAGCAGCAACATTGCCCAGGGGCACAACCTTGCGCTTAGCATAGGCCTTATGGCTATTATGGCTCAATTGTACAGTACAAGTAAAAAACTTAATTATACAGACGCAGTGCAGGCTACATCATATATTGTACACGACATAGAGAGCAGCTCGGAAAAGGATGAAATAAGTGATATATTCAAATAAAAGATGGGAGATATGCTTTCTATAGCTTTGGGGCTTTAGGGCTTTTAAATTGTGGAATTGTGTGTATACTTATACTAAATGGTATATAACTAGTTGGTATTATAAAAAGAAAATATAACACATTTATGCAAATCTAGTGTGTTTTAGAGAAAGAAATTCCACAAGAGAATGAATAGATGATATGCATAGGTGCATGCACATATTCTTGGCTAACCCCAAGTGGCTGTGCAAGGATAACAGTTACGAATAACAAACAGGTCACACAGTGCATACTAATTAAAGAGAAGCTGCAAATATTAAGCTAGTTAGCATAATAAATAAAAGTGTTTTTATAGTGCTTTTACTATTAATTCTATTAGTATTAATCTACTAAAACTGCTTGACAGCATGCATTTTGATATTTTCTAAGACACATATTAGGCAATAACTCTAAATATCAGGATTTCTGCATTTTTTACTACTTCTATAGCTTTTCTAAAGACTATTCGCATGTGTAAAATTAAAATCTGTCAAATGGAGTAGACAAATATCCTGCTTTTTCTGTATAAAAGAAAGACTCATCACGCAATTCGCCATTTAGGCTTGAGTTTGTATCTAAAGACCAGAACTCCATAGGAGGAGCTGTAGGAATAGTGCTGTCTAGTTCTATGGAAGGAGCTGATGGTGCAGGGGAAGAAGCAAATGAGTCTTTTTCTGTATATGCAGGAGGTGCATCATAGGACACATTTTCTGCAAATTTAACAGTCTTTTTTGAACGATCTAATCGAGTTGCTTTTACTTCATGGCTGTATCTAGGTAAAGTCTCACCGCTAGCTCTTGCTCCTTCTATATTTGATCTTCTGCTGTTTACTCTTATAGAGGAATGATTTTTTACAGCCAGTACAATTGCAATAAACAGTACAATTACTACAAATGCAACAAGTACACTATATGCATCTTCTATATGTAACTCTACTGTCCCCAATGAGTTATTTCCTTCAACTATGGTAGATGAAACTGGAATAGCTAAAACTGGCTGCACTACGCGTGGTGCTGAGTGGTAGTTATATGTTTGTTTAAATACATGTGATGTTTGGTACTGCATTTTGTATATTTGATTATTTAAATTTTTTCATTTAATTCCCCAAATAGTAAAAAAATAATACTAGTGTGATGCTATATGATTAAAAAACAAACCTTCTTTCTTAATATATACGGGTCTCTTTAATAGGATAATAAATAGCCGCGAAAACTAGCAGTAGAGCATGAAAATTCAATAAAGATGCTTTAATTTAAAGAGCTGCGGGTAAGAAGCCCATCCAAATCCTTGTGCAAAGGAAAATCAGCTCATGCCAGATCTTTCTAAGTTCTTATTGTAACAGAGCATATCAGATAAAAACAAATAGATAATAAAGAGTTAAATATCAAATCATTTTATTAAAGATAAAATAAGATGGTATGATTAAAGGTCTTCCTTGGGGATGAACTCTTCTGCTTCTGCTTCGGGAGCCTTCTGTGATTCTGGCTTTGGTGCTGCCTCTTGTCCTTCTCCAAGTGCTGCATAAGCGGATGCGAGATCTGCGAGTTTCTCTTGTATCTTCTGAATCATCTCTTCATCACCAACATCATTCTTGTTCTTAACTTCCATTTCGACCCAGAAACTGGCTTCTTTATAGAGGTCACCAAGCACCTTCTTCTTAGGATGGGTGTCTGGTAGCATAGCAGACTCTTCTCTGAATCTGAGAACGGCTTCCTCAATTTCCTTGACTTTGTCGCACTTCTCAATCCATTTAGCTTCTGTTTCCTTTGTTTTCTCATACTTGCTGTTAAGCTCCTCAATCTCTTTGTCGGTAAGTCTTGTCTTTTCCTTTGTTATTGGAATGGAGTTTCCGTTTGCAAGGTCAGTTCCGTCTTCTGCAACTTCAGTGGCCTTAACAACCATGTGCCCAGAGCTTCCAAAGTCAAAGGTGACCTTGATCTTCTTCTTTCCTCTAGGGAGCTCATTGTTTGGCATGTTCAGATCAAAGGTGCCAATGACCTTTGTGTTACTGAATCTCTTAGTAGTAGAGTGTGTCTGCCCCACAACAATCCGCACAGACTTCTGTGCATCAGAGGTTGTAGTGAAGTACTTCTCAAAGATATTTGGCACCTGTGTTCCAGCTTCTGCCATAATATCAAACATGTCTTGGTCTAGCTTGATTCCCATGTTCATAGGAATGGCGTCAATCAGAGCAACAAAGTTATCCTCATCAATCATGTTTTCAAGGGATGCTGCATAGTATGCTGCACCAACTGAGACACATGTGTCGGGGTCAAGATCAAAGCAGTGGTTGGCCTCAGTGAACTCGCTCATAAGAAGTCTTCTTATACCGAACAGTCTGCTGGATCCTCCTACGTAAAGCACGTGCTTGACCTCATCTTTTGAGTTTACAGTCTTGAGCTTCTGAATCAGACCTTCTGCCTCGTCTTTTCCAGGGTGGGGCCCAACGTTGTGGTCAAGAAGCTTCTTTATCTCTCTGTAGATTGGGTCGCAAAGCTCCTCCAGCTTGTTTGCTGAGAGCTCTAGCTCGCAGTCGATTTGCTTTCCGTCTGAAAGCTCAATTACAAGGTTTCCTTTCACAATCTCATTGGTCTTGCTGTAGTCTGCAGGTCCTTTGCTGTTGTTTCTAATAAGATCCTTTCTGATTTTGTCATCTACAGCATTCTGCTGGTTGCAGAGATTTATCTTCATCTCCTCAACAAGGTATCTCATACGAAGGGATGTGTTAATAGGGAAGTTGCTGGAGTCTATGTTGTACTTACTCTTGAGCTGTCTTTCAAACTCTGCGTAAATAAGATCGTTGATGTTCTCTCCTCCCAGGAAGTTGTTTCCTACGTGCCCATCCACAATAAGCACATCGCTGTCTGCGCCCAGATTCAGATATGAGATATCCAGAGTACCTCCTCCAAAGTCAAAGACCAGGAAGTTCTTCTCCTCCATGTCTGAAAGCTTCTTTGCTCTAGCACATGTGTATGCATATGCAATAGCTGCACTTGTTGGCTCGTTAATAATACCGTCCTCGTGGATGTTCAACAACGAGTATGCTGCTGCATCTCTTGTTTGGTCCTTCTGGTCAATGTTAAAGTATGCGGGCACTGTAATAACACAGGTCTTCTTTACTGCAGCCTCGGCCTTCTCTTCTGGTGATCTCTCTGAGGGTCTCTTATACCACTGGGCTTCAAACTTCAGACGAAGCTCTTCCAGAATAAGAGTGCTCAAACCCTTTGGGGTAATCCAAGCGATCTCCTTTCCTGCATTGTCTGTAATGGTAATAGCAAGCACTTGGCTGCTGATTCCCATGTCATACTTCTGCGCAATTCCGTACTTCACGTTCTTGCTGGTGGTCTGGATTACGTCCACATCCTTGGACTCTGCTAAGCTTCTTGCAAGAAGTGGCTTGAATCTGTATATATAGTTTCTTACAGAGCTCTTCTCATTTTTCATTTTTTCAATTGCTGGCCATCCAACAATAGGAGTAATGAGTCCTTTGAAAGCACTCTTAATCCACATACCATTGTAGTAGTAATGGTCTCCCTTGGTATCCTCCTTTCGAATTATATCCATTTGCTCAATAACACTTTTAGAAAGCTCACTCTCATTCTTTACATCCATCTTTATAAAAGAAGGCATGCTCACTTTTCCATCTATTTGTATTGTTTCCACAGTTTTCTTTGCTTTATCAAACACTGAGATAACAGAGTTGGTTGTACCCAAGTCTATTCCCAGCACAAGATTACTCTTTGCACTTGCAGTCTCCGCTGCCATTAGCTTAGTGAGGTTTGTCATTCCCAAAACACTCATAGCTGTAGCACCAACTACTCTTCTAAGGAATCTCGCCATAGTAAAACTAAAAAAAAACTCTTTAAATATTTTTAATTTTAATTGTTAAATCATTTTGGTAATTTAAGCCATTCCGAACTAAAATTTAAATGAAAAGGAAAATTCCAGAAGAAATTCTAAATGAAATCATTACTGCCATTACAGACGCATCGAAAATAAAGGAAACATTTGACAATCTTCAAATATCCATACAGGATACCGCAGAGACCGAGGTGTCCAGCACGCAGACGCTGAAGGAGTACCTAAAGGAGAATCTTGTGGCCAAATATGGACGGCACACAAGCAGCGAATTTGGGACAATGGCTGAGATAGTTATTAAGAAAGAGACTGTGTCGGTGAAGCTCGTGAACGACTCCATATATGTATCTGGTAGGTACCGAAAAAATAAACGAGGAATATCCAACACCCCAATGGTATTTGGGGAGGGCCTTCCTAGCAGGAGAAAGCGAAAGAAAATGGAAAAAGCAGCTGCTGAGCTCAATGGTCTTCAAGTCATCCAGGTGATAAATGCTGAAGAGACAGAAAAGCAAAGCGTTTACATGGATGCGAATAGAGACAAAACAAGCACTGCACAGAATGCAGTGAGTGCTTCTGCAGAGCAGCCAGAAGAAAGAATGCCAGCTGTTTCTGACTGGATTGATCCATTAAAAGAGTATTTTGGCAGTAATAAAGCTATTTTTATCTCAGGAGGGCGAGAAGACTATGATGTATGCATGCTGGGGAATGGAAGGCCATTCATCTGCAGAATAGAAAATCCATCAAGAAACCTTCCTAGAAAAGTGGGAGCACTGTGCACTGTTATGACTGAGAGCGGAAAAGAGGCTGAGGAATACACTGTAGAATACAAGCCACATAACATAAAGTACAAGATGAGCAGAGATGTGGAAATATTAGAAACGCGTTTAGTAGAAGGCGCTGCTTCGATGAAGGACTTGAAGGCAATTGAGGAAGTGCACTGCAAGGTGTATGGAGTGCGTGTGCGATGCCTGGCGCCCCAAGCAATGGTTATAAGCCAGCTGCTTTCCACATATTGGAAAGAGGATGCTACTATTGTAAAAAACGTGGGCAGGAGGGAGTTTGTTTTAAAGGATACGTGCTTAAAGCTGAGCCAAAGAACGCCTATTCGTGTTTTGCAGAGGCGGGCTAACATGGTGCGGGATAAGGTTATTCATAAATGCAGAGTATCTATAGAGAGCGCGCAAGATGAAGATACTACAGTTATATCTATTGAACTTAAAGCATCATCTGGCACATACATAAAAGAGTTTATTAATGGGGACATGGGTCGAACAACTCCTTCCTTGTCAGAGGTGGTAGGGGAGTATTGTGCTGTGCTGGAATTGGACGTGCTGTCAATAGAGGACACGTTTCCAAGCAAGGAATATGTTCTTGGGGAAGTCAATCTTGTTTAAGATGCCCAAGGCAAGAAGTGCCAATTGTGCAAGACGTGCCATATAATTTAATGAAGCTCCATGTTGTTAAAAGTTTAATGGTACAAAAGATACCTTTCTCTTGGAATATAGAATAAAGTATACACGCGCTTATTTGGGCTAGAGTTTAATATTGGGCTGCAATATAAGAGATATTAAGTGGCGTACGAAGGCTCTTAGGCTATTTATAATATGCGCGTTTTACGAAGGACTCCCACAAATTAAAGCTTATTTAATTAGTCTCTTTATAGAGATATTGTTTCTATTTTCATTTTAGGTTATATTAATATTTTATTTCTGAGAGGCGCATAGTTATATGGTAGATGGAGGTATATGCATGCACTCCAGAGGACTTTCTTCTGTACAATGTCATTATGTAGTATATATAGAATCTGCATGCATCAGATAGAATATCTAGACAAAAGGAATTTTCTTAAACGTAGAGCACATTCGTTTTAGCTTTAAGAATATTTCTCGCAGCAGCTCTTCGTATAGTTTGTTTTGATGCTTTGTGCTTCTTTAATTTAATTGCATGTGTCTTTATTTGGATTATGGTTGCATATTTATGAAATGCGCTTATTCTACTCATGCTAATTTTAATACTTCTTTATTTTTTGGAACTTTCTAATAGAGGCTCTTTTATGTCATTATAAGTGAAAAGTTATAATAAAGCAATTGCGCCATTGGGGGCTAAGATATATAGCTTCTAAGAATATAAAGAAGTTTATGTAAAGGATGCATATTCATTTATGGATGCAATATTTCTTGCTAAATATATAGACTAAAAGACTGTGGCAAAACTCGTTTATCTTAGAATACACTATGCTTTCAAGAAGTATCTATATAGAATTATATGGTTTATAGCTCTTTTCCTATATTCTACATGTTCATATGGCAATTAATATTAACTACATAGCACCCTGCAGATTAGAAGCACGAAAAAGCGTAGATGGCTTCTCAAATATACGTCAGCACAGTCTTGGTCCTTGCTGTTTGATTTTGTACTGCAGCCACCTATTTGGTCTTGAATAAGCCTTGTACTTTTAGAATGGCATCTATTCTATAATTTTATAAATAGAAAAGACTGATATTAGCAGGTCAAATTAATAAATATTTATAAATATATCTCTTTGGCTGGGTGCCCTATTATTGTAACAGTGCAAAATCCATGGAGGTAAATATATACTTATAGAGATTCTTATCAACAATTTTTGTAAGCACTCAAGCAGTGCTTTCCGCACGCCCTGCTTTTATAGATCCTCTGAGTATAGCAATAGATTCTTTGAGTGATATAAATGGTAGTAATATTGTTCTAAAGTCTTCAGAAAGTTTTTAACTACAAAACATGAACACTTTACATTATTTTGTAGTAAAGCAGGTTTACAGACTTTTCAAACTACAATGCTATTGACCCCATAATTTAAATAAAGTGGTTAACACGGAGATTTAGATAAAACAACCCCAATGCTTATCCTCAATCATGTATGATTCAAGATACAGGAAAGCTATAAAAGAAGTGGCATAAAGAGTAGCAATAATATTCTATTGGTAACATTATAGTAATATTAAAGCACTTGTTTCAAGAATTTAATAAAGCAGATTATTATAACATTAAGTTCTATACCATGGAGGTTTCCTTAAGAATTCGGGGTGTGTACAGAGTAGTCAGGAAGTGAATTAGCTTCCCAAAAGAGCCCATTATTTCGAGTTATTTCGGGTTATATTCCAAAATCCATCCAATTAAATAGTTTGGTTTTAATTTAATTTAGCACTATTATCAAAACAAACAAACAAACAAATTAATTACCGCGTTAATAAACAATATTACTACTATATTGTTGCCAATGCCATATATGGCATGAGATTATAGCCAAAGTGAATATTACTTTGCATGCGTAGAAGAGCAATTTTCTTGCCACAAAGCTACACTTGTTTCTATCCCAAGCCTGTTGCATAACACAATAAAAGAAGCAAAAAGGCTGCTCCTATTCTGGGTTTGTGCACATAAAGCATATAATGCATTGCAGCAGTATTATCTTTGGCTGAGGCGTGCAATGTAAAGCGGCGTGTTTAACCTATTCTTGCGCGCAGTTTATATATACATATACAACCAAGCAAGTGTTTCTATACTTAACAGCAGCTATTTTATAGAAGCATCTTTTTGATAGATATTTGAAATAAATATTATGCTAGTGCGTAAAAGCAGCATTACCCATTTTGGAACTTGCCGCAAGTGTATAAATTAATATTTCATTCGACAAATTGGGCGAGGCTCTTTCCAAATATGGCTTAATTAAACTTTACTATTTGACATATATGAGCAATATGAATGCTAATATAAATATTATTGTAAACAAACAAAAGAGTGATGGATGAGAAGAAGAGATACGCATGGCTGGAAATGTATTCAACCAAGAACAACACAATGATATACGATGATCTTCATGTAACAGAACCATTTAATGAGTTCTTTGAGGGTGTATTGAAGATAAGTCCAAGTTTAAATATAAAAATGTTTTACATTACGTCTCTGCATATAATAGGTCTACTAACCATACAGAGGCGGATACAAAGAGCAATGGCTCGGAAGGAGCCCATTACAGAAAGAGAAAATGGTATTCTAAACTTGCGCACAAGCGAGCTATTCTGGCCTGTCACAGAAAATATTCCAAAGGCCTTTTCATTTGCTTTAGTTCCAGAGCTCTCTGTGCCCAAGGAGTTCTATTTGGACTTAGAGGAGATCTTGTCTGAAATTGTCAAATTAAAAAAAATGAACAACTTTTCGCAGATTGAGTATGCTCAATACAAGATACTCGTCCGTGCGCTGACAAATGAGGAGGTGCGCAACCGATACTCTTTTTTCAAAGACAGATTTTCGTACCAAGTTCTGCAGCCGGTGTTCAAAATGTTTATGCGAATGAAAAAGAACGTCATTGCAGAGAGCTACTACAGAACCTATGAAATGGCATACTTCCTAAATCTGTACTACAAAGAGCGATTCTTCAATAACCCGCAGCCTATTGCCATGTGCGACATAGACTTTTTGGTAGAGACAGAAGGTGGCAGAAAGGATGGCATGACGCTAGGCCCGGATAGCAGTGAAGACTATGAAAAGCGAGTTATAGATAGAAAGTTTGTGCTGATTATGCATGCGCTAATCAACAAATTTATGAAGCAAGCAAACATTTCAAAAAAAGTGGAAATATACACAGTAAACATACTACAGATTTTTCTGCAGAAAGAACAGCTGCTTGGATACTTTAAGGACTTCTCGGCTGAAGTTCTTATCATTGGGTTCACATACATAGCTCTCAAGGTACACAAAAAGTACTTGCCTATTCAAAAGATACATGAGATATATAGAACACTTGGGTTTATTCGCCCGTTTTACATAGAAGAGAACCGAAGACTGCGCATTACAATAGAGGAGGTGATTAAGAATCTGGTTGTAAAGACATATAATATTCTTCTACCATCGATACTTAAGAATCTCACGCTCAAGCCAACGACAACACCAAAAAGCGAAAGGGTGGCAGAGGAATCGCCATCTATAAAATACGTGCTGTCCCCGCTTCCAGGAAGAATGAGCAAAATTATTCCAGTTCCAACCACATCAAAAAAGATTCTGTTTCAAGAGAAGGAGGCAGAGGAAATACTGTAAAGATAAATCGAATAAATAAAGTTACATAAAAAAGTTTTACATGGAGAGGCCTCACAAATTGTTGTTTACACACAAAGAGCATTTTATTGGCCAAATTGAAGATGCTCTTGGAAAGAAAGTTCTCTTAAGGCGATCAACCGATGGATTGATCACTGTAAATACAGAAGAGTTGCATGTATGCACCTTAAGCGATGTACCAAAAGAGTTTCTTGACAATGCCTTCTTAGTTAGCGTGTGCACAGAGTTGATAAATCAGAACGAATACCAGCATCTTTTTATCTCTTGGAGTATAGAAGATGAGTACAGCTTATATTTTATTCTATTTATGGAAAAGTTTTGTAGGTACCGAAACATAAAGATACACTGCTCGTATAGCATAGAAAAAGAGTTTATGCGAATAAAAAATAGCATGGCAAAAAACTGGTAAGTATATAGGTAATTGCACATATACATAGAAGACAAAACTCTTTGAATATAGAAATAGATGATTTAAGAGGAGTATCTAAGTAAAAACGGCAAGGCTGCGTAAAGGCATTGTGCGTATGTATGTCACTTATGAAAGTATGCGTTTAATAAATAGAGAACAATAGATATATATGCATTCTTATTTCTACTGCATCTGTATATTTAGAAGCTGTTTTCTTATTCTGACCCATGTGTTTGGTTTGTGTCTTGAGTAGTTGCGGGCTACAGTTTGGAGCTGTTTTGGATTTTGCATGTTTGAGGCTTTTGTCTAGCCATAGCCATTTAGTATTCCATGCTATAGTATAATGCAAGTACTCTATGGAGAAATGTATATGTGCAGATGCATCTGCAAAGAATATTTAGGCAAAACTCGATCCTATCTATGGACAGAGATTAGGGTAGGCTGTGCAAACGCATCAAGATAAACTCATGCTACCCAGTCTATGTGTATATGAAATATAAGAATCTCTCAAATATCTTTATATAGCCCAAAGCCTACTGCATCACTGAGGGTATTCTTCATGCAATAAAATAAAAAATAGCTACGTAGAATACTGCAGTACATCATAAATCGACCACAGAGTAGTTTATTTACTTTGCAGAAAGCCATGCATAGTGTGCAGGTGCTCCATACAGAAGGCATCCTTTCAAAGGACTCAATGGTGTGCTGGAAATACTTATTTTGAGTATTTCTTTGAATCCTTTCTGGACATTGTTACCTTATTACGGGATCCTTTGCCTCCCTCCCAAAATGAAGATGCTTTGCCGGTAAGAGAGGCTTTACATATGCTGCTCCCACAGACAGGGCTAACAGGCCCTTCAACACCGCACTTTCCGCATATCATCCGTGAAGCTCTCTCTGCAGCATGCGACTCGTGCTTATTATGGCACACATCGCAAGCATATCTTGTGTTGCAGCATGGAAATATGAATATTCTACTAGATTTCTTGTAGTGCTCGCAGGTTCCTCCAGTTTTCAAAAGAGCAGGAACGTCCCCCTTTGCAGGCATACTGCGAGATGTGAGATTCTGGTGTATAACTTCCATAAACGGGTTTGATCTATCCTGCATCACCTCTAGCATGCACCCGCAAGAGCACTGGTGTTTTTTGTTTAGATCCAGAAGAGACACTGCACTGCATTCGCTGCAAATACAATTTATTGCAAGCGAGCGTATGGACGCGTTATATAGACCTGAGCACTCAAGCCGCATGATATTATTTCTATTTTCGCCTTCTGGCACAATCAAATGAAAGGAGCTGTCAATTGTCAGAAGGCCAGTGCATTTAATGCAGTTAAACCTGGTCTTTGTATTCTTCTTTATGTCCATATCATCTCCTCCCACTGTCTTTATATTTAAAGTATTGCACCGCTTGCAGAATACAGAGAGAACTGCTTTATTAATTTTAAATGCCTGCACGTGTTTTGCTATATACTTAAATGAAATGTAGTTTCCTTCCTTAATAGGGGTGCTGGCTATGTCTAGGTGCACAGCTTTCTGCTCCTTTGGCTTCATCTCTATTTCTACAACGGGCTTGCCGGATAGCACGCTTTCTATCTGCTGGAAGACCATGTCTGCATACTCCTGGTATGTCATTTTATTCCGCACCCGTATGTACCCCACTGACACATTCAATTCAATTGCCCTGCTGTTTATATCTAAAATGCTGACTGTGTCTTTTCGGTAGCTATACTGAAAGCGCACTGAAGAGATGTCGTATGGGAAGTCTTTATCCGTTATGGGGTATGTTCCGACTACACACTCTACGCATGAATCTGCGTTTGGACTGCTTGGGTCAATTGGTGCCCACATTTACAAAATAATATTATTTTTGCAGAAAACATATGGATACATGTGAGTTTATTGAGGACCAGGATACCCAACAGGTATACGAAGAGCTTTTTAAGAAAACTGCCGAGCAGGAGAGAAGGTATAACGAAATAGAAAGCAAAATCAACAACGAAATAATTCGGCTTCTGATTATAGAGCAGGAGACGATTGAAAAGGACAAGCAGATTCTAAAGAGCGAGATAGAGCACCTGGAGCAGGAGAAGGAAGCTAGAAAAGAGGCAGAAAACGAAGTGCATGCAAGAAAGAAGGAAACAGAAGAGAAAGAAAAACAGCTGAAAGAAACACTTAAATCCAAGAAAGAAATGGAAAAGCAGCTGCAGGATCTGCAGAATACGCTAGAGGTATTCAAGGAGAGAATGTCGCAGGAGACCGAGGAAGAGCAGAAGCGAAAGGAGGAAATAGCCCAAATCAAATCGAAAGAAAAGCAGCTGATTCAAGATCTAAAAGAAAAAGAAAAGGTGGTTGCGCAGAAGGAGGCTGAGTTGAAACAGGAAGTTGAAAGTAAGAGGCGAGAAATTGATCGGGCAGAGGCCCTTTCCAAGGAAATAGCGGAAGCCCAGGCCGAGCTAAGCAAGCGAGAGAAAGAAATTCAAGAGAAAGAACAGGAAATATCCCAGTTTGAGCAGACTCTGAAAGAGGTAAAAAGGCTGAAGGAGAAAAGAGAGGAGGAGACGTACGAAAAGGAGCGGAATTTAAAAAGAAAAGTATCAGAGCTGGAAGAAAGGATCAAAACCACACCGGAGTGCACCGCGTCAATTAGTGAAGAGATAAATAGACTGAAAATAGAAAGTGAAATAAGTAAGGCAAAAGTTGAGGAAAAGTCCAAGACAATAGAAATACTGCAGAGCACAATACAAAGATTAGAGTCTCTATTTTCCAAGCAGATGGAGTACACCATGGTCAATCTTCCAAAGACAAGCTCACCCGTGCAAGCAGAAAGCATTGAGAGCCCAAGATCTTCCGCAGGCAGAAGTAAGGCAAAGAGTGCAGCAAATGAGCACGCCGATGATAAGAAAGCAAATTCAGTTGAGGCTCAAGAAAAGGAAGATGAAAGTGATGATGCGGTTCGTATGAAGGAAAATGCTCCAAAAAAGGAAATTCTTACCAAAGAGAAAGAAGCAGCCACCCGAAGTATTCCTACACCAAGAGCTCTTTCAAAAGAAAAGGTGCCTAAGGCAGCTGCAAAGCAGCCGGCAAAAAGAAAGGGAAAGGGCGAGCTGGTGGATATAAAAAAGGAAATGGCAAAGCAGGCACAGGCGAGAGAAATAAAGAAGCTGAAGGAGTCGTCTGACACTGAAAGCGATTCAAAGGACAAGAAAGACTTTAGTACCCTCTTTGGAAAGAAAAAACCCAAAACTGTTTTCACAGGCCGCCCGGAGGCGTCTTCCTTCTTTGCAAATTTATCATTTTCAGACTATGAGCCAGATACATCCGAGAGGTAAAGCCAAAGCTGAATTCACTGAATACCAATATGATAGATACAGTGAGAATTGCATGCATAGAAATAATAACAACTGTACATTTTCATCATGTTTACTTAATTATTTATTTCTTTTCTAAACAGTGTATGTGTATTAGACCACTTGCCTAGCACGTATGAAAGAGAATAATAGTATGGCCGCTATAGTCTTTTTGATCTTTTTAGAGGTGCATTGGCGTTTAAATTCAGTTCATATCCCCATCTAACATAAAACTCTCCATGTATTATATATCTATCCTAATTATATAAGCTTTTATATGCAACCTTGCATCTTGAATGTTTTATGCAGCGAGACTCTATAGGCATGCATACTTATTTTTCAATCGCATACTAGAGTCAGCATTTTCTAAGTAATATAACCTGAATATATATAGAGAATGCCTGCTATATATAGCTACTGTAAATATATATTAAATACTCTGATATACACGCTGCTTAGCCTGCAAATCTAAGAACTAGCGTCTCTTTACCATAAAGAACCTGGTATCTTTCATATATAATCGTTATTTATTTTGTATATATTTGTAAAATCTCCGCTTAGTGCTATAACCTGATTGAATACCTGTGTGCTCATAATAATCCATAGAATACATTTTCCAGACAAAATATAGCAAACCATCATGCAGCCAATAAATAGTTAGTATTTATACGTACAATTAGGATATATGGAGAAGAATCTTCTAATAAAGGCCACTATTAGCATACCAGTATGCATGTACATTTCTAGTATAGAAAATATACTTTCTGTCTTTTTCTTTTATATGCCTTGATTGTCTTTCTCTTTCTTTGTTCTAAAGCTAGCTAAGAAATTAGCACATATTGTAAACAACACATAGGCAAACTCTGCCTCTAGCAATTAAAAGTATTAAAAAAGATGCATTCGTATCCTCTTGAAGATTTTTCAAGAAAAGCATATGCATACAACTAGAATACAGAAAACAACTGTAGCACACAATGAAAGCACGTTAGTTAGCCCTATCTGCCTTTTGACAGAAGCTTTTGCATTGATATATGCGGTATTAGGTATTCTTTTATCTTTCTAAACTCATAGAATGTAAGGTTGTTCATTCCAATTACTGAAGTATCTATAAACTCGATTCCTTTCAGAAGCTTTTTCAGCCGGATCTCTTTAAGCTGTTTGATAAGCATTTTTATCTCTCCAACGCTTTCTGTTATGTCGCAGCTTTCTAGACACACCTCAGCATTCTCAAATATGTACATGCTAATATGCGAGAACTCCTCTACAGATATCTCCTCGCGCTCCACCGCCCTCTGTAGATACCGCACCCCAAGCCACTCTGGTGGCTGTATTGTGCATAGAAGAGAGTGCTTGAGGAAGAGCGCCACGTACAGAGGAACACTGACTGGTGCCATAGGAAAGAAGGGGCCAAAAGACCCAACTGCCATTTCCAGCTTATCCATGCCAACGAGCGGAATTATAATGACCCGCTCGCTCTGGGCCAGCATTCTCTCGGCCTCCCTTTCTCGACTTATGCGCTGTTCTGTATTTCCTGTTATTTCGTCTGAGCTTCTTAATAGTCCATATGCCATGGTAAAATAATTTTCAATGGGAAGACAAGAGCCAATCTATATGAAATTTATAAGAAGAAGCCAGGAAAGAAAAAGAGAGCGCGAGGGCCTGCTTCTAGCCAGCGTATCAACAAGTCTTAAGAAGAGTATTGGATACACAATCCTTCTAAACATGGGATGGAATACAGATGAGGGGCTTGGGAAGAATAAAGACGGAAGAACTACAATTAATGGACTGGTTCAGCAAAAAAAAAGAGTGAAAGCACGATCCCCATACCAAATGGACTATAAAGCTGCGGAGGAGGAATATAACGCGCTTCTAAAGGAAAAGGCTGCGCTCAACAAAGGATAGACCCGTAAACGATAAAGAGTCAGAAACTGGCCTTTAGCTATTAGAAAGTGCATTAGCTAAATATTTTTATATGAAAGGGAAGCAGCGAAATACGCCATTCAGAAGGGAGAGCCCTCCAAGTAAAAATGCCTGCTATGACAACTTTATGACACAGAAAGAAAAAGACTTTGTGGCCTCTCTATTTGAAAGAACTATTAGAAAGAAAGAAAGAGTTTGCCCAGACTTCTACACACAGGAGAGAGTGCCAAGGCCTGATTGGCGGAAAAAGGAAAGTTCCGAGGAAGAGTCGCTCTTTGAAGGCGTGCTGGGGATGGCCATTCGAAAGTCAACCAAAAAATCCGTAACAGCCAAGGATAAAAATGAAAGCAGCAGAATATTGATTAAAAAGCTGATATCAAGAGGCAAAATAGAGGAGATATATGATATGTTGAACTTTTCTGAAATATTCATAGACGCGCCAGAAAAAGAAGAGGGCGCTTCACACGACTCAGCAGACCCAAATAGCACAAATGTGAAGGCGATTGCAGAAAAGCTTAAGGAAATAGGCGAGGATCTTTTTAACATGGAGAAGGGCATGGAACTAATTAACAGGCTCCTCTTTACAGGTACAGGGGAGAAAAAGGCGTACTTTTCTACAATTCTCTCGATAATTGTTGATAGGATTAAGTATATCTACTATACGCCCGAGCTAGGAGACTATATCAGCAAGCTTGTTCCTGTGATAAAAGAACCACTTTCTTCTCTTGAGCTGACTCCGCATGCGCTAGCAGGCCTTTTCCTCACAAACACAGTAGGAATCCTTATGGGGCACATGCTTTTGGCGTCATTCAGGAAGGATCATCCAGAGTTGTTCAACAGCGTGTGCAAAGTACTTCCAGAGGCGCTGAACGCAGGGTGCATCTCTCGAATATTCCTAAAAGTGCCACATCCATTGGTGTGGAGGTTCCTTGCAGTCTCTTCTAGAAAGATGCCTACGTCTGAGCTACTCTCTCTTAGGAAAAGACTAGACGCATATATAACAGCGGATCTAAACAAAAGATCACCTGCCATGATTGAGAACATAAGAACATTTCTTAAACGGTGTGCGTAAATAAATAGTGTTTGTTAGTATATTAGTTTATATTTTCAGGTACTGCATGCTCAATATTAGTTATTTTTGTCTAAAATAGCCAATATCTCGGAAAGCTCTCTCTTTGTTAAGGTTAGTTTGGCCACTCCACTCTTCTCTGTCAGAATGTTTGAGTCTATAAATGCAGAAAGTGCCTCTCTAAATGAACTGTAATTGACTATCAGCAGCCTTTTCTTTTCCTTATTGAAGATGTCTCGCAGGGAGAACTCTACTCGCGTGGCTGCTGCTTTTAGCGCTAGCTTGAATATTTTCTTGCTAAGAGTTCCCACACAGTCGTACACATTTAGTGTCTCGTCTATGCGCGAGGAAATGCCTGGTCTTTTCTTTTCTTCTGCTATGAATGTTGTGAAGTCTCGCATGACAAAGTTATACTGCAGGACATCGTCAAAGGACAAATACAGCTCTCTATGCTGTATAAGAATTATTTTCAAGTTCTCTATTTTTTCGATTGAGTCCTTTCTTGCATTCATAATGGCAATAGGCTTTGCTTTTTCCCGCGTAAGGAGCGAGTTGATATGGTGCAAAGCGTGCTTTAGCTCTGTTTCGACTGGCTCCAGGGAGTAGTGCTCATACAGATTTCTTGTGGTTATCACACTCTCACTTTCATGGAAGTCAATTATAAAAATATCTGGAAAGACTTCCTTCAATATATCTATTTTGTACCCGTAGCCGTATATATATAAATTAAAAACCTCTATAAGAGAAAGATACTCGTCTTTGATGGCTCTATGGAACTCTAGCAGTTTCTGTGAAAGTGTGCTGTTTAAATCCATTAAAGAATTTTGCAGCATAATTAAAAATAAAAAGAGTTAGTATCAGACACTCACCACACTCCAGATGGCCAATCTTCTAGATACCTCATGTTGTATATTTTAAATTACAAGCGCACTATATGATTTATGTGTTGTGCAAAAGAGGCAGATGCTTTATGCCAATGCATGAAGAATTCTGGTTTTCTATATATATGCTCTGTATGAGTAATTTATTAACCCCAGAATGTTATATTGGAGTATAGATTAGTGTAAATTAGGCTATAAAGGTATAGAGAACTGTACTAGACTAGCTAACAAGACTGAAAGAGTGCATCTCATGCAAGAAATATCTTCAAGCCTAGCTATTAGATACATCTAGTGCTAAAATAACGCATGAGTTCACATAAATGTACAACTCCCTTAATGTGCATGCGTTATTTAGTTTATCTGCTAAAATTGCTTTTTCTTCTGTTCTTTACCCTGAAAATATTCCTTTTCTCAGTAAACACTATGTATTATCCTGCCTTGAATGCGATTACAAAAATAAAAAAGTCTTCAACATGCATTAGAGAATTTATATGAGTTTTGAATAGACTTTTAACCATTAGAACTTAAAATAGAAACAACTGTAAATTTATATACTAGAGGTGTTTTTTGGATTATCCAAATGCTAAAAAATGAAGCCAAGCAAAGAATCATGTAGACTTACTCCAAATTTGAAGGCGCTGTTTTGCACGAATAGAGCACAAAGTTGCAGCTTGTTCTTTTGAGTCTAGATATTTTTTCTACTATATGTATCTTAACCTGTCTAGTCACTTCTATATACAAGACAACATCGTCCACTGCATGGGTTGCGCCAGGCGACCGCACTGTCAATGAGGCGGATACGGTGTTGTATAGAGAGGTATAGCTTTTTCGAAGAACTGGGCTGTGAGCAAAGAGGTATTTTAGATAGAGGGTAGGCTGTAGCTCTTCTAATATGCAGTTTTTTGTTCGTATGTTTGTGGGCATTCTTCTAGGTACGCTTTCATTGGAGAATTGTTTCTCTTTGAGAGCGTTTTCAATGTACTTTATCTCTGCAGCTTCCAGCTCTATTGAGATCTTAAGTTCATTGGCGCGCATGTACTTTAGTATTGCCAAGGGGATGTGAGCATCAATTGAGTTTCGTGTGTTATTCTTGACGATTCTTTCGATCTTATGGATGTATTTGCAAGTATCATTCATTATATCGCCAATTATCTGCTTACTTTGTTCCTCGCACATGAGGTGTGCACGCCTTGAGCCTTCAAACTTCGTCGAGTATATACGAGTTTTTTCAGGTCCATTAGTAGCAGCTGGAGCCACCACGCTTGATTTGTTTCCTTCTGAGCCTACTGGCTTCGATAAAGAGCCCCTATTCTGCCTATCTTTTTTTGATCTCTTAAACACTGAGAATGTTTTTTTAGCTATATACTTTACGCCCTTTTTAACCTTTTTATAAGTACTCCGCGGTAGCTTAATCACCTTTTTTGTATATTTTTTCATAATCCAAACAAGTGATAGGCCATTTGATTGGGTGCGCGCCTCCTGATTGTTCTCTGTCATTGCAAGAATTAACAAAACAAACCCGAATTTATAGCAATCGAAGAATCTAGTAAACAAAGCACAAATATTTGCCTTAAAATACCCCAGGTACTAATTTCTGTGTGCATGTAAATAATACGAACACACAAAACTCTGTAATAAATCATCTATAAAGGCACATAGTATGCATTAAAAGGCTAATTAAAGTGATGCGCATAAAGTGGCTATTTGTTTGCATATTCTGTAAAACGCCTGTCTAGAAAGCCATGTAATTCAGGCCGAAAGGCTTTGAATCACTGAATTGTCTAGTAAATCAGGCAGAAGAAATATCCAGACTTGATATAGAAACCCTTTAGTTTGAGAATACAGAATTGACTAGCTATTTTTTATATAGCTTGAAATAAAAAGAAAGTTCTTAGAGACAAGGAAGCCTTGAAAACACTTTTATTTATTTGCTTTCGATCAGAGAATAAAGAAGCTTTATTTCAGACGCATATTTTTCGGGGTCTGGTGTCTCCAGTATCATTGGAATTCCATTAAAAATAGACGTGTTCATAATATACGAAAATGCTTCTAGACCAATAAGACCCTTTCCAATAGACTCGTGTCTGTCTCTTTTGCTGCCAAGTGGCTCTTTGCTATCGTTTAAGTGCACACCTTTTAAGTACTCAATGCCAACTACATTGTCAAACTCGTCCATCACCTTTTTAAATTTCTCTTTTGTAGTAATATCGTATCCTGCACCAAAAAGATGGCATGTGTCAAGACACACCCCAATCCTATCTTTATTGGTGACTCCGTCAATTATCATCCTTAGCTCCTTAAACTTTGAGCCTACAGTATTTCCCTGCCCTGCCATGTTCTCTATTACAACAATAACCTCTTTTGTTGAGCTATGTGCTTTATTTATATTATCGGCAATCATCTGGCATGCAACTTCAATTGGGAGTTTTCCCACATTGCTTCCTGGGTGGATGTTGCACATGGGGATTCCAAGCTGCTCACACCGAACTAGCTCATCAAGAAATAGATTATATGACTTCTCTAGCTTTTCTTTATCCGGCTGCGCCAAGTTTATCAGATAAGATCCGTGCGGAAGCAGCTTTTCGTGTGTATCTGCTTTTCTAAATGCATGGATGGTTTCATTTGAAAACGGTTTTGTAGTAAAAGTTCTTTGTGGCTTTAGAAAAAATGCAGCTGCGCGTGCTTTTAGGCTTTGCATCTTTTGAAAGACCAACTCAATTCCACCCTGGATAGAAAGGTGTGCGCCGACATGCTTGTCGCTGCTCTGAATTATTTCACTTGTTGGCTCTGTCATTTGCACATTGCATGGCTTTTCTTTTTTCTGAATGAACTTCCCTAGCATTTTTTAAAGAATTTTTATGCTATTATAAAGAGACTGCAGTGCTTAAAGTTGCAAAAACAAATACATGGGCATATTTCTTAAAATCGCATATAGATGTAGACTGTGCGCAGAGTTCAATAAAAGCAGGAAGGAGGCCGAGAGATAGAAAAGTCCAGTAGATGTTTTGGATAGAGATAGCGTATGCAAATGTGTGTAAAAAATAGATAGCCTATGTAGAAAAGCTACTTAGTAAAATCTTCTTCTAAATGGCGCATCTGACATATGGAAGGCAGCTGTAAATAATACAATGGATAGAGTTGTTAAGCAAGCGCACACCTAGTTATTGGGACTGTTGTACGTATAAAAGCCTACATAAGCAACCTACACACATAAAAGTTATATGTGAAACACGTGCTGTGCATATATAGTAATTTAAATAACTTTGTTTTTTTATAATAGGCAACAAGTTTTATTGAATATCATGCTCAGATTTATTTAGTGGTAGACGGTTTATACTAAAGTTAAAATTCTAAAGCTTTCTAAAATATGTCTACTAACAGAATTTAAGATATAGCTGATTTTTCTAGGCTGGAAAGCTAAATAGCTGTGCAGATTAAGCGCATTTATCCCATGTATAGCATCATCACAATCGGTAGTGTATGCGGTGTTAAACGCTAGTGGTTTGTTCTTATATTCTAGCACATGTTAATTTCAGGATCCTTTAAAATCCAAAAAGTGAGTGACTAAAAATGAAGGCAGAAAAGCTTACGCACTGAAGACGAGGTTTCCTTAGGCTTCTTCACTAATTCTGCCATCTTATCCAGGGCACACATCATCTCAGAGAACTTTTTGGCTCCGTTGTTCTGGTGGGTCAAAGTATGCTTCAAAAACTGCAAAACTTTTACTGCTGTATGGTGCTCTTTGGAAACCACTTTGTCAATATATATAACAAATTCTATTCCGTAGGAAACATTTTCCTCAAGACGGTTAAATAGATCAATAATGAGCTGCTCCGGATAGTCTTTTTGAGAGCAAATATAAACTATCCATATTAAAATAATATGATTGCAGATAGCGCTACCGTTCTCTGGATAGTTTCTTTTTAGAATATCCAACACTTCAAAAGCATTTGCAGTTTCATGGTTTTTGAAAAGACACCTAAATATTGCTTTGATTGTCATGTGAAAATAAAAAGGGCTTGTATTGCTCATATTAGCATTTTTGTCTAATTTTGAATACATGTCTAAAGCCTTAATAAAAATATCAGGTGCCTCTATATCTAATACGCATCTAAACACAGCAGGACAGCCACTTTTTCCCAAGGCAATCTCACTCCATTTACTTTCATCAATTTGTATGTATGGATAGTGGGTTTTGTAAAGGTCAAAGTACACGAGAGGGGGAAGAACTCTCTCCTGATAGCATGGCGAGGAGAGAGAAATGCTTGATAGTATATTTGAAGTAAATCTTATTATTGGATGTTCTGTATTAAGCTTTTCTTTACAGCAAAACATCAGGCAGTAGCATACCATTTCCGACTTGGAATGAATGTACTCCATGGGCTCTATCAGATGCAGGCGATTCATAGTTTTAAAATCGTCCTTTACTACAAGTTGAATTGTGTTTTTTATATTGTTTACAATATTCATTGGATACATAGGTTGGAACTTGTACATATTTTGAATTATGTACTCATGCAATAATATTTCTATGAAGCTTTTTTTCTTACTATAATTACGGGATAATAAGAAAAGCTCCAATTCCATAGTTTTAAAAGGACAGCCAATAGCTTCAAAGATGATGAACAGGCTATGCCTAGGCTGGATTGATATGTATGTACGTTGTGTAATCTGAGAATATATATATTTTAACTCAATTAATCCAAATATATCAGTCTTATTATCTGTACGTGCGCCAATGCATATTTTGCTTAGAAGACACGTAAAATTCTTGTTTTTAGATATTTTAGAGAGTAATTTCATAATATAGCAGGATAGCTTGGTATGCAAATCTACATTAGACAACTCATTTGTAGAAGCGTATGCGCTGAGCTTTGCAATTTTAGGGGTTTCTTTCACATAGTTGCCAGTGAGGTGAACAATGAAATAGAGCATGTTTAGAACTCCAGAGACCACTTGATTCTTATTTGATGCATATCCGAGGTCATCTATACTTCTGTTTGAAATAACCTTATTCCAGTCATTGTGCATTTCCAGGCTGGCTGACTCTCTTGGATTTTTGTACTTGTCAAAAAAAGCAACCAGTTTTGGGTCTGGTCTTTTCAGGTGGGTTGTTGTATACTTTTGTGTAGCTGCGTCATAGAGCAAACAGCAAAACAGCCCAAGCAGAGCGGTCTCGCCACAGTTGGTGAAATAATTTGTGTATTCAGAGAGATATGTGCCGGATGTGCTGCAGTATTCGGGAATTTTGCAGAACATTGGTACCTGTGAAAGACAGAAGAATGGAAGAGCTCTATTTATGGCCTTGATCTCTCTAATGCGCTCTGCTGTTGCAACGTATTCAAGCCCAATAGATATATTGTCAATTGGCGCGAAACATCTATTAAACAAACGAAAATCTTTCTGTGTTTGTTTGTTTAAAGCGTTACTGTTAGAAGGCAAATATTCTATTAGAATTTCATATACAGCTTGAACGAATTCTATTACATCGTGGGCGTTGTCTATAAACTCAAAGATGTACATTTGTATTAGAAAACCAAGGCTGTTAAGAAAGGCCCCCGTACTAAATTCGTCAAAGCTATCAGGCTCTGCAAGCTCTCCTGTTTTTTTTAAGAACTTGCTTTTGTGATGGCAGATAAAGAAGTCTATGATGCTTTTTGCTTCCTTCTGTGGGATGTCATCAAAAGAATCAGTCACTGGATTATATCCAGGGACATCCATGCAAACAGTGCAGTGGACGTCCTTTGAGTCTTTCTTCCATATATTGAGGAATGTTTTTTTATTGCTGTCTGCTGTAAAAGAAATTGGAACCCCAAACCCTTCGGATAGCAGCAGAAGAGACGCTAAAATATATTTTGAGTACTTTCGCACAGGCTCATATTTAAGAAAATGAATAAGCGAGTCACTTTTACCAGATGCAATAGAGACATAAATATCATTTTCATTAAACATATGAACGAGCTTGCTGTGGTATGCGCATATGTATTTTTTTAGTTTCTTCTCTTCCTCATTCTTTGATCCAATCTGAAAAACAGTATTGAAAAATGGATGTGCTGTGTCATTGTGAAAGAGCCTGGTAAATATGTGCTGCTTGGCTCCTGTATGCTCGTCTTCAACAGTCTCAAACTTATACTTAATATCTAGCTCATGCGAAAAGAGTCTCTTATTGTGCATATATCCATTTTTGTGATAAATATATCCGCGCAATAGATTTAATGGGCCATTTGGATTAATCAATTTAGGCTCTTTTCCGTCATTAAAAAATTGTCGGTTTTGGACCACTTTTAAATCTTCGATCTCTATACGGGACACTACCAAGCATACCATATGAATAATTAATATGCAATATTTCCACATATGATTCTATAAAGTAAATTTTTTTACATTATAAACTAGCATTGTTCTTTTAAAATACTGTTGGTTCTCCTTTCCTTGAGGGCATGAAACCTCTCTCCGGGTCAGCAATGTAGATTAGTCTTGGCTATTGCCTTGCTGGTTTTGGCTGTAGGCCAACCCACTACAATGGGCTCTACTTATTACGCGTTGAATAATAGTGACCTATAGACGGAGTGACACTGGGTGTCACGTTAGGGTCTGTTGTGGTACAATGGGTCGGTTGTATAAACGAGACCTGGGACTGTTTCCACTATCTAAACTATTTATAGACAATAAAAAATAAATTATATCCAGATTTAGTGTGACCAAGTCTAATATTTCGAAGAGGAAAACTCAGATAATATAATGATATAGTGACCTGGCATTTTTGGACAGAAGTTTCAAAAAAAGAAAGATCTAATATACTATCGGTTAGAAGGATTTTAGACTTTCTAGAAGCATAATAATACTTTAGCATAGAAAAGTTTAAAATATTTTGAGAGCTAGAGATTAAGAGTGCATTCTAAGTAATAAATTGTAATAGTGCACACGCGTTTCCTAATTAATATATAATTTGTTTATTCTGGTTATATCTGAGGCTGAGGATTCAGACAGTTCTCCTTGCACTCTAAAGAACAAATACGCATTGCAAATGGAATATCATGGCCTTTATATGAGATAATTTTAAATATTATGTTTGTGCATGTAGTAAATGATTTACAGCCGTAGCATATAAAGTGGGACTTCTTAAATGCTGGAGATAGATTCTGCATGTTCTCTATTACTATGGTTTTTAGACAAAGCTCATTCAGTGTTTTTTCCTTAAAGACCACACTCGCATTTCTTTTTTCAATCTCCTCTGCACTTAGAAAGTGTCTAGAGCATATAGTGAACAGCATAATGGGAAGTGAGAGAATCTCAATAGGCAGATATTGAATTGGATTGTTTGATAGAGTTAGTGTATGTAGGTGGGCCAGATTTTGAATGTTACTTGGAATAGTCTGGATCTTATTTGACCGAAGGAGGATTGCATGTATATTTGTAGCAGTGAACAGCTCTAGAGGAAGACTTTCAAGCAGGTTGCCTTCAAGGTTCAGTATAACTTTTGACTCGCTGAAAACAGCTTCATAATCGACTTGCTCATTCAGAGGAAGCTGCTCCTCTTTAATTATGGATAATAGAGAGCTGATTGGGATATTTTTTATTGCCAAACAGCTAAGATTGACTGTCCGCGTTTTTGTCAGAACACAGTGCCGCGTATTATTCAAGGCATCTTTTATTTCTGCTGCTTGGTTTTCCTCGGATATCCCGTTGAAAAATATTGGAAGTGATAGATTTCGCACCGGCAATCTGCCAGTCTTTCTTCTTGACCATTGCGACATATTATAAAATTTTCGCCCGTATTTTTTTATGAATATATTAAATAGAGATGAGGTCAAAACGCTGGCAGACCGAATGGTAGCCACTATTGAGGTCTCTTCTCTGCCCAGGCTATGGTTTAGCAGTGCGTATAGACTAGTTGACCAGAAACCCGAAAAGCTGTCCAAAGTACAAAATGAAGATATTTCAGGAGTCATTGCAATAAAAAATGATCGTCTTCCGCTGGACTTTAGCAGGGTTACACCAAAGTATCCTCACATATCCTTTGAGCCCGACAACTTTCAGAAGCAGTGCTTTTACTACATCAATAAAAGCCAGAGCATATTCGTGACAGCTCACACAAGCTCGGGAAAGACCCTTATAGCAGAGTATGCCAGCTACATTGCAGAGCTGCATGATACAAGAATGATATACACGTCTCCAATTAAAGCACTGAGCAACCAGAAATACAAGGAGTTCTCGCAGAAGTTTGCAAGTGTGGGTATATTAACAGGAGATGCGCAAATAAATGGAACTGCAAAGTGTCTAGTTATGACAACAGAAATACTGAGAAACATGCTGTACAGAGGAAGCACAATCCTTGATGACGTTGAGTTTATTGTCTTTGACGAAATACACTATCTGGGGGACAAGGAAAGAGGCGTAGTATGGGAAGAGGTTATAATTATGCTTCCACGGCACATAAGTCTTATATTTTTAAGTGCCACCAGCCCGAATGCAAAAGACATGTGCCAGTGGATAAGCGTAATAAAAAACAAAGAGATGTATCTTATTGGAACAGAGAAAAGAGCAGTCGAGCTAGAACATGGCGTGTACTTTAGAAACAACCTGCATATGCTTACGCAGAACCAGGTGTTTAGCCACGAAGAGTACATGAAGGCGAAGAAAACAGGAGCAGCTGAGATTTTTAAGGAGAAGCAGAGAAGCTCGCCTGCGCTATTAAAAAAGCCTGTAGTAGAGGCCAAAAAAAGAGCTCCAAATGAACTGGAAACCCCAATAAACATAGCAAGAGACCTGATACAGAAAAACCTGGCCCCAATTGTGTTCTTTGATTTTTCAAAGTCGCGAATAGAGCAGTCTTTCTCCATGTGTGATTCGCTAGACCTGACTACATCAGAGGAAAAGACACTTATTCGGGAGTTCATAGTGGATGCGCTGCAGAAATTGCCGAAGTCAGACAGAGAGCTTCCGCAGATAAACTTTGTGGTTCCTAACTTAATTCGGGGAGTGGGCATGCACCACTCTGGGCTGCTTCCTATCCTCAAGGAGATTATAGAAATGCTTTTTACAACAGGTGCGCTGAGAATTCTCTTTTCTACCGAAACACTTGCGATGGGGCTAAACATGCCTGCGCGCACAGTTGTAATCAGAACAACAAAGAAATACAGCCCAGAGACAAGATCGTATGTAGACATCAATGTCGGTGAGTACACACAGATGGCAGGCAGGGCAGGAAGAAGAGGATATGACATAAAAGGAACTTCAATCATAGAATGCACAGGACAAGAGCTGCTGCCAGAGGCGCAGCTTGTAAAGCTACAGACAGGGACGGCCATGGCGATTGAAAGCAACTTCTACATCACTGCGCGAATGATTCTAAAGCTGCTTCGAGTGAAAAGTGTGTCGATCGAGGAAATGGTGCGGTATAGCTTTGGAAAGTCCAAAGTAGAGCAGCAGATGCGCAAACTGATACATCTTCAAATTACACTAAAGACAGAGCTGCTGCACTCTGTTATGTCGTGCGAAAAATGCGAAGATGCACAGAAGTATGTTTATAATTATCAAAACATTATATCCGATCTAGAGACCGTTTATAAAAAGGCTGACGTGTCTCAGCACTCGGGCCAGATTATAATATATGCGGACAAAAGCGCAATACTAGCCATTCCGCATAATAGAATAGAAGAAGAGCTTGACAGCAGTCTGCTTATAGAAAACCCAAGTGCAGACAGCCATCCTTCCTTAGTACTTAACAAAGAGTCAAAAAGACCGGAAACAATACCCACAAAGGACTACAAAGTGCACAAGTCTCAATCCGATGCAGTCTCTATGTGGAGTGAGCTGTATACCTTTAAATGCATTGAATGCCCAGACTTTTCAATCCATTACAAAGGGCATCTAAAAGAATACCTGCTTAGAGCACAAATAGAGTCAATTGACAAGCAGCTGGCAGCAACAAACACCACAGGACTTAAGTGCAACAACTACTTCAACTACATTATGTTCTTGCGTAGCCTTGGATATATAGACGGGCTAAACAATATAAAGATGAAAGGAAAAATAGCATATGAGTTTAACTCTATTGAATGTGTTCTGACAACTGAGGTTCTGCTCTCTCCGCTGATAGCAGGCATGAAAACGCACGAGCTTATTATTGGGCTAGTTGGGCTGACGTTCTTTGAAAAGCACCAGCTTAAAGAGGAGGCTGAGTATGCAAGAGAGGAGCCACGGACAGAACAGATACAAATTCTCATGCCGGCAATTTCTATAATAAGCGAAATAGTGAAAGATTTAAGGCCCACCTATAAAGCCTACAAGATCAAAATAGAACAGCCAAACCATGCATTCTGCGGAGAGCTGGCTCTTTGGCTCCAAGGAAAGTCATTGGCTGAAATTATTGATGCATCTCCTCTTTCTGAAGGTGTAATTGTAAAATACGTCCGAAAGGCAACGGAAATATGCACAGAGCTATCAATAGCAGCGAAAATACTTGGAAATCCAAAACTCTCTCAGGAGATTGATGCGGTGAATGAAAAATTAAAAAGAGGAATTGTTTTCACTCCCAGCTTATACTACGGATAGACTATGCAGGAATGAATATTTCAAGCAGAGGTGCAATAAAGAGCAGAAACTTCTTTAGTAAGGTAGACATCGATTAATTAAGAGTATTTATTTAGGATGTTTATGGGTATGGAGCAAAAATAAAAAAGGAAGTTATGTTAAATGAAGAGTTTATTAAGCACAACAGCCGCCTACGCCCCATACATCTCAGACGGCTCTGATAACTCCTGTATCTCTCTTTCTAGATCTTCAATTTCCTTCAGATTTCCCTCGTTTTTTGCCCGCTCTAGAGTTACTTTTAGCACAAGTCTTCGCTTTGCAGTAATTCTTCTGTCCTTTGAAAATCTTCTCATCTGCCCAAGAGAATAGTCCTGTTCCTCTTCAGACATCCTCTTCTCTAGGCATTTGGAAAGGCGTACTTGCATTTTCTGGAGAGTCTTGTTTCCTCCTGCAATTGCATTCTCCTCAATATACTTTGTGTATTCTTCCTTGGAAATGCCTCGGTTGCTTATGCTCTGGATGTTTACTTGTCTTCTATCGCCAGCCCTCTCCAAGCACATCCACTGGTTTGTTACTTTGCCTTCTATCTCATACCTCTTTCCTTCGTATATCTTGGTTATTCTGTATACATGGTATCCCTCCAAGAGACGTATCTTCACGTAGTATCCTTCAAATGACTTTAGAGCTTTTTTGTACACATTGCTTACAAAAGTGCTTCTACGAAGGACTACAGCCTTAAAGACATCATAGGTGGTGGCCTTGCTAGGCACTGCAGGTGCAGTCTTCTCTTTCTTTCGTTTTGTGTCTTTGCTACTGTCACTCTCTGTTTCATCTTCCTCTGTGAACAGATTATTGCGATGCTTAAGCTCCCGTCTTTCGTTTTCCTCTGTTTTTTTAAGATGTCTTTCGTATAGAATCCGCTCCCGCACTGTTTCTGGCAGCGATTCCAGATAGTTTCTATCTTCCTCGCCAATATACAGCTTTTCTTCCTTTTGCATTCTTCTGGGTTGTTTTAGAGACATAGTATATAAATAAATTAATTCAATTCAAATATTATGGATGTAAATAGAGCAGATGATAGCTTTGTGGGAAAGCCTCTAAAACTCAGCAATATGCTGGAGAACTACAAAGAATCACCGCTATACACGGGTATCAGTGCACTTTCTGCATTGGATTCCAATGTTAGACTTGTAAAGCGGGATGGAAACTGCTTCTACTACTCGGTGATTTTTTTAATGCTTGAGCACTACTCGACCCCATTGCTTGCTGCACATCTGGTGCAGGTCTTTAGTAAGCACAACGCCAATTTGATTTTAAGCGGTGTTGATTCCTATTTGGTCAATGAGTTTTCGGACCCAATTATGTCTGTTCTCAAGGCTGTGGGGAACAACGAAGCGCTTGAAATAGAGGCCCTAGACGGAGTATTCTGGAACTATACGGTGGCCTACTTCAGGATGATCACCTCTTTATGCATAAAAAGCCATCCAGATGATTTTTCTGCGTTTATAGAAAAGCCCCTCAACGAGTACTGCGCAGAGTCTGTTGAAGCAATTGACCAATATGCAGGAGAAGTTGAGATGATTGCAATTTCTAAGGCCCTCTCAATCTCATTTGACCTGTTTTGTATAGAAAAGGAAAGAAACGACCGCTTTACACGGGGGTCCGGCGAGAATATTGGAACTCTTTTATTTATTGCAGATCATTTCGATATTCTATATATATAAGAATAAGAGCAACTTAGTTCTTTTTATTTAAAAAGCAGTACATAGGAATTAATGAAACATGGCTAGGCCTGTTATAAATTTGCAATTAGAGCATGCTAATAAAATATATGATACAATCTATGTTTAAATATTTGTTTATTTTCATTTGGCAATGCAGGAAAACCAGTTTGAAGAGGACGAGCTCTTGAAAGAGGAAAGAATATCCGCAGAGAAGTATGCAAAAAGCCTTGCAAAATACGAGAATGCGCTTGCACTAGATCAGCCATCTACGTTTATGAAGGTCCTTAAGGTTCCAGGGATTGTATTTTTTGCTGTTGTTGGGGGATACATACTAGGATGGCTTGAGTTTCGCCCGTGGGTGATTATTCCTCTGCTGTACATCATAGGATTCGTGTTCATCATGCGCATTAAGGAGTTCAAAAGAAGCATGGAGGCATTTGTGTACTTTTCAATTAGAAAACAAACCGTGTCAAAGTATGAGAAGGTGGACTGGATGAACGAAGTGACTGAGAAGGCATGGAGGTTTGTAGAGTCAACGCTTTCCAAGGTGATTCTTCTTCGGATTAGTACGATACTGCGAAAAGTCAAGGTTCCTATGGTCAGCGACATTAGGCTGGATAGATTTACATTGGGAGGACAAGCGCCTGTAATAGAGGGAATTCGTATAAGACAGTCGTGCAGAGACTCTCTAATTGTAGATGCCACGATGCATTTCATTCCATCTGTGTCAGAGGAACTACAGACCACCCTTGGAACCCCGGGGGATAACCAGATCAGCTGGAACTCCAATATTACGTTTACCATTCGCGTGGGAGGGTCCTCTGCTGGGATAGACATGCCGGTCACGCTAAAAAACATGTCGTTCCGCGGAAGCATGCGTATTAAACTTAATTTTACATACGATGCAAGTGTTATAGAGGGCGTTGAGTTTTCTTTTTTGAAGCAGCCAATCATTGAGTTTAATATTGTTCCGCTTAAAATGCTTGACATAATGGATGTGCCAGGCCTTGGCACAGCAATAAAAAAGGTAATTGAGCTTGGAATAGCCAAGGAAATGCTTTATCCAAAGCGCATTTCAGTTGCACTCAAGCCAAAATCAAAGTACTATGTGGGTGCTATTTCAGTGCACATACACAGAGTTTGCACAAAGATAAAGAAAGACTGGCTGCTATCGGTTGGCCTAAACGGGCGAAAAGGGCAGTTTGTAACAGAAATTACCGGCGAAGACACAAACTATGTAGCATACCTGCCAATTAAAAACATTGATGACTTAATTTACATCTTCATCCAAGGAAAAGAGGAAAAGGGGCCTGCCTCCACTGCCACACTATCGATTGAAAGGATATGCATGCAGTCCCGTATGCAGGGAATTTTCCCATTTTCAAACAGGCAGGGATATATCGACGCATCCTTTTTATACCATCCAAAGATAGATGTGGATAATAATCTATCAGAGGAAACCCCAAAATCTGCAATTGTAACAGTAAAGCTTGCGCAGCTGATAGATATGGTGGATGTTATGGGCATGCCATACAAAAGCCTCACGGTTCGGGCCACTGTATACATGCGGCAGAAAAGAACCAAGAACAAGGACCCTGCGTACATGTCTGCAACAGAGCTTATGCCTGAGGAAAACGATGCGGTAAGTCCCGGGTTTTCAGTAACAAACGAATCCTCTACAGACTCTGATGAAGAGCTTAAGAAGAATCCTGATAAAAAAACCCCAGAAAATGAAGAGCTTGGTGTTTTTACCACATCAACTGCAAGAAACATAACAAGTCCTGCGTTTGATGAGAAGTTCGTGTTCTTTACTAGAGACACAAAGCGCACTATAATATCAATTGAGGCTTTGGAGAAAAAGAGAGTGATTGGAAGCTTCAGTGTAAATATTCGTAGAGGAATATCAATCTCCTACGGAACATTTGACTTTTGGCACATGCCAGCAGGACGGGCGAAGCTTCTGTTCTCTGCAGAGTACTCCTGCATGACTAAGATTAAAATGCAGAAGTACACACATATTCGGGTTGTGAAAGTGAATAGCATTGAAACAGAAGGTGTTTTCTCTGGATATCTTGTTACATCTGGTCGAGTTGTGCCAGTTGAGCCCTTTTTCTCGCACTGCACAGGAGAGTACTCTGGCCTTACACTTGTGCCCCTTTTATCTACAGAAGAAATAACCAAATATGTTGCTTACATGAAAGATGAAGTATATGGTGGGTGTGACGTGATAAGCGGGGAGTCATATATTGGCGACTCGCGCATTGACATGGATGTGGTAGATTATGCGCTTTACAACCACGAGAAGCCGCACGTGCAGGCAGAAACAGAAGCATATTCCAATGAAGAAAGGCAGGAAACAGCAGAACCGAGTAAAGAAGAGGACAAGGAGATGGAGGCATCTAGCATCCAGCACGTTCACTCAGGCGATTCATCTGGATTAAACGAAGACCAGGATACGCCTCACATGAAGTCTTTATTTGTCCAAATGCGCGTAGTTGTGTGCAGAGTAAATCATCCGATTTTCCTTGAGTTTTCTAAAGGAGATGTTGTTGTTGACCGAAGTGTTTCTAGCAGCGGAAAAAAACTGCACGGCGAATTTTTCTTCTTTAGCAGCGATGTGACCATCTCGGTCTTCACTGTGAAAGAAGGATTTCTAATTGGAAAGTTCCATCTGTGTAAACCAAGCGGGAGGCATGAGATAAAGCTCACTCACGGCCAGCTGTTTGTTATAGATGTTAATAACAGATATTACAAAGGCCCCTCCCTTCTCCCCATACAAGCCGGCACGCTTTCAGTTACCATTCTTGAGATGAAGATAGCGGAGCTGCAGGAGCCAAATGTATACTCCAGTATATTTATAGAGATTGTTGTGGGTGATAAATCCAAAATCACAAAGCCAAGTGAAGAAATTATGCTGCCAAAGTTTAATGAAACTTTTGAGTTTCCAGTTTTCACGCCGCTTGACAGAGTTGAGATTAAAGTCTATGGGTGGACCCTTTTAAAGGAGAAGAAGTTCTTGGGGGAGACAGAACTGCCGTCCAAGGCGATTCCTCTAGGCACCTCATCCTTTGCTGCAGACATTCCAGCAATGTCTATAGACAGCACCGCTGCTATATATAAATTAAATGCAAATATGATTTTATATGAAAATGGAAGAGTATGACGGATGGTCACTGGATGAGCCAGAAGCAATAGAAGTGTCGGGAAGAACATTCTTTTTGACTCAGGAAGTGGTTAAAAAGTACTCATATCTACAGTGGTAGTAATAAATGCTAATGTGCAAATGTGCCATATATGTTCTGCCTTGTGCTCAAAAATGCCAAATTAGACGAGCGCTTTCTCTGCTGTTTTTTGCAATTTTAGTTTAAATTTTGCGCAGGAGTAACTGACTGTGTGTTCTGCTGGACTAATGATACAAAAGTTGATGGATAAAAGAATGTATATTTATTAGAATGGGAAATATCTAATAGTCTTTCCTTGAGTAGATTTGATATCAACTGATCGTAAGTTCTGCATTCCCTTCTTAAGAAGACCAATCAAAGCCTGCATAGCAGTGGATATGTTCTGGGACACCTCGGTTGGGCTCATCTTAGTAGTACCAACAGAGAAGCCAAGAAGTAAATCGGCCTTAAGATTCAGCTGTATTTTTCTTCGCACATCCTCGTAGTAGTTCTTGATTTCGTTTATGTTCTTAATCATGTATACGGGCTTCTTCTTTCCGGTAAAGATCAGTGGCTCGAATACTTTATATAGGGATGGAACGGAAATGAAAGAGTGGTACTTCTTTACCAGGCTCTTTCTTCTCTTCTTTGCCTCAGGAGTCTTTCCTTTGTACTCATCGAAGGAGATGAATGGAATGTCTGATCCCTCCAGAGCATTTGCCAAGTGGATGTCTGCTAAAACAAGAACTTTCTCTTCCTTTCTCTTTGGGTAAGGAAGGGTTACTTCTCCTCTAAATCTTTTGTCTCTTGCAGCGTCGTATCCTTTGATTCCTACTCTTACCTCGATTGTTTCACCGGCTTCTACTCTCTTGGCGTTTACTCCATTGATGATTGTTTCCAGTGTTGATACAATTGCTTCTGCTTCAAATGCTTTTGAACCCATGACTAAAGAAAAAAGAAAGAAAATTATAAATATTTTTGGGGAGCTATCCAGTTTAACTATTTTATAAAAATATGCAGAATACCTAAAACACGGCGTGCACTGTCTGCACGCAGGCACTAGATACATGAGAGTCTTCTTCTGAAGGTATTCTCTGGCTTTTCATATATGATGGCAATACAGCACATAAATATAGTCGTTCAGACAGTGCCCAGCTATTTCTGATGGGCAAAACAGACATGATATGTAACTACTGCTGCTCTTCTTGTTTTATTTCGATCTTCTCTCAGTGTATGATAGGTGCGTGGGTGCGGACAATTTCTTGCTTGACACCTTTTTGTCTATCCGCTCAATTTCGTCATCTTCAGACTCCGTTTGGATATCTCTTTCAGACGCCATCAGAATTGAGGCAAGCAGCTCATTTTGCTCGGTTTTCGTTCTATATATGGTGGGCGGATTATCTTCCATCTCTTTAATCTCCTCAATTATCTTAAAGGAGTACCCCTGATCTATCAAGAACTGTCTTCTTCGTGTGGAGTACGGTACCTCCTCCGTGTCCATGCTCACCAGTGTGTAGAAATACGCAGTAAAGCCTTCATCTGTTCTTCTTTTCGCCCTAAGAATACGCCCCAGACGCTGTGTCTCCTGACGTCTACTTCCAAAGTGCCCAGAGATCTGAATTAAGCAGGTAGCCTCTGGCAAATCAATTGACGTATCTCCTACCTTGGACAGAAAGATTGTGTTAATTTTTGAGTTGGTTCTGAACTGGTTCAAAATATGCATTCTTTCTGCCTGTCCTGTAGGTCCGTATATAAACGGCTTTCCAAACTTGAGCGCATATGCTTTTAGCGTAAACACATTGTCCGAAAAGACAATTATCTTGTCGCCAAGCGCCTCGTGCTTATTTATAATATACTCACACATCTGTATTTTGGTTGGGTTCATTGTGGCAAGTATTCTTTTTTTTCTTACATCCGCCACTAGATACTGCTTGTAGAACTCCCCTGTCATCTTGCACCACACCTCTGTACAGCTTACTTTGGATATATGCCCTTGCGCGCTCAGGTTGAGCCAGTCAGCTTCATACAGCTTTGGCCCTATCAGAAAGTTGAGGTCTTCTATTTTCTCGTCCTCCCTTACAAGAGTTGCTGTCAGACCAAGCTTACAGTGCGAGATGATCGTTGAAACTACTCTTCTGAACATGTTGGCAGGCACCACATGCACTTCATCGAAGATAATAAGCCCCCACTCGGTGTTTGTAAGAAAGTCCATTATTTTCTGCGTCTCATATGACCTTTTCCCGCTATACGATACCATAGTGTACGTGCTGACAACAATTCCTGCCTGCCCAGTAAACTTCTCTTTTGTGTCTGATGTAAGTATCGCAATGGACTCATCTTTCACATTAGTGAAGTGCTTTATCTGCTGCTTCCACTGCTCCACGGATACAGAGGTCGTGCATAGTATCAAGCACGATCTTTTCATTGTACACAGCGCCACAATCCCCACCAAGGTTTTTCCTGCTCCGCATGGAAGCACAATAATGCCGGATCGAGCCCTTCCATTTCCAAACATTTTGTTCAGACTGAACTCCTGGTATGTTCGTATTGAGGTTGTGGATTTTAGGTCTATGTCCAGAAGTGGAAGTGTGTTCTCTGTTCTAAAGTCGTACTCTTCGATTAGCGGGTAGTCAAGCTCTATGCATCGCTTCTTGGCCTGCTCTACCTTGGATCGCTCTATTTCAAAGTTCACTATGACTTTTTTTTCTTCTGTTATTGGCACGCACAGCTCCTGAATCACGGGATCTCTGTACAGAAAGGATATATTTTGGTTTTCCTGCGACTCTATAAAGTATCTTCCCTGCCTAATTACCATTTTGATCTTTCCATAGCTAGTGGTGCATGATCTGATAAAGTTCAAAATGCTCAGTGGAACTTTATTCTTGCTGAACCTGTCCATTGTGTCAATAATGTCTTCTGTCTTAAGCCCTACACTGGCAGCTGCATAGAGCGAGTAGGCTGTGAGCTTGTACTCGTGCATGTTGCACGGCCTTGTTACTGGCTCGGCTATGGCAATAAGAAAGTCCTGTGCCTGCTGACTCTGCTCTGAGTGCATTTCAAGAATTATCACCCCATCTGCAGACACCCACATGGGCCTAGCTGCATGGTTTTCCTTGAGAATAATGTGCTCATCTACTCCTTCTAATGTATTTGTAGCTTGTTTTGGCAGCATGCTATTTGTCTTTTTCTGTTTTTCTGTTTTTTCTAAAATTCATATAGACCAAGCGCTACCACTATTTCCAATATTTAATTTAACTTTTATTACTTTTCTTCGCCCATCACATCCTGCGCTGCTCTGTAAGGATTGACTCGATTAGACTCATGTCTTTGTTTGTTAGGTGCCTTTCAAGTATCTCGCATATCTTTTCATACTTCTCTGTTAATGTGAATGTAGTCTTTGAGTTCTCTATCTCTCTCCTAATATGCGCCATGAGTTCCGAATACCGCCCTGTTCGCTTTAGCTCTTCCAGCACTGCATTGACTCCTGTGCTCTTTTTTAGCAAGCAAATTACCTCTTTCATATTTTTATTTTTCTTGCTATGTCTCCGAATGAAAGGCTATTTATACTAGAGCTGTTTGGTGACGTCTGTGAAAGAATTGGTTACTATCTCTTGAAAAACAAGGACACAAGCTTAATATCAATATATAAAGGGATCAACAGCAGCCGAAAAGATGCAGTAAAGGGCCTTTCTTTATTGATACACTTTGGCATTGTAGGATTTACAAACTACAGCGGAAGAGGCGTTCGGTATTTTATAAAGCAGGGACACTCCAGCCTTATCAACTATCCAGTGTATATTAGCTACTGCGAGACTTTGTACGGGCCCCAGGGCAGCCAAATAGTAATGGAGGTGCTTCTCAGAAGAAAAATAGGAATGAGCTCAATTCCAGAAGAGCTGCTTGAGTGTGCAAAGAAAATGCTTCGAGAGGGAATTCTGGCAGAAGAGTCCGCGCAGGGGGTCAAAAGAGTGAAGGAGGACACAGAAAGATATCTTCTTTTTTCAAAAAGCGCAGTTGATTCTAAATTGCTTACCATGTTCTTTTATAACGATATTTTAAGCCATTTTTCGGAAAATACAAAGAGAGTGTTTTCTGCAGTGAGAAGCTTCTATCCAGCGCCATCCCCTCTAAATCGCATTTTGGAAAGATGTGCAGAGTTTCATGTTGAGCCAGAGGCTCTTAGCAGCACAAAAACTCTGAGTATGAGCGAAACTGTTCAGAAGCACATAAAGTATCTTATTGGGTATGGTGCAATATCGGGGGGATACGAAATGTATCAGGTTAACCACGAATCATATCTGGATAAGATTAAAAAGAACGTTCTTCTTGAGTACTGTGACATGTACATAGGCTCCATTGCATCCACGGTGTTTTCTATGCTATTGAACAAAGGATATGTTGAAGATAAGTTCATACAGAAGCATCTTTTGCTAGAGCCGCAGAAATGCAAAAATATTCTTTTTCTTCTCCTATCCGAACGATTTGTCTCTTTGCAGATGATTCCAAGAACTGCAGACTGTGCTCCCTCCAAGAGCTTTCATTTGTGGTCTGCAAATCCAAGAAAGGTATTTGCTGTTCTTGAGCAAAAAGTGCACAGCAAGCTAAATGAAAATTATATTGAGCTATTTTGTCTACAGAAGAACAAACTATTTATTACGCCTGGAGAATATAAACACAAAACAGACCAGATCTTTAATTTACTTGAGAAGTTACACACCTTCTGTTTTATATTGTCTTTATAGGTTTAAAACAGTGTTTTGGGAAAGGTATTAATAATAATAAATATAAAGATAGATAATGAAGCTTTATGCGCTACTTTACATGACAGCGCCTCTTTTTTGCTGGTGCAACGCAGGAAAAAAAGAAACAAACCAGCTTATGATCACTCGCCTAGCCCAAATTGATAGTATGCTAAGAAATATTCTGGATGGAAAAGTGTCTCCGCAGAAGTCATTTCTGAGCAGCACTCTAAAGGGGCTTTCTTCCAAAAGTTCCAAATCCAGAAGCACGTCAAAAAAAGCAAGAAGCAAGCAAAAGAATGTGGACAGTGAGTCAGACTATGCCACAACAAAAGAAATACAGGTAAGGGAGCGAAAAGAAGCCCCTAGGCTGTACTCTAGAGACGATGAAGATTCCTTTGAAAAGCCAAGAAGAAAAAAAAGAACCCGGACATATAGTGCAGATGATGAAGAGAGCTCTGCATACTGGAGACCTTCTAAAGGATCTCGCGCAAATTCTTCCTTCGAAGAGTCCGCTGATAGAGATTATGATGTTTCCTCTGTGAATAGAAGGGCTGCCAAGCCAGGTGGCTATGCGTATGACGATGAGTATAGCCAAGAAGAACGATAAGGCATTTTCGTATATGCAAGAGGTCTTCTCTGCTATGGCTGTATTTAGCCTTTATTTCAGAAACTACTATAATACTGTACGCACAAAAAGTGTTTGGTGGGCTAAAATGATTTTTTAAGCTATGCAGATGCTTTTAGTACTACTTTAATATTTCCACATAGTATGCTCAAATATTATTTTTCTTGCCTTTAGATTCGGCTAAGCAATGCTGCCATACATTCACATATTATAGCCTGAATTCGTAATAAGCAGTATGCGATATTTTCACAAAGCCCCAACACATGCCCAACTAAAGTATAAGACATTATAGAAGAATGTTGATATTCGTATACCCATTTGTCTGAAAATAAAGTAGCTTTAAAATAGCTTATTTCTAGCTTGAATAATTATTATTTACTCCTCATTATTCCTGTTGGTTTTCCTTGCCTTGGGTGCAAGAAACTCTCTTCCCGGATCAGCAATATAGATTGGTGTTAAGCATTGTCTTCAGGATTTTGGCTATAGTCTAACGCACTACAAGGGGCTCTACTTATTTATGCGTCAGATTATAGTGATTCTCGATAAGTGACATATATTGTCATTGGCCTTGGGTCATCTAATAAGACTTTACTTTCATAGCACCACTTTGACTGGCTTTTTCTAGAGGTTTATAAATATAGGATGAAAAATAAATTATATCCAAGTTTCGTATGCTCAAATCTAACATTTCGAAGAGGAAAACTCAGCTATGCCAAAGCTAACTTCTTTATTTAGGCTTTCATTTTTACTTCTGCACTTTAAGACTGTAATATACTTGTGTATGAAATACCTATCATGAATTAGAAGATAGACTGTTTGATTCTATAATACAAATAAAGTGTATATGTACATGAATATATAATAAATCATGCTTTAAAACCAAGATATTTACAAAGGTTGTGAGTTATATAAACTTTTAATGGTATTTATGTATTTTTCTATAACTTTTTCATTTATAAAAATATATACATGTTTATTTTCAGGAAGAAACAACTATTATGAAGCATTTTATTTCCTCTAAAAAAAGACGAAAGCACAGGAAAATCAAAAAACTGCACAATTCAAAGACCCAGCCGGGCACTGACACCACACAGAGGAGCTTAACACACAAAACAGACTATGTATGCCCAGCACATAGAGAACACAACCAGAATGCCACAGCAGCAATACTATAGGTTATACCAAAGGAAGAATACACGTATAGCAACATGTAAATACATTCATGTAAGCACACTATAAACAGCACACTCTTGCTCCACAGTCAACTTACAGCTACAGCAGAGAAGTGCTTGTGCAATGGCGAATCACTGCAGGTCATCCGGGCTGTTTATGCATGGTGCAGCACAGTAGCATCATCACATCACACACTCTGCTCTATAGTAGTAAAGTATACAAGTAGAGGACAGAGGTAGAAAGCAGTGCGCAGAAATAAAATAAAAAAGGAGTAAATGCATGTGTCTTTATTGTTTTTTGTGTTGTTAATATACATGTAGAGACAGTTCATTTAGAGGAGTTTAATAGGAGCTTAGGATATTCGGGCCTGTCTGCGGGGTTGTTTTATCTGTTTTGTGCAGGCAGGATGGGCTTATATGTGTGCCAGGAATACTATGCGAAGAGTTTAAAGTGCTTCTTGCTAGGCCCAGGCTTCAGTGCAGGCCGAGATGAGTTTAACTTACCTTGATGAGTTTAAGTTGTCCGAAGAGCTTAAGTTGTCTCGATGAAGTTAAAGGCACCTCGATGAGCTTAAGGTATCTGCCTGTGCGCGAGTGCACACAGAGGAGAACTAGCAAGTGATTCCTGTGTTTCCTTTGGAATATTTTTACAGATTTATGCTCTATTTATACTTATATTTTGGAAAATAGACCTTAATTTACCCGTTCTGGATGCCCCCAATATCCCCAAAAGAGCGCATATACTTTTTAATATACAAGAAGACCCGCTCTAAAGTGAATATAGACAGGTCTATGGGGGCTGCACCCCCAATATGCCCGAGTAAGGGTAAATTGCGCAGGAATTGCGCAGCCTAGCTGTGTGCCTCACACACAGAGGGTATAGCGCAGAGAACAGATGCTATAATGTGATATGCAGTATATATGCAGTGGATATAAACAGACTGGCTGGCTTGAATACCTCAGGCTGCACTACTAGCCAGAGTACAGACAGAGTTGAGAGATGTGGGCGCACTCTTTTTGTTGCTCTCTTTATGGCGTGTGTGAGTTATAGAGAGTAGGGCCCTTTCACAGAACAGTATGCACTCTCTGCCTCTCGGACACAGCTACCCTTCTAGGAGCTCTGCCCAGCACACACATATGCAGAGTGTTTCTGTCCTCGCTGCATTATGGATTCGCACGCCCTTTCTGGGCAGGAGACCCATCTCAAAAAAAACACCTGAGAAAATATTTTTTGCAGGGGCTCTCAGCAGGGCAAAACACGGGAATTTCGGAGAAAATGCCTCCTTCCTTCGGTTTGCAGGGGCAAAAAAGTGCGGAGAGGGAAATTGCTGACGAAAAAGGAAAAAAATAAAATGCGGTCTATAAATACGCGAAAACTCTGTCTTTTATTCGCAGTGCGAGAGACTTCTCAGCCACAGACGCATAACAGTCGGGTATGGGAACACTCAGTGCTGTGGGTCAGCGCGGATGTAAAGCACCACTAGCGGGCATTTGGGCTGGCAGGGAAGTGGTGTGGGGGCCAGTAGGCCGAGGCCCCCTTATATATTAATCTCTTCATTGGCACAAGAACCTTGGGCAGGGCTGGTATATAGGTATATAGTATTTAGAAAAGAACAAGTGAATATTATATATGCATAGAGCGGCATTTATTTCCATATATGAGTTTTAGCACTTACCCATGTATGCTAGGGTTTATAATATCAGCTATGCTTGATACAACTCTGGATAGATATATAAAGTCACTTCCGCCATATAGCATATCACTTTCACAGCTGCTCAATGCAACAAAAAGTTCTTCTATTTGAGGAGTGATCTTCTTTTTATCGAGAAGATATTTTGAGAGGGCGTGCACAATATCAACAGCAGAGTATCCAAGCATTGCAATACTTTTAGAGGTCTCAAGCACTTCTTCCACAGTTTTAACGCTCATTATTGATTCAATTATTTCTTGGGGAATCACACCAGATATTTCGTCTATTATCCTTCGGTGTGCAGTAGAACTGTCCACAAGATCAGTCTCATTTAGCTGACACGCGCCTACTGTCTGCAGCAAAACTAGCGCCTTTCGCATATCACCCTCTGTTAGCACTAGAATGTACTTCAGATTCTCATCAGAAACACTCAGCTGTTCCTTTCTTTTTATGTCTCTTAGCACCTCCAAGCTTTGGCTCTGGCCAGTCCACGGAATGTATAGCGGAACAAGCCTACTTCGAATGGGGTCAATGACTTTGTTCACATAGTTTGTTATGAATATAAAACGAGTATTCTGGTGGGTGTCTTCAATAATACGTCTTAGACAGTGCTGGGCATCTATTGTTAGATAGTCACACTCGTCCATAATTATTATCTTCACCTCTCCAGAGTGCGACTTGGATGCTGCAAATGTTTTAATTTTCCCCCGAATTGCGGATATTTCTCGGTCGCTTGAGGCATTTAGCTCCAGCACACTCTCTTTTCGTGTAAGCTTTCTAGCTAGAATAAGCGCAAGCGTGGTCTTTCCGCTGCCAGGAGGGCCGTGCAATATGATATTTGGCAGCGCGTGCTTTCTTGTTAGTAAAGAAGAAAAAAAGTCTCTGATCTCTGAAGGAAGGGCCATATCCTCTATCTCCATTGGTCTATACTTTTCAGTCCATGTAATATTCTGTTGCATAAAATTTTATTTCAATTCGCTTTATTATTGGTGTTTCTTCATTCTCTTCTCAGATCCCTTGGAGATTACTTTTGGTCTTGCTGGGTTCTTTCTGTCACTGGCAGATCCAAAGTACTGGCACTGCTTTCTGATCTTTACTGGAGCCTGGAAAATGATCATCTGCTCTGGGGTTGGTGCGACCTTAAATATCTCGTCAAGCTTGTAAACTTGTCCTCCGTACTTTTCTATCTTTTCTCTTGCTTTGTGTGATATGCTTAAGCAGGCCACCTTGATTGGGTGTGGAATTTCAACTATGCTATCATCAGCAACAATCTTTGTTGCTACAACTGCAAGCTTCTCATGGCATGGAGTGGTGTACTTTACCAAGTTCTTGAGAGTGAGCACAGATCTCTGGGTTATTGGCTTCTTGATGTTTCTTGCAATCTTCTCGTACTCTGGATGAGTAGTTTTTCTTGCTACAGTTGAGAACAGCTCAAACAGATTGTTAATTTCTGCGTTTCTTGTCTTTGGAGCTTTTCGGCCTCCTCTTATTCTAGTTGGTCTTCCTAACATACTGCTAGGGGTAAAATTAAAAGAAAAATAAAAGCAAAAATTACATTGGAATAGCAACGAATCCGTTTGAAAAGGATTTGTCTACAAAAAATCTAGAATGGCTCTCTTCTTTGCCTGCAGCCACATACAGCGTGGATTCTTTTTGCAAGAAATCGTTGGGCACTCCATCTATTTTATATGTATTTAAAATTTCCAATGTCTTTGCAACGCCAAGCACAATAATTTTTCCATCTGACAGCCCAATAGCAGCTGTGTTCTGGGAAACAAGCTTCAAGCAGGATACTTCTGCAAGGCTGTTCTCTTCTGTTGGGATGCAAATGCTGCATATAGGATCACTCTTGTTTATGCTGTATAAATGCACTGTTTGTGTGCTGGAGACAACCAAGAACTCTTCCGCAGTAACAAATGCTCCGTAGAGTGCATAGCCCTCGCTAAGGTGGAATAGCAGCTGGGTGTCCTTTTCTAGCCTAAATATCCGCACAGTTTCTGTTAGCTCTGATGTACACAGAAACAGCTTCTTGTCCGGAGAAAGAGACGTGGACTTTATGGGGGTTTTTGGACCGTATAGGGCTTTAATAAAAAGCAGATGCACAGTTTTAACTCCGTTAGATTCATTTATATCCAGCTTCCATATAAACACTCTATGGTCTGCGGAGGCAGTGATAATTTCTGTTTCATTATTCTCTGTCTCAATTGCATGTATCGATATGATCTGTCCTCTGTGCCGTTTAGATATTCGCTTGTAGCGCTTTTCGCATAGAGATTTGACCTCTCCGGTGCGCGCGCCTACAAGTAGAATGTTATTTACTGCGCAAATGGCAGTCGTGGTTGTTCTGTCCTTTACCAGAACTTTTCTTTCCTGTGTCTCAGGAGCAACAGTAATTATTTCTCCTGACTTCTGGGTGATAACCATTAAATTATTCTGCACATCCATAGCAGTTGGTGGTGATCGCAGCTTAGTGACTACAGTATGGGCTAATGCGGCTGACTCTGCTGTCATTAAAAAAACTGAATAATTTCGCTGTAATTAATTATAAAATTTTTATAGTCCTTGGGTAGATAGGTGTGATATCCTCTTGATGCAATGCGCAGTGAATAGCTTGCGACTTTGTATACGCATGCGCAAGGCAAACGATCAGGCTCTTTATATATAGATGCAGTGTTTCTTGCTGCTCTATAAGTCTAGTAGAAGCATGCAGTAAAGAGGTTCTTGCTATGCATTTTGAGAAGCTTTTATATCCAGTGCTAGAATACCTTTGAGATTCAGGCTGTTTGCAAGATGTTCTTCATATTAAAAGGCCAAACACGCATGGTGCACTTGGGTGAAAGTGCTAAAGGAAAGACATAGGAAGAGAAAGTGTATGAGCTCTTCTTTCTAGTAAACATTCCCAAATTACTGTATATATACAGTAGGATGCATCTGTTAACATAAATACAATTTATTCTAGACCAATGTGTTGATGGCAAGCTCTTACTATTTTTGCATAAGCTATGTATATTTATTACTCTAAAGACATAATAAAGAAAATAGTTAGCTAGCAAAAGAAACCAAACCTCTTAATATAAGTAGCGATGAATAGTAAGAGAAGAAATTAGGCAGAAGGTACATCATATATACCATTTGATGCGGCCTAAATATAGTTTGTGATGGCTGGAGCCAAAAAGTCTTCTGTCTGCGCATTATAAAACTGCATGTATGGCTTTGGATGGAAAGCACACCTACAGGTATGAGCATGTGCCGCTTTTAATAGAATGAAATCAGCAACAGAATAGTATGTAGACATATTAAAGTGTCTGAGAACTGGATACACACAGAGCTTAAGAGAAAATACAAAGATGTTTTATAAACTAGTGATTTTATGTGAAAGTGCAGCAAGCTTTAAACAGTATAGCAGTGGCTAAATAAATCGCTAATAATTGTGCATAAAGGAAAAAATAATACGCTTAAGAATGCATAAATGCGTAACAAAACTAGATGAAAGTTGACAAACTGAATCTAAAATTATGTGATAGATAAGGCATTTATCTTAAATTAAATAGAACCCTATCTAGAACTGTAAAGCATTGACTGTTCAAATAACTGCATTGGTGATCTTTGTATATGCAAAAACTGAAAAATCGTTATACACTAATAAACACTAAATTTGAGATAGAATAAGTGCACAGCAGGTGGTTCACAACATAAAAGCACGCAGCCTTGCACTGTCTAAGTATAGCTAAAGGTTTTTCATTTGATTTTTATTTTTCTTTGTATGTGTATAAGTAATCTAGTTGGGAAAGCGTGTGGGGGCTTTCTAGTTCTTGGAAGCACTGTTTTTGCTTTGGCGTTCGGAGGCAGGTATATCATTCTTCTTCCAATTATTATTTTCCATATGTTTGCCAGCTGGTATAACAAAAAAGCACGATCAGCTTCTGTAAAAAAGCTTGCAACGGCACTAGAGGTGATTTTCTCAATTGGCACAATATTTGGGTATTTTATTGTAAGTAACACTGTTTTTCTGCTGCTTCCTGGGTCAAGCGCGCTAGAAAAAATTCCAAGGCCATTGGTATTGCTTATGTATGTGGACTTTGTTGTATATACATGCTACGTGGCCCACATAATATTGAGCTACTTGGAGCAGGATGTGCCTGAGGAGGAGGACTCGTCTGATATAATAAGATGCAATCAGATGAAAACTTTGAATAGACAGAGCGTATAAGCAAATGCCTATTAAGATGTAAAATTTTAGCTAATTTTTTCAGTATGTCCAGCTACAACAAACGGATTCGGGAAAACTACCTCTCCACTCGGGTAAACGACGAGAGAGAGAAAATGACTCTGCAGAACATATATACCTTCGACAAGATGGCGGGGATAGACCAGCAGAAAAAAGAAATAATGGAGGCCCTAAAAATGCCTTTGGAGCACTATAAATACTATGAGCAGATTGGGGTTGAGCCTGCGGGCGGTATACTTATTCATGGGCCGTGCGGGTGCGGAAAAACAGCCTTTGCAAATGCAGCTGCCAAAGAGGCAGGTCTTCCGATTTTTCCTATTACAAGAGGGGACTTTATTTCTAAAAGCGGGGCTTCTGAAGATAACGCCTCGGCTGTTTTAGAGAAGGCAGTTTCGTTCTCTCCAGCGATTATACTCATCGATGACATAGACCGGTTTTGTATGAAAAGGGAGGGGCTAGACAATGAGTCAGACAAGCGGGTGGTTCTTCGGGTAGTGGAGTTTATCAGTGCCCTTCCAAAGAAAGTGCTGGTTATTGCAACAGCCACCTCTGCAGATGACATAGATCCAATTCTCAGAAGGTCTGGAAGGCTGGAGAGAGAAATAAAGCTGATGGTGCCAACTGAAAATGAGAGAAAGCTAATCGTGCAGAAGCTTTTTTCTGCTACAGTGAATAAGAATCTTGACTACGAAAAAATTACAAAAGCCACTCCAGGATACGTTGGTGCAGATATTAAGCTGCTAGTAACAGAGGCAGGCCACTCGGCGGTTAGGCGGGCTGTGCGCGAGAAAGAAAATATTTCTGCAAGCGCTGGTGGCCAGCGTGAGAGTCTCTTGGCAATCACACAGGACGATGTGTGCGAGGCTTTGGCAAAAGTGCAGCCTGTTGCCAAAAAGGAGGGCTTCACAACAGCATCGGATATCTCCTTAGATGATGTGGGGGCCATGGAGCACATAAAGAAGGTGCTTGAGATGGCCATAGTGCAGCCTTCTTTGTATCCAGAGAGATTTATAAAGGTGGGAATTCAGCGGCCTGCCGGAGTTCTTCTTTATGGGCCGCCAGGAACGGGAAAAACAATGCTGGCGCGGGCTATATCTAACAAGACACACTGTAACTTCATTTCTGTGAAAGGGCCAGAGCTGATCAGCATGTATTATGGAGAAAGCGAGAGAGCCATCAGAAAGCTCTTTGCCAGAGCAAAGGCATCCCAGCCATGTGTCATATTTTTCGATGAAATTGACTCAATATGTAGGAAGAGAGATGCTGGAGCAAGCAAATTTGGAGACACCCTTGTGAACCAGCTGTTGATAGAAATGGATGGGCTTGAGGGAAGAGGAGCTGTCTATGTTCTGGGAGCTACAAATAGAATAGACATCCTAGACAGAGCTCTTCTGCGCCCAGGGCGATTTGATAACATAATTGAGGTGCTGCCGCCCACTCCTTTGGAGCTCATTGAAATACTATCCAAAAAGCTCTCAAAGCTAGCTGTTGATAAGAATGTCAACCTGGAGGCATTGTACCTGGAGGGCCTCACTGGTGCAGAGATAGATCTGCTTATAAGAGAGGCCGGAAATGTGTGTCTGCAGGAAACGCCTTTAGACTCCGATCCAGTTATTGGGCAGGCGCACTTAGAGTATGCTTTAGAAAAAATAAGAGATAAAATCTATACTCTTCAGAAATAAAAATACATAATTCAGCTATTGTCTAAAATAAATCACTTTGCTATATTTATAATCTCATCTTTTAGTAGGCTTTATCTAGGAGCTGCAGATTTGTTACACCTTTGTGTAGAATAAATCAGAAGTGCACTTGAATGAAGCTAGTAAGGCATAGTGCTGCTGCAGAGCTTTGCCATAATAAATGCTCCAATGCCAACGCCAGTGGCCACTCCAATGCCAACGTATTTAACTAAATCCTTGTAAAAGAACAGCTCTGCAGGGTTTACCCTCGCGCAAGGTGCGTCTTTTATAGAAGGCTCCTCCTTTCCATCGCAAGCATCCTTCTTTTTCTCTGCATGCACGCCCACACTGCCTTCACTTTGCACAGTGCCTGCCAAGTCTATAGGCTTTGCCAGCTTCTCAGACAGCTCGCTTAAAAGAGTTAGCATCTTCTGATTGAACTGGGTCTCATATGTTTCAAGCTTTTTCACTCTATCCGTTGTAAACTCAATCGTGTCATTTGTTCTGTTTGCATTGGGGCTTTCATTCTTTTCTATTATATCATTTATCCGAGAGAGAATTTCATGGCACTTGTCATTTGATCGGGCAGGCTGTGTGTGCGGCATGGTTTTCCAGCTGTATAGAGCATCCTTGCGGGGCAAAATGTTTGTGCTTCGAGAGTCCTTTATCTCTTTAAACTCATCTAATCTTTTCTGTCTTTCGTTCTTTCGATTGATGATAAATTTGTCAGTTAGTCCTATGTTTATGTCAAGCGAGTTCTGTGTCTTTTCGGCAAGATTATTAGCGCCCTCTGCTACGTCCTCCAGAATGCTTTTAAATTCATACTGGGTTTCATCAAGCGCTTCTGGTAGTATTATTGTGTTGCTAGTATCTAAGTCATACTGCGGAGCCTCTTTAAATGTATTTTCTAAATCGCACATATTCACCTTATTGCTTTTAGCAGCATCAATTATTACCTCAATTAATTTCTTCATTATTCTTTTGCTCACGCGCACCCTCCTATAGTCATACATCTTTCTTTTTACTTCGTAGAGAACATCAGAGCTTCGAATTGGAATATTTAGCATGGAGGGAAGCGTGTCTAGCGAAAGAATAAGCTTCTCAATAGGCTGCTCTCTCTCGACGCCATACATTCTGTTAATAAACTGCTCTACACACTCATTTCGATCTGCCATGACTCTTCTTGCAATAAAAATATTTGCATGCATAGCATATTTCATGTGAAGTATTCAGAGGACGGGGCGCGAGCTAAAAAATAGCATAGAGAGCACAGAGTGGCAAATAGTCGAATTACATTAAAGCAAATATATCTTTAAAATAGAAAATTATAACCAGAATGCATACGTATATATAACTTTATTATAGTATTATACCAATCACTTGCGCAAGAACATAACACCTAATAGAGCTACCCCAATAAGGACAAACAGTGCTATCAAGAAAAAAGCCCCCTTCTTTAAGCTTCTTTTTTTTCTTAGATTTTTTAGGTCAGAGACAAACTCTTCATGCATGTATACTATAAAAGCCTTCATTGAGTCTGTTTTGTAGTCGGTCTTTAGATCCATGTATCTGTTAACTTCATCCACACTTACTATGTAGTACATGTTTTCTCCTATTGTTATATGCTTTCTTCCCATTCCTTTGTTCGGGTTAAGTACATCTGTGTCCTCCTTTTTTAGTTTTGGGGCTTCTTCTTTTTTCTTTTCTGGCACTGCAGGCTCTTTTTTATCTGGCGCTGCTATGTTTTCCTTCTGTGCTGCTGCACCTCCCTGCGGTGCCTCCAATACTGGTTTGCTTTCTGCTGCTACTGCATTTCCTGCCATAGGCGTCCCTGGCTCTGTGCCTATATACAATCGGATTTCACTTGACCAATAGAAAGATGATATATGCGATTGGATCGAATATTTAATTTCAAAAGAATTGACAGAAAGAACTTAAATAAAGCACTGATCTTTTCTCCTAGATATTCAGGAGACTGTAGAATATTCCGAAGCATTCGAATATTGGCGGGAACATGTATTTTATGCAAAGGCTAGTCTGCAAGTTTTTTAAAATGGCGCAGCAGGAAAGAGGAAAAAGCAAAGATGTAAATGCAAAGAAACTGCCCGCTAGTATTAGCTCTATTCTGAGCGACCAGGACGAGCTTGGCATAGACAACATTCGGCTGATAGACTATGGGGGGAAGGATGACGAGATGTTCAAAGACCTCTCAATAAACGACCCAGAGGATATAAGCGAGCTAGACATGACAAAGATATATGAAAACGAGCTGGAGCAGAGCGACGACGACTTAGACATAGGAGAGGAGGAAATAAAGAAAATAAGGGGTTTCGAGGAGAGCATAGACCATAAGTCACGGCATAATACACAAATGTTTGGCACCCTATACCCGCACATGGACACAGCGTACAACTCAAGAGTTGCGGATCTAAATAGTGACGTGGGCAACGACATATGTAAGGAGAACATCAAGAAGATATACAGCTATCTAAAAGAGGACCAGAAACAGGAAGAGGAAATACAGGCAGAGATAGAGAAGACTCTTGAGTATATTCGGCGAATGAAAGAAGCTGAGAAGGTAAGCGGTAATTCTTCATCCAAGCTATAGGCAAAGGCAGTGATTTTACCGTCTGTACATGTTTTTATCAAGAAATGCAGAAGCAGCCAAAATGAGGGCTTCTGATAGTGACGGGGCCTTTGGCATGCAGTAGCCTGCCTTTTTGCAAGCAGGCTTGTTATAGTGAATATTTAAATAATAAATTCGGATACAAGTTGTATTTCTACTTTAAAGCATGCGGCTGAAGTGCATCTGCAGAAGTATATTAAGACCATGCGTATGGACATATTATGTATTTACAATATTAAGGCTAGTTACTCTCTGCAGAAATATCTACTAAGCTGGTAAGAGGATAAGAGCACATTAAAGAGTAAATGATTTTGCCAGAGCTTGGCTTACATCTACAATAGAACACTCATGTGGCATAATTACAAAGTTATCCTCAGAAGTAATTCAGCTATATTTTATAGTACTAGTACTCCAATTAAGGATCCTATATATGGGAATTGGTAGTAGGATGGGTCTGCCTTGGAGAGAGAAAAGCTCAGCTCCAAAGAAGAAAGACGCTTCTTCCTAGATGCATACTGCAAAAGGCATGTGTATAAGTATAGATTGTTTATTAATGCAGTCTGTTTTATAATAATCTGAAAGATACCTATTTGGCAGCCTTCTTCTTTCCCTTCATTTTGCTGGCCTTATGCTTTTTGTTCGGCATTGTCCTCTTAATCATCGCGTCATTTTTCATCTTTGCAGTAAACTCCTTTCTCTTATCTCCGCGCTCTTGTGTGATCTCCTTTATTCTGTCCTCTCGGGCCTTTTGCTTTGCTTCCTTCATCTGCTCAACTTTGAAGGAAAGAGAGCGCAGGAGCTTGAGCTTGTGCATTGTCTCCTCTGTTCCTTGCAAGACTTCCTTCTCCTCGTCTTTTTTAAGCATAGACAGAGGGGCTTTGGATAGCACTGATTTTGGAATGGGGGCAACACGGCAGGCTGCAGGCTCTTCAATATCCCTGTACACGCTGTCCTGTTTACTTTCGAGAGAGATACCGTGCGCGTCTCTGATCTCCTTAAGAAGCTTTATTTCGCCGGAGTCTGCAAAGCTCTCTGCGTTAAGATAGATCTTTGGCGGAGTGATTGGGAAGAAGCACGGAAGGAAGATAATTTCGCTCATCTTAATGACCCCTTCAAACGAAGCTCTGAAAACTCCTTTCGCTCCTGCTTTTTTTATCTGTCCTCTAAGCCCGCTCACAGTCTTAAGCATAGCTCCTTCGTATCGCGCAGCTTCTTCCTGTGTATGGAACATGTCCTTCACAAAGACTGTGTGTCCTTTTATTTCTTGCGGGTATCCAATCAGCTTCAGCTTTTTCATAATTCGGGGCCTGCCACCAATTTCGCACTGCATGCCATTTGCCGCAATTCTAAAGTTCTTATCAGTGCCAAACTTTCTTAAAATAGTAAAGCTTGTGCCGGGCGGGTGTGTTGGGCCATAGAAGGTTGCGTTGCATGTCATGCTTTCGGGGATGTACTTTAGAAGTCTGTTTCTAATTGCATCTTTCAGAGAGAACACTGGTGTGGTTTGGAACCTTCTCCACCCCATAGAGATATAGTGGGCTTCTTTTGTTTTCAGAGTCTTTTTGAACCATTTGTGTCTTTTGACTCTTCCCTGAATGAATGTCATGGAAAGCTCCTCTTCCTTGTTTGCGCCAAGAATAAATATATTCTTTGGCGTGTATACACTAGAAACGACCTCTGGAAGAACAATCATGACTTTAACATATCTTCCTGGTGCTATTCCCTCCAGATGCTCTCTTGCCTCTGCAGAGTGCCTGTCAAGCAAGCTCTGCGTTGCCTCTTCTGCCTCTTTTACTTTTTCTTTCTCCTGCGTGAATATATCTCTTTTGTCCTTCACTTCTTCTATGTACTTGTCATTGAAGCGCTCAATATAGTCCTCTTCATCTTCCTCCTTCATCTTAAACATCATCTTCACTGCCTCTTCATCCATATGGTCGCTCTCATCGCTAGAGATATGCTCAATCGAGCATATTTCAGAGACTGTTTGGCTGCTTTGCTTCACAGTGTTCTGCTTAATCTCGTCTTCTAGCGAGTCCTCGCTGTCGGTTACACAGTTTTCTGGCATTTCGTCTTCTGACTCCTGCTCTTTTTTCTGCGCTTTTTCGCTTTCCGCAGCTTCAGCTGGGTCTACCTCTGACTCAATTCGAATTTTCTTGCCTGGCTCTGCAAAGAGAGAGAAAGGGGTTTCGGCTGCTTCGCTTGGATTGTAGATTGGAGCCTCCTGCTCTTCCTTTGGCTTTTTTATGTCCAGATAAATTGCGTCCTGCTCGACAAGCATCCCTCTTATGTCACTTGTTGGGGCATACAGAGGCTTCTTTCTCTCGCTAAGCTTCTTTTTCTGCTGAGTGGTTAGAGGGCACGGATCGTTTATAACAGTTATGCTTTCTGCAGAGTAGTCTCCAATTCCTGGCAGATGGAACACAGTGTTCTTTTTTAGTGCAATGCCTCCTCTGACATACCCAGTGAGAGAGAACAGCCGCATTCCGCTTGGGACACAAATGCCGGCCTCTTCTTTTTTGTCCTCCTCTAGAATCTGGTCTGCCACAATGTATGGATGCGTGGCTCTCCACATAAAGGGCCTGTACTTCATCTGTGTGATGTATCGCGAGGCTTTGATTACATCCCTATCCAGATATCGCCCTCCAACTACTTTGGACATTGGAATGACCTTTATCCCATCACACACTTCAGTCCACAGCCGCTTCTTCATCTTTTTAATAAGCGATCTCTGCTTGGTCATTCCACCTTCGATCTTGTCTATTTTTGTGATGACACACATTACCTTTGGGAACCCATGTGTTCTCAGTAGATTTAGCATTTCAAATGTTTCTATCTCTAGGCCTATTTCGGCGTCAATAATCAGAATCATCAGGTCTGTGACTTTAGAGGTGTCTGCCATTATAGGAAGGTCCGCAGGGCACTCATAGAAGCTCATTCTTTTTGACTTTGCTGCCATCAGAGTCACAACTCCATTAATCTTCTGGATCTTCTGCTTTGTGTAACACCGCACAATTGAATTCATGAAAAGAGTCTTTCCAGACGATGGTGGCCCAAATATTGTAATCATAGGCGGTGCAGGCTCTACACCGTATGACCGCGTGATTATTGGGGTTTGGTATTTCCTTTCATCGTACTTAACTTTCTTAAGAGCCGCCAATCTGTTTGTGGCCAGTTTCTTTGCTCTTCTTTGAGCGCTTATTACTTCTTTCGAATTTTCGCCCATTATGTAATTTTGTAAAAATTTGCAACTCTTCAACGGCCACTCAAAGGTATTTTCTCTTTCTTTTCTTTTCTATTCATAGCCATTGCATCTACATCTGGGAAGATTCTTCGCTGAACATATTTAAGATTTCTATACTATACATTCCAAACATAATAAAGACTGTATTCGCTGCGAGTTTATACAAACATGCCTCTGCCTCATAAAAGTCCATTTTGATCTTTCTTTCTCAATGTATGTATATCTCATAAAGTAGAGTGTTTTTATGTTGTTAGCGCACTCATGCCTCGCAGGGTAGGATATTTAGTTCTTAGTCTATTCATAAAAATATTCTGGGCTAGAAGGCCTTATATGAATATATTCATCTAATGAAAAACTATTTTTCACAGACTTGTATGCTAGACAAAAAACAAAAGCTGAATACTGAGCTACTAAGATATGCTGTAAGCACTGGGATCTTTGGGATAGGAATGTCCCTAAATCTTCAGTCGCCTGCTGCTATCATGAATATGCACTCTGCAAGAATATTTCTAAATATCCAGGAGATGAGGGAGCAGTGGATGTACTCGGGGCTAGACACGCAAAGAGCAATTACGACAGCAGGAAGCATAGTCTCCTCTGCTGCCATTCTTATTTCAGGGCACTCTCGGGTATCGCGGGTTGCCGAAAGCACATACTTAGCTTTGGAGGCTGTTGGTAAAGTGCAACAGTGGCTGAGAATCCGCCGAATCGCTAGAAGCTCTGCGCCTGCCTCAACCACGCAGATATCGGAGATGTATTCAAAGGCGACGTTTTCTACGGTAATAGCGCTTGTTGAGCTGTTTTCGTACATGTTTTCTATTTGGCCCATATACCTCTTGGTTGCTGTCTTGAAAGGTGGACATTTCCTGTATAGGTCACTTTCAAGCACTTTGCAGGAAACTCTCCACGGATACAGCACAGGAAAGAAAAAGATACACTTTCTGATCAATTCATGTTTTACATAAAACATAGAAATACAAACAAATCAAAACATATGGAGGCTTATCTTCTATATAGAAGCGTGTAAGGGAAGCACCATGCAAACAGAAAGGTGCCAAGCAGTTGCGCAGCCAGAAAAAACCTGCAAGCATTTAAACTTTATGGGTATAAGCATGTGCGGGAAGAAGCTAGTTGCAACTTGTTTTATAATTGGGATAACTGCCAAAGCCCAGATAGCGCTCTATTCTGTATATCTTCTCTCTATAATCATTTCAAATCTGGTAGAGTCAGTTGAAAACTTTAATATATACTTTGCAAGGACTATTCCCATGGCGGGCCTGGTTGTGCAGATATTTCTAGCATCCCCAAAAGGCTTTTTTCCAGTCTCTCTCGCGCTTATTTCACTAGTGCTGATATATATAAAGATATTTACTATAAATGACACATTTGATGAGTATAACGGCGTTATTACTGTGGGCGTTACTATAGTGCTTTTTATGCAGCTAGACATGATTCTTAACTATACACTTACAGGAATGGATAGGTCTAGTGCTATAGACCTACACACCAGGTATGAAGCAGCGCATTTTATACTAACACTGTATCTGGGCATGCTTATGAACGTTCTGCACAAGTACATATATAACTCGGTTTGTTTGCTTGGAGCAGGCTATCTGTTTAATATTCTGAATCTGATCATGTCATGCACATTTGTATTTATTTCCTATACAGTGTGCAATATTCTTTACACACAGTGTCTATCCATGAAAGAGAGCCAGGCATAGATATGCAGGATAATAGGTGAACTGCCAAAAGCAGAGGAATGGAAAGTGATGTAGAAACAGGTTGAGATGATTTTCATTGGTTCGTTTGTGGATGGGGGTGATTGGTTATTTTATGCCTACAAGAAAGGAGGCACTCTTTTCAGCATGTCGGAGCTGCTAGAATTTCTGAATAAAGCAAAAGCCACAAACGAAACAATCTCAGCACTTGTTGAGTGTGTATCAATAGCAGATGCGCTTAAGACAAAAGCAAGGCATACAGATGAGAATCAGCTTCATCATATAGTAGAAGCAATGGAGAGTCTTTACAAAGACTTTAAAAAGCGAACGTGTGTTATAAAGCAAGACATAACGAGAATGAAGGAAGAAAACAGCCAGCACCTGGATAAGTATGGATTTGACAGAAGCTTTGCTACGCGAAATAGCTTTATGCAGAATCTTTTGAGAAGGCTTAGCCTTGTCATACAGGACTTTGGGCGTGTGCAGGGCGGCTTTGCGTCCAACCAGAAGGAAAGGCTCAAAGAGCAGTACTTGATAGCCAATCCGCAGGCAACAGAAAAAGAGCTGCACTACCTGGGGGAAAAGGAAAAAGGAAAGCTTCTTCTGCAGTCTGCATTTACGCTAGGCAATAAAAAAGCAAAGGAGGCGCTTATTCTGGCAGAAGAAAGAAGAAATTCTTTAGAGGCGCTGCTTGAGGGAATTTCTGACTTGAAAGATTTGACGGATGACTTCTCGGCAATTATAAGAAACGACACATGCGAAATGGACAGAATACATGTAGGGGTAAACTATGCAAATGTGCAAACAGGCACATCATGCAAATTAATTACAAACACAACAAACAGAAAAATCAAAATATTCAAAGCAAAGAAAACCACTACACTGATATTTGTAGCCATGCTATTTGCTATTCTCTTTCTTCTTATATTCAAGATAGCGCACTAAAGATAATAAAAATTTTATTCGCTTACACACTAGAAATGCATGTACAATGCACAGCACTGTTATATTTATAAGTTGTGTAGATAAATCGCATACATGTCCTATGCGCAGAGATGATCTATATATTTGTGTTATGTTTGCAAGAGCACTTAGGTTTTGGGTAGATTAAAAATAGATCAAAGAGAAGATAAACATGACGATAGAGGATGTTTTACACACTAGAAAGCCCGCTTAAGACTTGTATGTAGATGTAAATATTTAAATGAATTTAGTATGGAACATTTCTGTACATGTGTAAAGTGCTTTGAGTTAAATCCCCAGTGAATATTGTGTTTACTGGCTATTAAGAGTCTATTTCTGTATTTAGAGACCCAATTTATTTTTTTCCGTCGATTTAGAGTGCACTCTTTAAATGCTGTATGCGTGTTAGAATGCATATTTATAAACTATAATACTCAAAGCATTGATGCATGCGTTCGTTTTTAATATTAAGATGCTACCCGTGATATACCTTAATTTCTCTCTCCATCTGTGTATTAATTAATACACATAGCTTAATGGCGGCACTTAGCGCTCTCTCTATTCCTTTTATCTCTTATATGCATACTCCCTATACTATAGCTCTTTTTTGTCTGTTTCTTTCAGACTGCTTGCTTCAAAGTATTTTTGCTTACAGAAAGTCAAAATAAACCAACATCTGTATGGACTGCATATCGCACATACAACAGGCGCCACGACAAAATACACTCAGCCCCCAGCGAGCGCTGTAAAAGCAACTCTTTCTAACCGATATAACTACTTGGGATAAAATAATTTTTTATGCCTGTCCCAATTAGTAGAACCATTTTAGTTGCAGAAGCAGTAAGTGCTCTGCCAAACATAATGAAGAGGCCCGAATGTAAGCGAGGAATTAAAGCCATTCAAAGATGTCTGCTGAAAAAAGAAGAAGGTATAGTTGTGATGGCTGCTGATGTTGCTCCCTTTGACTTAGTCAGCCACATCCCAGCTCTGTGCTCTGCCTCAAATGTACCGCTTTTCTACATAAGCAGCAGATTTGACGTAAAAACAGAGAAGGACAAGCCAACCACATGCCTGTTTATTCCTTTGGGGATCCTGACAAAGGAGGAAGCACTACTCTTGCAATAGATAATAAACTAAATATTCAACCACATACACCATGCATCACTGCACTTTCCTAAAATACCCGTATATGATAAACTTAACTATTTATTCAATAACTGCGCTGGCGTGCTTGCTCTGCAGCTCCTTAATTTTATCACACACAGAATTAACTAATTTTCTTCCATACTCATCTACTCTTTTAAGAACAGCTGTGCTGCATGGGCAGAGCTTGCAATTTTTAAATGCATCTCTTAACTTACTATATCCGGGCACTTTCTGGCACAGAGCACAGGCCCCAATGCAGACCTTATGCAGAACGCAGCGTGCTACCTCAAGCCCCTTGATCAATAATAGTTCTGCCCGAAGTGCAGCCAGTTGTAGTTGGGTCTTCATAAAGATAAAGTACACATTTGTGAGAATGGGCTGCAGTGCAGGGATAGATGACAATTTGTCTCCTAGCCTACAGCACAGGTTAGTTTGGCACAAAAGTGCATACACGATCGCAATCATGGCTACAAGCCCTCCGAATCTTAGAAACCTGCTGGCTGTTCCTCTTTTCTGGATCTTTTCTGCTCTGCCTTGCTCCAGTGCTGATCTTTTCTGCTCTAATGCTGTTTTAGTCTGTGGCTTTACTACTTTCCAATTTTTCATATAAAGAAAAAAAAGTCTTGCTTAAGATACTTTGCTCACTTTGTATAACGATCGTGTAGTAGATTTTTGATATTGTTTTTAATAGCTACATCTTTACAGTCCAGAATGTTTTCGCACGAATGCCCTTCTGGGATGGAGTGTTTGATGCAGAATGACTTTAAGCAGAACTTGCACCTTAGATCTTTTGGCGAGTTTACTCTATTTTTGCACATAGAAAGAGCGCACTTATTTTTAATGCCTATAACAGTTATTTTTAGGTTAGGAATGCCAAATATCTGGCTTGGTGAGGTTACTGGCTTTTTGTCTATCTCCAGCCGGATGCAGGAGAGCCCGAATAGCTCCTTAGCCTTTTCCTTAATTTCTTCAAGTATATCTTCGGAGACATTAGTTGAAATTGCCTTCTCAATATAGTTATATACTATTGTAAACGAAATCTGTCTTATAACAGAGTGGCTCTCTTTTGCTTTGTGTGCTGGTGTTACTGCGGGCTCACTTGACTCCATGCTCTGTTTGAAATTTGCACATTATATTGTTGGTGTCTAGTGTAATGAAATATAATTGGTGTATGGTTGTTGTTTCTGCCAGGCAAGATTTCATGCGTTGCACTCTTCATAAATAGCAGCACTCTTCCTCAGTACAGCAGAAAGCACCAGCCAGAGCACCCAAATATTGTGGCAGAAGTTCGAAGTGACTTCCATCCAGCTATGCATGAAGATATATTTAAAATAGAACATAGAAGATGTTGAAGCAAGAAAATATGCAGTCAACTGCTAATTTCAAAAGGTCTATATTGCCAAGGAATAGGAGCCAAGTGGCAGATTGCCTCTATGAACTCTCTCTTGCAGAAACTATGGTAAAGCCAGAAGTTGCTACAATAAAGAAACCACCCACTCTAATCAACTATGCAATATACGAAGCAGTAGCTGCAGACACTTTGGGCTTTCCCAGTATATTACCAAATTGAGCACATATGCTAGCAAATTATATTTGGCGGGAAGCCAGAAAATACTTAAATTTTATTCAAGAAGGCATTGGCAGTACAAAATGTGTTTGCAAATCAGCACGCATGCATATTGCACACACAAAATGTATTGGGTGTGTATTTTCTTTATTTGATAGATTTGAACACAGTTCTGCACAAAGTGCAATATATGTCTATAGTGCATATATCGCCAGTTTCATGTGCTCTAGTGTGCATATGACTGATGGCACGCCAGATGGAACATAATTTCTGGAAATGCCAGACTGGCATTAATATCTTAATATTAAAGAAAATACTTTGAATTGGCTTTGTCGGAAAATCCGCGGTTCTAACGTTTTTAAATTTTTTATTTTGGATACGCAGGGGTTATACTACAGGGGATGGGACGACAAAAGAAAGTATTTGATAAGGATTGGGAGGTAAGATCACTCTCACAATATGATTATAATCCAAAGAATAGTATACTAGACAGTCAGGATGAGGAAATGTCGAGCGAAACTGCAAACTACGGACTTCTGTATGAAGATAGAGAGGACGACAGCAAAGAGTTAAAGACTGGGAAAAAAGAGAAAAGAGTTTCAACGCGGCGAATAGTAAACAGACCGGCATCGCAGCCACACATAAAATTAATAAGCGGAGAGAACAGGCTGTGCTTTAAATATCCAACAAAAATGGCAGAAGAAGGAAAAGGCGACATAGGAATAGAAGAAGTCGAGTTTTCTATAAAATATGATATTGAGAACGTGGATATTGACAAAATGACAGAGAAGTTTAAAATGGACAACAGTGTGTATCCTCGAGCCAATGTGCAGCAGGAGAGATATTTAGGAAACCGGTGGGAGTACGAGACAGAGGTAAATAAGCTAGCATGGAAGCTAACAGCTCTTAACCCCACGCTTCTGTATGGAAAGAAGGGGATTGTTCAGAGAGCTGTGGACTCATTCAGAAACTTGCACAGATCAACGAGCTCAAGAAGAGTTGTCCGCATGAAAAAAATGAATGAAGGCACGCTCAGAAAAAGACAGCCAGAAAACAACTCTCTCAACTCACCAAGCGCAGTCAGTATTACGTGGATACAGAAGGGAATTACAAAGAGATGCAAAGTGAGGATTGACATAGAAACAATTGACTACGACAAAATTGACAGCGACTTTAAGCTGAAATACTCTGTCTTTAGCGGAGAGTTTGACGATCAGTCGTTTGGTCTTGGAAAATGGGAAAATATGAATGAGGATAATGTATTGGCAGTGAAGCTCGCCTTTTTAAATGTTGACAACACTGCCTTTTGGAATGCAGTGAAAGCCACAGACAAAGTAACAATGCTAAGAAAGGCTGTAGAGTCATACAAAACAAAAAAGAACTACGACCAATCCAAAGAAGAGCAGTCTTCTCTTACAGATATACAACAGGATGATCTTTACTTCATAGATCCATCAGAAATGAACTATAGAGAGAAGTCTTTTTACTATTATCTGTAAGAACCTGAAATAAACTAAGATTTACACCATTCGTCCATATTAGTAGATTCATCGTGAAAAATCCCTCTGTTGCTGTTTGGCCACCCATGCCAATTGTTTTTCCTGTTCTATTGCAGAGCAGCTCCATCCCGTAAGTACTTTGATCCCCCGCATAATGGCTTCTAAATAGGCATGTGCTGAAGCACAGAGCCTGCACATTACCACCCAGCAATGTATTATCCTTTCTATTCTTTAATTAACTTTATGCTAGCTGGAAAATTTGTGCAGAAGTGTCTGCCTTCTGCCTAACTGCATGCAGTGCTATGCAGGGGGAAAGAATTTTCTAATATACATTCGCCCCTACATAAACAGACATCTTTGTATCTATCATATGGTTTATGGCATGCCTGCTATAATTTCCATGAGTCTAATTTAGAATTAACTACTAAATTAAGAATAAGTCATAGGATACCAAGATAAACTTAAACCATGCACATTTAAGAAGCTTAAGCCTTTAATAAAGGAATATAAGGATATTTTATAAGAATACATACATTCCCAGCTGCTTTCTGCATGTTTATTATGCAGCGTTGAATCATTTGTTCTGCACAGCTCAGGACTTACAGAAAATGCATATAGCAATCCGCCCTCTAAATAGCATGGTGCTAGCTATTGCAAGAGCATAATGGCATGCTGTGTATATATGTTTGCGTATTCATACGCAGCCCATTCAAATTTAAGTATATTCCATCTCGTAGTGATTTCTATTACTGAAATATCTAATAAATACATATTTATAAGTCAGTTTTTACTGAAATGAATTTAGTATATCCTACGCGCACTGAACTTTTTCCCGGATTTATGAATTATTAAAATAATACAGCCTGAGCCCCTATGCTCTCTTTACTTTCCACACCACCAGTCTAGAATTGATTCGATCAAGCCTCTGCTCAAGAATATGCTAAGAGCAGGCGTCTGCTTCGCTACTATTTTTGCACAGACACGTATAGAAGAAGAGAGTCTGCATTCATCTTCTACCCACAGCATGCACAGGCTAAAATGCCTATATACACGCATCCATCAAACCAGATTACATTTGTGCATAGTATATTATGTGTTTGTTTGCAATGTATATTTATGTTTATCCAGGATGTGTGGAAGATGATAAAAGATCCATATCAGAACAATCCTATTAGAATAATAATAGAAATATTGCTTCTAGGAATCGTGCTCAAATATGCATTTGACCAGAAGAAATCCTCGAAAGAAGTAATTCTGTCGCATCAAGAGGCTGAGCAGTTGATTGAAGAGTGGGAGCCCAAAGACCTAGGAACATCCGAGGCAATGCCTGCGCCGCACGAGTGCAAGGATCCAAAATACATTCTATCCACCTTCAACCCATTTCTCTTCAGCAGCACTGTTGAAATACCCAAATACAACCCTCTGCCTGTTGAGACATCAGAGCAAAAAAAGGAGAAACTTGCTATACTGTCTGATGCAATTGAAAAATATGGAGTCGGCACATGTGGGCCCAGAGGGTTCTATGGGACGATTGACATTCATCTTGAGCTGGAGCAAATGCTTGCGCAGTCGCTTGGGGCTGAAGGCGCCGTGCTGTACGCACACTCTCTGCTAGCAATAGCAAGTGTTATAAAATGCTTTTGCAAGAGGGACGATGTGATCTTCTATGACCATAGGTCCTCAATCAGCATAAGAAGAGGCATCTACTCATCAAAAGCCAAGGCCATTTCGTACATATCCACTGCAGATCTGAATCTTAAGCTTGCTTTGGAGGGATCTCTTAAAAACAAGAAGTTTATCATCACCGAGGGTGTGTTTGAGGAAACAGGAGAAACCTCAGACCTTGCATCTATAGTAAAAGCACGATCACTGCATAAAGCCTTTCTTATTCTGGATGAGTCAGTTAGCTTGCCTATGCTTGGGAGTTCTGGCGCTGTCGGGTTCTTTGGCGCAAACCCGTCACAGATTGACCTTCGGATTGGATCTTTGTCAACTGGATTCGGGTCTGCTGGAGGATTCTGTGTTGGATCAAAAGAAGCCTCGGATCTGCAGCGGCTAAGCAGTTTGGCATACTGTTTCTCTGCGTCGCTTCCTGCATACCTTGCACAGGCTGCGCTTCTTAATATAGCCTCTGTAATTGAGTGGGAGGAGTCTCAGATTGGGTTTGTTACGCAGTCTGAGTCGGAGTCTTCATCGGAGGAGTCGCAGTACACGCCTGCCATTGACTATCCTATAAAGAAAACAATCAAGTCCCCGAAGTTTGTCTCTAACTTCCTTCGAGAGAAGAACTCTTTAGTCAACCAGGAGGCTGCTGAAAAGTTCCACTCTAAGTTCAATTCTCTTGCAAGAGGTCTGCCTTTCCGGGCCAAAACGGACCAATTCACACCAATCGCCAGAATACTTCTCCACGAAGACCATCCAGACGTGCCAAGTGTGTTCTCTGCGATTCATGCGGGGCTTGCTGCAGAAGGAGTCTTTGTCCGGCTGTCGGAGTACCCCGATCCGTCTGTTCTTTTTGTCTTCCACAACGCATTCCCCCAGGAAGAGGTCATTCCCCTTGCGAAGACTGTTATCAAAGTGATTAATGAAACATACACAGGCGAATTTTAGCCTCTTACCCACGGCCATCAGCCGCTGCAACCAACAAGGGACGAATCTCTCAAGCATGCTCCTATCATGCAATTAATAGAACCCACTTGAAATAAAACTTGTAACATAAGTTCTTGCAAATTTACAACCCTCGCCAACTCTTTCTATGCAGTGCAGAATAACTGTTAGAATGTAGAATCTTCTTTATTAATTCATATGTCTCATTTCAGATAATAATCTCTCCTGTCTGGCCTTTGCGCCCTTTAAACTTCCAAGTCTCTTCTTCAAGAATTTTCTCATCTTCTTTTCTTCTCCTCGTCTTCCAAAATCTATGGCCTTCTTTTCGTATGGTGCTAATCCGCATATTTCCTTTGCAATGTTCTTGGCTAAGGCGGTCTTCTCCATGGCGATCTTTGCGAACTCGGATGGGTTTTGTCTAATTAGCCTTTTGTGCTCTGATCTAGAAATGATTCTCTGGGTGGTGTGACCTCTTTCTTTTCCGAAAATGGTTCCATTACCATGGGGCTTTCCTTCAATTGGCTGTATTGTGTTTGGGTTTATCTTCATGCAGGGATAAAATAAAAATGAAAATATTTAGTTGCGGCAAAATTTGTCTGCTCTGAATAACGGGCATAGTTTTCAAGCAAGCCCTCTCTCTTTTGCACTTTACTTTTGTAATCACCTTGAATATATTACTCCACTACATCTGCTTATACAGCATCTTTCATTTGTGCAGTATAAAATGATTATGCGTATTGTGTGGGCACTATTTGTACAGAAAGTCTTCTTAAAGGTCCTTTCTTCTTCTGCAGAATAGTATAAGCTACATTGCATAAACCTGCTTTGATTCTCTCCTTGCATTGATATAAAGATCCCACATTTCCCATATACAGACACTCTATAGTGTTTAAATAGACAAAATCAGAATACGTCTGTAAGTTTAGCGCAATTGGGAACCATAGTAATTTCTAGAACTATATTGTGCTTTGTACAGAATGCTGCATATTCTGCATTCTTAAGGAAAGATAACTACTCATTCGGGTTCAGTGCGCATGATTGCATTGAATGGGAGATCCTTACTAGTTATTGACTCTTATTTCAGTCAAATGCATATGCATATATGCTAGCAGGCCCTATTATATATTATTATAAGCACAAATCTTGCTCTACGTAGAAATAAAACTATTTTGACTTTGCGCCATATAATTGTATGAGCTAAAGGATGTAATAATATGTGTGGGTTTTTTCCTTTGCTATGCCATATACTAGAGTTTATATGGGCACATTATGCGCTTTTCTTTGAAAGCTAGGCATATTTAGTAAATGTATGAAGTATTAACTCTCTAGGGCACTTCCTACCTGTCGCTGCAAAAAGGTCTTTTCTCTACATGTGCATGCAGGTACTGCATGTTATCTCTTCTGTTCTCTTCTTTTTGCTCTTCTTTGGTATTGTGCTTTTGGGTTTTATTTATTCACTTTTGTTTTTTTCTATCATGAAGCTCTATGAACTAAGAGGAGAGGTAAATGATATAGCAGCAAAATTAGAGGAAGATATTCTTTCTAATAGAAAACCTGCAACAAGCGTGCTTGAAGGCATTCGAGACAAAGTAAAAAGAATATATGAAGAGGTCTACCAGAAGGAGGCAACCTCTGAGTATCTGATAATTGATAGGCATGCAGTGGGGATGGACATTACAAGAGCAATGCTTCTCATCCAAATGATTGATACAAAGGTAGACATCGATATTCCGCTAAATGCCCTGCAGCGCAACACAAAGTCAACGATTTCCCAGCTCTCATCAAAGGAAATTCTGGTAGAGGCTGTTTACATATACATTATTAAGCACCAGCACTCGCATGGAATGATAGAGGTTCTGCGGATTCTAAAGAACAAGATGCTAATTAAAAAAACCATGACAAACGAAGAGAGCGATCTGGATAGGTTTATTTTGCAAAGTGTAAACAAAATTGTTGAGGCAAAGGTGGAGAGCCTTCTGCCAATTACACAGTGCGAAACAAACAATGAGCTGATTCTGGCGCTAAACGCAATACTTGAGGTTGACAACCTGAAGTACATTGAGGATGTTCTTCTGAATAACGTGTATCCTGCAGTAGACATACGAAATGTGCTGAGGCAGCTAATTCTTATAGACAGCATAGAGATCAACGGAGATTTGCTGGAGGTCTACCATCTGGTGCTGCAGATTCTTTTCCAGTACATCCAGATGAGAAAGAGAAAGGATATTTTCAAGAGCAAAGATGTTATATATGAGGTGCTGGATGATGACTGCGTTAGCATTATGGTGAGAATACTTGAGAAAGACACCGTGCCAAGCAACATTCGCATGGAGGTGATGAACATTCTAATTGAAAGCGACATACAGACAATCAACTACACGCACATAGACATCAACAACATAAATCTTGTTCCGCTAATTCGGTACGTAGTGAAGAACCCGGAACAGATCAGGCTGCTCATGGAAATACTAGAGGTGCTAGAGATTGAAATCACAGAGGACGGAAATGAGTCTGAGATCGCCAGCCTCATAGTAATCATGGACTTCCTGAACATTATTCTGCGCACATACACAGAAAACTCTCTGCCAAATAATGAAAAGCTGCAGGACACGGCCAGCTTCAATGCCCGTAGAGACCTGGGGCTGGAGAGTGTCTTTACTGAAGATGAGGGCTCTCCAAGCATGCAAACCATGAACACAGTGCGCATGTCACTTAACAGCACAATTTCAATTGAGAAATACATTGGAAATAGCATTGTGGAGGTGTACAACAGCATTATACCAGACTTTTCAAACCCTCTTATTATATACACATATTTGACCATGTTCAGCAGGCTGATTCAGGAAACACAACCGGACACTGCGTATTATAAAAACATAAACAACAAGAACAGCCTACTAAGCCACAGCACTGCAGCAATCAGCACGATTCTGAGAACACTCAGTATGTATGTGGCCCAGGACAATATGCTGTATGCCGAAATGCCTGCAATAAAGCTCTATGACCTGAACAGCCCATACAGCGCAATCTCCACATCTGAGACCTCTGCAGGTAAGAACATTCTTTTGGAGTCAATACAGATGCTTTACGCCATTATACTGCAGCTTCCAGAGCCGATAAAGAACACAATCAACACCAGCTATGTTCTGAATATCGTGTTTAGAGTAGTGCGAAAGAGCACAGGCCAGATCCCAAAGGACGTGCTGTCCTTCATTAGAGGCTTTTTCACCTCTCCAATACTCCACAAGCTGGCAAACTCAATTGGAGGAAACCTCTACCCGTTTATCTCTATTCTTACAAACAAAGGAGAGCTGGAGACAGTGTATAACCTGGTGCAAAACAGTAATAAGCTCTACAAGGGAATTCTGCAAAAAGACATCATATCAGAAAGTGTGATCACTGAGTACAAAAACACAAGTATCCTGTATAACCTTCTTGGAACAATCATAGTGCAGTACTACACAGAAAACACCCTACTAATCAACGCAGATATTAACAAAAAAATAGTTGATCTGTATAACATAGTCCTGAGAAACATCAAGAGGTCTCCGCATGTGTCTTTCTTAAAGGAAAGTAACGAGTTTGGGTATTTCTTCAAAATAATCTGTGTTGTTGGAAAGACTCTTGAGCTTGACTGCACGGATATGCTTAATGCAATTCTCTCTGCAACAGGGAACACAGGCGCAAGTGTAAGCCAGTGCCAGTCGTCTGTGATATACACCTGCAACAGCAGAAACATATCTGAGCTGTATTACTTCTATCACTTTATATATAAGGGCGTAGCAACAAACAGCAAATTGGTCATGGGAAAAGACATCCAGCAAGAAAAAGACTTGCTTTGCGTGGCAGAGCTGCACAACCAATACAGCAGCAACACACTCAGGTACTTGGCGCTGCTTGGCTTGGAGGGAAGCCATGTCAACAACCCAAGCTATCTTAAGGTGTATAAGGATCTAGATCTATCTTCTGTTGCAGCTGCTGAAAGAGGGCTATTTGTTAATCAGATATACAGAGCTCTATTCCTTTCCGGCCGCATACACACAGGAAGCCACTCAATCTCTGCACCATACAGCAGCAGCGCGCAAGACTCCTCAGCTTCACCAGCGCGAAATGAAAAACCAAGCGAATACAAAGCGAGAGAATACTCATACGCTGACATGGCAATTCGATCTGCTATAAAGTTCACTAGAGATACTGGAATTCCACAGACGCTTCCCCATACAGTTCTGGCGGTTGGTGATGCATCTCTTGTTTCAGCACTGCTCTATACGCTATATGATAAAGCCCCAAATTCTGCAATTGTCCACTCGTACATTAAGAAAATGCAAAAATATACTAAAAACGACAACACTGTCTTTTCAAGAGTTCTAGCGCATATTATGCTCTAGTACACAGAATAAATATTTATGATTTGAAAAATTCATGTTTAGCTCTTTTACTACCTAAAATTATATCCAGAGGGCTATAAATCTTCTCTTTCTCTGTTTATATAGTATAAATCATGTATTTCATGAATTTCTGTTTGAAAATAGCATAATTAAACTAATTTTTATTCAAAAGCTAAAAGAATTGAATGGGTTCGCTTTAATTCAAACTTTAACATTTTATGAAAATAATAAATTAATTAGTAGTCCAATAAAATTGATATATTTAATTTTGTGCTGTCATATGCTAGCCAATCAATACCACATTATACACATGAAGGAAAAATACCACTGTAACTTGGGCTGTTTCACTAAAAGAACTATTACATATACTAATTTTTACATCTACGTTTATTTCTATCTTCTTCAATAGCAAAAATTATCTCATTCCAAAAATGCATGTCTTCATTTCTATATGCTCTATCTATCATCTGAGAGAATATGCTTTATTGGCCAATTTGCAGCAGAGAAACTTAAAGCCTGTCACTTTTACATTTTTTTAGAGATTTAATAATTGAATTGACTTTAATATACTTCATAAAAAAGCTATTGATCATTATAAGATATTTAACTAAGTTTGCCTTTAATAAAAATATATTTTGAAATGGCATCAACTAAGAAATTAAGTCTAACTTTCTATATTGAACTATCTGCCTTAGTTAGTATTCTACTAGCAAATATATGCAGAGCAGATGCTGGATTACAAATAATAGACTCGGTTTTGCAATTTGAGATTACAACGGATGCAACACGCATAAAAATAAACCCAGATGGACCTCTTAACTTCCTGCGGGGATACATCTACCAAAAGATGGATTGCATGCACAACAAAAGATTTTTTGCCCCGCAGATTGACACAGAGTACAGTGCTAGCGAAGACCCAAAGTATCCAGATTTTTTTAGAATATCCCGATACAGTCGAGATATAAAAAAGGACAAAGCGTACAAAGCACTACCAGAAAATGAAATGGATGTGTTTTCTGAGAAGCTACATACTCATCTAATTAAGCTGTTTCCATCCCCGACTGGTGACATAACTATTGAGACACGAGGAAACCAGTCCTTTATTCAGTTCCTTCAGGCTGAGACAACAACGGAGCACGCATTGAAGATTCTGGCCATGCTACTTCTTTTCTCAGAGGGTGTGGATATTCCCATTAGAGTCAGCAACAATGTACTAGAAGTCTATGAAAAAGAGAAAAAAGACGAAATATACTTTAAAGTGCCCATGGTAATCTCATGGCTAAATATTAAAGAAGACAAGGTGGAAACATTCCAGCAGAGCAAGGTTAAGCAAATGATCAGCTTCTTCAAGGAGTATGCAACCAATCTTGAAGTGTTGAGTTTAATGGTGGATAAGTGCTCAAAAGAGGAAGTTATGTCTGGAAAGTTCCTAGACAGCCCCAAGTTTCTGATCCAGTATTATATATTCGAGTTCATCAACACTGCAGAGCATGCAATAGAGTTTATCCAGACAGTGCACGCAATGACAGAGAAGTATGCACCAAAGACAGAAGCACCAAGCAAGGATGACTGTGTGTATGACAGACTGTTTAAGCCTGCCATCGCTGAAGCAGAAGTAGACTGTGCAGCTTTAATGAAGGACACTCAAGATATTCTAAATACGTATCTGGCTTTTCCATTTGCAGACAACACACAGCTCCCTGCATACAGATCTGTTCCTTTGTACAACCGAGAATCAGCTAGCTTTTCCTCAAACTACTTGGAAAACTACAGCAACTGCGTGGAGTGCGTGATTCTCTCTCTATTCTGCTGCTTGGCTTATAATCCTGAAGAGAGAATTTATCAGACAGACCACATGGGAGACATCTCTCCAAGCCTCAAAGAATTTTTCTGTATGGATATGCAGCAATTCGACACAACGGCGGGTGAGTTCCAGGAGAAGTGGTGCAGAGTTGTTGCTGGTCTAGAAAACGTGAATATTGTATATCTTAGAGACAAAAACGAGATATATTCTGGTCTTCTGAATATTCTTACAGTCATTGCTGAAATAGTAAATGCGCCTGAGGACGAAAAAAACAAAATAGCAAATGCTATATGTGACCTATATAAACAAAATGGATATCTAACCAGTACATTGCATGAAAATATTAAAGACTACACAGAAAACCTACTTAAACGTCTATCCAAAACAAAAGATACAGAAGTAGAGGTTTCTCTTCTGGATGCCTTTAAAGATGACTATCATGAGAATTTGTATGATATCTCTGGAGTGATTACCATGGTATTTAAGCATTATGGTGTTCTCAACACCATAACTTTAAAAGTAGGTAAAGAACATAGTGAAATCGAGATGGAACCTACTGTTATAAAAGTTCATGATAACCGACTAGAAAGAATGAATAGAATGGCAGATACTTATAGAGATAGAAAGAAATTTATTGAAAATCTACTTACTATGTATGTTGAGTATGAGGCAAGAAAGATTGACACCCCTGAGAATAGCAATGAGTTTATGAGGTCTCAGGTATGCAAAACCATTGAGAACAACTTCACAGACATCAATAGACTGCTGCTAATGAAGAAAATTAGCGATTATAACTACAAACAGGATTTAGTTGCCTGTTCTATCATATACAGCATGGATCAGAAGCTATTCCTAAAGCACCCCCTTGTTCGGTTTACTTCCAACATAATAGGAAGCACTGAGCTGAATAGAATGCTTGTCCAGATGGATATGCTTGCTCCAATTGTCTTCGCAGATCTGCATAATAAAGATGGCAAGGTAGGCGCGTACCCAAGGCTGCAATTTTCAGAGAATAGATACAAACAACTTGCATATTTCTCATTTACCAGCTACTTTATTAATTATACGCTGTACAATGATGCTGTTTTTATGGTGTGGATCAAGTCCTTTAGATACACATGCATGAAAGATGAAGTTGAGACAAGGTCCCATCCACTAACAGTTAACAGATTTAATAGAAGAATTTGCCAATATATATTTAGAAATGGAGATATGAAGCTTTCTAATATCATTGATAGGTTCATCACGGATGCATATCCTGCACAGGTAGACGAGGTAACACCCCTGTTGCATTTTATCTGGACTGTATATCTTTGTGCGGAAGAGAATCCAAATGTACAGCTGATTAAGGCAAACTACGACTATATGTGTGACTCCAAGCACATTTCAAAAGATTCTGCCTCATTTGTTCTACTAGATGATATACGTGAGCAGGTTGTTAAAACTCTGAATGATCTAAAGGACCACCTGTGCAGAAATGAAGATGATGTCAATGAGCTTAATAAGTTTATACTTATTATTCAGAAAAAAGCTTAAAGCTCTTTCTCATCTGTAACACATGAATCTCATCGCTCCATGCAATAGCCCGGTTTTATGCATACTTATTTATCTATGAAGGCGTTTCGTGGATCCAATAAAAGTTTATCTTTACAAAACATACTATCTCTATTACGCTACTTTTTCTATGCTACTATACTTTCTCTGTTAAGAGAATTTCTCTTATATAATTTGAATTTATAAATATACTATGGTACTTTAGAATATTCTCAATAGACAGATGAATTAGAGCGCTTCAGACTTACTCAATTGGAATAAACCCCAAGTAATAGCACATGTGTCCACCTATTTAAAATTAATCTTGTCTGCATATATTTATACACTTCTTACTCTCAATATATAAATTCTTGCTATGTTTAGAACTATTGTTATGTGGCATACACCACTGATATTTACACTAGCAGCACAGTAAAAGAGTTTAAGCTAAAAAGCCATTCGAGGCTTGCGGACAAGGAATATTAGTTGAGCACACAAAGGGCGGACACAGTACAGCAAGACAGCAGGCAGATCGGGAGCGGCTGTTTATTAATAATAGTGTGTACCGGCCATGTACGGGCGCCATGTACTGCCTGCACACAGCACATCTTCGCTCGCTGCATACACATGTAGTGGTTAGCTGCTGCATATGCAGGGAGAGCGGCGTCTTGCGACTGGCCTGAGAACCCAGCGGCCCGCGCATGCTGCTGTTTGCCGGAGCGCTGCAGACAGCACGGCAGGCCATCGCGCGCGCTGCGCAGAGGAGAGGGCCAGTCGGTGCTGAGGACAGGAGCAGGGAAGTCCAGTGCACGCATAGTTCAGTGCCACTTCGGCTTAGACAACGCAGCGGCTCTAAATATTAAATGTACAAGCATCAAGGTAAAAAGAACATGCGCGGAATTTCCTAATGACAAAGTTGGCATCCAAGCTACTCCATATGGCCTTATAGGCTACCCCGAAGGGAATGATAATAGTGGACGACCCACCGGCAGGGTTAGTGCCGGCTTGCTCCTGCCACCTCCTAGCCAGCCCTCTCCTGCTGCACTGCGCCGTGAGACAGATGCAGCTCTCCTGGTGTTCTGAAATGCAGAGTGCGTGGCCCTTAAATACCCGCAGAAAATGATCAAATTGGGAAATATGTGCATTGGGCCCTTCTAAGTGCACTCTAGACCACATTTTGCTGTTTGTTTACTTAATTGCAGTATATAGACCGGTCTATGTGCAAATTGCGCATGTTGGAGGGCCATGTGACGAAAAATTAATATAGTGGGAGAGTGTGTACAAGGCATGTGCAGCAGGAACTGGAGAAAGACCTGCCGATGTAGAGTGGTGTGTACAGATGGGTAGGCGGGGTAGACGGCTTGTGTCTTGGCACTTGCATAGCATGCTTGAGGAATGCATTCTTGTCTACTTCTGATGTGTCTCTATCAGCATACATATTGCATATGTATAGTATGTACATATGTGTATGTATATCATGTGTAGTATGTGTGTATAGTTCTGTGCAGGTGTACGCATAGGTTTTCATGTCTGGGCAGAGCCTTTTTGTTCTTTATGTGGCCGGCGTGTGATGCGGAGTTTATTCAGCTTTCTACATTGCGCTGAGTGTTTGCCGAGAGTGGTTCTTCAAAAAGTGCAGTTTTCTGATTTTCGGGTGTCTTTATCTTTTTTTTAGAAGAAACAAACCCTTCTGAACAGTAGTGGTAGTGCGAATATTGTAGAGTTTATTTTTGCAAAGATGTAGAAGAAAGGATAATAAGAAGACATAGACAGCAGAACGAAGACATAGTACAGAAGAGGTAGATTAGAGATGGAGAGTACGGGATACATACATAAATCTTGTATAAATGCAGCTAAATGGATAGACAATACACATGCAGATTATAGTGCATGTTTGGATGCTATTTGGTATTGTATTCTCTAGCTTGTATAACTCACAAAATCTATACTAAATGGCGTTATATCAACTATAAGATTAAGTATGGAAAGCTTTACGCAATATTAAACCAATATATCTCTTACAATCTTAATCTGCCAGCTTAAATTATAGTTAGTTTTATTTGATGATCTATCCATCACGTCCTGCTCTTTAAATTAAGCTAGCATGCGCCAAGCATGTTCATAATAGTAGATAAAATTATACTAGAAAAGACTAAACAAAACAATGACATACATATTTGCATATGCACAATATAAATAGTTGGCATAAATAAAACACCTCTCCTAGACCAACACACTCTTTTATTTAAGAATGTAACTCAGATATATCCAAATTCCTTAAAAGAGACGCATTAATATATCTATTATTCTATGGCCTTCATCTAATTATAATAAAGGAACCTAGGAGTACAATCTGAGTTATTTAGCCCATATGCAATCATAATCCGCTTTTCTAAGCATTCTCCTTTCCTAACAACTGTCTTTAAGGTTCTTATCTGCACCAGCATAAATACCAATGAATCTTTTATTTTTTATATTCTCAATGGATGGTAGCGAGTTAATAGTTGGATGTAAAGTGTCGGTTTCTTCCATGCAGAATGGCGTGGTGGTGACCAAACAGGCTGAAATAGTGGCAATTAGAAACACAGAGGAGACTCCAGAGTACTATCTGCACTACAATGGGTTTAACAAAAGACTAGACCAATGGGTGACCCAGGACAGAATAGACATGTCTTCAGTTGAATTTCCAAAGAAAAAAAAGCAGAAAGAAGATCCAAAAAATAAAAACATTGCCGCAGAAGATATCTATCGAGTGAAGAACATAGACACAATCGAGATAGGAGAGTATTCAGTTGACAGCTGGTACTTCTCGCCGTATCCAAAAAAGATGAACAAGACAATTATTATATGTGAGTACTGTCTGTACTACTTCAATACAAAAGAAGAGCTTGCATCGCACTTTGCAACATGCGTGCATAAAAGGCCACCTGGAAAGCAGATTTATCGAAAGGCTGGGATATCCTTCTTTGAGCTTGATGGAATTGTCCATAGCAACTACTGCAGGAATCTTTCGCTTCTGTCCAAGCTATTTTTAGACCATAAAACACTTTTCTACGATATTGATGTATTTCTGTTCTATGTTATGTGTATATATAATCCAAGTGACCCAGAGGAAGCAAGAGAGTACAAAATAGTTGGGTATTTCTCAAAGGAGAAGGAGTCCCAGCATGGATATAACATAGCGTGCCTGCTAGTTTTACCACACTACCAGCGAAAAGGATATGGTAAAATCCTGATTGACTTCTCGTACTTGCTTAGCAAAAGAGAGAGGGTGGCGGCATCGCCTGAAAAGCCATTAAGTGACTTGGGTCTTCTTAGCTACAGAGAATATTGGGTAGGCGTCATATCACACATACTGATATACAACAGGCTGATATCCATCAATGGAATCCGGGACATGAGCAGCATAACTGTGGAGGATATTATTCACACTCTGCAGTATAACAATATGCTGGTTTACTACAATGGCTTGCCCTGCATAGTTCTAAGAGATGAGCTAGTTGCTAAATACAGCGAGCCGAAGGGTGTCCAGCTTGATCCAGAGTATCTATTATGGGAGGCACAGTAAGATGTGCATGAATATAGGCAAGGACAGAAAATCAATGTAGACCATAAATTCAACCACAAATAAAAATTGTCTTATAACTAGCTTTTGTGCCAATGGAGTATCTTTGAGGTAGCATTCTTTGAGCACCACTCTTACTGTTTATTTAAAACTTTTCAATTATTTATTCAGAAAATGAAAGCCTTCTGTATGATTTTACAAGATACAGTGCCTGCGAGGTTTTAGTTTCATATTATATTCGACTTTCTGTGTGGACTTGTACGGCATGGATTGCATTCTGTAAAATATGTATAACGCAACAAAAATAGCAGGTGCCAGAACTCAATAGCTTCTTTGCATGAGTACTTATTTAGAGAGGCGCAAGTCCCTATACCTTTCTATATAAGCGCGCAGTAAAATCACAATAAACAGATGCATAAAAAGAGGGTATATGCACACATCTAGTACTCGCTAAATAAGTCTTATTGATTACACATAAAATGCATGTTAACATAAAGACATGATATGCAAGATCTACTTGATCAGTATGCACCTTTGTATACACCATATTTAGTATTCAAAGGTTAAAGAATGCTAGCACTTGCAAGGAATTATGTGTATTTTACCTATATAACAATCAATCAAGCATATAAATCTATTTTCGGTGTATTTCTTGCACTAAATGCTGTTGGGCCTATATCTTATCTTAGGACATACATTTACACCCATCAAATGGCAGCATAGTGCATTTCAGTCCGATTGCTAACCAGACTATTTATTTCTTTATAATTAAAGCAGTAATAAATTTTCAACTTTAGAATATAGCCTTACAATTTTCTGTAGAGCGTCTGTGCAAGGAATATCTATTAAAATGCATTGCATGCTGTGGATTATTTTGTATCGGTATAAAAGCTGCCAATACAACAAAACCAATCACTTTGATTGTTTGTGTTAATAACACTGCCTGAAATTTACTGTGCTTTAAAAATGCAGGCCAAATCAAGAAGGCCTTTTCTTTGAGATTTGTTCAATTTCGCATCTATTTTATTTTATTTATTTTTAAAAGTAAATGGGCTCGGATATTTCTATACGGAGAGTGGAGAGTATTGAATTTGGCATATTGTCTCCAGAGGATATTATAGCAATGAGTGTGTGCAAAATAGAACACCCGGAAACAATGGAAAGCGGAGTACCAAAAGAAGGAGGATTAGTCGATCTGCGGCTGGGAACTTCGGAAAGAGGATTTCTTTGCAGCACATGCGGGCACAGGTCAGATAGCTGTGTGGGGCATTTTGGGTATATTGAGTTGGCAAAGCCCGTCTTTCACATAGGGTACATAGGAAAAATAAAAAAGGTACTGGAAAGCGTGTGCTTTTTCTGCTCCAAGCTGCGGGTAGAAAAGAGTAGTCTGCCTTCGCCCAAGCCAAGAACACAGAAAGAGAGAAAAAGAAGGCTGAATTACATATGGAACTTGGCAAAGAACAGAGCTATCTGCATGGGAGAAGTGGTGTCAAACGAGGACAACCCTGAAGAGGCGCTCAGAACTGGCTGTGAAAATAGACAGCCTACCATAAGAAAAGAAGGGCTGCATTTGCTCGCATTCCAGAAGGGCGAGGAGTCTTCTGAGGGAAAGACCATGCTGAGCGCAGAGAAGGTTCTAGAGATACTTCGAAGAATACCAGAGGAAGACATTGAGGCACTCGGGTTTGATCTGGAAAAGGCCCGGCCAGAGTGGATGGTCATAAGGATACTTCCTGTGCCGCCTCCGCAGGTCAGGCCATCCATTGTCATGGAGGGCTCTCTTAGGTGCGAAGATGATTTGACACACAAGCTGGCAGATATCATCAAGGCCAGCAACAACCTGAAGAGATATGAGCAGGAAGGTGTGGCTGGGCATATTATTCGAGACTATGAACAGCTGCTGCAGTTCCATATTGCAACCTTGATGAACAACGATATCTCAGGGCAGCCGCAATCTCTCCAGAAGAATGGAAGACCGCTTAAGGCTATTCGGGCCAGACTGCGGGGAAAAGAAGGGAGAGTGAGAGGAAACCTCATGGGGAAGAGAGTTGACTTCAGTGCACGTACAGTTATCACCGCAGACCCAAATATAAGTATGAATGAGGTAGGAGTCCCTGAGGAGATTGCAAAAATGCTGACTTTCCCGGAGAGAGTGACAGAGTACAATATTAGCAAGCTGTCGCAGCTTGTCCAAAGAGGGCCGTACAATCACCCAGGTGCAAACTACGTTGTAAGAGACGATGGGCAAAAGATAGACCTGCGGTTTCACAAGGGAGAAGTGAATTTGCAGATTGGATATGTGGTTGAGAGACACTTAAGTAATGGAGACACTGTGCTATTTAACAGACAGCCATCTCTGCACAAAATGTCTATGATGGCACACAAGGCAAGGGTGATGAAGTACTCTACCTTTAGGCTGAACCTGAGTGTTACTGCACCGTACAATGCAGACTTTGACGGGGACGAAATGAATCTACATCTACCGCAGTCAATACCTGCGCAGACAGAGTTGAAGGAGCTTGCTCTTGTGGAGAAGAATATTGTCTCGCCGCAAAGTAACAAGCCGGTGATGGGTATTGTTCAGGACACGCTGATGGGGGTGTACAAGCTCACAAGAAGAGACCTATTCCTGACTAAGAGCCAGGTGATGCATCTGCACTATGCAATTGACAACGGAGGCAAGTATCTGAAGCCCACTATTCTAAGGCCGGCTGTGCTCTACACAGGAAAGCAGATCTTTTCCGCAACACTTCCAGATGTTACATACACGGGGCTGCACTCAGAGCACGTCCATGGCAAGAACTATAAAGCAAACCCAATGGACACAGAGGTTGTGATCAAAAATGGAGAGCTTCTGGCCGGGATAATTTGTAAAAAAACAGTTGGAACTGCATCTGGCGGACTAATTCATGTGATTGCAAATGACTTTCCGAGAAGCGTCTGTGTTGACTTTATAGATGCGCTGCAGAGAGCAATTAGCAGCTGGCTTATGTCGTATGAAACATTCTCTGTTGGAATAGGGGACACAATTGCAGACCCATCCTCCATGGACATGATCAAAGAGGCCATTGAGCAGGCAAAGAGTGATGTAAAGGATATTATTGTACAGGCAGAAAATAATAACCTTGAGCGCCTGCCAGGGCTGTCAATGCGAGAGTCCTTTGAGGCAGCTGTTACTTTGGCTCTGAACAAGGCTCGAGACACAAGCGGTACGTCCACGCAGAAAAATCTGAGATCGCAAAATAATATTAAGCAAATGGTGGTGTCGGGATCAAAGGGATCGTACATTAATATATCTCAGATGAGTGCATGTGTAGGACAGCAGAGCGTGGAGGGAAAAAGAATTCTGAATGGGTTTAGAGATAGATCTCTGCCGCATTTTACAAAGGATGACTTCACTGCGGAATCCCGCGGGTTTATCAGCAGCTCATATGTCGCCGGGTTGTCGCCTGTTGAGTTCTTCTTCCACGCAATGGGAGGAAGAGAAGGGCTGATTGATACTGCAGTCAAAACTGCTGAAACAGGGTACATCCAGAGAAGGCTGATCAAAGCCCTGGAGGATGCCCAGGTGCGGCATGACAAGAGTGTGCGGGATGGAGAAGGCCATGTTATACAGTGCGCGTACGGAGGAGACTGCTTTGATGCCACCTATGTGGAGATGCAGTCGCTTTCTCTGTTCTGCTCGCCAGAAAAATTTGCAGAGCAGTATATCATAGACTATTCAGTGCTTTCTGACTACCAGCTGGCTCCGTCAATACTAAACTCGCTAAGGCTTCCCAAGACAAAAGCTCTTCTGGCAGCAGAGACAAAGATGCTGCAGGAAGAGGCCAAGGCGCTGCAAGCCAAATACACGAAGGGAAAGAAACCTCTCCCAGTTCCTCTGGAGAGGATATTCAGCAGAGCTGCCAAGATGCGATCATCCATTACATCGGCCTTCCCCGGTGTGGTAATGAAAATGGGCGAGGGCGGCAGCCAGATGGGGCAGCAAGGCCGCATTTCGCAATATGGAGCAGGGTCGTACGCGGGAGAAGTGGACATTGAGAACATTCGGTGGAGCAGCGAAGATTTGATGCCTGAGAAAATAATTAAAGCCCGTGAGGCTTTGGAGAAAGAGCTGCAAAACGCTATTAGCCACGTGGGCGAGATAGCAGAGGTTGCATTTTCTCTGTTTAAGGCCCACCTTCGTGGATTCTTCACAGTGAAGAGGGTGCTTTGCGAGTATCGCCTTTCTTTGTATGCATTCAATTGGGTGGTTGAGCAAATAAGAACCTCTTTCCTGAAGGCAGTAGTCTCTGCAGGAGAGATGGTGGGAACACTTGCAGCTCAGAGCATTGGAGAGCCAGCAACACAAATGACGCTGAACACCTTCCACTTGGCCGGAGTGGCAAGCACAGTGACAAGAGGAGTGCCGCGTCTCAAGGAAATTATTAATGCTGCGCAGACAATCAAGACCCCGTCTCTTACCATATATCTAAAAGAAGAAATACGAAACACGCTGGAGGGGGCTAAGAAAGCCCAGCAAGAAATTGAGAGATGCTATCTTAAAGATATACTCTTAAGGTCTGAGATAATCTATGACCCAACAATGAAAGCAGTCAAGTCAGATGAAGACTTTATATTTGCGTATGGTATACTTGACCCAACAATCTACTCGCCAGACTCTCCATGGATGCTTAGGCTGGTGCTGAACAGAAGTGCAATGGTGGATCGAGGAATAAGAATAGAGCAGGTTACAAAAACAATAGCACAGAGCACCACATACAGATGCATGCATAGCGACCATAACTCGGCCGAGCAGATTATAAGATGCGAGCTGCCAAATTCTGAAGACTTGCTGCGAAAAATAGAGACAAGTATTTCATGTATTATGGTCAAAGGAATGCCAAAGATCAAGCGGGTGTTTATAAGCGAAATAGGCGCAGAGGACAAGAAGGAGTATGTGCTGCAAACTGAAGGAACCGGGCTGATGGACGTGCTGGGCCATCCTCTGATAGATCCAACCCGAACTGTATCGAATGACCCACTTGAGATGAGCCAGGTGTTTGGAATTGAGGCAGCCAGAACTAGCATTTTAAATGAAATTCGAATGGTGATTGAGAGTGACGGTTCTTATGTCAACTTCCGGCATTTGGCAATTCTTGCTGACATAATGACACAGAGAGGGCATATATGCGGTATCACAAGGCACGGCACAAACAGAGGAGAGTCAGGAGCTCTTATGCGGTGCTCTTTCGAGGAAACCGTTGAAATTCTTCTTGAGGCTGCAGCGAATGCAGAAATTGACCGCTGTAAGGGAGTTGTGGAAAGTGTTATGCTAGGAAATGTTGCTGCAATAGGAACCGGAATAACAGACCTTCTAATTGACAAGAAGAGCATTGAAATGGGCGTTATGGCCATGGAAAAGTATGAGTTCGAAGACGAGGAGTGCACAGACGAAGGCACACCGGTTGACCTCCTCTCCCCCTCGAGCACCATACATTCTGATCTTACGCTTATGTCTAGCTCGCCAGATAGGTCTATCCATGGCTGGTCTCCACAGAACACAGAGATTGGCTATTCTCCGTCAAGCCCGTCTCTGTCATATGGATACTCTGGCGGAGCATACATGCCATCGTCGCCAAAAACAGTCTACTCACCCTATCTCCAGAATGTATCTTCCCCAAGCCACCAGTATGTTCCAACAACGCCTAAGAGAATGCCTGGAATGCACAACAGCCCAGGGAACGCAGGCATTGGGGCATACAACATTAGCTCCCCCAGCTCGCAGAGGCTGTACGCTCCTAGTTCCTCCATTCCTTCCTATGGGTATAATATGATTGCGGATGATGACGAAAGCAGCAGCGACAGTAAATCTGATAAATCAGAGTCAGATGACTAATTAAATGCATTAATGAAACTACGTGCAAGATAAAGACTTTTGTTTTATTCTATCCTGCGCGAATTTTGAAATAAACATGCATCATAAGTATTATTTGAATTCGGGTTATTTTTAAAAACCTTCTAAAAGATCCGATTCTTATCTTACGTCCCTGGCTGGCTTTAGCACAACCGTATGCAAGTGCACATCTTTATGCAAATTGGTTTCTAGTCATAGCGTATGAGTGTTCTGTATGGTGCAAAATTAAAATAAAATGGGCAAGCTCATAAATAGAAAGTTGCTTTTCTAAATGTGGGCTGCTATAGAATGTTCTAGTAGTGCGTTCAAACACAGCATGCTCTTTGGGCGTGGCATTTAAAGAAAACTCCGAGTAGATGAAAGAGTATTACACTTTATAAGCAGGCAGCAATTGGAATTAGTTCTATTAGTATGTATACTCTTAGAAAAATTGCATTCTTTCATGTTGTAGCATTTTATGCAGATGCTGTTTTTGCATATGTCTGGGGGTGTCTTATATTTCTATATTCGCACATTCTTAACACCATTCATATTAGTATGCTCAGCACATATTTCTTTTTGTCTGCTTTATTTTAAATCCTCTAGCAAAATAATGCACATATAGAAAAGCTAATAATTTCACTTCAGAATTGACAGTAGATGCTAAATATTTTTATAGAGCTTTTAGTATTCAAAATACAAAAGTCAATAAATTATTACTAAATAGACATGTTTAATTGAAGCCAGTATAGAACTAGCTGTGTGTATCTTTGAATAGCTCTCTTTTTCAGGATCCTAGTGATCTTTTTTCATACGCGCATTTACACTGGGAAATAACACACTGCCCCACACTATCATCTAGCTATTTCTAGATATATGTTTAGTATGTAATACATCAGCTATACAATCCACTATACTGCAGCCGATACTTAAATGGCTTTTTACTACTGCAAGAAAAGCTTCTTCTAGTGCTCTTTCTAAAAGTACCATGCATATTGGAATAGCGACCTGCACCACGGTTAGATGCAAAAACATGTAGAAAAGGCTGTAGTGATTCAAATTATGCGCTATGAAGAAATACTCTACTGTATAGAGTACAAAATCCTGTAGAAGGTATCTTGATAAAAAAGCTTTTCTTTTTTCAAATAAATGGAAAGTCTTTCTATTGGCGCAGAGGCTACTGTATACAGAAGCAGCGAGTATATTATAAAAATAAGACACCCAAAGGAATATAGAATACACGAGATAGACAGTTCTGTGAGGAAAAGCAGAACAAAGCTTGAGAAAATGCTGCTAAAAAGGATTGAGCACTTGAGCATTGCGCCAAAGATATTTGATATGGCGGTTCTAAAGGACGTGCCTGCGGAAAGCATATGCTTGGACATGCAGTATGCCATCTGCATGGAATATATAAAAGGAAACACTTTGAGAGATGTGCTTGCATTGCACTCCAAAGACCGTGATATAGAGAGTATTTTAGCAGATGTATACAGATGTATTGGCCAGCTGCATGGCCAACAGATTGTTCATGGTGACCTAACACCAAACAACATCATTATATCTAATGGAAGTATAAAGATAATTGATTTTGGTCTTGGAAAAATATCAAACAAGATTGAGGATAAGGCAGTAGACCTGTATGTGTTTGAAAGAACACTTGCATCTTTAGCAGACGTTTCACTGGAGGGCTCTTATGCAAATGTATTTGCAGCATACGCTGAGGGCAATACTCAGAATGGAAAGGATACTTTAAACAAGCTGAAAGAGGTGCGAAAGAGAGGGCGGAAAAGAGAGTTGAATGCAGTTGGATAGAGCAAATGTGTATTCTGTTCTTAGAAGAAATGCAAATGGTATTCTATAAAGTGTAGAGATTCTATAGGAGGTAATAGTATTCTTTTTATTTATTAGTTTGGATATACTCAGAAAATAGCGCTCTAAAGAAAACTATGGCTGCTTTCTAAAGGCATTAGAGCTTAAAAACAAATCTATTTGAGAAACTTAGACATTACAAGCATAGGGTGTCTGTGCGCGCAGATACACTTATGATATGTGCTAATGCATTTTTAAACAGCAGTGAGTGTATTTTGTTCTTTGCTTAATTTACAAGAGGCAGATTCAAAAATATCTATGCACTTATTACTGTTTATAATGAATATAGCCGCATTTAGACAATAAAAACTTAAGTAAAATATCCAAGTTTTCCGTGCGCTGGAATATCCACTTAAATTTCATACCAAATGTAGAAAGCAGATGCTTTGTTTCTCTCGTTAATTAGCATATATATCGCATGCTTGTCGGCTCAGATATCTCTCATAGATGTTCTGTCGTGCTCTAGAACACTGATATTAAATAAAAACCCTGCTATACACTTCTTATTTCTATAAAGCATGCACAAGGTAGATTCTTTTCCTATGCGCATAACAAGGCATGCCGTGTAGAGGATGTCTTTTACAGGGCAATGCACGCCTTTAATAAAAAATATTTGTAATTATGCTTGAACATGCTAGCACAAGGAACTGACTTGGTTGCATCAGCACGAGGAAGCAAGATATATGTGTACACACTATCTGAGGGAATGGGCCTAGTGACAACCATTAAAGCAGCAGCACAAATCTCAGCAGTTGCGTGCGCGCTAAACGACTCGTTTCTGCTCATTGGGACGGCCACTGGACAAATGTATTACTACAATACACTAGAGAGAAAGGAGCTTGTTGATCTAGAAAGCTGCTGCGAAGTATCAAAGCTATCGCTTAAAATCACGTCCATATTTATACTAAATGACATTGTGTACGTAACATCCGAAAACGGCACAATTAGAATATTTTCAATAGAGATAACTAAAGGGCTAGCAAGCACAGCAACAGAAGCTGCTGCAAATATCACAGAAACAGAAACAACCCTGGAAAAGGACGGGTGGATGGAGGAGATTGAGTCAATTGGAGACAATACTACACAAACACTTAGCATGCACATCAGTAGAGCAGAGGGAACATATCATAACTTTAAGTCAGTAAGGGAGATAAAGCACACCACGCCAATAACCAAAATTGCAGTATGCGGACCCAACATATACATACTAGATATGCGAGGGCGTGTTATTGTGTTCCCTTCAAAGGTTGTGTACGACAGCATTGCAGACATTCACTTTAGAAAATACCTATTTTGTATAGATGGGAATACTGTGTTTGCAGAGGTGGGGCAGGTGTTTACATCTGTGTACTTCGCGAAAACTGCAATAAAGCACATGTCAAGCAGCATGCAGGGCGGATTTTTCTTTATACTGACAGAAAAAGAGCTGGAGATTATGAGAATTGAAGAAATGGGTGGAAAGAGAGTGCATGCCTACAAGCTGCCAAAAGAAGCTGATGAGATTGTGGTTGATTCAAAAAGATCCATAGTGTACAGCATGTGCAATGGAAAGCCTGCGCGGATGGAAATAGACTACGTGTGGATAGATAGATCCATGGAAGATCTAAAAATAGCGGGCAGTACAATTAAAGAGGTCTGCCGAGAAGAGGAGCCCATTGAGGATGCAGACGGATACTTTGATATTCCGAATGTAAAGGCAGTTAAGGACCTGGCCCTTCCATCTGTAAAGTATGCAGCTGGCAATTTTAACATGGATATGCGCAAAGGAGGGTTTGATTTCGACTCTGCCTCAGATGATTCAGGCAATAACAACAACGAGCACAATTCAGACATTGAAGACTTGTTTAATGCAGACGAAAACTCGCCCTTTTCTTCCAGCCCTGCCAACGAGCAAGCGCATCTTCTCCTAGAGAAAGATGAACAGAGCACTACACCTCAGCCTAAACAGCACTGCATAGTAAATAGAATATGTGGGCCTGTGTGTATTACAAATAATCAGGACAAGCTTATATACTGGGCGCCTGAGTGCACGATTCGGGTATTTGAAAGGACAGACTATAAGCAGATTGAAGTCACTACGCGCGCATCTTCTGTTGAAATCTCCATTTTGAAAGAGTTGAACGATGTTCTTCTTGCATGCGCATCTGCGTCTATGCTGCTTCTTTATACTGAGGCGCATTTAAAGATATACCGCAGTACAAGCGGGGTCTTTACAGAAAGTGCACTGATCCACAAGATAGAGCCAGGCCACAAAATAGAGAGGCTGGTTTGCGGAAAAGACTTCTTCTGCATAGTAAATGAGAATGGCTTACTGTCTAACGTATCAGTGTACACAAAAGACCTGCAAGAGATCTACTGCTTTGTTGCGGTTGTGCGAGGAATTTCAGCAAGCGGCGACTATCTGGCAGCCATTCTAGAAGAAGGAGAGGGTGTTGTTGTACGAGTGTTTAAGTACACAGATGGAGCTATTCATACTGTAAGCAGTGCGTACTTCAATCGCCAGGCAATTGAATTCTGCGGGGTGTCCAGCACTGGAGTTTTTGTATTCCAGGTTGCTTCTCTCCTCTATGCACTTGGCAGAGACCGAATTATTGCGCTGTCTTGCACAGTGCCTGGCATTCCAATTGCTATTGTTGGAGAGAATGTGGCGTATCTGCTTGAAAATGAAAATAAGACAGTTTCTGTGCATCCAGAAATAGTGCAGTATGTCCGCATAGAGCGAAAATGCCAACTAAGCCAAAAGATGGATATTTTCGCAGCAATTGAAAAGGAAATGCTTACCACTCCTATGCACCATGGATTCTCTGAAACAAAGAGTACAGTTTCCTCTGGACAATTTAGTAAGACAGGCCTTAGTACAGAGGATGATGAAAATACCATTTTCATCTCTAAGGCGCACAAGGCAGTTAATACTACGCCCAGAAAGCAAAATACAAGCCATTCTGACTCAAGCAAAATTGAACACTCCCCTATGCATACACCAATCAAGAAGGTAAAGCATTCAAACCCATTTGCTAGAAATAACTAGGTTTAAATCTAAAAGGCAGCCTGCGCCAGAAAAGTGTCTGCATTAAATATATTTTAAATATCTGAACTATTTTAAGCTTGCAATTTACTCTTTAAATAATGCTGGATAAATATGCATATATTTATTCTATTCTTTGTCTTCTGCCCACTCCTTTAGTGCTTGATATAAGGCATTTTGCTTGTAATTGGTGCCTGGAATGTGCACTAAATAATCCATAGCTAAGTATGCGCCATCTGGAATAGTTACTGTTTTGTATCTTTGGCTGATGTGCGTGATAAATAATGTCTGTGCTCTGGAGCTTTGGAATATAGCCATGGCCTGAGAAATCGTTGAATGCTGTGTCATTCGCGCTTGTACTAGCTCATTTTCTTCAAAGGTTCCTTCGTGTATCATTAAGTCCGCGTGTTGGGAGAGATCCGAGAATTTCTCATTTGGCTTTGTGTCTCCAGAGTAGGCGACTGTGTATTCTGCGCTGCCTGCAGTTTCTTTGACTAAAACACTGTAGCTTTCATGTATATGCAAGGCACTGCACATACTTACTTTGTATATGCTGCTTTCGCTAGGCGCGCATGCAAGACTAGGGTCAATCTTAACAGGCAAGTTGATAAACTTGACAAAGGAGGCCTCGTTTGATGCAAAGACTGATAAAACAGATCTTTTAACACCATTATGTGAACGGTAGTTTAATGGGTTGATGCTTTTGCAATGTCTATAAATATTTTGGGAAATTCTAATAACTACGCTCTCTTTCTGGTTGGTCATCACTATATACTCAATGCTTTCTTTTCTGTGTATGCTTACTTCAAGATCCGCGCTGTTTTGAACAAAAATTCCTGAGATCCCAAACTCCTTTAAAGCAGAGACTATACACTTGTTGCCAAGTACCAGCACAGCAGTATTTCCAGACACATTACATCTGCGCAAGACGCTGAACATTCCCATAATGTGGTCTGCGTGTCTGTGGGTCAGAACAATCATGCTTATGGCTGCATAGTTATATCTGTAGTGTGCACTTATTTTGTTCAGCTGTGTTCCGGTGTCTTCGCCGCAGTCAAGAAGAATGCTTTCCTGCATGGATGCGACCAGCACAGAAGAGACGTTTCTTATGACGCCTGGCACTGCTGCTGCTGTGCCTAGGAACACACTGCATGTGGACTCTATTTCTGTTTGGCAGTCTGCCTGCACTATATCCTGCTTATCTTCTATTTCTTTAGAGTCTTTGTCTCGCTTCCATGCATTGTGTATCTGAACTTCATCACCACCTGCATACTCTATAAGTGTTTGATCAATCACCACTTTGCTATTGCGCAGATACTTTGTGTTTTTTGGTGTGTATATCAGTGGGCGGATAAGTGGCGTGTACACGGGGCACACTTTATCATAGAACTTCTTTACAGGCTCTGCCTCAGTCTCACTTCTCATCATGATATACAAGTTGATGTTTACTTTTTCCCAATCTGTAATTTCAGATGCGATTTTCTTTTTTATTTCTCTTTCTACCTCTGCTAATAATTTGTGCTCCTCTTTTGTACTGCTAAAGAGCTCTGGTGCTGCTCTTATAAATATCTCTATCCCGCTGCTGTCTGCCATAAGAGTTTGGATTCTCTTTACATCCACAGCGTATTTGTCGGATAAGATAGTTATAACAGCTATTTTAGGATAGCAGACTGCTTTGTTCCGGAACTGGTCAACCAAATACTCAATGCCATCCTTTACTATTTTTCCTGTTTTATTTAGCATGGCAATATCAGCCTTACCAACTATTCCTTTCTCTGACGCCTTTTCAACACTAAAGCTTGCTTTTTTATTTGGAAGTGCAACTGTCACATACGCAACATTATGCAGCTCTTCCATCTGCAGGTCTGCGAACCTGTCTTTGCTGCTGTTGTCGTACTTATCAAAGAACTCTAAATTTCCAATGCCCATTCCGACTTCCTGAATTAATTTCTCTGTGTCTTCTGCACACACGTACCTAGTATGGATTTTCCCCTCGTGCATTGCTGTTGTCAGCACTGCTGATATTGCAGGCACAATTTCATACTTGCTACATATGCAAATAACCCGCAATTTCGCAAGTTTGATCTTTTTTCTTCCCATGTAGCGCTGCATGCCTTCAAACCCACCTATTGCAAGGTACTCTCCTGTTGTTTTGTTGACAATATTCAGTGATGTGCCACCTTCTGTTGAGTTTATTGCAATTTGGTACATTTTTGCATTTTTATATTTTCAGTTTTTAACTCCCCTGCAATGGGATTAACAAGAAATGGAGAGCACAAAAGAAAAAACACTGGAGGAAAGAAATCAGTGAGAATCAGTAGAAAGAAGCATGCCATTGCTAGACAGCCAGCAAGTACTAAAGTTGGAGCAACTAAGGTCAAACAGCTCAGAGTCCGAGGAGGAACATACAAGATGAGAGCCCTGCGATTGGCAAGCGGAAGTTTCTCTCTTAAGACCCACAATGTTACAATGAAGTGTGCCATCACACAGGTGGTCTACCACGGAAGTAACAACGAGTTAGTAAGAACTAACACGCTAACCAAAGGATGCGTTGTAAAGCTAGACCCAACTGGATACACTCCAGTAATAGAGAAGATTCTTGAGGCTGAGCAGGATATTCAGGAGATAGATCCAGTGTTTGTTCAAGAATTCAAGCAAGGAAACATATACGGTGTAATTTCTTCAAGACCTGGACAGTCTGGAAGCGCCGATGGTCACATCCTGCAGTCTGAGGAGCTTAGCTTCTATCTTAGCAGAATGAAGAGTCACAAGCAGAAAAAATAAATAACGTAGTTCTTCTTTCTTTTCTCCTCGGGCTCTTATGATTTCCAAAAGAGGCATGCTGTGCTAGTAGCATAAACACATATATGCATGCATTTAGAATGTACTTTACTCTAGCCAGGCCTATAGTAGTAGCTGGGTTTCTCTGTTTGGTCTTTGCCTATATACAGCTCTGACTATTCTTTAGTATCTCTATAGACAGAGTTCTTTCGAATAGCATGCAAAGTAATTAATTGACTAATATATCAGAGCGCTTGAAATAGCATACAATAAGATGAACGTACAACTAAGAGAATGTAAAAGATATATATGAAACATGCACTAAGAAAATTAAATTTGGAAGAATTCCATTGGTGCGATGCCTGTCTTGAGTGTGCTATTTATATGCTCTTTCGCTTACTCCTATTCTAAATTGTCTTACTGCTTTTCTTTACATGCTAACAATTACTATTTGGGGGCTCTTTAATGCGATATATCTACAGCCATATAATTAGCACCAGCTTAGAATATACCATTAGAATGGTATTTTAGGTATTCAGCTTAAAAACAAGTATTTGACTGCACAGTGCCTCGCCTGCTTAATAGTCTGTTGTAAATGCATGCAATTGCAAGAATGCAACTCCATTGTCTAACAAGTTATATTATATAGAAGCTGCATTATATCAATAGAGCTGTATTCCACATGCATTACATTTTTTCTCTGCAGAAAATATTTAGCAGTGCGATAGAAAAGACTGCGATTTCCTCTCTGCAATTTTCAATTTGCATATGCGATATATTGCTGCTTTTATAAGACATACAACACTGTCAATATCAACTTGAGTTATCTACTGATTTGTTAAAATGTATTTTTATTGGTTGTTTTTTTCTCTACTACATTGGTGTATTTCTGTTAAGTGTTAAATACGCATACAGAGGTGCATAACTATGAAATTCAACGTGGAGCATTTCTTATATATATCCATTGTGGTTATGATTATTTTTTCGGTATCTGCTATTATTTCTGACTCTGGGCAGACAGAAGCCTCAGAAAAAGACAACGCAGGAAGCGAAAGCCCAGAGAAGGATGCTAGTGCCGAAAACAATTCTGAAAAACCCTCTGGTACAAAATAGAGATAGTATGTCCTTTTTCTACTATACCATGCTTTCTTTACACCCTATGTGTATTCTATATTTATATAGTCTTTAGACAGAACAGCATTAATGCTTTCTGTGTTAAACGACCTACGCTCTGCATCAAGTGTTAAGAGACTTGCAAGAATGCCTCTTTCCATTGCAGACATATCTGTAAACAGATCTAGTTTCTTTCCTTTTGTTATAGGAATAAAACCACTAAATGGATACTTTTCTAAGATATCTTTGTCTTCCTGTGTTACACCTATTTTTCTAACTATCTCTCCAATTTGATTTATCTCGCAGTCTCCACTAAAGCACACTTCGTTGAAAAACACTTCCCAAAAGGTGCACCCGGCTGCCCACATGTCAACCTCGCATCCATAGTCTCTGCTGCCAAGAAGAATTTCTAGCGGTATATAGTGAAGGGTTCCCATAACTCCGCTCTTTTTTAGCTTGTCTGTCTCCTCGTCTATAGGCTGAAAGGAGTCAAACTCGCTGCTGCTATCCAGCTCTTCCATGAGAAAATCTTCTATCCCCACAATCTCTGCATGGTCACTTTTCTGCCCATTCTTCTCTGTACTATCTGCAAAAGCAGACACTTTCTCCTCCTCCCTTCCTTCTTTGATATATTTTGCAACTCCAAAGTCACCTATCCGCACTTGTTCATTATGAATTAGAATATTTTGCGGCTTAATGTCTCTATGCACAATATTCTGTTCGCCCAAATACTTCAGTCCCTCAACAACACACTTTATTATATAGTACTTATACTCTTGGTTCTTTATTGGAAGAATTTCTTTTAAGTTTGTTTTGAAATACTGCATGGCAAACCATCTGTACTTTATGCAGTAGCTGTTGGAGTAAATGCCTATTATATTCCTATGGTTTAATTTCTTAACAATAGATATTTCTTTGCTTTTTCTATTCTTGATTATTTTGATCGCCAGCTCAACTGGTTTTCCGTCTGCTGGCTCTTTTTCTCTAGTTAGATAAATAGCCGAGTGCACAGATCCGTATATTTTTGCTGGCCCAGTCTTCATTTCTGATAGGCCACTGAAAAGTTTAAATTTAAGAAAAATTAATTTGTGCTTCTTAGTCAAAGTAAAATGCGATGCACAACATGCAATAAAGAAATTGAAAACAAGACAGAGCACTATAAAAGCGCAATACACGAAGAAAACTCGAAAAGACGGCTAGCTGGAATTCAGCCCATGGACAAGCTAGAGGTGAAAGAGTGCGAAACTGTAACTGCAAAAAAGCCAGAGCCAAGAAGAATGGAGGAGACTGGTTTATATAAGCTAAAGGACAAGGAGTGCTTATACTGTGATGAAATAGTCACATGCGAGTACATTGATCACTTGGAGACACACGGATTCAAGCTACTGCTCCCACAGTATATTGTCAATGTAGACGGTTTAATAAAGCACTTGAAGGAGAAGGTGGGGTACTGCATGTGCACATGCTGCAATAAGCGCTTTTCTTGCATTGGCAAAGCCCGGGCTCATATGAGTGCAATGCACCACATGAACTACATCAACACAGAAGAGTACGACAGCTTTTATAACTATCCAGAGAAGGGTATTGGATATGTTTCACAGGACGGGAGCGAGTTATATCTTCCCTCTGGAAAAATAGCAGGAAATAAGAAATACACAAAGTACTATGCGCAGACACTGAGAGACGTCGAGTATTACCAGAACATGAACAAAAAGTACACTCAAGTGGTCCACAAAGAAGCACCCGCGCAGACAGAAGAGGAGAAGATAAAGATTAGGCAGTTCACAGAGAGATCTGAAAGAAACAGACTGAAGATAGGAATGAGCAACAACAGCCAGAAACACTTTAGAGATGATTGGATGCAGTAGTGCATATTTTGCAGCTGATGCTTTCCAGGCTAAGTAAGTGTTAATTTCTTGGTGTTGTGTGCTGTTTTAAACAGATGGCAGGATCTAGCAGAAATTCAAACAAATTACACTGCACTAACTTCTGCAGTGTACCATCTGTACAATGTATGTAGCTCTGTGCTCTGCAGATTTAAATAACTATTTTACATATATTCATGGCTATGTGGAGTTAAACTCACTAAATCGTGAAAACATATTGTAGTGATTAGGCACTGCTTGATGGGATAGCATGGTGTGATTATAGCTGTTTATGATGCGTATACTCAATAAACACACATATTATTAAAATAAATAGATTTAGAGTTATATATATGTTCCTGGTAGTAAAGTATTTCTCCAAATAAAGATACAAAGTCCAAAGATACTTTTTCTTAATAGAACAAGAAAGAATTCTTTGTTTATAGTAAGCAGAAATAGTGCACATCTGCTATAAGTACTTTAAATAAGAAGGAATTCATACATGCTTATTAAATGCGCAACTCCAAAAATCTTGTTAAAGCCTCTGTCTACTCTAATAAACATCTGACTAGTTGAATATATGTCGGAGCTAAACAAAAATATACATAACCAATTCATAGACTATTTAGGCCAAAATCCTATTTTATAAGAATTACTGTGCCGCGCAGTAACAGCAAGGCTATTTGTGAAAGGCATTAAAACTCTTCTCTGGTATATAATTTCTATATACTATGTGAAAGATGCACTCTTATTCTCATGGGTTTGCATTCATTACGTAGCCAGTCTTTTATTTGAGAGCAATTTTTATTTTCTATAGCCTGGTAAATTTTAAAAAAATTAAACCATTCAGAAAGAAAAGTATATGTGGATGTGTTATATTTTTATAATATTTGCAAGTATGCAGAAAATAAACCAATTATTACTTATATAGAATTCAAACTGTATATGCAATAGAAAATGGGAATAAAACAGATTCTGAAGTATAAAGAGCTTAATAGATCAAAACTATGCATTCTTGCAATTTATTAAACATCCCATCCTATTAAATAGTTACGTTTAAAGTTTAAGAGAGCACAGTGAATAAGAGCCCATGGATTCATATTACTCTGGCTGCATGCATGGGCTCGTTTTTAAATCCACAATATCTAGAAGCTCTATAGAATCTGTTATCTTCTTTAAAATACGCACTAGAACGCATATAGTGCTATGCATGGAAATTAGATTATCAAACGCCCGGGTTTCATAATATTCTTTCGCATCATACATGTTTTTTAAAAGAGCAGGTTTCGGTCTAACATAAAAATTGTTCATGGCATCCACATGATCAGAAGCACTAGATTGAATCCATAAAAAGTACGTGTTGAAAAAATGGCACATAGTGTCTTTAAACACATAAGAGAAAAAAATAAGCTCTTTACTGAGCTCGCAAAACGTAATATTAACATCAGGCGACACATCTTTAAGATGGTTTTTTATCGTAGACGCAGGGATAATGAGTATTTTTCTAATATTTTCCCACATAGGACTGCTTGGCCCCATTATAGGGCTCTTTTTGATCTGATATAGTACTTGGTTTATACCATCAATATGAAAGTCACTTATCAACATAGATTCAAGTCTAATGTAGTTATTTTTAAGAACACTAGTGACAGCCAAATTGTACTCTTTATCGTATAGGATTGACTTATTGTATAAGCATAACAAGTTTTCTTTGTAATCGCCGAAAGAGATTTCTTTTTTAAAATGGTCAATCTTATAGAATGGTGTTTCTGGGCCTATTGCTGAAAAAAACTCTTCAAAACTCATTGAAACCCTAAAAGGCAGGCTAACTGCAATATAGCTCCAGGGTAAGTGCTTTTTGTGGGTCTTCATTATATCAACAGAATCAAATGACTTGCAAATAATACAGCTGCCCTTTTTGCAGGATGCTGGGGATATAATGGCAGTAGTACTATGCTGTTGCAGTCCATTCAAAAAGTTTATGTGACTGTTTAGTATCGTGTCTAGGGCCATTTGTGTTACGTGCATGTTGTAGGTGTGGGAGCTTAGTCTTTTCAGGCTTGCATAGCACTCATTAAGCACATTGCTCTTTTTATTTTTTATATAGTAGTTATATTCTTGCGTCCAGTCTACTTGCACAAGCTTTTCTATAAGATCCAGCTCTTTTATACCACATGCAAATGCTTCTGATGTTTTTAGTCTTTTTTCCATCTCTTGTATATTTTGCACGTACATTTCTAGTATTATTCTTTCAGCAGAATGATGCTTTATCGTAGGCACAGCGAGTTCTTTAGTCTTGCAAGACAGTTCTTCAACAAATGAGTAGTAGTGTTTGTATATTTGTATTAGATTAGGCAGCAGTTCCTTAAGGATTGTTGCACTATCTACTAAAATCCTAATCATTACGTAGAATCTCAAAGCATGCTGTGTTCTCTCCGAATCAAAAGGCTTTTCTAGATTACACATCATGTCAGCAGTAATTTCTCCTTCTTCGTCAACTTCCTCCAGCATATTTATATGGATGGCCTCATCTATTCCTACTAATCGAGGATTTAACCTAATTAAGTTATTTAACATTTTCACTGGGTCATTCTGTGACCTGGCTAGACCCCATATAGACAAGAGCACTATAGTTAAATATATATCTATCCTCATTATTCTTAAAAATTTGCTATTTTATCTATATATTAGCACATGGGATATTATAATAATTGTTGCCAGTCTGTCTACCAGTAGTAGTTTTAAACAAATTTTATCTTTAGTTTTCTAATCGACAACAAAACAGTAATAAAGCAGTTTTTAACAAAAAGAGTTCTACAGCACACTTAACACATGCACATAAACAAATAGCAATTTACTATAATAGGGATAAATCATAGAATATACAATGTCGTATGCGCAAACATACACCATACTATGAAATGTCTAGGTACTCTAGACAACTTGTAGAATGGCTTCTTAGTAAGAAAGCAATTCTGACAGTGAATTAGAGCATAGTTAGTATATTACTCCATAGGGTACTCTGCAGTCGCACGTATGGCATGTATATTAAAGCGAGATACTATACCTCACTACTATAATTTCAATTAGCATCTACAAGAGTGTATTTTTACTCAGAGCGAAGATATGCAATGCTTTTAGACAGAAGCTTTTTTACCTCGTATAGCTCTTTTGAGATATCTCCTTCCAATATGAGCTGCTGCTTGTCAAAGTATATGGATATCATATCGTTTACTACTAACTTCTCATCTACTACATCTGCTTTGATCTTTGCATCAATAAATATTTGTCTTATTTCGCTGAGTTTTACTGTTCCCACACAGATACTTTCTTTTGTTTCAGAGGCCTCTTCTATTTCTAGAATTGGCACCTTCTCTGCCCGATTAACACGTGCTGTGAAGTATCCTATAAGAGTGTTTCCAAGCTTCTGCACCTTTATGGAGGAAAGCTCCTCATTTCGGATCTTTAGAGGCAGAGTGTGCCGGATTCCCTCCAATGTTTTCCTGTCGCATAGCTCAAGTACCTCTGGCGCAGCTGTTGTGCATGCAAAGTACTCTTTTAGTACTTTTCTCAGAATAAGGTCTTCTCCGTATACAACTATTTTCTCTGAGCCTATGCCAGATAGTACTACCTTTAGGTTGAAAATATCGCTCTCGCTTGAAAAGAAAAGTGTCTTTACTTGAGCCCGTATTTTTAATGCACGTTCTTTCCTGATGCTAATTCTAAATGCCCTCTTCTGAACCACCTCAGGCTTCATAATCACCTCAGTCTCTTTCTCTTCTTCCTTTTCTTTCTGTATGTACACTGGCTCGCCGTACTCATCGGTTGGCTTTCTCTTTGCTGGGTTTGGAAAAAGCAGTTTGCTTCCTGTGCCGTTTATATCAAAATCAAGGTAAGTTATTCTTTCCTCGTTTGTTTCAATCTCATCCTGCAGCTCGTGCCAGAATCTGTTGAATATTTGCTTCCGGTCCTCTTCTTCCTCTGAAGAATCTTCTATTTTTTGCTTTACTATTCTGTCTATTTTTTCCTGCGCTTCCTGTGCCTCCTGCTCTTTCTTTGATTTTTTGTACTCATTTTCTATTTCTGTTGTAGACAGCCGCGTGTACTTAATAGGGGCTAGAGTGATTGTGTGTCTAGATGAGGTTTCTTTCGTTGGGGCAGGCTGCCTTTCTGATTCATCTGATTTATCCTCTGTGTCAGATCGAGTTTTTTCGCCTTTGTCTGATCCTTCCGTTGCATCACTGCACTCCTGCTTTTTTTTGTACTGAAGCGAGCTAGATACTCTTAGAATGAGATTTTTTGAGCTCTTGGCTATGTGTGGCAGTATAACAGGAGAAAACCCAGAGTTTCCATGCTTATCAATTACGAATATAATACTCTCTGATATCTCACTATCTGGGCACTCGTTGTAAAACTTCAGATTCAGTAGATTGAACGGGTTTTCTTTCTCCTGGTTGAACTTGTGCAGAATTGAGCTACCTGTCCATTCCAGAATTGTCTTCACCATGTCAAAGTACTTGTTTCCATAGAAGGAGTACAGAGCCATTGGCATCTCTTGAGTTTCTTTATGGTTGTACAAAGTCATGGCTATCTCTAACAGCTGCGAGTACCCAGTTGGTATAAATACCTTTCCGTTGCCATTTATGCACTTTACAACACTATCCACCAGCTCTTTATCTCTCATCCTTCGGGTGCTCTGCTCCTTGACTACTTGAGTGCTATTGACAATTACACCCAGTGGCTTGGAGATATTTGATATATCCAGACCATCCAGATGTGCCTCCTTTCTGTGATTTATTTTATCACAGATAATCCACTCCTGCTCGTTTTTTCGGATTTTCCATATGGCACCTCCAACTGAGCTTCCACTGTTCAGCGGACCAACTACTATGCCATCTTCCAGCTCAACTGTCTGCGTGTACTTCAAAGGAATTATCCTGTCAAATATCTTGTCTTGCTTCATATCTAAGCTGCTGTTACCGTGAAACTTCTCGAGCACTTTAAGTCTCTCAAGTATCTCTATTCTACCCAAAATCTTAATAGGAACTGTTCCATATATTGGAGCATTTATCCCCAATGACTCCAGATGAATAAGCCCCCCAAGCGAGGAAATATCACTTGAGCACAGTATAATATGTGTTATGCCCTTTAGGTACTCTAAATCCGTGTAGATCCCCAGAGACAGATCATACTCTGTGCCCAAATTAACCAGAATCTTGAGCTTACCTATTTCTACTATGCAGCAGCAGGATTCTAGCTGCCTGACTCGCGGAACATGCACTGCAGTAATTCCGTCCTCCATATTCTTATAAGATTTTTTTATATAAATATTCAATTGAGAGGCTACTGTATTCCATATATATTTGAATATTTTGGAGGAGACTGTGCTACAAGACCTTTTATGCACAAATTACAAGCATGCACTTGCTGTCAAATAGTTAATAAAATAGTGTAAATTAGATAATCATACGGTACTTTGATAAAGTACATGAAAATGCATTGTATTTTGTATGCTAGTTCACATAGAATAGAGCACAGTGCGTGTTAAAAATATAGTATTCTAAGTTTACTATCTGTGTACTTATAAAGGCCTTTTCTATTGTGGCTATGAAGAAAGGCTATTCTGTGTTTGCTAGACTTCTGAAATTTCATCATTCTTCATTGTGTTTTTACTTTGAGATAATAGACATATATAGGAATGCATTGATGGATGCTTTATAATTATGTAATATTTTTATTTAAAATGGTACTGAAAGACAGTGCGTACATTTTCTACACATTCTCAAATTGCATGAATGACCTGGAATTCCTGCAGATGATGTGCAATGAGTTCTCGCTGCATTTGTATGTAGAAGAAAACAGAAAGACAGCCAATTACATGATAAGCGGGAAGACATTTGTAATTGATATTTTCTATGAGCGCGAAGAAGAAATCCATACAGAAGAAGGAGAGGATGCGCAGAGCATTGGAAGTAGTGTTGTGCAGATAGGAAAGGAGAGAGTAGAAACAGTGTCCCAGAGAATAAAGAAGGTTGGAATATCCCTTTTAGAGGAAGAATGGTCAGCATATTTCACAATCTGCACATTTTCAATCATGTTTCATCTAAAGAACAAAGATTACTACAGCACATACAAGCTAATACAGAATGTCATACAGTATGATAGCGAAGAAGACCAGAGTGGTTTTGCACTGATCATTAAAAGGCTGAAGGCCCTGGAGGAAAAGGGGGTTAGCCCACTAGAGTACTCTTTTCTGCACCATAAGCCAGTTATGCGACACATAATAAATAGCACAGGCAGGCTATACACCTCCTTAGGAGTGTTTTCCTGGATAGAAGATGACAGCACACAAAAACTCTATAATTTAACTGATTTAAGAGAGATTCCTTTGAATAGCACAGTAATTGACATAATCATTGAAATGTTTATATACGGTGTTAAAATAACTATTGGAAAGGGGGTTGTTGTAAATGCATATGTAGATAGCAATTGTTTCCAGGTTGAGGTAGGTGAGGATGGGTATGTTCTAGTAAATAACGAAATAGACAGATATAGAACACTTCTTCTTAAAAGAACAAACTCATTATACCATGTGCTATGCGAGACAGGATTAGAGGTTGAATACATAGTCTAGAAGTGTATATTTTTGCAAGCAGACAGACCTGCAAGTGCAAGAATATTCACAGATTGACCAGGAATACTAAAGTACTCCACAAGGATAAGCTTACAAGTAGGAAGAATATTATCCCTATAAAGATAACAGGTACATGCAATCTATGAGATGTGCAATATCAGTAGTAGCTGATTTATTTAATCTAGATGTGTAAAATATGTCTCCTTGGTTTAATACAAACACTATAGACTGGTGAATGTATATAGCTATTTATTCCAACAAGGACCACTATATTTATATAATAGTTGAGCCATGTCCTGTTTCCTTTAGGTGCTTGAATAGATCATTTCTATTGGAAAATATCTCTTTACACTTTGCACAAGATGTGGTAAAGGCAGCGCCTGTTCTTAGATCTGAATCATTTGCTTGGGAAAATAAAGGCTTTTTGGGCTGCTTGTGCTCCTTTCTTCCCTGGACCTTCTGTTTTTGGGTTTCTTTTGTCCTGTTTGTTTTTTCTTTATTTAAAGTACTTGTGCTTTGCACCTCCTTGAGATTGCTTTTCTGCTCTGGCTTATTGTCTCTCTCAATTGAGTATCCAAATTCACTCTCTTTTTCATCTTCTGATATTTTCCGGGGCTTTGTTTTGGCTGCTTCCTCCATATTTGGGATCTCTTCTATTTTGCACTGTTCTATCTGAGAGATAAGAGCTTCTATTTCTTCTGGCTGTATAGATTCAAGCCTTTCCTTATGCTTTTTTGACTTAGAATGATTCCCTAGCTGGTTCAGACTTTTGAATCTTTTATTGCACGGCTGGCAGATGAAAATCTCTTTGTCGCATTCAAGCTTCTTTTTTTCTTCCTCCTTTTTCTTTTTCTCTGTTACATGCTTTGTATATTCCTCTTCTAGTGCTCTTTTCTCCTCTTCTGTCAGATTGTGACTGTCTGTTAAAATAACACCATTTTTGCTGATCTTTGGCTTTGCTATGTTTAGGTCTATCTTTTTAGGCACAATCCTTAGCCTTTGGTCTTTCCGCTGGAGTATTTTCACAAGTTCTCTTATTTTTGACACATAGTCAGCTCTTCTTGCATCCAGCACACTTTTGAGGTCTTTCTCTACTTCTCTTTTAAGAGGACGGGAGTAGTATTGGTAGTTTGAGTCAATGTCTTCGCATGTGATGTTAAAGTGCCGAAGTGAAGAGAAGTTAGAATAGAACTCATAGAATGGCTTGGGCATTCCCTTTGCATATCCAAAGGAAGGTGCTCTAAAAAGCCCTCCTCTTGTTATGTTTTCCACTCGAACAATCTCTGCAAATAGGTTATTTATCATGGAGTAGTTCTTCTCCTCTATCTTTTCAATTGCACTTGCTTGCCTAATGTAGCCATCTATATCTATCTCTGGCTCTACTTTTCGGGCTGGCATCTTACTCACAGAAACCTCTTTGCTTGTCAGCTGTTCATAGGCTTCTTTTATTTCTATGAAAAGATCATCTGAGACCACTTCTCCACGGGCTCTTGCTGCATCTGGGTGGTGCTGCATGGCAAGCCTTCTGTATGCTTTTTTAATTTCATCTTCTGTTGCGGTGTTTGTAACCCCAAGTACTTCACGGGGGTGCCTTTTTGTTCTTCCTGCAAGAGTTGAGGATGCTTGTCCCATTAAAATAATACACTGTAAAACAGAATAAATATAAAAATAGAAAGAGTTATAAAAATAGCCTTCTTAAACAAAGTCTACAATACAAGAAGATATATAAGATAGACTCACTGACTACAAAGTACTTTATATACTGTTTATGCATAATAGAGAATAAAATGTATCCAAATAATTCTCAGAGAAAGCTGCTGTAATTAATAGAAATGGTGCACTGTCTTAGCAGATGATTCTGGCTCTTAGAGTTCATTACTAGAAGTTTTTGAATAATGATACATCTATCTTCTGGCATTTTGTTTTTTAGCTGCAAAACATCAACCCGTTCACTTCAGAGGGAAATATGTATGGGTTATATTCCGAGTGAAAATACAAAAATATAAAGAGATGTTCAAGAGAGATCCCTTCTAAAACTAACAGATTTCAGTGCCCAAATAGCATATAAATGTGGATATACTCTTAAAGCACAGAGGTATGTAGAGGCCTCGGCATAATTATTTAATTCAGGACAAATATGTGTTAGAAGAGTATGAATAAGACAGAGTACATATAGCAAGAATAGAGTTGTAAATTTAGCAAACCAATAGTAGCAAAAATCATAATAAACAGCACATATGTACAACAATTTAGATGGGTTATAAATAATCTTACTAATAGCTCTACTAGTAGTAATTTTAAATAATTTCATCTTTAGTCTCTTATCTAGTAACAAAAATTATAAAACGATATATATCATATATGACTGCAAATAGACTTATATATGAAGCACATAATATAGGTCTAGTAGTGCTATTTATAACCAAAATTAACAAAAACCCCATACACTCTCTAGTTATACCTATTAAACACATTTATTTTGAAGAGTGCATGGGTTTTTGTTAATTTGGTTTATATTTTAGATCTAGATATATAAACTTTTTATTAAAAGAAAATTTTAGATATCGATATGACAGCAAGAATTAAAAGACAGAATAAAACAGCTGCAGCATTAATGATACTTCTAGTGCAAATCACATACACTATGGGCGTAAATGTTACTGCAATAAATGCAGAAGTTCAAATACAGCAGTGCCAGGATGAAAGTAGCGATACAGTGCAGAGTAATACTGTAGAGTACCAGGATATGCCTGTGTACAATGACAGCATGTCAGAGAGTATGCAGGAGTTTATTCGCAGATACCATATGATATTTTAAAGAAATATTTCAGAAAGACGCATGCAGCACACTAACTTAAATAAACCAGATTATTGCATACGGAACGTGTAATTTTAAGAGTTATCTCATGAGTCTTCATAGTACATATGGTCTTTAGTATTCACTCAGACTTAGCTTCTTTTTTATTCAGTGTCTTTATTTTAGGCTGAAAACCCGAATTTATGTGAATATCCAGAAGGCTTCGGGTACACAGAAAAGCAAAGAATTTGAAATAGCAGTGCCTGTTCTGCATCTGCTAATATATGAAACACAAATGTGAATCATAATATAAGATCGGAAAAATTAAGCAAAGTTAACTTCTGGAACATAATTTCCATTCTCTTATTGAATTCTTTTTGCAATGTTTACAAAACAAACATGGCAGTGTTCAGGACAGGGGGATTGAGGCAACAATCGGTCAGAAGACTGGCTGCAGAATATAAGCAGCTGAAAAGCGATCCAGACGCCAAGTGGTTCGAAATAAATGACGAGCCAGAAGATTTTATACCGTTCACAGATAACAATACAGAGTATGTTGGAAAGTGGGAAATCACCATAAATGGTTTTAAAGACACTGTGTATGAGGGATATTCTCTCAAAGCAGATATTTTCTTCCCATCAGACTATCCTTTGTCACCACCCAGGGTTATGTTTAAAACCAAAATGTACCACCCGAATATCTACAATGATGGAAGGGTGTGCATTTCAATTCTGCACACAGCCCAGACAGACCCACACTCAGACGAGTTGGACACAGAGCAGTGGACACCTGTTCTCTCTGTAAGAACAATTCTTCTTTCCATTATGCTTCTTCTAAATGAGCCAAACCCAGACTCACCAGCAAACCTAGATGCTGCGCTGCACTTTAGAAGAAACAGGCCCGACTATGAGGAGTATGTTAAAACCAAGATATTAGGCGTGCACTATTCTTCATAGGGCATAGGACACGAATAAAAATCCGTTCTTACAGATGAAGCACTGGTTAAAATATTTAATAAATAATTATTAGCAGGGAAATGAAGAATTTTAAAGCTACAGTGAAGGAGGAGGCTGCTTTAATTATGAGCAGAATAAAAAAGAATTCTATTAGTCTGGCACTTACCCAGACAAATGAAGGAATGGTTATTTCTGAAGAGATGAGTATTCCGTATGTACTTAAACTACTAGACGACTTAAAAAATAAAAAATGGACCGCAGGGAAATAGACGAATTAAACAAGAAAATGTCTAGTACAATAGATCTGGTAGGAAACATATTTGGGTACGAAGTAAAGCTTATAGGCAACAATCGGCTGGCTATTAGGTCTCTGTATGCCTTTGATGAGGATGATGTTTTCATTATAACAGTAACCAAGAACGGAATGCAGCTAGACATGAATGACTACTTAAAAAAATTCGAGAAGGAAAGAAAGTTGTACTTGGATGGAGCAAAGTCACTTGGGGCATTTCTATCTGCAGTGACACTTTCTCTATTTGAGAAGAACACCTTTCAATAAATAACAAATGCAGTACTCTAACCCATATGGGATCCCATTTATACATTTTATAAGATATCTTGTTTGCTGTACTTGGTCTTCTGGGATTGCAGGTCATCTATATGTCTCCTTCTTAAAGGTACCAGGTGAGAATGCATATGCTCTGGTTATAAAGTAAGCAGGGAATATTAAACAGAATAGTTAATCAAAGAACAGTAAGTATTTGGGTACACAGTACTTTACAATCTTGGTTATGTGCTATCTCTGGCCTGCTATAAAGGTCTAGTCGGTTTACTCCAGGTTATAAATATGAAATGCAGCAGTCTCAAGGAATTCCAATAAAAAAGTCTAAGCTTCAGTGAGTATTCGTAGTAGAAGAACTTTTAAAATATTCAGAAATACAAGGGCAGTAGTATACTAAGTGTGCATGACAGTAATTTATCTGCAAGTACATATAGATTATGTCTACTGTATCTTATGATTCTATTACCTATTTATAAAGACTAGAGCACATTATAATCAACCAAATGAATCTAAAGAGTATTCTTGTGAAATAATAAGATTCTTTAAGGTTATATGTATATATTCACATTGTACCAAGATAGTAGAGAATAAAAAGCAAGAGAGCTTATCTAGAAGGAAATCAAAAATCACAAGCCCAAAGGCGTCTTCTTCCTGAATATATTTCTGTTTTAAATTTTTAAGAATTTTAAACTTATGAATATAGAAGAAGAGGTAAGAGATGCCATGAAGAAAAGAAATTACAAAAAAGCAGAAAGTCTTTTTTCCAAGCACATAAGCGAGTCATTTTCAGTTGAGATGCACGCGGAGTATTTGGCATTCATTAACGCAACAAACAAGGATATGATGAAGGATGCATTGGCTTTTTCTTATAATCATACTTTATACAACACAGACAGCCTGGATATTAAAATACAGTATTTAGAGTCAATTATGGAAGAAAATGACCCGGAAAGAGTAAAGGAGGTTTACACAAGCATACTGGAGATTCCAATCAAAAAGGTAGACACTATAATAGAACTGTACAAAAACTTTGAAAACACAAAGAGTAAAATAAAGAAGAAGGATAGTGATCTGCTATCAAAGGAAATAGTGGCAGTAGAAGAGTCCAAAGCAATACAGAAATTAAATGATATGCAGGCAATAGAATACTTTCTGCTGCAGTACAAGAACAATTATCCTATATATACCATAGAATACATATTATATAATGTGGATTGCGCTCTGAGCAATGGTAAAATAAAGAATCGAAGTAGAAATAAGATGTTGTTTTATAAGATACTGATCTTGTCGAAGAAGGTGGATAAGAAGAATATTATAGATAAAAATAGCAAAGAGATCATTTTAGCAAAGGGTGTTTCAGAGAAGAACCAGAAGATTAGTGGGATGCTTTGGAGTGAAATAAGAAATACAAATGACATACTTCCTTTGTTGCCGCTGCTTATAGGGTACACCTTTGACATCGACCAGCTCTTGGCAATTGCGCCTCCTGGAATAACTAAAAAAAGCGAGTCATTCTACTTGATCCTCTTTGGGGCAATTTTGAAGCACAGAGGCATTGAAGGAATGCGAAAGTATCTGATTAAGCTAACAAAAGAGAGGAAAATCGGGTGGATATCATACAACTACTGCGCAAGAGTGGAGGGCCTAATAGGAGGAGGAAATAAGTATGCAGGTGGGATACTTTTAACAGCCCTGAAGATATTTATTAAGGGTGAAGACAGCAGATATTACATGTCTGCAGAGGAGAACGCGTACAAGCTAGCATTGAATGGGACACAGCTGCTCCTTTCACTGGGAGATGCACAAAGAGCCCACATTTTAATAGAGCTTTATAATAAAGAGAAGGGGAAGGAGCAGCTTGCGCATGCAACCTTTAAGATTAGAGAGGGAGAAGAGGAGAAAGACCCAAAGCTTATGATGATAAAGCACCAGATGCTGTACGAGTCTGGGTTTGCTGCGCTTCTAACTATCTCCAATACATATAGCTACGGGGATCTTTTTGATTTCCTGTGCAGAGTGTATCGAATAGAGGACGAGGATGAAGTGCCTATGCCTCCTGTGCTCAAGAAATTAATTGAAGAGCTTCCAAAAATAAGAGAGTCCCAGGATATCTTTAGCGGTGTAGATATAAACAGCATAATTGACATGCTAATAGATATAGAGATATGATGGAGATGGCTGTTACTGGGAATATCTCAAAAATAAACATTTCTGCACGTTTTATCAGTTAAAAAGGCATATTCATTTGTAAAGAATTTTAGATCGCATTAATTCATAGCTTGCAGTAGAACTATTAGTATGATAATGTGCAGAACTCGCAAGAAGTTCTCTTAGACAAAAATGTGCTTATCTCTGTTCATGCTTAATAAAGATATATTTTCTTATGTGATACTGCAGAGGACAGATAAAGATATAGACAAAGATATCTGCACCCACAATATATGACTCTAAGTATATATTTAAATCCAAGAATAACAGGATATATCTATGTGTAGTATGCTTAAGAGTGTCTCTATACTGCAGGTGTATACTCAGGCTACTTAAAAATGGAAAAGTAATAGTAGGAGCATAGAGATAAACTGGTCATTTTCAAGTGCAGTAGAAGATAGAATATATTCTTTAGTGTACAGTGTATATGCTTGGACTACCAAGGCATTTACTGTCATACCAGGACACAGCCAATAGGCAATGAAGCACTCTTAGATTTGTTTCATATCGATTCAGTTTGAATGCTAAAAGAAGAAAAAGAGCATAAAAAAGAAGAAGAGAAAGAGGACAGCAGCACGTCCAGTAATAATGAGGTTGACCATGATGACCTATTTGATATAATAAAGAAGGCAAATAAAGGCCTTGCTGGGTCAGTGCGAACATCAAAGGACACAACAAAAACACTCACAAAGCAGGGACATAGTCTGAAGAAGTCCCTTCACAAGAAGAAGAACATTCGGAAGAGTATAGGGAAGGATGAAAAAGCAGTTCAAAATATAAATGCAGAAGGTCACGTAGTGGTTGTTAAGAGCTCTTTCTTCGATAAAGTGAAGGGTTTCTTCAGTGGAAAAACCTGGCACGAAGAAGCAGTCAACCAGTCTGCAGAGAAGGAAGAAAAAAAGGCAGAAAAATATTCAGACGAAGAAGAGAATGATGAGTTCAGCTCAGAGGAGAGCAGAGTGGCAGAGGATCTGGAGAGTACAGGCTCAGATGTGAGTGATGAGCTGGAGAAAACACTCGCAGGCCTGCAGTCTCTTAGAAGAAGCGTGCACTTCCAAACACAAAAAATCAAGTCCCAAAGGCACGCAGCAAAGGAAATGCAAATATTAGACAAGGATACAACAGAAAGAGCCAAGCAGCTTGAAGAAGAGGCAAAGCACATAAAATAAATACCCTACATTCTATATGGAAATATACAGAATTATTGTAGAAAAGGTTGATTCTTTGGATATAACCTGAATAAAATATCTCTTACTTAGAAGAAGAAAATATTTATTAGAAAATAAACCATATGAGTATCTTTTATTACTCTTCTATAACTTAAAACTAAGGTTTATTTGCATATTATTAAATCCACACTGTTTCACCACGTGAATATATACTCTGTAGTATTTTGGAATCATTGCCGTTACATCTTAAAAATTATAATTTTTAATCAAGTCCGTTATCAAGTGCATATAATTAAGCGTAGTAAAGCATATTTGTATTCTTCTTAGAATGTACATAGAATTAATCTAAATAATAGAAACGCACTTTTATTCACCAAATACCCTCTTATGGGCTATATACTAAGACAGGTCTTTTCTTTCCGTTCAACTGTGGCTATTAATAGAGAAGGAATTGAAATTTAGATATTTCTCCTGGGCATAGCTTGAATAGTAGGGCCTGGGGCAGTCTCAACGTATATATTTTATCCTAAGGGTTTTCGCTGGTTCACAAAACAAAAGCACAGAATGAACAATAGTAAGCAGATAACACAAGCAGATAATAAGATATATTTCTACTAAAGGTATCCAAACAAATTGTATAAAGGCCTTTACTAAATCAGCCAGACATACTGCCGTATTCTTCAGCAATGCACTCTGCCTCTGGGGTTTATTGCAGAGACAGGTGTCTAGTCTAAAGAGCACCATACTAGGCGGTCTATACAAATGTTCCATCCATATATCCCTCTATTATCTCCTTGACCATCTCCTTAGGCAGAACTGAGGCCCCTTGTTCCTTCATTTTCTTAAGGAATTCACTGTAGATTTCATTTATGTTTGTGTTTCCCTCCTGCACTTTCTTCTTTAAAAATTGGTGATACTGCCCAAGTGCTTCATTATTGTTTGCAGGAATTGGCTCAATCCTTTTGGTCATAATAGCCCGCAGATCTGCCTTCTCAACTCCATTGTGCAGTCGCATGAAATTTTGTACCTTTGATTCGCTAGATATGTCTTTCTTCTCTACAATATGTTTTATAGCCTCCTCTTTGTATGGTTTGAACTGTATGCCTTTGCTGTTGTATTCGTTGCTTATGAGCACAACCTTAAAACTGAACTTTTTTCTTTCCTCCTTTCTAAAGAGCCTCTCCAGCTTCTCCTTGTGCCGAACAAACAGCTTGTCTCTTCGGGCCCCCTCAAACTCGTCCACCACCAAAACCACTGTGGCAGAAATGGCACGCCCTGTTTTCTTAAATGCCTTGTCGATGAGTAGATTACTATAATACACCTCTACACCCTCTTCGTCAAGAATCTGCGCGATCTTCTCCATTACGTATGTCTTCCCTGTTCCTGGCTTTCCATGGATGTATAGAGTGTGGCGAGAGCTCTCTGTGATGCACTCTGCTATTTCTTTTATTTCTTCTGATCGGCCATCAATAGACAGACTGCATATTCTTTCTCTTATTTTGTCTTTCCTCTCTGGATCGTGCAAAACCTCTTCTACTTTCTTCATCATTTCTTTCTTTAATTTGGCTCTTCTCTCCTTTTCCAATGCAGCCTCTTCTGGAGTCTGCTTTGCTCTTTTGGAGGACCCAGGAATTGGCAGTCCTGTGACTGGGTCCAATTCCACAACCTCTCCATTCTCTCCTGGCTGCTTCTTCTTTTTCTTCTTCAAAGGAACCCCCTCTGGTGTCTTTGTTCTGGGCCTGCCCCTCTTTCTCTTTGGGAGATTCTTGGCCTCTTCTTTTTTTCTTTCAATTTCAGCCACTGCCAGTGCTTTTTTTAGTGGCTTCTTCTTCTCTATTTCTTTTAACTTTTCTTTTATTTCTTTCTCCTTTGCCTTAGTCACACGCTTTATGTTCTTCGCTTTATTCTCTTCTCGAACCTGCCTTGCTTGCTGCATTCTTTTCTCTCTTTCAAGTGCGGCTTCGTTTATTCTTAGTCTGGCTTTTACTGCTATCTTTCTCTCTGGCTTCCCCATTAAAAAAAACACTGAATAATAGATATTTTATTCCTTCCTTTATTTATGTTGCTCAAGATACTTAAATAGCATAGGTGCAATTATTTTTCTGCTAATGGCCGTGTCCACAGTGTACACAGTAATCTCATTGTCATTTAAGACAGCTCTTTTATTCACTGGCTTTCCCTCATATATTCCCTTTTCAATAAAATCCGTGCTTGGGGGATTGTAAATATAGAATTCTCTTTTGTTGTGCACCTTGCAGTTGATAATGTAGAATTCGTGCTTTTTCATTTCTACAAACTCTTTAATTGACTGCTTCCATTTTTCTGCTCCGTCTCTTGCAACCCACTCATCATATGCATACTTTACAGACGAAATTCCAAATGTCTTCTTTCCGTACTGTTTTGGAAAGTCGAATGACTTGTAGTCCATTTGCACAATCATATTGGTTGGTACACTTGGCTCGCATTTCTTCAGAGTTTTTAGTTCCTCCATGACGGTTTTGGCTGTCTCAAATAGTACGTCTGAAATACCCAGAGAAATATCCACTCCTTCCCTGTCTATATCATGGGTTCTTTTCTGTAGGCAGTTTGTGTCTGTCATGATTGGGATGGACATAAGCAGCAGGAATTTGTAATCAGGACTTCCTGTCTTTTCTTCTAGTGTCTTGGAGCATACGTGCCGTATATACCTGTATATTATAGAGCAGCAAGATCCTGCATGTAGCTGAATATTCATTCCTGTCAGCTGAGAGTGCACCTTGCTATTAAATTCAAGCAGTGCATGGTGGTCAATTATATGATCAACAGTAAATGCGTCAGAGAGCAAGAGGTCTTGGTCTGGCAGGTTAAAGTCAATCAGAAAGGCCTTTATATTTATCTTTGAGACAGGATATTCTTTATCTCCTCTTTTTAGCACCCATGCATCATTGTTTTTCACCAGAAATACAAGTTCATCAACAGACACGCCCATAATATCGCATATTTTCACTAAGTCTTGCTTGCACTTAAATATTTCTTTAGATAGGTTTACGACAGGAACTCGCCCAAGCATGACAGCAAGAATATGCGATCCTATAAATGAGTCCTGATCACATGAAGGATTACCCAAAACAATTTCTATAGACGAACTCTCTAGGTGTGCATATGATTTATCGAATAGTTCTCTAAGTTTTGTTGTTTTAATTATTTCTTTGTATGTCTCCATACTGTTGAGTTTTTTTATTTATTTATACTTTTTTGCTTTGGATGGTGTCTTTTTGCTACCAATAGGATCACGTGCACTGAATAGATAGATCAACCTATTTTCAGGAAAGAACTTCTCTTAAAATACTCGATCTAATAACCACTTAAAAAGGAGAAAAATCATCCAATCATCAGAAGTTGCAGGAATATAGAGAATAGATGTAGAATAGGCTGATTTATGTGCAGTGCATAGTAATTTAACTCTCATAGTCATGTATTCTTTGCTTATGTTCCACTCAGATAATACTTCTGCAATATAACTAGTTCTAAGCTGTATATTTTGTCTGTATTTAAATGGTTTTGTCAGCAGTTTATGCTGGTAATCTGCAGTATATTGCATGGTGTACTCTAATTAGTATAGATATTGTGATGTATTTAGAGTCTGTAAGCTGTTAATTGTCTGCTGAAAGAATAAAGCTAGAAGGATTTTAGAAGACCAAGTAAAAACACTTTTATACCCAAGAATGTGCATATTACTTCTGCAAAATGCAGCCCAGCTGGGTACTCTATGGTGTAGATGCATTTTGCACTAATAAAAGACAGTTAGTACTGGCTAATTCTTAACTTTTATTTTTTTAATTTTTCCCATCCCTGCAATGAATACAGAAATAATCCCAAAAACAGAGACGGAGTACAAAGTAATGGTTGAGGCCAGAGAAAGAGTTGGAATCCCAGCCACCTTCATATCATTCAAAAGATCACAAAGAATGGTACACCCAAGATACGCATTATTGAAAATAGAAAACGTCACCAGCAAAGAGCAGGCTGAAAAATACATTGGAAGAGCTGTTGAGATGTACATTCCAAAGACGAAAGTACAGCTGTCTGGATACAAGGAGAGAGTAGTTATGGGATACGTTCACAGAGTTCACGGAAATTCTGGAATTGTCAGAGCTAGATTTGAGAAGAACCTGTGCCCAAAATTCATAGGAACCCACGTGTACGTGCAGTTATACAAGGCTAACCCAAATTACTTCCAAAAAGACTAAATAAATTATATCTTGCGATAAACAGCAGAGGCTGCAGGTATCTGCACCACTTCTATCTCTTTGTGTCTTATTTGGCTACTTGTGATTTGCTCTATCCAGACGTAGTTAATTTCTGTCTTTTTAATTTCTGTGCTACTTGAAGTTCTCTGCAGAATGGAGAATTTTTAGTACAGTGTCTCAAGTATTTCAGCAGACTATTAGAACATGGCGGTGAATGGTGATTTCCTGCCAAGTGCGCTAATAGAAGAATCTGCTTGTGTCCTGCAGTCTGCACTACACAAAGTAGCACTTCTTCAAGTCAACTCTTTGACTTTCTGACTTGACTGCGCACTCGCTGAAGACATTTCCCTTCTTGCATACGTATGTAGCATTGTTGGTCGGGATAAACGTACCAAATGCACTGCATAGAAGCCTGCTACTGGTTCTCATGCTTTTGGGGCAGTACTCAGCTATTCTGGCAATGCTTTTTGAGCAGCCTGGGCAGTCTGTTTTTTCTCTCTCCCGGCACACTGGCGTAATGAAGCCAGAGATCCCCAGAGCAACTCTTTGGTAAAAGTAGTTGTGCTGCGGGACAGTCTTATAAACTAGCGTCTTCATTAGTGTTGCAGATATCTGGCAGTCCTTATACCTATTGGCAATGCTGTGAAAGAGATCTGATGTCTTTGGAAGCACTAGAAGAGAAAGAATCTGCTGGGGAATCTCGTCCTTATGCTTTTTGATGTACATGCATGCTTTCTTTTTATTTGGATTCTTTAGCTCGCATAGGCGTATGACCTCTCTGCATAGCACTGTCATCCGAACAGACTTCTGCGCTGTATCTACAGCTGGGAAGTTCTTGCTGTATGCAGCCTTTTGCTGATACTTTGTTGAAAGTGCCTGCTTTACAGAGTCCTTTGCTGCTTTATATGGCTCAATATCTATAAGGCTCTTAATCGGGTATTGGTTCTTTATTGACTGTGCAGTTCTTGTAAACCCTCTTTTTCCCAGGAATTCAATGAGTTCTACCATCATTTCATTATTCATTTTTTCCTTTGCTATTCTTTCTTCAATTTTCTTTTCCTCTTCAATTTTCTGGCACTCAACCTCTTTGTTCTGCAGATATTCCAGAAGACGGGATATTTTCTCGTGTATTTTATCAGAGGGTGTTTCACTTAGGGCATTCCCAAACTTCTGTGCAGAAAGATAAGTCACCTTCAATAGCTTCTGTAAAAGAACCTGCTTCTCATCCATGTAAATAAACCTTTAGTGGGCTGAATTTATTAATTTCAGACCACAGTAATTACTCTCGTGTGTATAAGTGTATTAGTATTATAATTCAGAATATATGATGTGTCTACAGATATAATGTATGGAATATCCTGATATAAAGTCATGAAATACTCATTGAGCAAGTAAGTCTTTGTCTTTAGACATCTGCACCATACTAATAATATTCTCTAGTTTGACATATTCTCAGAATACAAGTAATTATGTGTGCACTAGAGTGTATATGACCAGAAAACCCGATATAACCCGAATAAAGTGATTCTTGTGGTATTTTATGCCTGTAGATACGTTAGAATATATTCTAGTACCTCACGTGCAATGAACAAGCATACTTCTATTCATAAAATATCACTAACTGAAGAAAAATCTGTTTTATGCAACAAAAAATACAAGTAATTCTTCATCAATACACAAATTAAACTAGAGACCAAGAGAACTTCCCTATTTCTAAAGATATCGCACTGCAGGAAAAGGGTTTGTATTAAAGCATTTTTATTTAGACACTGTCTTATTGTTTGTTTGCACTCTGCTAGCAATTCCTTTAAATGCACGCATGCCCTTGCAAACAGACTATTTCTTCTGTCACAGAATGCATCTACTTTATACTATTCCAACAGACAGAAGGATCTTTGGCCTATACATTCACAGACTACACCAAGAAAGCTAGAACTGTCTAATTCCCTCAGCTGTGATTGCGCAGAAATGAAGTGTGCCGTAGCTTAAAACAAGCCTTTTTTTAATTCCCTCATATATTTCCTTCATTAACTCTACAGTTTGCTCTACGTCCATCTCACTTGTATGGCACATTTTCATTTTTGTCAAAAAGAATGGGGCACAGTATCCAGTGGCCATGTGCTTATATGACGAGCATGCACCGTATTGGTCTATCATGTATATCTGCCCAGATCCTTCAGAGATACCTCCTGCAATTGAGCTGACCTCAACTGGGGCCTTTCTCAACTTACTGTGAATTTCCATTTGGAGGGCACTAGCAAACACTTTCTCTGTTATGTTCAGGCCGTGTGCTATACTCTCATACCTAAGGCCCTCCAGGACACCTTGGACCACTCTGTCACAGTCCCCTAGGTTACCCCCAGAAATCACAGCTGATTTATTGTTGATTTCAATGCATTTGTTATGGTCACTTTTTGGAACCAGAATATTATTTCTATACATCGTGTCACATGCTAGTATTACGTAATCCTTTCCAGCTACTCCGAACAATGCATCCATACTTATAAATAAATAAAATATTATAACCCGAATATAACCCGAATTATTGCATCTGCAGTAAAACCAAAGCACTGAACTATCTTGAAGGAGTCTTTGACAAAGAGCAACAAAAATCAGATTTTATTGCAAAGTGCATGCAGATGTAGTAGTGCCAGACTTGCAAATATAACCTGATATAACCCGAATACTTAAAATTCCATGAACACATAATTCCATGAACACATCCTAGTATTAGTGTGCTTCTTTGGTATATGCACAATAACCAGATTATCTACTTGAATATGCAGTTCTTGCTATTTCATCTGTACTGCATTATAGTACACTGTGATTTATTGTTATTTATGGATATTCTAGGGATATTCCAGGATATTTCAGGATATTTCAGGATATTTTCATTGCAACATTTGACGGGTGTGAAATTCTAGTGCTAGAGAATACTAAGAATAGTAGAGAATATATAGTTAGCATAAATTACAGCAGTATCAACTTATTTATCAACTGCATGCTTTAGTGAAATATCAAGTACTGCGAGCTTATTCTGTCATCTTCTGTCTTCATCTTCTATCTTTATTTCTATCGCCTTCTATCTTCATTTCTGTCATATTCTGCTGTCTTCTAAATAGTATAGTTTTAATTTATATAGTGCATTCTTCTGGCTTAATACGCTAAGCTATTTACATTTCTTGCAGAGTAAACAATAAACAAATGGGAAAGAGTCTGCGCACACGCATGCTTACCTTTGGTGTATGCGCCTTTATTCTTTTTTCTATACTCCCTCAGCTGGACCTCTTAAGTATTAACAAGTTTAATCTGCTGTGTGTTCTGTGCTTGGCATATTTCATTGGGAGTACATACTACCAGGCTGTGTTCATTCTGTACTTCATCTTAAACTCAGCTGACATCCTTTTTATTATAGATAACATTCAGCTGGTGCTTTTCTACAGCTTAGTATACTCCACAGATATTCCTATCCTGGCAAATCTATCTTATGGACGAGCTATTTATAGAAGCTTTAAGAAAAAAAGTATAATTCCCATTATGGTGTCTGCTATGGCTGGCCTTGCTGTCTGTGGCTGGAGAATATTTGAAGCCCAGAAAATATCTCCTATGGCTACTTCCCCTTTGATGTCTTCTTCTTTTGTTCATCTGCACTCTGGTCTAATTTACATCAGTAGCACAGAAAGCTACTATGGGAATTATAATAGAAAGCAAGGGAGCGGAAATAGGGCTGTAGTAGGGACAAAGGAGAAAACACAAAATACAGAATGGAAGGTTATTCTTGAGGGGCTTGAGGGAAATCCTGCACCAACTGTCTCCATAACAAGTGGCTCTGTTGTTTATCTGCAGAATGCACAGACCAAAGAGTACATGTACACAGCAGATGTTGCATCGCCTTTAACTCTCTCTAATCAGGAAGTATCTACTACCCAGGCACTGACAGATGCAAATAGGTTCTTAATTCTAAACACAGATGGAGACATGACAAAGACTGTGTCTATATTCAGTGATGGGCTGTTTTATCTGAAGAATGTCAGCACAGGCGTATTTATTCGTGTTTTGAAAAGAAAAACACCCATAGAAGACGTGAAAATAGCACGGGGATATGAAATAAATGGGCAAAAAGAGACCGGAGTGAATATATATGTTGGGGGAAGTACCTGCCTGTGGAGTGCCCGGGTGATTGATACCTCTAAGGTAACTATTAAAGACTGGTGTAAGAATATACTGGCGCATATTTATAGAGCAGGAAAAAAGAGGCTTTACATAATTTCTCGTATAGAAGGCTTAACTGAGGAGGAAAACCCCCAGTATAATCACCACTATACATACATGGGCAGATACAACGTGCTTATGTATGGGGTACTATTTATGTTTTCTGGGCTGCGTGGGATGCTTGGGAAAGAGCGTATCTGGGAAAAAGTAATTTCGTGCCTGATTGACATTCTACTGTGTCTTGTCTTTAAGAAAAAATGCACAAAGGCAGTGGTATACACGGCAGGCGTTATTGGCATACAGAATGGACTAAAGTTGCATAAACTAGTTAGAGAGATTATCACTTTGAGAACCAAAGTAAAGAAAGACTAAAGGCAGGTAATATACCAGGGCCACCATATTTCCAGATGTATACTGCATCTTAGTATTGAAATAAAGTGCATTCTTTAGAAATTCAAGTTAATAAGCGAGTATTACTCTCTTTCTTTTTGTTCTCTTTCTTTTCGTTTTCATTTTATTTTTGTATTATTTTACATCTGTATATATTGGAGAATTATTGTCTTTCTACAGTGTAGATATTCTAAAAAAAGTGCACTAAATAGACAACTTCTTTTAGGAAATATTCTAAAGTCATGAAAATGCAGCTGCATCTGCAAAAGTTATAAAGAGATAAGAGTAGGTACCTATCATGCACTGAAAAATCCCACTGTAATACATATATTACTATACAAGTATATACTAACAATCTGAAAGAGATGATGTAAATAGGTCTAATAAAGAATTGCTCAAATAACATGAAATTTCACTTCAATGGGCCATGAGTGCTTTCTTAGTCTTTGAAATACTCAGACTAATAATCCAAAAATATAAATATACAGATCGTAAATATTCAGAATATAACTACTTTATTCATAACCCTCTGAAATTACCACTAAAAGCATAGTGAGTGTGCTTACTCTAGAACAATTTGTGCGTAGAGCTTTCTCTGGCCGCTTTCCCCAAGAAGGGCCAAGCCCACAAGCCACGATGTATTTGTCCATCCAAACCCTTCTCTTGGCACATGGCGTATCTGGGCCCCAATGTTTCCGTACTCTACGTTCACTTTGTGCGAGCCTGTCTTTATATTGTACTTCTCAGTAACCACTCCGTTATATCGCGCAAAAAGCTTTCCTACCATTGTGCACCATTTTAGGGCTAGGCTTTTCGCCAGATCAGCATACCCATAGTTCACTAGGCCTATCCACCCAAGCATCTGGTGAGGGGCCCATCCATATGGATAGTCCCACTGTTTTTGTGTTTCACTTTTTTCTGCTCCCACAGCACAGCTTTCTTCAGTTCCTGTGAATATTCCTCCTGCCCCAATCAGATCACCCAGACCGTGCACCAGTATTTCAGCCTTTTTCTCTTCTGCTGCTCTTGTAAATAGCGGATACAGAGTAGTGGCACCCTTATAGTCACTTAGTTTGTTGCTCTTAATGTTGTAGTCGTAGTATGCCTCTCCGTTCCACAGAATTGTATTAATGGCTGCTTTCCTTCTATTTGATATTTTTTCTATCTCAGGAACATGCCGCAGCTTTAGAATATCCTGCTCTGTCTTGTACAGCAGTGAGTTTAGGTCAACTGTGTACAGATGTGATGCAATGCCTTCAACTCTCTTTGAAGTATCGTGCCCTGACTCCCGCACTGCCCGATCATTTTGCAAAAACTCTTCAAGTTCTTCCGAAACTACCTCTCCTCTGTTGTATTTCGCAATGTACTCGTTAAGATCACTTGCTGACCAATTAGCAGCCTCTGGCACTATCTCCCGAATTGCTGCAAAGAAATGTCCCTCTTCTGTTTCTAGAGGGATTCCTTTTCCTCCAGGTGCATGCCGTGTGAGGTGTATTTCTTCATTGTACCCTCTGTGGAAGTAGTAGTATTCGCTGATCATTGCGTCCACTGCTTTCTCTATCCATCCCTCAAGTGAGTTTCTCTCTTGCGCTGTAAGATGCGATATAAGCTCTACTACAAGAGTTGAGAACAGAGGGGGATTTCCACGAAATAGATAGTAAGACCTATTTGCGTTGAGTATTTTTCCATACGCTTCGATTTGGTATCTCAGGTTCTCTGCTATGGAAAAGGCCTCTGACAGTTGGTTTGACAAGATAAGACCCTTTGCAATGAAGTAGGAGTCCCATCCGTACATTTCATTAAACCGGCCACCTGGCACATAGAATGGACATGGACCTTTACCCTGCCTAATATAACCTCCTCTGTTTTCTGGCGGTATCTGTGGATTGTGCCATGCCTCTGCAAATGGCACTTTTTTGTTCTCCTGCTTGATTTCTTCTTCAAAGGCCTTTGGTTTTGTGCAGTACGCCGCCTGCTCTGCCTGAGAGGCATCCGCTAGCTCTGCGGGTGAGATAAAAAAATATGTGTGCGAGAGCGACAGGAGGCCTGGTGCTGTATCGCACAAGGCTTCTCGGGAAACAAGAGTGTCTGCAAAGAAAACACCTGCCTGGCATGCCTTACTAGTTCTCAGCTTAATCATTCGCACTAGAAAACCAGAATCTGCTAGGCTTGCAATTATTTCTTTGTAGTACTGGATGCTCTCTGTGTCAAACGACGGAACATAAAGGAAGTACTCTACTCGTGATATTTTTGTGTCAATTAGCGCTAGCTTTAGCCCATTCAGATCAAGCACTCGCCTGAGATTAGGCCAGAAACAGGTTTTGATGAGCCTTGTGAGCCTATTTATAGTGTGCTCATTTATGATTTTCTCAGGAACTATAACTGTCTTAAGGTTTATGTCGACTAGAGCCAATTCCTGCAAAAGAGTGGAGATGCAGTAGTTTCCCTCCAGCCAGATTTGATCTCCATACTGCCCGTCAATTAGATACTTCTTAGGGCCTGCATCATCTACTGTAATTGTTCCATCTTTCGTAGTGTCCTCTTGGTCCAGCAGCTTCTGGATGGTTTTTTGCACATCACACACAAACTCTCTGGCTTTGTTTATCTGGGCTGATTTACGCCTAGTTGGAATTTCTTTAGTAGCTTCAGGCTGCACTGTTCGCCTTCTTCCCTTTGTAGGAGTTACTTCTCGCATAACAATAAAATAAATGAAAATGTCCTTATATACAAATTTAACAGTACATATCTTCAGTATAGTATGGAGAGAGCAAGAAACTCGCCGTCTGTGAACTGTGTGCCTTATATTGTGTTTGTTATACATGTTCATTCTGCTGCAGTGCCCAAGCATATTTTTTGTTCTAGTTACACAGTGCCTCTGTACTTTTGCTTTGAATTTCGTATGAATAGCACTGCAACCAGATAGGAAGTGGACTTACATGCAAGATAAAATATGCAGAGTCTGCCTGGTTTAGTGCTGTCTCCAGGCTACTTAAAGCATTACACATTATTATTCAGAGTCCGCTGTGAATTTATCATATAAATAAAGCTTCTTCAAGTCTATACGTAGATTTCATATAAAGTACTTCTTCGTGGTTGGCAATTATTACTAATGGTCCTTTTTTACTGCAGTTTGTAAGATTTAAGGTGTTCTAGATATCTACAAAAGTTTTTGTTACATAGATAAGCACTAATATAATATAGTACGTGGTATCTTACAAGCTATTTAAGAAAATTTATTGTTCTCTTTATTATAGCTGAGCCTTCTCTGAAATATTAAACTTGATTTTTCTATTGGGGTGAAATTTATTAGAGTAGTCTGGCATACAAAGAGTTTTTCATTTATACGAACTACTTTGTGACCTCAGACTAATGATGTGATAAATACCACAGTGCATTTTTAGTTATTTTCCCTAAAGTCATTATAACCTAGTAACTCTGTGCAGGTTTAGATATTTCTCTTTGACTGCCACCTATGTAGAACCATTCAACTAATATATGTAAATAGCACATATAGGAACTAAAAGGCTACATATCTCATAATTCTACCATAAACTGTTGGTATGATCACACTATCTAGCTTTTTTATGTAGAAGATCCATGTGATCAGCATGTTATTTCTTATTTTTATGTTTTCTAGATCTAGAATGATCAGAATCTTTTTGTACTCTGGCAGAATCTCAATTATAACTTTTCTAAGAAGATCGTACTTGTTATGTGAAAAAGTACTATACTGCTTAAGTTCATCCAAAATTTTATCTTCAAGGAGAGTAACTGCACTCTCTATATACTCTATGTATATACGGTCTACCTTATCTTTTTTATCTTCTAGCTTATTTCGAATCTGCTTTACTAATTCAATAATTAGACCGCAGACTGGCACTTCCATAGTGCAGGGTCTGTGCAAGCTTTTATTGAGTAATTGTAATAAATCCTGCTCTCTGCATTCTGGATTATAGTTTTTCTCTATATATTTGTTGATTGACTCCATTTTCTTTATGTAGGCGTAGTTGTTATTCAATATTTCCACTATCTTATCAATAGGATAGAATTTTATCGTATTGTCTTCCAAATCATTGTTTCTCATAATCTCCTCGTCTGCAAATCTTTTTAATACGTTATGCTGGGCCAGCCCAAATTTCACTATTTCTATGTCCATATCTGTGATAGTTTTGATCTTCTTAATAGTGGCTTCTATCTTTTTATTTGCAGCTTTTTTCTCAGACGCAGTACACTCTTCTAAGTTAACTATTTGATTCATCAATATATAGTAGTCCTGCCTAAAAATATCGTAGCCTCTCTGTACCTGATCTGGGTATTTCTCCATAGGACATACATCGTTATTGCATGTTTCGCATATTTTTTTTATCATGTCATCTTGCTCTTTTATGTATTTATGAATGCTGCTTCGAAGCTTTTCCATTTCAAATCTATGCTGTTTTCTAAGTACATTGATCGCCTGCTCTATTTGTTTCTGATTTGTCGTGTCAAAGGCTACCTGTACAAACTCCCCTCCATTGAAAAATACCTGATCACCTGACTTTCCTATAATATGATATGCCTCTAGCATTGTTTTTCTAAAGCCAAGCAGCTTTTTCTTGAGGATGTCAAGACGGTTTACCATTTTTTTAAACCTCTTAATTAATTTGTCAGTCTGGTCTGTTTTTTCAATTTGGTTTATGCAATGTTCCTCATTGGAAGCAAATAAATTCACATGGGAAATTGTCGCTCTGACTAACTCACTGTATGTTTTCATGAACATGCCAAAACTATTGTAGTTTAGGTTTCCAAATATATTTCTATCAATAAAGTTTAGCAGAATCTCTGTATCCCTTGCTGTGGCTATCTTGAAGTTGTATGAGTATAAATAGCCTATCATTTTACCAACAAGTATAGAAGGCATTCCAATAAGTTCAAGATATCTACCAATAATAAACCTTACATCTCTTGTTTCAAGAGATTCTTTTCCAGAGGATTTCTTCTCTAAATTCTCTAATTTGTCTACTAGTTCAGATATGTCACTGTTCATTATTTTATCCGGATTCTCCAAGAGTCTAACAACTATAGCGTAGTTCTGCCTATTGTCATACGCCACCTCCCTAAATTTTGCATTATAGTGCTGCTCTATTTTAGCCTTGTTAAGCTTGCTTGTACTGCTGTACAGCTGGAACATATGCTCCATCTTTTGGTTTTTTGAATATTTGGCGTATTCCGAAAACACTTTATCGCATCCTTTATCTGCAACATTTAGCATGTCTTCTAGCCGTGCATAGCTTATAATTGGTGCCATATCATCAGGAGATTCTGCTCTTGGAGTAGTAGAGTCTAGCCTAAATCTCACTTCATCTGTAGTCAAGTTATGTTCGTCTAATAGATTATGTACATCTTCTATTTCTTCAGGAGACAGCACCATAGTAGAAACTATCCTGCCGATATATGCTGCAAGCACGATATAAATGATGTGTATTCTCATAAAAGAAAAAATATTTTCAGTTAATTTCTACTATTATAAAAACTGCCATGCCAAAAATGTATAAATAATTCCAATTACTGTATTATTTACTTATCCTTGCGTGCATCCATTATTGGCTGTTTTAATTCCTTGGTGGTGTGGCATTTACAGAAAAAGAATCTAATCACCTAGTGTTTTACATTGGTTGTTCTATCTAAGTTAAATCAAAACCAAAAGATTTTAAAGTTTGGCTTTCAATAAACCTCAAGCTTACTAATACCACACTCTAGGAAAATAAACAAAATTCTGTCTATTCTGTCTATTATGTGTATATAAAGGGTATGCATCTGCATGCATGGGACATTTCATATACACCTGCTGTTATAATGGTTTTTGTTGACTGTGTTTATTTAAACCCTTCTATATCTTTTTCTATGCTATAATTTCTATCTATATAGCACTGAGGAATTTAGCAGACTCCCAGATAAACTCCCAGATAAATTGGCAAGACATATGTGTACCTTCATGGTGTACAGATTTTTATGGTGCATTAGTGGTGTATTGAAATTCAAGTGGTACCAAATCTTGAAGACGTCTATCTTAAGTAGAATATGGTATGTTTGTGCAAGTTTATTACTATGTGCCTGTGGGTAGCCTGCAGTGCTGTGTCACAGCATCTTTGTGCTGATGGCGTGATTTAATTTATTTATTTTTGCATGCACTGCATATAATATTTGCCCATAAATATAACTCTAATAACCTGATATAACCCGAATTACTTAAATCCATGGATACAGCAGAATTGTAGTAGATTTAGACAAAAAGGAGAAAGATTGCACAATGTGCCGTAATTGTTCTAGAAACACACAATGTTCGTTTGGCTTTATTTAATATGCTAATTGGCGAGTGAAATAATATTTAGAGTGTTTAGCAATGCATCAGCTCTGCCTTTAATTACAGACATCATATTGGATAGATTAAAGTGCGTTGCCAGCTTAATAATATTTTTCACCAACCACTGGATTAGAACTGTAGTGTATGCCTCCATGAAGTTTGCACCAAAGTATGCAACTACCACAAATAAGGCACTGCATAAAATACCTAGTAGGAGAGACATGTATGCATGTGCCCTTGAGTTGTCTGCGCGTATGGGTATTCTGTTTTCATGCTGCTTCTTTGAGTCAGAGGACACGTGCCTATTGTTTATCCAGCGAATCAGGTTGGACAGCACACGCAGTCCAATAACTGCTCCATAAAAGAACGATATAATTGCAGAGGAGTGGATGTATTTTGCGGCAAATCTATACTTCAGAGGAAGGAAGATAAGAAGCATCGTGTACGTCATGTATAAGCTGGCGAATGCAGTCATAGTAGCAACCACTGGGTTTCTCTTAATTAGCTCAGAGGGCTTTCTGCAGTCGAACAGGCCATGGCCAATCACAGACATAAGGAATATTACAGCAATCTGGATTACCATAATTAGTATTTGCAGAAGGACAGGCATTGAGGCTAGGTTCATTTCGTATAGGAATCTAGAAGTGAAGAGAAGCAAGCCAATCAGAGGAAGAATTGAGAAGGAGAAGACCATCTCAACACCCTCATTAGAAGAGAGGAACAGTAGCCGCAGGAAGTACAGAATAAACAAAGGTGCAATTATAAGGTACTTACTAGAGGCCAGGAGTTTCTGTAGCCTGGTGCTTGCGTCAAAGTAGCTATGGATATTGTTGATGCACCTGTAGTACCGCATCTCATCGACGAAGAATACCCCAAAGCTGATCAGGACATACACCCCGATCATGTGAAATATATAGAATGCGCCATCCTGCGACATGAATCTGTTGTCAAATGGGACTTCGTTCTCTCCATTCCCCTGTACCCCTTCTCCTATATTTTCTTTAACTGGTACTGCTGGATCAGATGTATTTGATAAAAATGACTGCGAGTCATTTAATGCTCTGCTGCGTGTATGCGTGCTACTTTGCTTCCTTAATTGCTTATCTTCTTCAAGCCCACTTTCTCCCATAGGGATGCTACTTCCATTTGTATGATCATTCCCTGCAGGGCGGTTGATGCTCGGGCTTTTGTCTGTGAAGTGTGTCTTTGTTGTGACATATGAATCAAGAGAACTTGCTGGCGAGGACATAACTATGCAAGAAAGCGTCATACATATAATTATGATGGTTCTAAATTTTCTTGCTATGCTCATCTATTAAAAATTTTCAGAAAGTGGAAATATATATAATTTTTTCTAAAATAACGGATTAATTACACTAAAGATGCTTATATTATCACTAAAGCAGCCATCTCCATCCGGTTTCTTCTACTCAGGCCGTGCGCTTATTCCTGTTCTGACTAATTTGCTGTAAATAGGTGTGTACATGCGCAGATTTCCGAAACTTATTGGCTCTATGGAAGAAATTTCCCCGTATGAAAGAAAGTGTCCAATAAAAATTAAAAAAGGAATTAAAGGAAGAGGCATATAACTATCTATATTTTATTCTAAAAAATAATGAAAGAGAGCACGAAGAGAGAAGAGTTGATGACAGAAATCAAGACCCTTCCAATGAGCAAGATAAAGACCAGCAAAAGCGCGCTAATTAGCAGGATTATTCAAGGAAAATACTCTGAGCTGGAGCAGATTGAGCTGCGGAGAGAGCTTCAGAAGAGATTTATAAATGACTCTGAAGGAAAGAACAATCCGGAGTCAAAGCTCTCCGAAACTGAAGACGCCATTAAGAGGCAGTGCAACGTGTCTGTTGAGGCTGCAAAGAAGCTTGCAGAGTCAGATGGAAAGCTGAGCAAAATAAAGCGCAGTCAAGAAAGAATTTCAGAAGAGATGAAGAAGGCAGAGTGCACTCTTCAAAAGAAAAAGTCAAAAGAGTTTAGAGAGGAAATTCTGCTCATTGGGGCATTTGGCATTTTCTTTAGCATTTGTTCATACATCCTCTTAGATAAGTTTGTGTTACAGAGAGCCTAACACCAGCGCGCACTCAACCCGAAACACTGTAGCAGGTCGGGTATTTATGAAAGAAACACAAAAGGAAAGCACATGTGGATTATTATACTTATGCTGCTTGGCTATGCTTTATGTATTGAGGAAGAAAGCATAAAGCTTGCCTCCATCCATGCTGATACAGTGGCTGTTATTTCGCTGTTTATGATACTGGGCCTTACGTTCTCTGTCTCTCTCTATGGCATTAAGAAGCTAATTGAGAAGAGCCCAAAGCACATGACAAGTAGAAGTCATCTATCCCAGAGTTTCATTCCTAGAAAGCAGACAACTGAATATGAGGTGATTTCTTTCTAATAATAAGCTAGAAATAAAAGAGTTTTATATCTATATAGCTTAAGTCACCCTTATCCCAGTATTAAGAGTAGAAGATTATGGGCCCTTTGCGAATCAATAAACACTTCTTATTTATCCTCTCTCTATGCTGTATACTTCTTTTAGTCTGGGCCATACCTGCACTCCACCAACTGCACTATCATTATGTGGGTGTAGGTCTCTTTTTATTCTCCTCAGCACTCCACTCCATGTGAGTTTGCACTTTGCAGTGCTCCATGACTGTATTTTCAAGATACTTCTCCAAACAGTGCTCTAAGGTGTTTGAGCTGAATAAAAACACTGCAATTGGCTGCGAAAATACAATGCTCTATTCCTACTTATATCCGTGCATCTTGAGTTATATCTGTGCAAATGCATAATAAGACTTTGGTGGCTGAGTGGGGAATTGAATACCCGATCCTTTCTATGCAAAAGAATAAAAATAGAATCTCTTCAGTATAAAGAATAAGAACATTATTTATTTGAAATAAACCAACTATTACATTAGCATTTAACTCACTTTCTCATGATCTTATTTATAGCAGATTTGAGCATTGTCCATATAAACATGCTAGCTCCTTGCTATTCAGATGGGGCCTGCTGGTGCTCTGCATTCTGGTCTTGCTGTGTGCTCTCCTCTTCAAGCCTCTTCTTCTCTGCAAGCCTTCTTTGCTCCTCAAGCTGCTCCTGCTCCATTTGATACTTTCTCTGTCTCTCCTGTCTCTCCATCTCTTTAATGACTTCAGACTGCATGAACTTAAAGATGTCAAAAAGTCGGTGTATTCCTGGATAGACAGGTGGGGTGATAGTAACCCCGTATTTCTCTGTGAAGTTGTCAGATAACTTCTTTCCTGCATCATTCCACTCGCTTTCCAGAGAAACTTCCTTCTCAAGAGTGTCTTCAAACGCAGTTACCTCTTGCATTGTTTTTGCAGATGCTGCAAGTTCTTCCACTGTCTGACTGTGCTCCCAGAGACTTTCGGTTGCCTTCTCTGCAGAGGAAAGAATAGACAGAGAGTCTGAAAGAAGCTCAATTGTGTTGTATATACCCGTCTGTATGGAATTGATCTTGCTTTCTATCTCAACAACCATCCTTTCCTTGTTAATATATCTATCCTCAGACCTTTTCATTTCGATCATGTTCATTTCATCTAATATGCTAAATGCCTCTACGTCATCTGAAGTAATATGAATTCCTCCTGTAGATGTCAGGCTTATGACGAGCTTTACTGCTTTCTTTTCATCATTTGCCTCTTCGACAACATCTTTCTTTTCCTCTGTCTTAGAGTCATCTTCTGGCTGCACAGTCTTTTCTTTTATTTTTAATGAGTACACTGGATAGTCTCCTGCATATACAGTCATTACACTTTCCTCATCTATCTTTGCAATCTTTACTGTCTTTTTTGGGCACTTCAGAAGCACAATCTTTGGGTCATACTTCTTCCCAGCCACCTTGGACTTCATCTCCTTGACATATCGCGTGTGCTTGTCAAACACCATGATAGTCCGTGGGTTTGTGCTGCTTCCCACAACCTTTATGTAGTATGGATGGCTGGTTGTGTCCCAAATCACAGGATCATATCTAAACCTGTGGAATGGGCTCTCCATGAGTCTTCTGTAGACCCCGCCAAGCGCCACAGACTCGTCTGCATTCAAATGCATCTCTGGCTTTTTATTGAGTGTTTTTTGTATAATGTCCTCAATAAAGAACATCTTTGATGACCCTCCAGTTATCTCCACGTCTATCACAGTGTTTTCAGTGATCTGCCCCTGCTTCTCTATCTGCTCTCTCATTCTGCGTAGCTCTACCTCCAGCTCTGAAAAAGCGCCTGCCACCTCTTCTATGTCTGCCTTTGTTATGGTTACCCCAACCGACCTATCGTACGAGGCATCCACCTGGGTGGTTACAGAAGAAAGTCCAAATATAGCTCCCTTGATCCACTCTATTTTTTTCAGATTTCTTATGCCAAACTCCTCCTTGCTGAAGAGATCAGGTATGCTCTTGTCCAGCCCGTTGTATATCTTTCTCAGAAGATGCTCTGTAATTGCGCTTCCTCCAACATTCACAGTGGATCTTCCAATCACCTGAATCTCAGTGTCAACTATAGATGCTGTGGTAAGTGTGCTTTTGTCGCTTCCTATGTCGATGAACCCCACTATCTTTGGCACGTCTGACGACCTTCTGCTTAGATAGTACGCGCACAGTGCAATGGAATCTGAAATGCACTCCACTCCTATTTTTGGGTTGATAAGCTCAAGTATTTTAATCAGAATATTCTTGTGCAGCTCAGTGTACGAGCACGGCACTATTATCTCTACCTCAAGCTCGTTTGTAGATATGTTCTTTGTTTCGGCATAGTGCGTGATTAAGTGGTTTAAAAGACCATACACATGCGATGTCTTTGGTACATCTGCCTTTTTTGCGCCCTTTGCTGCAATCTGTGCTGCAAGGCTCTCTATTTCGCTTCTTATGGCCTCTGCCACCTTCTCTCTGTCCTTGCAGGTAACATTGATATTTCCAAAGGATCTTATCTTGTTTCTGTAATCTATGGCCATTTTCGTGCTTCTGCCCCCTGTTCTGCTCAGGATTATTTCGCCCGCAGAGGTGTCTGATGAGGCTAATACTGTTTTATAACTTCCTAAGTCAATTGAAAGAATCTTCATAAAAAAAAAATAATATGCTTATTTAACCATACAGAAATATCCAGAAAATTCAAAAGGCTGTTTTTAAATTTCCTTTCTTCAAATAGAGGCAGGCACCTAGCATTCTACATATAAGTTGTGTTAAAAACAGAGCGCACATAACTAAACTGCTAGGTGCATAATAAGTGCATATATTTATGTCTCGTATAAATAAAACTTCAGAGTGAGTAATCTTCTACACATTTTACAGTGCAGATATATACGTATTTTTGGAATCCTAAATTATCACATGCTTCTTGTATTAGTAATAAGCTATTTTTGAACAGGCAGAATACCACTTCTGCTCTTTTTTCTGAATATTTTTGGGCTGTAGCGTATACTTGGCAAAAACACTTTTTAGACACTGAAGCATCTATATGTTTGTGTGGTATTTCTCTTGTAAATATTTCTTCTACTTATATGTGTTAAAAATATATTACTAATTTCTTAAATATACCACTTTTTCTTAAAGAAGTCTTGTTAAGCTTTAGTATTTGTTGCGAACTAAAAACTAAAGAAAAAATGTATTTTAAACTACTAATGTGTATAGAGAGATTGGCACCATTATTTATTCAAAAACTCAATTTTTAAATAGCTTGGTTTTTCAGCTTTAAAAGCTTATATTAGAGCGAATAAAGCAATTCGCTTCTTGCCGTGTGAGCAAACACTATTATTATGTTGTTTCAAATAAAATGTGTATTGTCTGCACTAGGCAAGAGTTCCAGTAACTGTAGGAGTTGTAACTTCGGGGGTTTCCTCTCTAACTTCAGGAATTGGAACTATAGGATTTGCTCCATATCTAAGTCTAGCATACCAGTTATATAGATATTTCTGTATACTATCTACTCCATTTTTTATTGGAGTATATATGTAATTAAATGCCCTCATTAACATAAAAGGGAATTTTTTATCTGCTACTTCTGGTTTAACTTGAGCAACTGGTCTATCTTGAGCACCTTGTTCGGGTATAGGTGTGGTGTTTGTATTGGGGTTGAGAGTAGCATCTACTACTCTTGGTTTAACTTCCGGTTTAACTTCTTTGGGTTTAACTTCGGGTTTGGGCTTGATTTTAGTTGGATTAACTAGGTTGGGCTGAACATCTGATTTCTTGCTAGAGTCCCTTTGTTCTTCTTTGGAAAGTTGGGCGTTATGATGTGCCTTTCTCTTTTGCACTTTTAATTCTGTAAGCTTTTCGGGTTCGAGATTAGTAGTAGATTTGGGTATCATACTAGTATCTTTATCAGAGGAGTCGTTTCCGAATTTCGTTAATACCAAGTATATTGCAATGAATGCTATTGCTATTACAATTCCCATGATGAGTGCGATAATCTTGTTTGTTCTGTTCTTTGTTATTGTAGTCATGTTTTTTTAAAAATTTTAAACCACTTTTATACTTATTTTTTAATTAATTAATTATCTAACTCTTTATAATAGAAGAAACTATCTGATGTAAGCACATTTAGAAACATATTTTTATTAAAAAGGGTCATAAACTTTGTCTTTAATACTGTTTTACGAAACAAAAATCTTTCAGTTTAGCCCTATCTCAGATACTATTGTTTCTTAGAGGGAAGAAACCACTTTCCTCGCTTGAAATATGCTATAAGTGATTATTGTTTTTAAATTAAAATTAATTTGCTAATTTTTGTTTTTCATTTATTTTTATTTGCTGGTGCATTCTACGTGTTTACTAGTAGATTGCATTATTAGTTGATTATTGACTAGCAGTCTGTAAATAGACTGTTGTGTGTTCATGATAGCATCTGACAGCATAAACATTATTGGTAATAACAACTAATGATGGCCTTTGCTGACACCATGTGTCATGAATTAATTGGGGTTATTTCAATAATGTGAAAATTAAATTAAAGACCAAGCTATTTAAAAAGCTGAGTTTTCAAATAAATACTAAAGTTTAATATGACTCCTTTTAAGAAACAAACTTACACAACCAGAATAATGAATGAAGAGTAGGAAAACTAGGCCTAATACTTTAGAAGAAAGAAGTCAGCTAGAATAGCTCTTAGACAAGAGTATTTTTGTTTTTTCATGTGTTTATACTATTGGTTTTCTCTGGCTTGAGGGTGTAAAACTCTCTTCCTGGTTTAGCAGTGTAAAATGGTTTTGGTCACTGCCTTCTGCTTTTTTGCTGTAAGCTAACACACTACAAGAACCTCTGCTGTTTACATGCTAATAATCATAGTGATAGAAATAATGCCATATACTGTCACTTTCTATTAGCTGATAGTAAAACTTTGTCTTTATGACACATGGTACTAATTGCAGCTGTTCAGAGGTCTATAAATAAAATAGAAGACAAGAAATAAATTAGAACCAATTTGGTATGACTAACTCTAGAATTTCAAGAAGAAAGCTCAGCTTAACTCGAGCTTATTGCTTACAGTCCTTTTAAACATATTTTCTCTGCTTTCTTTAATTTACTTATTTGACGAGTAAAACTACTCTATTTTTATACGCTATTTTGGCACGCACTTCTATAAAAATTAGATGGCTTCCATACAACTTTATTCTTTATAAGCAATGAAGACTTCTATTTAAATAAAATATAGAAATATACAGCGCAGACAGCATATGCATCTATTTCCACGTAGATATTTCTTGATTATTGCAGAATACTTGAAATATTCGTGCATTTGCGCATTTACACATTGCTCTGGCCTTTGTCATAACGCCAAAATCTCTATCTCACTGCAATTTGTAAATGTGAAAATAAAATGTATTGACTGGCCTGGTGTAATCCCACTGCTCTGCATGAAATGACATGTAGCTTGAAAAGACCCAGTGTATTAGAGGGGAGGAAAGCCTAGCTTCTACGCTGTACAACATCTTTGTTTGTAGCACACCCTGCCAAAGAAGGATTTAGCACATAGAGTAGCATGTATATGTAAAAGGGAATAAGGTATAGGAGGAGTTTAAAATATAAAGAGGACATCGACGTGCATGACCTCTACACCAATAGTATCTGCACTACTGCAGAAACATTGATGATTTCGGTGTGCTCAGTGTGTCGGCTGCAGCAGGGGCTAGGCAGTGCTAACATTTACCTTCGCAGACTGTGTATGAACAAAGCCACTCCAATAAAGTATTAACCCACCTCTGTCTAAAAATTAATTTTCGTCCTCTATTTATAGACAGGGAATTTCCTTTTTAGGAAAAGCCCATATTAATATACATATATTTCATATACGGTAATATTAGCGCCTTCTAGAAATTCTAGAATTATTTCACAGAAATGGCGCGGAATGCGTCTAAATTAAAGAAAATATCCATTACAGGACAGAGGAAAAATCAACGATGTAAATGGCGCATATAAACAATTTAGGAGGCACTGCTAGTGCAGACAGAGCTTTGGCTTCCTAAACACCATGAAGTTGCCATTTGCATATACAAATATTTCTAAGTAGACAAAAAGAATAAAGTACTCCTATTTATTATATAGATTTAGTGTAGCCCGTATGAGTTGTTATTTATCCTAGGTGGGTTGATTCTTGTAGGATTAAGAACAGGTGCTGCTCTTTGCTGTCTAATAGGAGCTCCCTGCGCTGGTTGGAAGCCATTTATTTGCTCTGCATAGTAGGGAACAAACTGCTGCGTATTGCTGGATTGGCTAAAGTCAACAATAGGAACAGATACATCGTCACTGTACATAAAATCATTTCCAATGGGGATAAATGCCTGCTGTATTAATGGCTGCATTTTAGCTGCCAAACCAGACGCACATGTTGAGTGTCCTGCGCTTTTCTGGCACGGAGAAGCTTTCATGGTGGGTGCTGGAATAGAAGGCGAATTCTCAAACCGCACAGATCTTTTCAGAATTCCCTTCTTTGGCGAAGAAGATGTTACTGCAGAAGAGGTGTCTATTAAAGACGCAATTTCCTTTGCCATTCCAGATATTTTAGTTTTCTTTTGGCAGTCTGGATTGTCATTTGCAGGCGATGAATAGACTACGCCCTGGGGATGAACAGAGGCAGCTGGCACACCAATTTGCTGGGCTGCTATACTAATGGGAATTGTTTGTGTAATTCTTATCTCTGCATCAGATGGCTGGAGAAAATCCAGCCCACTTTTCTTCAGAGACTGAAGAAACCCATTCTGCAGGCCTATGTTATTTTCGCCTGTTGTTCTCACAACTCTTAAAACATTATTTGGATCCACTCTTGTTGTTCTTAGCATATTGTAAAGATTGCTGTTGTCTACATTGTACGAGCTTGGTATTGTGACTGTTTTTTTGCCATGCAGCATAAATCGGTACATTAGTGTTGATCTCTCCAAAACAATGGTTATACCCAGCATATTCAGAAGAATATTAGAAAGCTCGCTTACTTTGTTTGAAAAGGATTCTGCTCGCATAGGGTTGATGTTACCAAGCGAGCTCTTAAAGTTGTCAAAGAGACTGCTGTTAAGATTTGTCAGAGTAAGAACGTTCTCAAGAGTGTGTACAAGACGACTCACTTCCTCTGTAGAGCTCAGCGTATTCGTGATTCTTCCTATTCCTGCGGTGCCTCTAGCCATTGCATCTGGGGTGTGAAGGCTTAGAGCTCTAATAACCCGGTACACAAGGAATCCCTCGTGCTTGTAGAGTGCACGGCACACAAGGCAGTTGTAGCTGTTGCACAGGTCCATTAGAATGGAGTCTAGGAGAACTACAAGGTACATTTTCACCTCCTGGTGCTTTGCTGGAATTTTGCTGATTCTTTTTGCTATGTCTGTGATACTGTACTCTGACGGAGCCTGCTGGGCAAATAGCCCATTTAGAAGAGAAGACACTTTTTGCACGCCATCAACCTTCTCCTGGTCTCCAAAGTGCGCATCTAGAACTCTCTCAATTTCATCTAGGATGTACTTGTTGCACTGTCTGCCAGAGCTTGAACGGCCTGTTACATTGCCAATTGCCTTCTGTGTGCAGCTGCAGCATAACCTGCAGTCTGTATCGCCCCTTAGGAATCCCCCGGTAAGTGTGGCTAAGGAGTTTTTCACAATTTCATGGTCTCGAAGCACATTTCTTGATCTTGACCTGGATGTTCGTCTTCTAGAATAACTTTCTTCTGGCTCCACATCGTTGTATACATTTGGCTGCTCTCTAGTGACATAGACAATGGGCTGTTGGACTGGCTGCTGCTGTGGCTGGGCTCCTATGGCGTATGCAGGAGTGTCTGCAATCTGCTGCGACAGCTGCTGTGTCAGATTATTCTTCTCCTTTAGGTCTGCATGCACCTGCATGAAGGCAGAGAGTAGGTTCTGTGCTATATTTGAGTTGTTAGTTAATTCATTTGCAATTTCATTATAATCAGGTTCTGAAGAAATAACATTAACATTTGCATCCAGAGCTGGGCCTGTAGCACTGACTACCTGAAGATATGCATTTCCTAGTAGGCAGCACGCTGTTGCAATAGTGTATTTTCTTGTATTCTTTCTTTGAATCTGTGTGTGCATACCTCCTCCGGAGAGACATCTATTTATAGCATACTAGCGAATCAATTATGATGCATGCGTGTAACATCATTTTGTTTTTGTACCTTATTGGGAATTTTTAATAAAGACACTGTGTCTAGATCAAATGATCAAGGGACTTGAGCACCTAATGGTATTAATATTCTATAATCCGGCACATTGCACGCAGGCATAGGAATGCATCTAGATACCTGGCTAAATATGCAATTTCAACCTGCATGAAGAGAAATGCACTGTGCATGGCTGAGTTCGCCACTGTTGGAGTAGTATGAGACAACCGTGTTATAAATAGAGGCCTTTCAACATGCTATTTATTTGCAGCTTTAGACAAGCAATTAACGCTATGAATGCAATGCATAGAAGAATGCATAGAGACACTTTCTTTGTAGAGAACTGGCAAAAAAGAAGGGAAATAGAGGGCTTCTGCAGTAACAAAGTGTTTATTATATAGATTGCCTAGAAAAAGGCCTAGCACATACTGCAGTGCGTTGTTTGCTCCTTTGCTGCTATATTCTTTCCAACAGTGTGCATTTGTCACCGCTATGCATTATATAGGGCGAGGCCTAAAAGCAAGTGAGCCACCGTATACCAATAGACAAATAAAGAAATTAGAAAGGACGAATTTCTTCTTAAGTATAGAACCTTCAGTAGAGTGCGTGGGAAAGCCGTATACATAGCTGTATATTAATGGGTTTTTATTGAATTTGTCAAAATGCAGCCTTGCATGATGCATGCCATTAATGCATAGGATAAATAGGTGAGAAATGCTGAGTTTTGCATTCTCTACATTTAATAGAAATGGCTAGGTGCCATGAATTTGAATTTATAGAAGCCACTAGCATTTGCATTCCAGAAAACAGAGCGTGTCTGTGAATAAAAACAATACAACTCACAGCCTCTAGTAAATATAGGTTGTTGGCATAAATAAGACAGTTTATTTAAGGGTTCAAAGATATAACTAATGAGTACAGCGTATTTAAAATGTGGTATGTGAACGCTAAAATACTAGCAGCCCGAACTTTACCTTTGGGCTATACCAATAAGGAAGATTCATGGAAAATTATGCATTATTTTAGCTTTGCATCAATCCATAGTCTATTTCCTCTAGAGAAAAAATAATACATTCCATCTTCCTCCCAAGTGCAGGCAAGGCTGTGTCTCTTGAATATCAAACCTACCCATACTATTTAGTCTTTCTATTTTGGGCTATAGCATGCAGGTCTACGGACATTACCTCACCAGTGTAATAATTATACCCATATGCCTGCCCTTTTGCTTCATCTATATCTATAGTATACACAAGGTCACTTGTAGGAATATTTTGAACCAGGTCCATCTGGCCGGTATAGATGCCTATTCCATCGTATGACTGCGCAACCACATTATAAGAGTCTCCATTTATATTAACCTTATGTATTCTCCATATAATAGACTTTGTGTTTTTTTGCAGCACAGTCTCACCGTCCATAATCATGGCGTACTCTCCTGTGTATGTCCCTACCTCTAGGACATGCTGTCTGCCCTCAGGCACTTCAAAGAATGTGCTTAGCCATGTTATCCCCGCTGAAAAGGCCCGTGTGTATTGCACCTCGTATGTGCTCCTATTGATGCACGATAAATACCCACCATCGCATCCTATGTATATGTGATTTTTGTCTACTGCTATAGAAAGTATGTCGTGAATGCATTTTTTGCCATCACAAATGTATGGATGCTCCATAGTGTGTCCTGTGTTAGTATCTACTTCAGAATAGCACCCCAGCCCTGTTGAGTAGATAATACCATCATACTCTGCAAAATAGTAATTTACAGCATTATTTTTGTAGGTTGTACTTTGCAGGCTGCTTGAAGTGTCTAGGTCTATTACGCATATTTCATTGTAATTTCCTGCAATTAGCCTGCTTCCTCTTATGAGCATGGAGAACGTTCCGCTGGTCTTCATCTTCTTGTTTTTCCAGAGAATGCAGCCGTGTCTAGAATCTTTACTGTATTCATATGTGGAATAGATGGTCTCTCCTTTATACTTAATACAGTCTGTAATATATTTCATATTGAAAGAAGAAAGGCAGAAATAAAAATTGAAAATACTGTGCACAGCACATGCATGGCCTTTAAATGGAAAGGCTGTCTTTGTCTTAGGATATTGGTCTTAGGATATTAAAAGAAAATGCCTCAGTAACCGTTGTAGTTTATATTGATGTGTCATCACTTCTAAGCTTTCTTAGGTTCTCATCATCAGCAAAGTATGTGAATACAGCGCAGACTAGCTATTGCATGCTGGCTCTGCACAGTGATTCTTCATCTATTTTGACTCCTGCACGCTAGGCTGCAGAGCGAAAAGACTATTTATAAATAATAGAAGCACAGAAGAGAGATACGATAGAGAGCCTATATATCTTCCACCATACCTGACAAAGAGGATATTTTCTCCACTTCTTTCCTGCCCGAGCTTATTTTTCTCAAGGCAGCTTCTCTAGCACAAATAGAATTGCGAGGAGAGAAAGAATAGAAGCATGGGTTAAAAAACATTTTTGCTTTTATAGTTTAGGATGCTATAAAACAGGAAAATATTTTAACCCCTGCGATTGCAAGCAGAGTGTTTTAGACATTTCTGCAATGGAATGCACTTATGTGCATATAGTCTCCAATTGCGATTGCATAAAAATGTGTCCTTGTCTTAGTTTCCACGGTAGACTATTCAAGGCGTGTGCAATACTCCAATCACAATATTCTTAATAGTGCGGGATAGTGGTTCACACTACATTTTACATTTAACTTCTTTGTGTGCAAGCACTATATAATTTTTATTTTCATATGAGCTAGCGAGTTTGATTTTCATAGAGGATAACCTATTCTATATAGCAGATTGTGTTTATGACATGCGCTCTTCGGTTTTACGCACTTGTTTTGTGTATTGCGAAGTTTTCTTCTAATATAAAGCTATAAATTCAACGTTGCCTCTAGGCTCTGTATATATACAAGCTTGAAGTAACCTCAGTAATCTCCTATAATGAAATCAAACGACATTAAAAAGGCTGTCTGTAGTATTCTAGCTCAGTAAAGTAGCAATTAAGATTAAAAGCACGGCTCTATCTAAAGAGTTGCATAAAGAAAGATATATTTTAATACTGTCTTATTTTTCTATATTGAAGCCACTTTATTTTAGCTTTAGCTCTATTTATCCTATATCTAGGCCTATTACTAGCGCTTTTTGGTACATAGAGAATCAGTAGCACTCTGAGCTGTTTATATAGTATTCAAAATAGTAAATATAGCAGTTTTACTATACAAACAGCCTCTCTAACTGGCATACACACCAACAACGCTAGAAGATTCCTAGAGTCTAATGAACTGGAATTATATATTCAGAATAATTGCAGAGAAAAATAAATATGATTTGGTGTATACTAAATATAGAGTTTCTTGGATATGTGAATTTAGAAACCCTAGAAATAAAGCAGCAGTTTCTATTATTGTCTATATATTGTTAGGAAATCTGCATATTCTTGTATTTTCAATTATATGTTTGACTAAATAATTATAACTAGATGAGTTATTTATGGAGCACATAATATATCCAAAATCAGAAAGAGCATACAAAACTGCATGGCATCGTAGACTAGCTAACGCCGTACCCGCAGTGTTTGCTTAGAGCCTGTCAGGCCATCACTGAATGCCTATGGCAGTTAATAGCTTTATTTTCATACAATTCGCGTGCCTCCTCTACACAGACAAATGGAGTATATTTCCTGTTAATTTTAGCCTATTCTTTTTCACTCTTCTTTTTAAGCTCTTTCTTTTATTTTTAATGCATGGCTTGCAGGCATAGAGGCTAAAAATGCACAGCATAAGAACTACTTTGGTAAGTCGCATTGGGGATTGAAACACGGAGAAATTATTTATTTGGGGATAAGCATCCAATAGGCATTTAAAACATAAATCAAAAAAACAGCCAATAACATATTTATTGCATTAAATGCGATTTTGTTATGCCAGCGTGCTTATTAACTTTATTTACATAATATTTATTAAGCACTAGTAAATTATCGCACAGTTCACAGATAGACTATATAAAGAAAGATTTTCTACATATCAGTACTGTATCTGTACAGCCGGTGTTTATGAAGTTTATGAATATAAAACTCTAATTCACGCCTATATTACCATTGTGAAGAACTATGCTGTGCTTAACCACTATTTGGATTTATGGCAGGGTGTGTGGCTTCATTGATTTCATGGATCTTTTTTCCCTTTTTAGCATTCTTTTTGTCTTTTTTGGCGTTATGTTCTCCCTTTTCAGCGTTATGCCCTTCCTTTTTGGCGTTATGTTCTTCTTCTGTGGGTTTTTCTTCTTTAGAATTTGAATTTCTTCTAAACACACTAGAAAAGAAGCCCTTAAATCTACTAAACAATCCGGGTTTTTCTATATTATTGTCTTTCTCTTTTTCCTTATCTTCGTTTGCTTTACAGAAAGATAAAAAAACTAGTAGTGCAAGTAAAAAGATTAATGTTTTTTGTGTTTTCATTGTATATTCTCTATGTTTCAACTTATTTATCCTTAATCTAATCACACAAAAATAATAGGCAAATCATTTTCCATCCTATCTGTTAAAAAGCAAAGTCTAAAACAGGCCTCCATGTCCTTAAGTATGCATTGTGATATTTATTGGTTCTTTGAATTCTAGTAGAAGTCACTTCTTTCCATCTATATGCCAAAGTAAATAGAAAGGCCGAATAAATAGGTTTTGTGTTTTAAAACTAGCAAATCTTCTTTTTCTATTTAGTTGAGATTAATAACCCTTCTAGAGCTGTCTATTTCTGTAGGCATTCTGTCAATATAAATATAGGTCTTGTTCTAAAAAGCATCATGACCACTACCAAGCGTATTGGCATAGTTACCCTCTAGTCCTTCAGTTTGATGTTTTTTGTGTGTCTAAAGATGTAATTCTCATTAACATCCACAGTCTGCAGCTTAAGAGAGAGTCGCGGACCTATCTCATCCAGCCGCACAGTTTCATCTTTTGTGCTGTCTTCTGGCAGCCGAATAATGTATCTGTGTTTCCTACAAAGAATAAAGCCTCTTTTTTTTGTAAATGACACCACCTGCCTTCCCTCAAAGTCAGGGTCTTCAGTACTGTATGCATCCTCTATATCCTTTATAAAACGAAGGTCATTTTCTGTATCGTCAAAGTTTGTTATGGACAGCTCTGGCATGTGCCCTGAGTCAACAGCCCCATTCAGCCGCCTTGAGAGTGTGTATGCCACAATAGAGTATGTGCTTGTGGTTAGATTGTTTTCTGCATCTTTTTTTATGAAAAGAAGCCGTCTGTAGGAACAGTCAACTTGGTCGAGACGTATGATCATAGCCTCTTTCTCTGTGACTTCTTCTTTCAAGAACTGCGAAAACTTTCTGTTCTTGCGCGGAATAGGCGTAGCTCCTGGAAAGAGCCCTTCAATGTCTAGAAGGAGTTCCTTTGTTTCGTGCGTTAGCTTTGAGTTACTGGATGTAATAATGACTTGCATGTACCAGTAAAAAAATAAATGAAAATAACAGAATATCTCGAGATTGGTATTGGCAGAAACCCATAGTATGCTCTTAGAACTGTTTGAGGCAAGTTATTTGCATGAACTCGTTATATGAGATGCTTAGTGTTTTACTATACAAGCACATAATTCAGCCCACTGCGGCAGATTTTAGAAAACGCTTAGTATTCGGGTTATGTGCACAATGTCAAACTTACTAGAAAAAAGTGCACAAGTTTTCCATTGGCTTTTTTTGCTAGACTTATTGAATGTACAGGCAAACTTTGCATGTGTTGGTAAAGTATTATTCCTATTTTAACATTTTATTTCTGGCATTAGAGCAGCTGATTTTTTCTTTTCAAAGTATTGGACTTAGTCATAGTGAAATTCAAATTTTATTTCTTGTTCTCTATTTATAGGCCTGCTTCAAAGCGATATTTTATCATGAAGATTAATCATTCACTCTGGAATGAATAAAATGTCAAGGTCTAAGCTAGCTTGACCAGCACATGACCAATTAGAGACCTATTTAGCATGATATCCTATGGCTCAAACTCGAACCCCGAGGACCAACACTAATATACGTTGCTGACCTGGAAAGATGGTTTCATGCCCTCAATGTAAGGAAAACCACCAAGAAGTCAGACTAGTATTTATAGACTCGTTTAGAAACTAAACCAGTACTCAACTGTGATTTTTATTAGACAGATTTAACTCTAGAATGGCAATAGTTCATAAATGGGCATTGGTTCAAAAAGAAAAGTAAGATATTGAACATCTGAAAGTATCAGATAAGGTGCATTGTCTTTTATAATATATGCATTGTTTTCTTATAAGTAAATTCAGGTTATATCATGTTATGTATACCTAATAGTATTTTCTCTATTTGTTCCACTTCTTTATTAAAACTACAAAGATATCTTGCTTAAAGATAGTATTAAGCGTCTTCTGGTATCCTGCACCCTCCATCTCTAATCTACCTCTTCTGTACTATGTCTCCATTCTCCTGTCTATATCTTCTTATTATCCTTTCTTCTACATCTTTGCAAAAATAAACTCTACAATATTCGCACCACCACTACTTTTCAGAAGGGTTTGTTTCTTCTAAAAAAAAGATAAAGACACACGAAAATCAGAAAACTGCACTTTTTGAAGAACCACTCTCAGCAAACACTCAGCACAATGTAGAAAGCTGAACAAACTCTGCATCACACGCCAGCCACATAAAGAACAAAAAGGCTCTGCCCAGACATGAAAACCTATGTGTACACCTGCACAGAACTATACACACATACCACACATGATATACATACACGTATGTACATACTATACACATACTACATACATGCAATATGTATGCTGATAGAGACGCATCAGAAGTAGACAAGAGTGCATTCCTCAAGCATGCTATGCAAGTGCCAAGACACAAGCTGTCTACCTCACCTACCCATCTACATACACTTCCTTACATCAGCAGGTCTTTCTCCAGTGCCTGCTGCACATGCCTTGTACACACTCTCCCACTATATTAATTTTTCGTCATATGGCCCTCCAAGATGCACAATTTGCACATAGACCCGGCTATACACCGCAATTAAGTAAACAAACAGCAGAACGTGGTCTAGAGTGCACTTAGAAGGGTCCAATGTACACATTTCCCAATTTGATTATTTTCTGCGGGTATTTAAGGGCCACGCACTCTGCATTTCAGAACACCAGGAGAGCTGCATCTGTCTCACGGCGCAGTGCAGCAGGAGAGGGCTGGCTAGGAGGTGGCAGGAGCAAGCCGGCACTAACCCTGCCGGTGGGTCGTCCACTATTATCATTCCCTTCGGGGTAGCCTATAAGGCCATATGGAGTAGCTTGGATGCCAACTTTGTCATTAGGAAATTCCGCGCATGTTCTTTTTACCTTGATGCTTGTACATTTAATATTTAGAACCGCTGCGTTGTCTAAGCCGAAGTGGCACTGAACTATGCGTGCACTGGACTTCCCTGCTCCTGTCCTCAGCACCGACTGGCCCTCTTCTCTGCGCGGCACGCGCGATGGCCTGCCGTGCTGTCTGCAGCGCTCTGGCAAACAGCAGCATGCGCGGGCCGCTGGGTTCTCAGGCCAGTCGCAAGACGCCGCTCTCCCTGCATATGCAGCAGCTAACCACTACATGTGTATGCAGCGAGCGAAGATGTGCTGTGTGCAGGCAGTACATGGCGCCCGTACATGGCCGGTACACACTATTATTAATAAACAGCCGCTCTCGATCTGCCTGCTGTCTTGCTGTACTGTGTCCGCCCTTTGTGTGCTCAACTAATATTCCTTGTTCGCAAGCCTCGAATGGCTTTTTATATTAAACTCTTTTACTGTGCTGCTGGTATAAATATTTTGTTTAATACGTATATTCTCTTGTGTAGTGAAAAGTGTATTTATTGAGTTTTGTAATTCAATTGCACAAAAGACATAGGGGCCTTAAGAAAAGTTTGCACCTATAAATAAAATAAGTGCCAATAGCCTGGTCTGTTTAAATACCACAGCCAATATAATAAATATTAAATTTAGCTAGGCTTTATGTCGTGTGGGGTTTTTGAGGTAGGGCTTTCGGGTTATATGCAAATTTATTTAGCGTAACTAAGCGAAAAGATACATGCACTTTCTTAGTATTGAAAACTCTGTTTTGAAGAATAAAAGTGCTTTTAGCAGCTAATGTATGCTTAAGCCATAGATATAGTTGGGTTTAAATGGCAAGAACAGCGCAAGGAACTCTGTATATGAAAAGATGGCCTTAGAACAGCTACTACTGCATAATTTGATTCTTTTCGACTGATCTGGATCTTTTAATTACACATAATATTCATTTGATTTTCATTTTGTTTATTCTTTAAATGGTCAAAATAACAAGAAGAGCAAAAGATCCTAATAGGTTAACTAAAATAGAGTTATGTGCGATTCTTAATAGATTGGAGATCAGTAATATTACAGTGCAGAGCACTAAAAAGGATATTATAAGTGTCTTTAAAAGAAACAAGAAGAGCATAGAGCAGAATCAAGCTAAGACAATTCAGATTCTTAAGGAGCTGGACATTGCCAAGAGCAAGGACAAAGTACCAAAGAAGACAGAAAAGAGAAAGAGGAGTGATACAAGCGATACGCCGGCAACAAAGAGGGGAAAGAAGGAAGTGCTTAAAGAGCCAGCACAAGAGCCAAAGGAATTAGGTATAGAAAAGGCAGCATCAGTAGAAAAGACAGACAAAGAAAGCATTTTATCAGAGGAGAGTGCTGCAGTGCCTTCTGAGATACCTAAGCCAAAGAAAGCAGAAAAACCCAAGTCACAGGAAATAAAGAAAGTGGCAAGCACAGCCCTTCAAGGAGTTCTTAGCAAATCAATGAAAAAAAACAAAGAAGCTGCAGCACAGCCCATAGAAGCTGCAAAGAAAAAGGTAGAGAGAAAACAAACAAACAAAGAAGTAGACCTAGCAACCAGGGTAAACATATATATACAAAAGATGTACACAAAATGTATGGTGTTTGCAAATGGGTATGGCCGGCTAATTGTCATAGGAGCAACTATAGGAATAGTTGCAGTGCTTGCAACATACACACTTTCCATAGATCAGGATAAGAAAGCGCCAGGTGTAGTTGAGTCAGTAAAAAACTATGTAATGAACAAAGTGCATGATAGAAATCAGAAAACCCCAGCAATAAAGCATAAAACAGAAGAGATTGCAAAGGTTAAGAAAGAACTAGAAAAAGTGCAAAGAGATATAGAGCTTAAAAGACAACAAGAAGCTATTCAGAAGGCCAAGGCGGAGGCAGATCGGAAAGCCAAGGTGGAGGCAGACCGAAAAGCAAAGGAGGAAGCTGCTCAGAAGGCCAAGGAAGAAGCAGACCGAAAAGCTAAGGAGGAAGCTGCCCAAAAAGCCAAGGTGGAGGCAGACCGAAAGGCTAAAGAAGAGGCAGAACTAAAAGCTAAGGAGGAAGCTGCTCAGAAGGCTAAAGAAGAGGCGGATCGGAAAGCCAAGGAAGAAGCGGATCGGAAAGCCAAGGAAGAAGCGGATCGGAAAGCTAAGGTGGAGGCAGACCGAAAAGCTAAGGAGAAAGCTGCTCAAAAGGCTAAAGAAGAGGCGGATCGGAAAGCTAAAGAAGAAGCTGCGCTGAAGGCCAAGGAAGAAGCAGACCGAAAAGCTAAGGAGAAAGCTGCCCAAAAAGCCAAGGTGGAGGCAGACCGAAAGGCTAAAGAAGAGGCTGAACTAAAGGCTAAAGAAGAGGCGGATCGGAAAGCCAGGGTGGAAGCTGACCGAAAAGCTAAAGAAGAAGCAGAACTAAAAGCTAAGGAAGAAGCGGATAAAATTGTACAAGATCATATAGAAGATGGGGTGGACATAAGCTCTATAGATCAAACAGAACAAGTAGAAAAATCCCAAACTGATAATTCCAATGAAGTAGCAGAAAGCAACTCTTCAAATCGCACTACAGTTTTTGGCCATGCTCTAAAACTATTTAAGCAGACTGCGCGATTCATTTTCAAAATTCTAAAAGTATTTGCACTGGGAATATTTGTAGTCTTAGTGGTGGGAGGCATGGTAATCACAGTTCTTCGTATTATGTTCCTAACACGAACGAAGGTAGACAAATATAAAGAATATATCGTGGATAGAATATATAAAAAGAATAAGCGTGCTTTGCCAGCTGACACAATTAGAGAGCTTCGTGAGCAGCACCCAGCACTGAGTAGAATAGAATGGAGAATGCTTTGCCAAAGAGTTTTATTAGACAGCAATATCCGAATTTCAAAAGTATTGCGGGGATGCAAGGAGGAAGATGCTTGGATCTGGATAGGAGATAATTAAAATGTATGTGGCTTTTTAAATGTTTTTGTTTTTGTTATTTCTTTTAAAAGCCAGGTTCCAAGAGTCTCTCTCTTCTTAATTTCTTCTTCTTCCTTCACAGGCATTTTCATAAACTTTAACTGTCTTAAGTTGTTGCTTATGTTCATGCTGCTGCAAAATTTTCTGTTCAATCCAAATAAATATAGACAGTGTGATGCTCTAAATAAGAAAAAATGTGCAGAAGTAGCCATATCTGATTAAATATGCTAAAGATCTGCTAAATAAAAGAACGGGCCAGCAGGCCCCTATATACTCTTAGAATAAAGCAAATTCAGAGTTTTAACACACCGTATTGTGTGCTTATATTTATTTCTACTATATGCATAAAACTGCATTTTTTCACAGGCCAGTAATGTAAGGAGACACTCCATTCAAGAAAGAAGTACGCATATACTAAGAAAGCATTTGCTTTGAATATATAGTTAAAAGCTGGCCAAGACCTTTAAGTCATAACATAAACACTAAAAAAAGCTAATAGTTTTATTCTTCATCGACTGCTCGTGTGCATGTCTCTATGCTATCGCTTTCGCCCTCTTTGTTTTTAAGCCCCTCGTATGAGTTGCATCCATACTCGATCACCCCGTGGGAGTTCGCCAGCCGAAACCCGTCAAATATGAACAGCTCTCTTTTAATTGCATTTGGAGCGCTTGGGCTTGGGTCGCCAGCATGCGGTATTTTCTTTATAGCCTCATGGTATGGGATTTCCTCGGGGTTCATTCTTTCAATACACTCCTTGGCTACTAGGTGGTTTGCTATGTTTGCCAAATTCTTTTCATCTGAATTTACTAGCGGCAGGCCCCTCTTTTCCTCTGATGTGTACTCTGTCACTTCTATTCTTCCATTGATCAGCTCAAACACACCCATCTTTTTGTTTGGCATTTCAGGAACTCCAGCACTTACTACTTCCAGCAGATATTTCTGAGCATATCCTACCATGGCCGGATCGGCAATCCGAACTAGCACATTGTCTATAGATATAATGTTGAAGTATCTAGTATCTGGGAGCGCAGAAAGAAGAGACATGCTCTGCGGCGTAACCGAGTCTTTGTCCACTGCAATATAGCTGCTTGCTTTGAGTGTCTTGAACACCGAGCCGTTTCCATTTGGCACCTGTATGTGGTCGCCCTTCATGTTGAGAAGAGGATTCTTTGTTTCTTTATCAAGTGCATCAATATCTTCCTGGACGATTAGAAAGACCTTCATATCATATTCTGGGAGAACTACTGTTTGCAGATGCTCAATTGTTTTATCCTTGGTTTCATTCGAGACCATTATAACCCAAGGAGCGCCTGCTTTGAATATTTTCTCAGCTTGTCTCTGGAACAAAGACCGGCCTGGCTTTTTCTTTGTAGGAAGGACAAACGTGCCCTTTGGGTGCTCATATCCCAGTCGTGACCCACTTCCGCCTGCAAGGGTCAGAACTGCAACACTTTTCTTTTCTATAAGGCTGCGCCCTATTTCTTCTAGGCTTTTTCTTTCTGGACTTGTCTCTAATAATAAGTGCATATGCGCAGCAATAAATAACCTAATTTATACTTTGAGCTTGGGGGTGAAACAGATATCACCTCTTATTACCTGTCTAAACACACAAACCGTGCATAGGCTAAACAAACTGCCCTAAATCCTCGAATTATGCAGTGGCTCTATTTACAGGAATATTCATCCAACCCCAGACAAAGCGTGTGGGCGGCTATATACGCTGCATAAACAAAAAGCCCATGCTTTATGACAAATCTTTTTGCACCGTATACTATATTTAGACTTGCGCGCTGCATGTATATACTATTATCATTGCATGTGCATTGGAGTCTCTGTGCCTCTGTAGCTGCATTTGCTTGCAGCTCTAGACTCTAAGCATAGAGGCTTAGAATTCGCTAAGGACTAAGTTCATTTGGACTCATCCATTCCTTATTCGGTGATATTGGAAAATAAATTGGACAGCACTAGCCTGAAACACAAAGCAAAAAAGAAGCAAGCAGCACATATGGATTATTCCATTCCTATCTCTGGATTGAAATGGCCAAGCGCCTTCGTCTTATTTAGTAATGCCAAAAGTAATTTTCCTAATTAAGACAATAAATAGTTGAATTTATTTTCAAGATATGCGTAGAGAATGCAGAAAAAAGACTCTTCCCGAATAAAAAATCTTATTATACACAGTGCCATACTAGATCTGTATTATAAGCAGAACAAATGCGAGCCATTAGGAGAAGTTCTAAACAAAATGAACACTCTGAATCGGTTCACACTTATTGAGGTAATATGCGCAAAGATATACAGCAGCTCCGTAATTACCTATCTTCCCCAGTATACTGGGCTGGAAATATTCTTTACAGCATGCATAATATTTAAGAAGTACTGGAATGACTTTTCTTTAAAGAATATAGAAGAAACAAGCAATGACATAGTTGGCATAAAAAAACTAAATAGAATAGAGATGGCAATACTTGAGCTTATAAAGTATGACGTGCACATTACAAAAGAGCAAATACAGAAGGAAATAGAATTAGAAAGAAATGTAGATGTTAATTATAAAGAAGCTATGTCTAGCATTGCAGTGCATGTAATGCAATAGAGCTAAATATTTAGAGGTTTATTCAGACACACAACTCCGAATAATAAATTGTAAATATGATATGCAGATGTTTCTTTGGGGACTGGTTTTTCCATTTTATTTATCCATTCTATTGCAGATATATTTTTAGTACACATGAGGATTTTCTCTAAAATAAAAAGAGAGCTTTGTACTTATACTATTGTTGCCTTTAACTATAAAGCTCAGTGGCTAAGACAGAGCTATTCTATTCAGAGATAGATCTTCATAAGTGCAGCGTTTTTGTACTCGCACAAAGAGTTATTCACAAACTCTGGAAAGCTTGTTTGCGAGCATGTGCATTTGAAAGTATAGATTCCTGTAACGCAGGCTGAAAATTAAATAGATAACTCATTATAAACTTTTATTACACAATTATATATAAAGAAGTGAACCTAGATATGGATTATATAATTGAATAAACTCTTTCTACTTCTGCTTCAATTTGCAGCAGGTGTAGATTCACTCTTTTTTAGGTCTTGGCTTGCTAATGTGCTGTGCGATGTCTGCGCTGAGAGCACAGGATCTGGCATTCTTTCTGCATTTCTTCCCCACAGTTTGCCGTCCAAAAACCCATACTTTAGGATAATCAGCCCAATTGCAAGAAGAGATAGATAGGTACATCCATTGAACACCATCTGAACTCCTTCAAATGTATCAATTTTGAGGAAGTGTCCTGCAATCACTCCTGCAACTGTTCCTAAACAGACAAACGTTCCTGTATAGATCATTTGACTTGTTGACTTTAGATTGCTTGGAACTAGAAGAGTTGCCATCTGCACGCCTGACAGATGTGTTAGCCCAAAGTTAACTCCTTTAAGCACTTCAATGAAGCAGCACTTTTCAAACCTAAGTGGGTCTTCTGGCGTTATGAAGGTGTATAAGAAGAACCGCAGCCCCTGCGCCATTTGCGATAGAAGGAAAGACCAGTACAGCCCAAAGAATCCGAGCAGAGATTTTGAGCAGAAAAACAGCACAATTTCCAGAACAATTCCAAATGTGCTGCAGGTGGACATTGGGTTTGCATAGAACCCCTGAAGTGCCCACTGCGCATAAATGGGCAGGCTTTTAGAGGGCTTGAAGTCTGCAAAGTTAAGAATATTCTTATAGTAGTTACTTAAATACATGCTCATGACTCCTCGGGTTATTCCATTCATGAGAATAATCAGAAGGAAGAACATGTATGCTGGATTCTTAAGAACCTTTGAAAACTGCGGAGGATTTCTAGAAGAAGAAGTGCTTGTGCTTCTAATGCGGTCTGCTGGTGCAAGCAAAAAGATAAGCCCACCTGCAAGCGCTGAAAACAGAATGTATGGAATACACAGCCTTGAGTAATTTCCCTCCTTGCTGCTCTTTCCACCGCTTCCAAAAACAAGAGACTCGGTAAGATAGTTTACTGCACAGTATGTCAGCGTTCCAAACATTCTTTGCCTTCCGTATAAGGATGCAGGCGCCTGCAGCACTTTCTGAAGATAGTCTAGCACAATCCTGTCAAGAAGCGGCAAGGTAGATAGAATAAACATACAGTAGAACACGAACACAACTGAAATTAAAATAGAGGGAATTGGCATCATCAGAACTTGGAACAGGACTGCAGAGAATAGCAAAGAGAACACAAGAATTCCTTTCGGTCTCTGGAATTTATCTGCTATGTATGCAATCCCCATATTGCTGAAAAATGTGCTTAAAAGCATAACAATAAGTGTAATTGTTTGCTGTGTGCCAGTTACTCCCCTTGTAGTAAGAAAGGTCTGTCGTAGATTGTAGAACAAAAAGTACTCTATATTTACTGCAATGTACAAAAGTTTTGGGGTAAGAAATAGTGCTGAGTTAAGCTTTTTGTAAACCATTCAAAAATACAATAAAAAATCTATTTATATACTGTAATTAATATAAGACAAGCAAAAAACAAGACCGATCACGCAAGTTTATGTCCAAACAAACACAAAAACATTTAATGATGAAAATACATAAGATCCATTATCTATAGAAAGAAGTAGAAAAGCATCACAATTTCTATATATTTGTTTTGCACATGAAGAGTGCCTTTGGAAAGCTTCCCTGGCAAGATTGCACTGCATGCAGGCTCTTTTTTCAGAGAAGTAGACTGCAATTTTTGCTAATGTATGGATGCGCTACTGCAATAATGCTTGGAGTAGACTCTTTTCTTAAAGCTAAACCAGTATTTTTAATACTGCTATTTTTAAAGGAACATTTATTGAAAGAAGTTCTAGTAGAGAGAGAAATAGCTGCAAACCACAACTCTCTGTCTGAGAGCAACACTTCCAACAGAATCCGTGCTATTCCAGCTAATTCTGGATATGCCACTTCTGTGTGGCTGTCAGCTAGACCAGTAATTTGTAGCTACTAAGCACAATATCTAGTGCTGCTGATCTTATGGCCTTCAATATGTAATTTCGATGTCTCTTAGTTTAAACACATTAAAAACGCACACTCTACTAACAAAAAATCGATGCATCTGTAAATTCCCGAATTATAGCTCAATTTCATTTATGTAGAAAGCAAGCATTTTATATTACAACTTTTTAGTACACTATGCACTGTCTTTTATATCACTAGCTGCTAATCGAGTGTGTATTAACTAAATAAAATTGTGGAAAAATCTCACATCATTATTCTGAGACCACAAGAGTCCATCAATGATAATTTCACTTTCCAAAAGATTTTCCATATATCAGAAGACTACCAATTCTAAAAGTATATTAAAGCAAGCAGAATATGTCAACAGTAAGAAATACACTCATCGCTTATACAAGATATCACAGTCACCAAAGGCACTTGCAAAAGTATAAAAATAAAACTCACTTGACAACTACCCCTATTAGAGTCTAAAATACTAATGTCTTCTGGCTGAAATATTACTCCCTTTTGGGCACGTTAAAAACGATTTATCTCTGAATTGGTATTTAAGCTTATATTAAAACTGGCTCTTTATTAAAATCACTTCCTATTTTGCGCCTGTTTGGATTATATCTAGCCAACTAATTGATTAATATAAAGGCGTATGCCTGTAGTCATTAGTTGATATACGTCCTTTAGCAAACAGCCCTGCAACTAGTATTTATAGCTTGCACTCTTGTATGGGCCTGCCACTGGAATGTTGAGGTAGTCTGCCTGTGTTTGCGACAGCTTGGTTAGAGAGTGTCCCTGCCCTTCAAGGTGCATTCTTGCTATCTCCTCGTCTTCTTCTCTTGTTAAGAATAGAACTGCCCCTCTGTTCTCACTTCCTGCTTTGAAGTCCCTCCAAAGCCGCATGGCTGCAAGCGTCTGGCAGCAGAAGCTTGTGCTCATCACAAAGCTGGAGTGTCCTGTTGCGCATCCCAGATTAACAAGCCTTCCTTCCGCCAGCAGAATAACTGACTTGTTGTTTGGCAGGACAATCCTCTCTGCATTGTTTCCCATAGGCACTCTCTTCACTGCGTTCTTGTAGATCCAGTCTGCATCGATCTCTACATTGAAGTGTCCTATGTTGGAAAGAACTGCCATGTTCTTCATGCGAAGAATGTCCTCTGATGTGATGATGTCTCTGTTTCCAGTTGCTGTTACCCATATGTCTACCTCTGGGGCGACCTGGTCAACTCTTCTTATTTGGTATCCCTCCATCACAGCCTGCATGGCACATATTGGGTCAATCTCAGAAATTGTCACAACTGCGCCCATTTTGGCCATTGCCTGCGCGCACCCCTTTCCAACATCTCCAAATCCGCACACGTGCACTCTCTTTCCTGCAATCATGGCGTCGGTTGCCCTCTTTATTCCGTCTGTCAAAGACTCCCTGCATCCATAGATGTTATCAAACTTGCTCTTCATCACGCTTTCGTTGATGCAGATTGCTGGGATTCTAAGGATTCCGCTTTCGTGCATTTTTTGCAGAATGTGCGTTCCTGTGGTGGTTTGTTCTGTCTGCCCTATGATGCCTGGTATTAAATGAGTGTACTCCGTGTGAAGAAGGTTTGTAAGGTCTCCTCCGTCATCGATTATCAAGTTTGGGCCGTTTTCCCATTTGGATAAAACAGCTCTAATGCACCACTTGTACTCCTCGTCTGTTTCGCCCTTCCATGCATATATGCTTAGCCCTCTGCTTGCAAGAGCAGCTGCGGCTTTGTTTTCTGTGCTCAGAACATTTGATGAGCACCAAGCTACCTCAGCCCCCATTTCCACAAGGAGCTCAATCATGGCTGCTGCCTGGACGGTCATGTGAAGACATCCGGATATTCTGGCGCCTGTTAGAGGCTTTGTCTCTCTGTACTTCTCAGACAGATACCTAATTCCAGGCATTTCATTCTTTGCAAACAGAATTGCCTCCTCTCCTATCTCAGCGAGCTCAATTGATTGCACTTTGTATGGCGGGAATGTTTCTTTATTCATCTGTTGCGGCATTAAAAATTTTCATTCTGAAACACCCTTTCATATACAAAAAACAAGACACAGTTTATGAAAACAAGAGCTGCAGTGTGGAAAGAGCTTATGTGTACCCCAGTGCAGACTGACTTTAACACGCTGAAGGTGTCTGAGATACCATACGAGGCGCTTCAGAATATTGAGGTTGACATTGAGAGATCTGTTGGCTCAAAGTCTTTTTCTATGGGCGTGCTTGACTCTGAGATGCGAAGCTACAATGTGAGTGAGAGAAAAAGAGAGTTGAAAGAGGTTCTTGTGGCCTTTGCCAAGCACAACATCTTAATTGAGTACTGCCAGGGCCTTTCCTACTATGCAGCATTTCTTTTGCACTTTTTTATGCCTGAAGACGCGTTCTTCATTCTCTGCCACACAATTAAGAAGAACAGAATAGAAAGACTCTTTGACAAAAAGCTTTCTTTGGTCTCTAAGGTGCTAAGCGTGCACGGGCGGGTGCTCAATCTAACTCTTCCAGAGGCAATACGAAAGAGCATACAGGTGATTAGCAACTCTTCGCATGACTATTCTGCGGGGTGGTATCTTACGCTTTTTTCCCGGCTGTCTCCTGGAATATATGCTGCGATACTGGACCTGTTTTATACCCGGGGCTTCCCTGTTCTTTTTCACGCAGCATCTGCCTTGGTGGAGGTTGGCCACCGGCGATATATAACGGACTCCATCACAGAGCAGGACCAGAGAATGCAAATACTTTTCAAGCTTGCAGAGTATCCCATACCTGAGGATGAGTTTAAAAGTGTCATGAACAGAAATATGCAGATGGTCAGCCTGGCTACAATTGAGCATATGCTATATGAAGCAAATAGTTAAGATGGAAGTAAAGCATGGCGGCATGCTACGGTTTGCTAAATATATTGAGCAGGAAACAAATATTAAATACTTTTCTGTCGGGTGAGTGTGCAGTGTCTAGAGCGTGCTGTTTTAGCTCTGTTTTCACTATACTTCCTTATACAAAGCCATTAGTGTGCTTGGTGTCTATGAAAACCATTGTGTAAATCTATTATACTTTTTAGTATCTTAAATAAATTTTACCATGATTAGCTATTCATTTATAATTGAGTTTATGTATCCTTCTGCCTTTCCAGCAAACAGTCTTTCAAAGATAGATTGAGTGTGCGTGGTTTATATTGTTTGTGTTTTCTTAATATATATCTATTCTATATACTTTTTCTTTTTGTTTTGTTTGCAAACTATTCTTTTTATTTTTAGTTTCTTCTCTATATTATGGTATGAAAACTCTTCAGCACAAAAAGTTTTTATAGAAAAGACACATTTATTTTTAGAATTAAAAGAAGATAAATACTGAAATGGTTTGGCGCATCTACATTGTAGGGCTTAATTTTAAACATTTATTGCACACAAGTCACTCAGCATATATTGTTGCATTCGAGGTTCGGGTTATGCTATGGAGTATATTCTGGCCTGCAATGTCATTCTTTTTATTGTAAGCGCATTCACCTGGCATAAACAAACTTCTATTCTTAAAGACATTTCTAAGGCATGTACTCCATTATATCTTTTCATTTGCATTGGGGCTTGGCACTTGCGAGTATAGAGGTATGCATATGCAATGTATCTAAAGGAAAAGCAGATAATATAAAGTCAATGACACAGCTATTCATTTTCAGTAGGGGAGTATGCAGCATATTGGATTCAAACAACTATTTATCACACCTGTAAGAAATCATGTTGCAAAGGATGCACATGGATGTGTATATGTATATATTCTTTGTGTAAAGGACTGTTTAAGATAAAAAACACTAGACTGGGCGCAGTCAGTATAGATAAAATCCATTAAGGGCAAACTAGTTTATTAATTGCACTTATTCCAGCAGACGAGGGAAGACAGGGCGAGGCATCTTCTTGTGAGTCTCTTTCTCTTTCTGTATCTTCTCTGCAATTGCTGCTATGTCAATGGATAGCTGTTCTTTCTTTGAAAGGAAGCTTTCTTCTTCTGCCTTTACAACAGTATCAATCTTTTGGAGAGTCTTCTCCACATCAGCTACTGTCTTTGGAATTGCAATTCTAAACATAACTAGCTGGCTAACTAGGTGAAGTGGCAGCGTAATGAGCTGGCTCTTTCCGCTCTTTGCTGGTATGTTGTACTTAGAGAGAGAGGACTTAACGCACTTCAGCTTCTCTGCTGGGTTTCCGTGCAGATTCATCTCCATCTTTTCCTTATCCTCTTGGAGGTCAGAGATAAGCTTCTCCTGCTCAATGAGAGCATCCTTTCGGCTCTTTGCAACTTCAATTTCTGCAGCCTTCAGGTCAAACTCCTCGCTCTTCTTCTTGATGATCTCAAACTCATCGGTTCTCTTCTTGGACAGAACAGCTACTTCAGCATTGATTGATGCCACAGAGGCCTGCATCTTCTTTATGTCCTCTGGGTAGACAGTCTTTTTGACTGCATCGATCTTTTCCTTTACTTCAAGAAGAAGCTTGTTCTGGATCTCCAGCTCCTGTTTCTTCACAGACAGAACTGCCTCCTTCTTCTTCTTCTGGTCTTCCATTTCCTTGATCTTTTCATCCTTCTCCTTAAAGATGTCCTGCATTGAGAGCATCTTTCGGATCTGGTTCTTCTCATTGCTGATATCTCTCTCCTCCTTCACATTCAATGGCTTTTCGATAATTCTGTTATCAATAGACATAAGCTTGTTCTTTAGATCAGCAGTGCTTTGCATGTTCATCATCTTCTTCTCCTCACCAACGGTTTGGGAAAGTTCTCTGAGCTCGTTCCTTGCAATATTTACTTCATCAAACATTCTCTTCTTCTCCTTCTGCAGCTCAGCAATCTTCTCCTGGATCTGGTCTCTGGAGTCATACAGCTCCTTCTGCCCAGTCTGTTTTCTGAACTCCTCAATGCGGCTGTTCAGCCTCTTCTTGGTGCTTTCTATGGTGTCTTTCAGCTGGTTGATTTCTGTAGTGTATCCCTTAACAGTAGTAAAGTGTTTTTTTACACCAGGAAATCTAAACTGCTTCTGGTTCTTCTTTGTGTCGTCTTCTTGCTTTCTTTCGTTAACAGCGTTCATTTTGCCCAGGGCCGTAAGAAATAAAAAAATAAAAGAAAAAAGACGCAATGAAATCCAACAAGGGAGCTGCCACAAAAAAGGAGATATTTGCAGGACCTTCATTTAACGACATGCCTGACATGGAGACACTTCCAATTCCAACAATTCCCGACGGATTTACAGTAAAGATGCAGAAAGAGAAAAAGCCCAAGGCAAAGAAGCAAAAGGCAAAGGCAAAGAAGGCAGAGCAGAAGAATAAATAATGTATTTTTAAATTTAAACAACTTACATTGCAGAAGAGAACGCGGCACTGCTCTGAAAAGTATGCACCGCTCTTTCCGAGTGTGGTATATTGGACAGACAGACTGCCAGTTAGCTGCTGCGAATGATAACCTGGAGGTAGACCTCCTTATTTTTAAGCACTTTTAGTCTTCTTTTTCTATGCCTCTTCAGCACTGTCTTCTCAATATACTTTTTGTGCTGTAGTGCAGTGCTTTTTAGTTATGCCCAAGGAACTTTAATAAAAATAGTACTAGTGTAGCCAGTAGACACGCATGACTAATCTCAATAGATATGTCTGTATAGCACAATTATTCTTTCAGTTTGTCAGAACACTTCAAACCAAGGTGATTTTCTTAAGTGAATTTATTTAGCCTGGCAGCACTTGCCTTCAAATAAGCAATTTATAATAGGGCATAGTCTCACTAAAGCAAGTCTAGTATATAGGCTGAAGTTCATGGAAAAGGCAGACTATAGGCTGCTAAGACCATCCAATTAGAGTGAATCGATGCACTGTGCCAACCAGGTGGGCACTCTTAGTGAGCATATAAGAGATAAAAATAGACAGACTGGCTGCCAAATACTTTTCAACAAAATGATATCTAGCAGAAGAGCCTGCTTTACATAAATTGAATAAATTTAAATAGGATTTATTCTCTCTTAGAGTCAAGAAGAGCTAGCTTTGATATAATGCACTTTGCATATGAGCTTTTCTTTAAGTCCGAGATATTTGCTTTAAGATGCGCCATTAGAACCTCTTTGTCAGCTCCTGTTAGCACATCTAGAAGCCTCTGAATTACATAGTTTCCGAACTTGTCCATTGTTATATGAATAAGCATGTCCTCGCCTGAGGGACCAACAGCTGACTTGAGCTGCTTGAGCATATGCTTTCGGTCTTCCATGGTTCCGCATATAACGCATTTCTCCATGACGTTTGATGCAAATTTATGTGTGCTGTACTCTGCTATGTTGTCTGAAAGGTCTGTGATGATCTTTCTCTTGTGCGCATGAGTCCCTTTCTCTAATATATGCTGTATCACATAGTTGCCGTACTGGTCCTCTACAAGCAGCTTGGCATTGCTAATTATTTTGTCAATTGCGCTTGCGCACTTTGTGCTGTTCTCAAAAATCCTCTGAATGACCCTGCAGCCATACCGGTGCCGGCTTAGGGATACTGCATCTTCTTCAAACTCCTTAATTACAAAATCAGAATCAACACACTCAACGCACTTCTGGACCACATGGTTTCCATTCTGGTCGCAAACAAGATCTATCACGTGCCCCTTGATTCTTTCTACAATTTTTCTGTTTATATCCTTACACTCAAGGGCCTTTTGGATAACTCTGCAGCCATACATGTGCAAAGCAAGAGGAATGATCGTTCCCTCCATGGCAGAGAATATCTTCTCCCGCTGCTCATGTGTTCCAATTTCAAGGAACTTCTGCACAACATAGTTCCCAAACAGATCTGCAATTAAGTCTCCTATCCATGGACAGATCTCCTCAAAGGTCATTGCTATTTCCTCTGCACTGGCTCCATCTAGTTTTTTCTGGATAAACCGACTGCCCTCCTGGTCCTTCGAAATTGCGCATATTAAATTTTCGCTGCTGGAGATGCCTCTTTTCTTTGCAAACGCATAGACCTCTTCAAAGAACTGGTCTTTTAGGGGTTCTGCTGCAGGAGTAGAGGAGAAAGAGTCTATTTTTATGCTGTTCAGAAGAATGTGTCTTTTGCCTTTTTCCTTGAGGCCTTTCCCAATTGGAGGCAGCACACTCTTCTTTTCCTCTATGTTGTACTCTATGCTTTTGTGTGTAGGGTGGTCTTCTTCAATTCTATCTACCAAGTTCTTCTTTGATTGCCATGTTGTGCATTTAATCGGATTAAACGCGTCTTCAATTATGTCTGTACATTCTTTATCCATTGTTTGTGTATTAGTTTCGTGTAATGAAAATTCTTTCTCTTTATCGTCTGGGTCTACGTTTCCTCTTGCTATGTGCGAAATACTTCTTGCCGAGCGGATATTCTTCTCAAACATCTTTGCAAATTTTTACTCCGCATTGAAATACTTCTCTCCCCTGAGTGGGGGGTTATCTTTTATTTTCATTTCGGCTCTCATTCTTTTCTTTTATATTCCATATTGATTGTGCTCCCATGTTCTACATAAGGCAGATGGAGGAGAGGATTGTGCTGGAGCCAAAGTACCTGGGAAAGAAAATAGAGGAAACTGTAAGAAAAAGACTAGTCTCTGAGGTGGAGGGCAAGTGCATGGCAGAGTGCGGATACATTATTAGCATCATCTCCATAGACAACTTGTACACAACAGAAATTGACAGCGCCACTGGGTCTGGCACTTTTCTGGCAGAGTACTCGGCGCTGACTCTTTTCCCAAAGAAGAACGAAGTGGCAAATGCTGTAGTTCATGAGATAAACAAGATGGGGGTATTTTGTTATATAGGCCCACTCTCTGTGTTTATAAGTATACATCAGTTGTCTGGGCAGTTTATAGAAGCAGGCGCGCACTCCAGCATAATTCAGCACGACGGGGGATCTGCAATAGTAAAGGACAGCATTGTACGGCTGAAGCTCATAGGAGTGAAAATTGAGCCAACAAAAATATTCGGGGTAGCCACGATAAATGATGACTACTTGGGAAATATTCAGTAGACAGTGTTTAATACCAACATAAATTGGCCAGTTAACTTCGCACTGACACCCCATAGGACAGTGACTTTTTTGTGCTTCTGCAATGGCGTATAGTGCAGAGGGATATTTTGTGCATGGATCCGTGAAAGTGCAGACTATATTATGCGTCTATCAGCAAGTGCATTCTTGAGCTGCATAGGATAGTTTCTATTGGTTGCCAGATACTCAGAGAATTCCCCTGCACATAATATTCCGAGTGTGCACTGTATAATAGCAGCAGAAGAATAATTATTAAGACTTAAAGGAGGATGGAAAGAAGAAACACTTCTGGCACATCAATGCGTGTTGAAGAAATATGATTAAACTGGCACAATTACATTATTTAGGTATTTATTTAGCTGAGCCACTTCTTTCTTTTTTTGCTCTTTGGCTTTGGAAGTGGCTTCTCAGACTTTCCCAGGTTCTGTATATACTTCACCTCAGCCCGGATAATAATGCTCCAGGTCGACGGAAACCCATTTTCGAACTTTTTCTGTGTGCTTTCTCTGAAGCCTGCGTATGGAAGTACTGTGCAGTCGCATGCATTCTCAAGAATGTACGTTGTGTTCTTTGACATAACAGAGTGGGAAGAAATTCTTTTCTTGATAAAAGAGCTTTGAATGATATCATTTGTGTCTTTTATCATGCCAAGAATAATTACTTCCAGAGTTCCTGATGTGTTTTCAATTAGCTTTATGGCCCATGAACTGAGAGTTACTATTTTATTTCCTGTCTCTTTTTTCTCTTCTGTTTTCTCCTCACTAGCCACTGCCTTTATTTCTTCTGTAGATGCGGCATCTGCAGGTTTTGAGGTGCACTCCTCAGAAACTTCGATCTTATTTGCACAGAAGGCATCTTCCTTCTTTTCATCTGCTTCTTCTTTCTCCAGGGCCTTTTGCTCCTCAAGGAGTTTTGTAATTGTTTCCGCATATTCATTTGTCTTATTAGATGAAGTCTTTCGAAACATCTGATAGTTGTCAGCACGCAGAAGAACCTCCATAGCATCTTCAGTGATTGGCTGGACTGCAATAGTGCATGTTTTCTCTTTCCCAGGAATATTCATCTTTTTTGCCCTCGCAGATGGCTTTGGCTTGCGCATGCTCAAATATTTTTACAGAAAAGTAATTTTAACTCTTCTTTCTGCTACTGCTGAAATCCCTGATGGTGTGAAAATAAAATATTCAGGATCGAATGTTTGTTTATTTGCTGTTCTATGAAACGGTTTCTATGAAACTGTTTCACCCCCGGAATATAAGCCAAAGTCTGTGTTGTTGATTATGAATTATAACCAGTTAGAAGAGCAGGGTGATAAGGAGCTGTTTCATTTCCTAGCTAACTCACCAAAGGACTTCCGGGAGGGAGAAAGAATTAGAAAGTACCAATTAAAGAATGGAGACTACATCCACTGCATTCTTTGGAATATGCACTTTTACATCACAGGGACAGATATCGTGAAGGTTCTTGTGTGGAGATTCCAGAACGCAGGGAGACACATTGCAAGCCACAAAAAGTTCGAGGAGGGTGTCTTCTCAGACCTCAGAAACCTAAAGCCTGGCATAGATGCAACCCTTGAATCACCCCGATCTGACTTTCTTGAATTCTTGTACAAAAATGGGTGCATTCGAACACAGAAGAAGCAGAAGGTTTTCTTCTGGTACTCGGTCCCTCATGATGCCCTTTTCTGCGATGCTTTGGAGAGAGACCTAAGGCGGGAGACAAATCTATACACATACAGCAAATACATGTGCGGCATGCCAGGAGTCCCCAGGCCACAAACATTTGCACAACAAAAGAGAAGCTTGAAGACATACATTCGGGACACAAAGATGGACGAGAAGAAGAAGATGCTTCCAATGGGCAAGCCCCTGCAAAGGCCAAAGGAGCGGCCAGAAATGTCTTCCGTAGACATTGATCTGTTCAAAGACTCAAGCCTGCCTAACCCAACACCTGTGTTTACTCCTGCCTCTACTTCATATACCTCGCACATACAGCAGTTCATACAGCCCACAGCAAAGCCAGAAACAAGCACATACAGCTTTAATGAACTAGACTTTTTTTCAGACGACTCCGCGTTTATTGAAAGCATCATAGGAGACAACTTTTCTTTTCCCCAGCCATTTGAGAAGTCGTTGATATTTGATACAGGGTGTAGCAACAAAAAGTCAGACTTAGATGACTTTTCATTTATTAACCCAAAGAAACTTACATACGGAAGCAATAGCAGTGGGTTTCAAAGAGGATAAATAAAACAGAATTTCTTTCATATTATATCTTTGCATTTATGCTTGTACTTTGTCTCTGGGCACACAGAGCCTGTAGAAGACCTGACTAAAAGAATCGCAGAGTAAAAATATTCTGGATAAAGCACTTATTACTACTGTCATATTGAGTTATATTGAGTTATATCTAGCAGACAAAGGAAGAATGACCTTCTGCAGATTACAATGCAGTGTATAATATTTAAATATGCACTGTGTGCTAAATATTTCTATTTCTAATATGATTAAATAGGTCTTTTTATTCTGGCTTTTAATGGGATATTTCATGCTTCATAGAGAGTCTTTTTACTCGCAGAAGACAGAAGCTCATTCTGCAAAGTAACTGTGCTTCTTTAAGCATAAATATACTTTGGTTTATATAGCCATAACATATACCTATACAGCCATAATTTCATTGCTTGGCAGGCGCATTCTGCAACTAGCAGCCTGCAGTGCCTGTATATCCCAAGCATTAAAGCACTTGGTGCATGCAATACTGCCACACAGCATGCCACTTAGATCACTAAGTTGGCGAGTATTTTTTTTGTAATCCCTGCCTGCAGCAGTTCATTGATATCTACGATGGGGTTTTTTTGGGCGTACTTGATAATCTTTTCAGCTCGCTGATCTCCTATCATTGGAAGGGACTTTATTCTCAGAAAATCTTGACTATTTACAATCTCTAAAATTGCCTCTATGCTTTGTTTCTTGTATTCTCTTGCAACTTTCTGCTTTTTTTCCCTCGGCTTCTTTAGAGTATGATCTGCTTCAGACTTTTTGTGCTTCTTTTTTTCTTCTCTTTCACTGCTGTTTGGAGCTCTATTTTCACTGCTGCTCTTTTTCCCGTATCCCATGGAGCTACCTGCATGCGTGTAGACTGGGCGTAGAGATGTAGCAGAGGCAGAGTGTCCCCGTATGGGCATACGAGCAGGCCGTGGGTCCTTTACGATATCAGTCCATTTATTAAAGGCAATCTTCTCGCTCTGTGGCTTCAGCTTGACCTTTCTGCTCTTCCCTGAGAAAGCAAGCGTACTAATTGTCTCAGCAGATGAATCTCCCTGTATGTTTACAATAAGGGCACAGTCACTCATACCGCCTAGTGAATCTTGCAGAATTCTTGTGAGTTTGCTGTCTCTGTATGGAATTCTGGCACTTCCCTGCCCTAAGCTTTCAATTACTTTGTTAAGCACAAAAAGACTTCTGTTTATGCTTGCACTTTCAACCATGCTTACGCCTTCATTCCCTGTCCTTTTATTGTTTTCACTTCCTGCTAGGTCCACCAGATTGATCTTTGTTCTAACCATGGTTGAGTCTGTTGAGAGCGTGATGAAAAGTGTGACAACTGCATGACTTCTGCTACTCTCCGTGTTTAAAAGTGTTTTTCTTTGCTTTCTTCTATGACCGCCCTTGTTAAAGAGTTCTTCAAACTCCTTTTCAGTCCGGACCTTTTTCTCCAGAACACCTTGTATAACTACTCTTCCCTGCGAGTCTTCTCTGACTGGAAGAGAGACAGGCTCTTCTACAAGCAGGTCATACACTTTTTCGTTGTAAATCTCAATATACGTCATTTCTATTCCAACCTTAAACAGGACAGAAAGGGTTTCTGTGTATCGTCCAAATATATCACTTGCCATCCGGGGAATTATCCCAGGGTCTGCAGAGGTTCCACACATTGTGTATGTTTTCCCTGAGCCTGTTGCTCCGTATGCTAGAATTGAAGTATTTATTCCCCTTGCAATATTGTCTAAATACACCTCAATGTTCCTGTATATGTCTTCCTGCGTGCTGTCACTTTTGTACGCAGCATCAAAGAGAAAGGATAGTTCCTCCTGGCTGTTCTTATCTACATAAACTGTCTTATCTCTTACTCTTAGGCTTTTGTCTTTGTGGGGCGGGCGAATCCGAAGAATACTCTTGATTGAAGTGGATTCTATTCCCATACAAGAAACAAAAAGAAATTACTAAATCACTAATTATTCTACTGGACAGGTATACCAGAGACTAAGTGCAGACTGCACTTTTTAGGGCTTTCTAGCACGTGTATCATCTAGAAAGGCAAATGTCCAGCAGGCACGCAGTGCATTCTCATCTCCAGAGGAGCTAAAGTTTAATTCAAATTGTTTTAGCAAAGAAGAATTCCCAGAGGATTTATTTAGAGAAGAAAAGCCTGTTATGTGAAGAACATCCATTTTGAAGACTGTTATGTGAAGAACATCTTTTGTAGTAGGATCTTTGTAGTACTTCATTTTTAGTAGAATCTTTATAGTAGGATCTTATTAGTAGAATCTTTTGTAATAGAATCTTTGTAGTACTTCATTTATATCCTGTTTACTTTGAAGAGCGCCCTTTATAGTAAAATCTTATTAGCCCGTTTACTTTGAAGAATTCCCTTATTACGGCTGTGCTATTACTCTAATATATAATATATAATATATAATTACGGGCCATTTGAACCCTTTCAGCTTATTATTACACATATTCCAGACTTATGGGATTTTTAGTGTGCTTTGTCTTTGTATTCAAGCACTTCTTCTAGAGACAAATAAGAAGCAGAAGTTCAGAATATTCTGAGATACCCAAATATTGCCATCCATGAATCAAAGACATATAGGATATCTCAGTAAATTTGTAGAGTTAAACTTAGGTCTGAAGAACTGAATGATATACTGCACTTTATTTTTGTTTACACACTATTTTTATTGTCGGTTAGGACAGCAGCTATTTCATTCTTCTGGTGGAAGTTTGCCTTAGAAAGAACCATGTCCTTAAATGCTATTTGCAGCCTAAATCCCAATGGGTTTTCCACATTGTTTAAAAGATTCATTATTTCCTTTGCTCTTTTCACTATGCTAGAGAGCTTCTCCTTCTCAAAGACCTTTTCCTCTGCAAGGTAGATTAAGTTGCCTGTTGTCTTCTCTATCTCATCATCCAAAATAGCATCTACATCAGACTCATACACTCCCTTGTTCTCCAGGTAGTGTGCCTGCATAGATCCAAGGATAGAGGCCTTTTTGATTGTCTGGTAGACTCTTTCAGACTGCGCAGATATTTTACTTGAGTGAACCAGATTTAGCTTTAGTATTTCAGTGTTTATGGAGGGAAGTATTGATGCATCCACAGTTGCATAGAATGTTTTGTCCATCTCAATTGCGCCTTCCTTTGAATACTCTTTTGCAATTATTTTCTTCATGTTCTGCATATATCCTGCCTTTAGGTCTTGCACCTTCTTTTTTATCTGGGGCACTATGGCATCTACCCTATGAATTGCAAGTGTCTCTGATGGTGTAGATGTTGGGGTTGTAAGCCACTCAAATTTATTTGCCAGCAGGTTAATCACTCCTACCTCGTACCCATAGCCATACAGGATGCCTGGGAAGGCCACTATTTCCTGTTCTGCTTGTGCAAATATATCCTTGAGAATATCCATGTTTGGGTCTTCTTCTTCTGGAGTGAATAATTCTAGCAGAAAGTATCCTTCAGTCGAGGCCAGTGAATATGCCAGTTGTATCAGGGATATCATGGCTTCTTCTATTTTTGTGCTTAGCTCGGCTTTGTCTTTTGCCTTTCTAAAGGGCTTTGCAAGATCTTCTATCTTTTTGTGGATGTACGCCCTGTGCAGCTTGGATATGGATGTTACGTACGCGTGGATGCACTCTTCAAATACTCTTTTGTTCACAAGGTAGTTTATTATTTCCGTGTATCTGCTTAGTATAGTATGCACTTCTGTTGGGCTTTTTTTGTTCTTCAGGCAGCTCTTAAGAATGAACTCTTTTGCCTTCTTCTCAAATTTTGCTGAGACAGCGTGCACTTCTTTCTGCTTTTCTTTTACCAACTGAATGCTCAAAATCCTGGGCTCTGAAATACTCAGGCACTTCTTTACTTTATGCAGTGCTTCTTCTATTTTTGTTATTTCCTGTGCGTCTGTGAATATTGGCTCCTGCAGTCTCTGCATCTCCTCTTTAGATATCTGTGTGCCTTCAATGATTCTGTCTAGTATTTTAAGTGCTTTCTGTTTTGTCTGTATCTCCTTTTCCACATCTGCTGTTAGTCTTTCTATCCGCACAATATCCTCTTTTGCCTCTTCCATCATCTCTTTGATTCTTGCAACCTCTTTGGCTGAGTCTTGTATCCGGGCAAGGGTCTCCTTTGCCCTGGGAAGAACCTCTTGTGCCCTTGCCCATGCAGCTTCTGTCTTTCCAATGATCTCCCCGTGGGCAGCCCTGCCTTGCTGCACCTCAAGGGTCCATGGCTCCTTGAATATCTTGTCTGGGTTGTCCATAAAAACAAAAACGCGAATTCACGCTGTATTATAGAAAAAGTAGTCTGAAGGGTATGCAGGTAACAAACATCATTTATTTCCCGGAGTGTTTTTCTTATTTCCACGCATCTATATCGCTACTTGTATCAAGTGCATACTTTTTTGTCCATTCCTGGCACGTTTCGCTGTACTTGGTGCGCTCTGTCTTGTACATAGATGCAATGTTTGGCATCAGTGGGTCGTCTGGGTTTGGCTCGTCCAGCCAGCTGCAGATGGACATCATTACCTTGGATATGGTGAGGGCTGGAGACCACTTCTCATTCAAAATGTCCAAACAGATTGTTCCGTTGGTGTTTATGTTTGGATGGAATATGCGGGTAAGAAATTTAATTCTGGGGGGCTTGAAGGGATAGTCTGTAGGAAATTTAATATCCAGGTAGAACACACCCCCATGATAGTCACTGCCAACTGGCGGTGTTATCCTTCCTCGCCAGGTATACATATCTGCTTCGTCAACTGGGCCTATTCGCACTACGTGCTCCCCATTGCCTTCCAGATTGTTCTTCTCAGACTCATGTATATCCCTTAGCTCCTTCATTATTCTTTTAATTGAGTTCGCATTCTGAAGCATTCTTTTCCAAGGACAACAAATATTTTGTATTTAAAGCCAGGATAATAAAACAGCGTCTGCAAAATATAGTATTTTTCACTTTGAAAGATTACTTGGAATCTGCAGGTGAGTCTCTGTATGCTGCCTGACTTACATGCATCTGTCGTATATAGGACAAGTTCTTCTTCTTATCACCCTGCCACCTCATTTGAGTTATCTGAAAATGATCTATGATTTTTTATGCAATTCTTCTAGAGAGTGTCTTCCATGAGAAGAGTAAATTCGCATGAACCTGCCGTTCTCAAAACATGCAGTATCCTGTTGTAATTTCGGGTTATATCAGCATATGCATTATACTTGCAGAAGCAGACTAGTTTCTATTAATTTTGTAGCCTGCACTCACATAAATATATCCTGCCTATAGTAGTAATTCTCTTGGGACTATATGGAATAGAATGCCTGATTCATGGATTTTTCTAGAATTTTCCTGTATGGGTGGGATGCATAATTAGTCTTATTTACTAACTGTTGTAATTGGGATATATAAAATAGAAGACTTATACTGATTCCAAGATATATTTATGTGGGTGGATTTATTTAAGTGCTGAAATATTTGCAGTTTCTGAGTTAGTGAAAGTGCATATTTCTGTTTTCTGCCAGTCATGGTAATTAGCCATGCGAGGCACTAAGAATATCCCCAGAACCAGGCTGCAGTGCATGCCGAGTGTACAGTAAATATGGCTGCCTTGTACATTAAATATGCAAAGATTTCATAAAGGTATTCTTAGTTGAAGAAAAGACTAAGACAGTGTAATAACCAGAAGATAAAAGACATTGAGATATTCTTAGGGTATCATAAGCAGAGTGAACTAGCACTACAGTGTGAAATAATTTATACGGGTTAATTTTTCTACTAGTACTACAATCACCCTGGCTTACTTAACTAAACACAAGAGACAAGCTATAAATCTGACTATCAGAGTATTCTTTTTATTTAAACCATAATCAAAGCCTGGTTTGCCCAGCCCTGCAGACCCAAAATTCTGTGTCTAGCAGCCAGGCAGGCAGAAGTTCCCAACATAAATAAATCTACAAAAATAGGAAAAGTCCCAGGGGACAGTAGACAAAGCAGCAGGTGCCCAAATGCATAGTTGCACTTTGTCTACTCATCAGAGTCAAAGGAGTTAATTTGCTTTGTAGGACTGTACACTTCAGACTCTATCAAGGGGGTTCCTTCGTCTTGTGCTGGCGTTGTGCTGTTGTCCTCTTCATCTGAAGAGTCAGAGTAAGCTGGCACTGCCATGCTATTGAGCATCTCTTCCTTCTCAGACTCATTAGTTTCTCGCATGGACGGGGTTGCATTTCTTCTGTGAATTTCAAAGTCTGTTTTCTTGACTGTTATGCACTTCAGCGTGGTTATAAGCTGTATCCTGTAGGAGGCAGGCAGAACATCCTTAATGGTTCCACGCTTCCCTTTGTACTCTCCTGCTGTTATTTCTCCCTGTCTATCTACAAGTGGGTCTCTCTTACCGCGCGATGGGATCTTTCCTTGGGTCTTTGGTCTTTCCTGCTGTGCATCTGGTACTGAGCTCAGAACAACCTCCTCTATCTCTGCCTCAATTTCTTCTGTAAAGTTGTTTATTCCTATCATAAGCTTATTATCTGATATTCCCACTACAAATCCACACTTTCCTCTCTTTCTTCCGGAGACCACCAGAACTTCATCCCCAATCGCATACTTCTTCTGTATTTCATCTCGTGCAACAACAATCTTCTTATCTCCTATCTTTATCGTTACGTTCTCTTCTTCTACAACAAGCACTTTTCCAACAGCTCCCTTCAGTCCTCCAAACATAACCTCTACAATTTCGTCTTTTACAAAGTGCGAGCCTGATGTCTTTTTGTTCTCTGCAGTAGAGAACCACCTTTTTTCCTCTCCTGTAATTGCTGGACTTGCTGCTAGATAGACAACCGGGATGCTTTTCAGCAAATACCCGTCTTTGTACATTTCCTTTTTATAGACCCATGTGCTACTTGACATCTTGTATATCTCCGACTTGTTGAAGTCATTTGGGTTAAACAGCTTGTGCTTGTCATTTATCTTTGGGACCAGCTTTACAGAGATTTTGTCCTTTCCTGTCCCAAGCGAATCTATTTGTGCTATTTCCCCAGAGTGCGCTCCCTTTATCACTCGGAGATAGTTTCCCTCTTTGTATATCACTGGGTCTAGCTCTGGTATGTACAGCACATCTGCCATCTCCTTGTTTGGGATCTGTGTGATATTCGTTTTAAATGCCCCAAATATCCCGTCTATTGCCTGCAGAACAGCCTGTTTCTGGTACGCCTCTATGTATATGTATCCCTTTACTATTTCATTTGTCAGAACTGCAGTTATATTTATCTTGTTGGCGAAGGCCTTCCGTAGAACAGAGAGCACAATTTGCTTCTCCTTTGCAGGCGCACACCTGATCAGCCACAGCTTTGGTGACTTGTCATTCGGCAGAAGCAGCTGCTGCGGTGTTACCTCAACCTCCATGGAGTCTATGTTCTTGTACCTCTCTTCCACAGTTTTTGTGTACTCTTCAAAGTCATCAAGATTTCCCTCTTCTTCACTTTCCTCCATACTCTCCTGCCCTTCTGCAGTGGATGCTTCTATCTCTGGGCCTTCCTCCTCTGCTGCCTCTACGTCTTCTGCTAGCTCATTGATAAAGGAATTCATGCTTCCATCATCAGACGGCTCATTCTCAGAGGCCTCTACATCCACAAATTTGCTTGCTTTAAACTCTTCTTCGCTATCAGAATCTACTGCATACTTTCTCTTTACCTTTGCCATTACGCCAAGAATAAAAATAAAATGTATATTACAATATGCACCAGACTGTCCCCAAATATTCCTGCAGTTAAGCCGCATTCAGCTGCAGAGAAGTCTAAAGGCCTCTTCTCAGATTGTGTTAATCTACCACACTAAGACAAAGGCCTCTTTCACAATTTACTGACCAGTATAAAAGACCATGCCAGTCAAAGTACTATACTGTACAAAGAATAAAGCACTAAATCAATGATTGCAAAACAAGAAATACGTTAGAATGAAAGTATTAGGATTCAGGTTAAAATAGCCTGCACTGCCGTCTGGCTTATAGTATAGAAGAATTTATTCATATTCTAAGGCCAAAACCCTGCAGTAGGCCTGCCACCCTGGTGCATGCGAGTTTATTCTGGATACTAAGCCATAACAAGCCCGAATATGCACGGTGCATCTGCCTTATACCAGACAGTGCACTGCCTATTCTGCTCTAAATACTCTGCAGACTATCTCTTAGTCAAGAAGAAGCAGCAATTTACTTCAATCTGAGCAGCTTTAATCTGAGCAGCAGGCATCTCACAGAAAGAGGCATAAAGCACAATCCTTGTGCCTACTCCTCTAAGTCCGCCAGAGTGGCTGGCCTTCGAACTCGTTCTGTCTGGACTGCCTGTGCAGCTGCAGCTGTCTTTTTTATGAAGATATTTTTCAGGATCTCAGGTGTTGCAAGAGGATCTCTGCCTGGGTTTGTTTTTGTGTACACTGTCTTAAAGTAGAAGTACACGTGTCCTGTCAGTATACCGACTAAATCATTTGTAGGAAGTGACTTTTCTGCGAGATACGAGAAAATAAACATGATCCATGGGATGTAGTACGCAGGAAGATTGAACAGTCCCATGTACTGCACAATAATCAAAGGATTCTTACGGCTCCAGACATAGATAATATACGTAGACAGGACATTAGAGAGCCTGGACAGTCCCAAGACAGAGGCAGCCACTAGTATCTGCGCCATTCCTATGATAATCATGTACAGAAATTCAGCTGGATTACTCCCAGTCTCCTCCATCATTATGCAGTACTTCAGCATGAAGAAGTGGTGCACGACTGTGTCAAGGGTGGGTGGTCCCCAATAGAAAAACGCAGTTATAACCCTCCAGAGCTCCAATTTCTTGATGTGCGCAAAGGAATATATCAGATTATATGCACTAATTACATTGAGATATGTCAGGGCTGTTAGTCCTATGCTTATTGTGAACAGAATTCGGCTGACTACTGGGATAGATTTATAGAACTGTACAAGAAGAGACTCAATCTGCATCCAAATAAAAATAAAATAAATAATTATATGTCTATTAATAGTATCTTATCACTTCCTCTGGCTTTCTCGGCTGAGTCTTCTCTGCCAAATACTTCTGTCTTCCTTCTTTTTCTCTTCTTTCTTTTTCTCCTCTAGAGAGTCTTTATTTTCCTTCTCCTTGCTGCGGTCTGCGCTGCTTTCTTCCTTCACTTCCGGGATGTCGTCTGTTTCCTCACCCAAATAGAACTTCTTTCTTGCTGTGTTAAGGTACGGCCTAAACACAAACTCCTTCTCTGCGTATGTCATGTCCAAAGTGCCTGCACGTATTTCGTACAGCTTCATTGTGAACTGCGGGGAGGTTTTCTGGAGAGTGACTTCGCCCTTTTGGAATGTGCTTTTAAACTGCGTGAATAATATGCTGTCTTCTCTGTTGATGAAGCTTATCATTCTCTTTGGCTTTTCACTTCCTGGCAGCTGCGGGAAGAGTGAGGAAAGAATTCTCTTCACACGCATTCCAAGGGGCGTTGTGAAATTGTCGAAAATCACAGCAGGAATTGCTGTGCTTATTGGCTCCTCCGTGTCAATATTTGGATGGTGTATGCTGAAGTACGTGGTGGGTCCGTGCGGTAGATGCGAGATAATAAGAGATGAAGGGACTCCTCTATTCTCATTCACCATTATGAGATCTGTGTGGTTCTTTTTGATTGCACTTTGCACTAGCTCTTGTATCATGTGCTTTCCTCTGTTTAGCTTTTCTGCATTTGGAAGAATATTCTTCAGTGATTTTGCAAATCTAATAAGCGAATCAGAAGGTGACCTTGATGTAGTGATAATTGGTCGTGCCTCAGTGTGGGAAAATTCATCCTCCTTCTCTCCATCCTCAAATGCATAAATTGCATCTTGGAGTGCCTCTTCTGCTGTAAGCTTGCTTTCATCTATGTCATTTCGTATTTCTTTTGGCACTATTACATCTCTTTCATACGACTTGTACAGCATTTCCTTTCTTTTTTTTGACTCTATGCGCCTTTCCTCTGCTCTTACTGAGTCCATCCATTCTCTTCTTTCTCTGCGCAGCTTTCTGTCCAGTAGCATTGTAAATATTTTGCAGTAAAGATTTTGCAGCTAAATGAAAAAACTGAATACAAAGATAAACCACTGAATATTGTATTTTCCTGGGCAGAAGCGTATATTTATGTGAGTTTAGTCTGTAGAAGATCTTTCTTAAATGTTTATTCGGATTATATCGGGTGCACCAATAAAATCTCTTCTTGCCGCACTTTTTGCATCTTCGCCTACATAGCAACAGCAGACGTAATTCTGTTATACTGCTAACTTATAAGACATTTCAGTCATGTGCTTGTACTAGCACTTAATATAACCCGAACCCGAACTTAAATGATATTCTGGTTATATTGGATTATATTCGGTTATATTCTGGTTAGATATTCTGGTTATATTGGATTATATTCTAGTTAGATTCGATTATATTTGGCTATTCCTATTCTCATGGGTTTATGCAGCTGTCTTGCACTAAAACAGACAGAAGCCTCTCTTCTCACTCAAAGTAACACTGGAAGATTTTTTCTAGTGAATGTGAGTAATAGACCTTAAAATACTGCAGAAGAATTAACGGCAATCAGAAATATCAGTGCATTTAAGATATAAATAGACACAAGGCTTTTAATTAGCAAACGAATATGCACAATTAAAGAACAAAACACGCAAGTAGACAGAATAACGGAAATAGTTTAAAATAGTTCTACTATAGGATTTCAGTTATATTTTCAGCTTTCTTTATTTCTTTTATAGCTTAAGCCCTCCAAGTGCATGTACCTGGTGCAGCACAGGACCAGTTACTTTAAACACTTTCAAGAACTCATCTCCATAGTGCTTTAGTATTTCAATGAGATGGAGCTGGAGCACCTTTGAGATCAGCTGGTCACTTTTGATGTCACCTCTGAACTCTGCGTAGAATGCATTCAGCCGGTTAATAATGCCCATAACCACAGTCTTATCAGAGACCACAGAAGAAGAAAGCTTGGAGTGCTTCCACAGCAGCTTCACAAGGATCTCGCGCACTTTCTCCTCTTTGTACCTATTTGACAGAAGATTTATGTATATTTTGAACATGTTCAGAAAGGGCGCATTCACACACATCTTAAGAAGACTTTCACTGCACTCCTTTTTGATGCCCTCTGGCGATGCAGAGCCCCTGGGCATCTGCCCTGTTATGATCACAATATAGTCGGATACCAGGCTGAGCAGCGTACCTGCATCGAGCGTGGCCAGGAACAGATCACTTTCGCATATTCTCTTGATTATGTTTATAATCGTGTATACGTTCAAGCATGTGCTTCCTGAGGAGAGCGAGTCATTCAGCTGAAGAAGAAGAACATTCACCACTGTAGATGCACTTCTTAGAAGAACACTCATATTTTCAATTGCAACCTTCTGCAGCTTCTTCAGAGACTCCTGTGACTGCTGGCTGTTTTGGTCTATTATGTCATTAAGAAGCAGATTTATATCAGTGGCAGCCTCCTCAGACCTTCTCACCTTCTTTGCATGCGGCGAGTACGCTGTAATGATGTTCTCTTTCTTCAGAAGGGCAATTACATGCGCAGCTGCTGGAGTTTCTGCTCTTTCGAGCAAAGAAATAAATCTGTGGTTATTCAAAGCACCTTCAATCCATGTGTTAGAAATAAATGGCGTCTTCTGCAGGAGGAAGTAGATGCTGTTTATGAATACTGGCTGCGTCTCAGCCAGTGAGATAAGACTTGCAAATATCTTGGACACCGGGAAGACTTTATCCAATCCAGAGAGTACGTCCCAGTACTCGTTTTCCCCTGCCACCTTTATAATAACAAATGCCTCTTCATCCTTAATCATTCCAGACCTACTCTCAATCATTCCCAGAACATTCATGATATGCTCCTGTGGCACGCCCTCTCCTTTCATCAGAGCATCGCAGAGAGCAGAAAGAAGGCACTTCTCTTCAAATGCACTTTTCTCTCCTATCACCTTTGCTGCCTTGCTTCTTAGGCCTTCCATCATCAGAACTGCGTGTGAGTCAGAGACCTCCACTCGCTCCAGCCTGTCCTTAATCAAAACAGCCATTTCTTCACTCATGTTTATCGATGAAAGTATAGAAAGAATACGCCCATTCACTGCAGGGCCTGTCCCCAGTCCATCAATAAGCACCTGCAGCACAGAGTCACTAATTCTTCCTGTCTGAATAAAGTGCAGAATTTCACTCTCCCCTGCCGTTCTTGTTGAAGCATTTGTATTACTCTGCTTACCTGAGCATATCTGTGCAGTTTGATCAATAAACACGTTATCTGGATTTGTGTCCTGAATTGGAATAACGGGCTTGTCTTTTTTCAAAGACTGCGTTATAATTGGGCTCAGTACCATGTTCTCCTGCTGACTGCTCAAGACGTGCGATGGCCGCATGGGTGTGACAGGCTCTGGCTTGATCAAAGTGTTTCGAATATCTTCGCAGAGGGATTCAATAATTGCTGTGATTTCTGCATCCTTTTCCTTGAAGAGCTCCTCAGCCTGCGCCTTTATTTTTGCTGCAAGGTGCCTCTCTATTCCGTACTGCTCTATCTCGCTGAGTGCAGGAATCTCGTCTCTTTTAATAAATACCTTTGATATGCAGGTGCATGCAAGGCTTCTTATGTCTGCACTCTGGTCTTTCGTGCACTCAATCAGTGCCTTAAATGCCTTTGAGTCTTCCATCTCCTTTTCACTCACCAGCTCAATCGATGCATCAAATGTCTTGAGGGCTCCGTGCCGCACTGTCTTGTCAGACACTGCCATTACTGAGAGCTCCTGCAGCACAGACACTTTGTACACTCCCAGAAGAGAAACAATAAGACTTGTCACAGACTGCTGCACCTGCTCCTTCTTGTCCTTCAGCCTTTTCCCAACAACTTTGACAATCTGCACAGAAAGTGACTCTTGTATCTTCTCGCGTGCGGTTATTTTTTCAGCCACAGACATTGCAGCAATAAAGACCTTATTATTACTCTCTCCCACTCGCTTCAGAATCGCATCTATCACGTCATACGTGTCATTTCTGCTTAGTTTACCTGTGTCTGCCAGCTTCTCATCAAGCTCTTCCATAACCAGCCGCTCCTTCCACTGTGCAGACTGGAACCTTTCATAGAAATTGCTGCTAAGGGCCACAATCTTGTACTCTTTGGGCTTGCTACTCTGCTGCACCGGGCATTCCTTCTTCTTTGGTGCTGCCTTCTTCTCAGCAGGCTCAACTCTTGTGCGCATACTATTCTCTTCTGAGCTGCTGCACGGATATGAGGCACTTATAGCACTTGGTGTCTGGTGCATCTCTGGTGCAATTGTCTTCTGCACCTCTACTGTGGCTTCCTGCACGACTGGCTCCTGCACTGGGCTCTTCTGCTCCTTCTCCTGTGGTGGCTGGAAGATCTCTTTTATCTGTATAGGGCGCAGTGCACTAACTGCCTGTGACACTTGCTCTGGGTCCTGCACTGCAAGTATCTGGAAGAGCTTTGTTGCCTCCTCCCGCACAGACCCTGTGCCGTGCCCAAAGAGAAATCCTGCCTGCGGTAGCATCTGTCCCATCAGGTGTCCTTCCAGCAGCGGTGCATGTCCCACTAATATCTTCAGAGTCTCTGTTATTATCTTCGGGTTCTTGTCCTTTATGCACCCAGATGCAGCCAGCACCACCTGCGCCGGGTTATGCGCAGCCTGTGCCTCCATAATCTCTTTTATTGCCTTCTTTGTGGTCGGCTTTGTTGAGGATGAATTCTTAAATAGTGCTGCTAATACATCTCTCGTGTACTCCTGCATGGTGTTTGCCTTGGCCAGCGGTATAATGGCTGATAGACCTGCCTCAAGTGCAGGTATAGATGTTTCTTTGACTATCTCCACTATCATGTTTATCTGTCCTTGCGGGCTTCTTTTCCACTGGTCTTCTAACTTGCGGTATTTCTCAACTCTGTCTTTCCACGTGGGCTGTGAATCTGCCATAAAAAAATAGATTCCTTTGTAAAATATATACTACAACTAAATTTTCACCAATAGATGCACCTGTGCATATTATTTTATTGGAGTAAATATGCACTATATTTAATTGATGCGCTTTAGTCTTCTGTAAATAAGATTGGTCTTTATATATTTAGTCTGTCCACTGTAATTAGTCTTAATGTCTTAAACTAGGATCTTTTATGAAAAAGTTCTCATCTGCGAATTATTGAATTTATTTTTCTTGTAGTGCACTGCTGCTATTTTTATTAGAGAGAAACAAATTAAAATTTATTTGGCTTGGAAGACAATGGCTTTAAAGAATTTAGAGTATAGACAAGTGCACTGTCTTATCTAAGAGATCTACTGATTTAGTGCTTTAGGTTATTTTTGATCGAAATTATTTGCACTCTACTATGGTGTCTTAGGCTAGAATTTGTTAAGTGGGTGCTTGGTTTGTTTGTTTGTGTGGTATTTCATGCTGGGTGCCTTGTTTGTTATTATATGGGTGTACACTTTAAGGTGCTTGGTCTTTTCTTTTTTCTTGTTCCTGCGGGCTCTGTGCTGGCAGGCAAGTGCCGCGTGGATACAGACTGCCAGATTTCCAAAATAACTGGCTCTCACAGTCTTTTCTGTGTGGATGGGCAGTGTGTCCAGCTGAAGCCCCCTGGCAGTGCGTGCAATGCTGCCAGCGAGTGCGCGTCGTATCCCTTCTTTGGGCCCCTGGCCTGCAGCAGCCAGTGCGACAAAGGCCTCTGCTGCCAGTTCATTCCCACTGGCTCTGCGTGCAGTGTCAATCGGCCAATTGCCCTGAGCGGGTGCACTTCCGGGTTTACGTGCTCCAACAAGGAGATAGGCCCTGTGTGCGTACCCACCATCAGCAGACTGTGGGTGTTTGGTCCTGTGCTCTCAATCACTGGAAACCTTTTCATTAATGTTGGTTTGAACCTTCAGAAGAAGTCGTACACTGTGGAAAGAGAGTCTATTATGGGGCTTTCTGTGAATTTGTTTGGAATGGGGGTCTTCCTCTATGTGGTGGGGAAGATATCTGGGTTTAGCTCGTACGTTTTTGGAAACCAGTCACTCATGACATCCCTTGGGGCAGTTGGCCTTATTGCAAACAGCATATTTGCCCCGATGATTAACAAAGAGGTCTTCACGGTATACGACTTTTTGTGCATTGTGTTTGTGCTTATTGGCTCTTCGTTTGTTCTCTCAAACTCTGGCTCTGGGAAGAAGGAGTACAGTCTGTTTTCCCTTCTGAAGAACTACTTCACTCTCACCACGTTTCTCTGGTTTTCATTCCTAGTGAGCATGATTTCTGCCCTAATTATCTTCTGCATAGTGGTGGAGGAAAACAGTGACTGGAAGATAGGCACGCACGCCCCCTGGGTGGCTCTTGACCGAAAGATCAGCAAAAACAGCTACCTCCTAAAATACGGCATGCTCTTTGCATACATTGGTGTGTCTGCCTGCATTGCGTCTTTCACTACGCTCTTTGCCAAGAGCTTTGGTGTTCTGATCAGCATAACCATGGGCGGGAACAACCAGTTCTTTGGGCCTGGGCCGTATCTTTTTGGGTCTTTGGTGTTTCTGTGCACGGTTGGGCAGATATACTGGCTAAACAGAGCCCTCAAGCGGTATGATGCGCTGCTTGTCATTCCGGTGTTCCACATTATGTGGACTCTTTTAAGCGTTACAACTGCAGGGATTTATTTCAAAGACTTCTCTATGTTTACTTCTTCACAGTTTAAAAACTTCCTTGCAGGCCTTGTGACCATATTTATAGGGTCTGGGTTCCTGACCTTCCGAATGATCGGCAAAGACGCTCCATCTACTGAGAGCGAAAGCCTAAACGTGGAGACAAAGCAGAAATAGCGCATTGCAATGAATTTAATAATAAATCACACAGCATATCTATATCTATCTTTCTATTATATACGCATTCCAGGCCTGTCCGATTTTCTGTTTACATTAAAGCACAGAGTCAGATGAATAACCAGAATTACCAGTATCACTGTATATTGTGCGTATGTGCAAGGGAAAAAATAACTACATTCACTTCATTATATGCTGAGAAATTAGAATGTCCTAAATAGATAGTCTTTATCTATTTTTGATGATCTGGCCAAAATACTTTATCTTTCTGCTACTTCTACTCTAATAGTTCTATTTGTTTATGAGCACATACATTTTTATGCTCTCAAGAGATTTTAAAAATAAAAGTATTCCAAATAATTTTATTTATAGCGTATATGGACACTTTATTTTCCTGCAAATTCAGAGAAAAATAAACTGAAGGTGTCTACGCTGCACTTCAAACAAAATATCTGGCACATACGCAGAACTTATCTAAACGTATCAATCTTGCTCTTTTCGAATATTCGAACAAGCTCGTTGTACTTAGAGACTCTTTCAGACCTGCAAAGAGAGCCTGCTTTGAGATAGTCTGCAGAGAGTCCAACAGAAAGATGTGACAGGAAGATATCTTCTGTCTCCCCGCTTCTGTGGCTGGCCATGATCTTCATGCCCTGGTGCCTTGCCTCCTTGACAGCCTGTATGGTCTCTGTAATTGTTCCTATCTGGTTCATCTTTATAAGGGCAACATTGCACAGCTTCTTCTCACCTGCCTTCTTTATAAGCTCTGGGTTTGTCACAATGAGGTCATCACCGACTATTTGCACATTCAGCTTGGCAGCTTCTTCCATAAACTTGGCCCAGCCTTCATAGTCTTTTTCATCAAATGGGTCCTCAATCATCACAACCTTGTACTTCTTGATTATTTTGATATAGTACTCAATCATTTCAGCCTGAGTCAGAAACTTGTCTTTTGTTTTCCATCCTATGTTGTACTTTCCGTTCTGGTAGAACTCTGAGGCAGCAACATCCAAAGCAATCACAGGCTTTATTCCAGAGGCAGCAGACGCCTCTTGGATCAGATCAAGACCCTCCTCAAGAGAGTTTATGGGGGGAGCAAATCCTCCTTCATCCCCAACACCTGTCAGCTTATACCTCTTCTTCACAATGGCCTTTAGTGCCCAGATGAACTCAGAGGCACAGGACAGCACGGTGTATGGGGCATTTCCCTCAAAAGAAACCATGATTTCCTGTACAAAGAGTCCGTTGTCTGAGTGTCTTCCTCCATTGATTATGTTGAAAAATATCTTTGGAATTGTCAGGCCTGCATTCTTCTTTTGCACGCTATTCCTGCACCCCTCCGGTGACTTTACATTTTTGCAAGGCAGTGACTCATTTGCAGCCGGCTGCTCCACTTCTTTTTCTGCAGATTTCTCTACAGATTTTTCTGCGTTCGAGTTTTCCACAACGACACTTCCATCTGGAAGGTTCTGGCTTTTATCAGAGGGTGGTGCAGGTGCAGAAGCAGAAGAGCACATACCGCAAGGGTACATTTTGTCATTGTTGACAAGCATTTGGATATATTCCCAGTCCTGGACTTTCATGCACCTGGCACCCAGTCTTGAAAAGCAAATGGATATGGGGAGTATTGAGTTGGCGCCCACTCTGCTTTTGTTTTTTGTTCCATCCAGGGACACCATGTGCTTGTCAATTGCAGCCTGGTCGGTTATCTCAAGGGGTGTAGATATAAGAGAAGTTGCAAGTTCTTCAACCCCAATTAGGGCCTTTTGAACACTTTTCCCCATGCACTTTGAGTTATTTCCATCTCTAAGCTCAAGAGCCTCCTGTGAGCCAGTGGATGCCCCTGATGGGCAGCTGGCCCGTGCAGTTGCAAAAGATGCTTCAATGTCCACCTCCACAGTAGGAATTCCCCGGCTGTCGAAAATGCTTCGTCCAATTACCTTTCTGACATGTTCTTTAATCTTCATATAAGACAAATAGAAGTGAAATATATAGGATAAATAAATCACTTTAGTGCGTGCATGGTTACAGAAAATAAAGAGAAAACAAACAAGCTCTTGTAAACTTTATAAAACGTCAAAAGCACAATCTATTCTTGCAGTTTCATATATGTGCATTAGAACAGTAAATACTTCAGTTTAGACCATAATATGCGCATGTGCAATTTCGCATTTCCTGGAGACAGAAGGAAAGTGACGTGCCCAAATAGAGGTAATATTTCAGCCAAGAGATAGTAATATAAGATAGATAGTGTAGTTGTCAAGGGAACTTTATTTTTATCACTTAGTTGAATATCTTTAATGACTAGAATATTTCGTATTTTTGTTGGATATATTTCTTGTTTTCACTGTCTCTCTACTACTAGTAATTCTACTACTACTAGTAATTTTAAATAAATTTCTATCTTTAGTTTTCTAGTAGACAACATTTCTTACTGTTGAAATTCTCGCTTGTTTTGCTAATTTCACACAATTCTAGCAGTAGAATAGTAATGAGAGTTTTTACCACAGTAAGAGTAATATTCATGAGAAGAGTGCAAAGAAGTCTTGCACACCAAAATTCGGGTTATTAATAAATACCAAGTGAAATGGAAATTATTCAGTGTTTTTGCAGTAAGATATCTATATCTATATAGAATAAAGAAGATTTTTGCAATTTAATTTAGGATTATTTGGATATTTTATGATATAACCCGAAATAAACCCGAATACATTTTATCTGTGCTCTCTCAGGAATATTCTTATTTTTTGTTAGATTCAGAGCACTCTAGTTTAAATTAGCCTGCACTCTCAAGGTATACTTGACTTTGTATTATTTCTATTCGGGTTATATGCATATCCTAATAGTGCACACATGAACTTTACATCTCGGTGTTCGAGTGTGCCTTTAGAATATGCCGAGTAAGAGATCCATTGTAACGGTATGTTCTGTCACATTTTGGGCACTTATATTTCGCATCACTGTGAGCACATAGTTCGTGTGTTTTACAGTTTTTCTCCAACTTGAATCCCTTATTACACACAGTGCACCTAAAAAGATCTTTAATTTCTTTCCTATTTTCTTTAGTATTCCTTAGGGACTTTCTCACGGGTTCATGGACAGCCGTGCACGTCCTTGCATGAGTAAGAAACCACTTAGCCCGGGAGAACTCTGTATTGCATATCTCGCAGACAAATACCTGGCCACATACGTCCATGTGCCGCCTAAGACCCTCCTCTGAGGCAAGTGTCTTTTTGCACTGATCGCACGTTCTCTTCTCTGAACTTCCGTGTGCCCGTAGAGTGTGCACTTTCAAGTGGCTGTTCTTAAAGTACTTGAGATCACAGAGGCTGCATGCAAAGGGCCGTGTGTTTGTGTGGGTGTTCTCATGCAGCTCCAGAAGAGATGGCTTTTTGAACTTCTTAGTGCAGTCAGTGAAGCTGCATGAATAGAAGACCATCTTTTTTTATTTTCATTTTCATGGATCCAACTATTTGCCAGACGGCAGCTAGAATACTTCCACTTGGTGCAGGCAGCGAAGTGGGGCGGTCGTGCGTGGTGACTAAGTTCCAAGGGGTGACTGTTATGTTTGACTGCGGGGTGCATCCTGCGTATACGGGAATATCCTCTCTTCCATTCTTTGACCTCATAGACCCAACGGAGGTAGATGTAATTCTTGTAACCCACTTCCATCTGGACCATGCTGGGGCCTTGCCGTACTTCACAGAGAGAAGTGGATTTAAGGGAAAAGTGTACATGACCCATCCAACACGTGCGATATTTCGGTGGCTTCTGAATGACTATGTCCGTGTCTCAAATGTTTCATCTGAGAATGACCTGTTCACAGAGAAGGAGCTTTCCCAGTGCTACGACAGAATTATCCCGATAGACTACGGGCAGGAAATAACCCTGAAAAATATCACAATAATAGCGTACAACGCAGGGCACGTACTGGGGGCAGCAATGTTTTTGGTTAAAAACGAGAATATTTCTCTGCTGTACACAGGAGACTACTCCAGAGAGGAGGACAGACACTTGAAGGCTGCTGTAATTCCGCCAATGCCCATAGATATTCTTATATCTGAGTCAACGTACGGAGTGCAGTGCCACCAGAGCAAAGAAGAGAGAGAGCACAGGTTCATAACGAGCGTGTCTGATGTGGTGAAGCGGGGAGGAAAGTGCTTGCTGCCGGTGTTTGCCCTGGGGCGGGCGCAGGAGCTGCTTCTGATACTGGACGAGTTCTGGGAGGCTCGGAAGGACCTGCAGGGAATTCCCATTCTCTATGCGTCTGCACTGGCAAAACGGTTTATGGCTGTGTACCAGACATATTTGAACATGATGAACGACAGAATACAGGGCATGGCAGAGATCAGCAATCCGTTCCACTTCAAGCACGTGCAGAACATTAAAAACATTGAGGCATACGAGGACCGAGGGCCTTGCGTAATGATGGCATCCCCGGGTATGCTGCAGAACGGCCTCTCTCGAGATCTTTTTGAGATGTGGTGCGGAGATAAAAGAAATGGCTGCATTATACCGGGATACTGTGTAGAAGGAACCCTGGCTAAGGACCTTCTTTGCGAGCCAGATGAGATAACCTCGCTGAAGGGGAACAAGCTGGTTGTGCGGTCGTCGATTGACTACATTTCATTCAGTGCACACGTGGACTTTTTGCAAAACGCAGAGTTCATTGAAGGGTGCAAAGTATCTGAGGTGGTGCTTGTGCACGGAGAGTCATCAGAGATGAATAGACTGAAGAGTGCACTAGTGCACAGAAGTGAGGCAAAGAGCGAGAACATCACAATACACACGCCAAGAAATGGGGAGTGGGTGCATATTAAAGGCACAGGAGAGCTCAACGTAAAGTACTTGGGGACAGAGATGCCAGACGAGTTCTCTGGGTTCATGCACATAGCAGAGGACGGAAAGGTTTCTGTTGTGGAGAGGGAAAGCATCTCCAAGCTTGACATCTCAGAGATAAAAATAGTCGAGAAGGCAAAGATGCAGGGCGTATCTTTCCAGCTGCTGATCAGCCAGATTGACCGGATCTTTGATGAGCACCCGGAGATAAAGGAGTGGGAGAATAAGAGGTGCATGGAAGTGGATGGTGTGCTAATATACGAGGACGCAGAGGGATCAATAACCATCCAGTGGAAGAGTGCATTTAGGACTGACGTATTGGCAAACTGCATAATCAAGGCAATTAATGACACTGTCCTGGGAAAAAACTCAGTGCAGATTCCACTGAATAAGAAGAAAAAGGAAGAAGACAGTGACCAAAAAGAGTGCACTGAGGAGCCAGCTAAGCCTGTTCCCTTTCCAAAGCACTGCCTGTCCACGGTAGCCCAGATTCTTTCGAACTACTTTACGCTGTCAAGAGAAAAGGACACTCTGGAAATTAGAGACAAAGAAAAGTCAGTTGTTCTTTCAAAAGACGGCCTGACAGGAGATGAGTCCCTTGCAAAAATAGTCCAGGATGTATTCGATAATATCTCATGGGCTGTCAAAGACGAAGAGATCTCAGATACTGAGGACAAATAAGGCAGTGCTGCAGAGTGCATTTTGGGTTCAAGTATTCAAATTATCATTGGCAAAGACCAAGCACAGACAAAGATGATTTATCCACACAAACTATACAGTCACTGTGTCCAGGCCAAGTGAAATATGAACCAAGAAATAACAGTGCATCTACAAATCATTGTGTAATTTATATGCTCTTAATCACCTTACAGTAGATTAGTACAGATTTAAAGTAGACTGCTGCAGGTAGAAAGCAGCTTAAATTCGGGTTATATTCAGAGAATACGAATATACTCTGAGCATGAGTTGTTCTGCATGAATAAATAAAGTTTCGTAATATTATCTTCTATGAAGGAAGTTGCAGCCAGATGATGTGAAAGCACTGTATGACTGTTATTATTTATATACATAAATATACGTATATTCTGCTATTTAGGGTATATTTAGTCTATTTTAAATTGTAAGAGTGTAAATGTCTGGTGTATTCTGCATCTTATATCGTTTAGTTATTCTAGTTAAAAATTCAATTACTGCGAAAATCAATAATTCAATTAAATGTAAAATCCTTTTATTAACTGGTTTATTAAAATAATTAAAATCTGTACCTTAACAAATCCGAAATCCTACTGAAAATAATTCAGGTTATATCAGGTTATATTGGGTTTACATTCTATTTGCTCTTGAATTTTCACTATTTCTCATTCCTTTCATACTATAGTGTCTCCTCTTTATTATTCCACTATCTTCTTCTCTAACTAAATATGTGTCATATACGCATCTGTCTACTATTGTATCTCGTTCCATGAATCTTCCCTTATAGACCTTCCCTGGCTTCTATAAATTCTTGCTTTTTCTTCTCTTAAATTCTTCCCTCTTGTCTTTTTAGACAAGTGCTATACTGTTCATTAAAAGATAAAGGGCTTATACTTCGGTCTTCGTTGCAGATATGCACATTCGTGCAGGTATAAGGCCAGATACTAAGCACTCTACTGACCACAACAAGCAAGAACCTTCATGGTCTCTCTTAAAAAGTCAATAAACTTCGTCTCTTCAACTGCTGGCATACACTGAAAATTAACATAAAGAACTACTCTTGCAACCTTGCAACTTTCTGCCATTCGGGTTATATCGGTTTATATTCTGGTTATATTTGCAATTTAAATAAACAGTGCATATTCCCATGCTTTTTATTATTACAGCTGTCATTTTCGGTTTATGAAAAATTCACATGAAAACACCCAGATATTCCTGCATGACTGCCAGGAGTCTGCTGGAGTGCAGTCTAAAGGGGTATGTATCAGCAGGTTCTGTCAATTCCAGGGGCCCCTAGTAGAATTGCCTCTTTGCAATAATTATGCAGTTTATGGAGGTTATTGTATTCCTTAATTGTGCTTCTAAATTAAAGAATTAAAGTGAAAATACAGTACTCTAGCAGTGTCAAAAAGCACTTTCTTTTATAATATCTTTGTGGTCTAATAATTCATCGTATTTGAACCTTCTATTAATATGTGTAAGCCGGTCTAAGTTAATTTTCGGCTGCTATTGGTGAGTAAATTTGAAAACTCATTGGCAGTGCACTGAGAGGTTCCAAGAGTGAATTTGGAAAGGGGGAAATATCAGTGTTGAGGGCTATTTTCGTTCTGCCTATTAGAGAAAAATGCAAGCCAGTTATTTAAGATCATTTAATGGGCCACTTAACTGTATCATAACTATATTTCTAGCTTTTTTTATTTGTTGATAACCCGTTCATATGGATGAACATAGCAACAGCCATGAAGAAAAGGAGATAAACAACTGCGCGCCTGAAGAAAAAGAAGAACTGCAGGTGAAGGGCCCGTGGACACGTGACGAGGACGACAGGCTTCGGATGCTGGTCAAGGCATTTGGGCCCAAACGGTGGACCTACATTGCAAAAAAATTAGGAGGAAGAGTAGGCAAGCAGTGCCGTGAGAGATGGCACAACCATCTTGACCCAAACATAATTAAGACGCCATTTACTGCAGAGGAGGACAGTATAATACTGGCCCTGCACACGAAATATGGGAACAAGTGGTCAGACATTGCTAAGCACTTGCCAGGACGAACAGACAACGCAATTAAAAACCACTGGAATAGCAGTATGCAAAAGAAAGCACTGAGGGCAAAGAGAGCCAATAGTATATCTGGCGACTTCATAGCGGCCCATGCAGAGTTTAAAGAGGAGGAAGGGTACGCCAGCCACGGGGTATCACCAAAAAAAGGATGGGTGCGCAGAAGGACAACCTCAATGTTTATTCCGCAGCCTGACAGCGGGAATCTTCTTAATGCGCTAGCGCAGTCTGCGTACAATGAGCTGCTGAAAACAAAACAGATGTATTATAGCAAAGGAGCTCCTTCTTTGCAAAATTGGAATATTCCGCTGCAGGATATACAAAATGCAAGCACTGACCGAAACAAAAAGAATTCTTCGGACGAGGAGGAGGTTATGGAAGGACTGGTTTTACTGGCAAGTGGTGAAAAATAATTGAATAAAGCATTTTTCGATTTGTTTTTTTGCATGAATATTAGAAAACTATTCGATGAGATTCGAAGTGCTGATCTGTTCAATGCCTTTTGGGAGTACCCAGAGGAAAAGAATCTTTCAGTTCTGGCAAGCAGGCTGCCCCACATAAAGTCACCCAAGGAGCTCCGCTGTGCAATTGCGCAGATATGCAACTATGTGTTTGAGGAGAACGAGGAGGGCTCTTTTCTGTACACAGAGGCGCAGAATCTGCTGAAGCATGCGGAGGTAAGTGTGGAGAGAGCTGCTGCAATGGCCAATGTGACTAGTGCGTATGCTGATATAATATCAATAAAGGAGGAAAAGGATAAGAATAAATTTGTTATGTGGGAGAACGCAGTGATTAACAAACTGTGCCAGCTATATAAGGAGTCGCTTATTTCCTTCTGCAAAGACCTTTCTGTATATGAGATAGAAGAGCACATAAAAATAGTCCTCTTTGGAGAGAGCCAAAGTGTTATATCATCACCCGAGCAGAATGCAAATTAGAAAGTTGCATGCACTCAGGGTAAACCAGCAGGCGCAGCTGGCAGGCACTAATAAAGATCTAACAAATAGAACAGAAGGTTGAATTTGGGGTATTTTATGCAGCTGCAGAGAATTGGTAGCCATGTAAATCTACTGGGTTTACTGTGAATGCAGTCACTTGCAGATACAAAGTGGGCACAGCCCGAGTGGAAGTAAGATTGTGCAGGTGTTCATTTGAAAAGGTCAAAGAGAAGACGTGTATGCATGATATGTAAAGAATTGGAAGTCTGCTAGGCAGCTGGCTTTTAATCAGCAGGTGACTGCTCAAGTAGAATGAAATAGCGCACTCAAAACCTTTCGCTTTCATACAGCAGAATATAGTATTACTGTAGTGCACAGTGCATTTAAGGTAATTAAGAAGAGACTTAAGAATAATAGAATAGATAAATCATATAAATCGTATAAATATATTATTTTTGCACAAAACTCAACAGCAGCACTTTAGTCTTCTGCACTTTAATCTTCTGCTAAATAACTGATTTTCAGAATACGTGTATTTTTGATAGAAGCAATTAGCATTCTACTGTGCACTGGAATGGGTTTATTTACAGCCAGATGGCATTAATATTGACATGCCCAAAAGAATTAACATTTCAGTCAGAAGACACTAGTATTTTAGACTCTAATAGGGGTGGTTGTCAAGTGAGTTTTATTATCATATTTTTTCGGTTGGTGACTGTGACCTTTTGTATTTTTATTGAATGTATTTCTTACTGTTGACATATTCTGCTTGTTTTAATATTTTCTCACAATTAGTAGGGCAGGGTTCTGATATATGGAAAATCTTTTGGAAAGTGAAATTATCATTGGTGGACTCTTGTGGCCTCAGGGTAATGATATGAGATTTTTACCACAAATATAAATGGGCATGTGCCTATTCCATTCTATAAAATCATGTGGTTATCTCTTGATAGGAGCCATTGTTAAGCTTTAGTATCTGTTAAATTTTAATTTTATTAAATAGTCTTCTTAGGTGAATTTTCTGTACATAAGTACTATTTAGAACTTTCAGTTTATGGATACGTTAATTCCTAAGAATAGAGGTTTCAATCCCTTTATATTTAATGATTTAAATATAATTGGGCTAAGATTAATTCCTTCCATTTTGCATACCCTTTGAATCTTTGTATATTCATTTTCTGATTTTTCTTAATGAAAAGCATATTTATTCAATAATATCCTATTAGAGAGGAACCTATAAGACTCTACTGATCAAATAGAACCAATCCAAAAAATTCATGTTCTACCATACAGAAGCCACAACACTTCTGTGTTTTTGACTGCTGGACATTCACTTACTGAGCATCTATGGAATTTTAAGCTAAAACTCTTTTTCTTGTGCACACAAATACAGATTATAGAGAGTCCCTGCAGCATATATTCATTTGAAATGGACAATATGCCAGATATAATCAGATATAATCAGGAAAAGTGATGTGCACTTGGAGACGTGCAGAAGAAAGTTTCATGCAGTGAAAATATTTCAGTAGCAAAGCACAAATTAAACAGAAATATTTATGACCCAGTTTGGGTGCACTTGAAAGGCTAAAGAGTTAATTATGGCAATATTTATTACATTGAGCCTGCCTCTATCTCCGATCCGGGGATAAGTTTAACGCCTTCTGTGAGTGAGACTGTGCATACATCAAACTGTCCATTGGAGATCACCTCTGGATCATTTACGGCATTCTTGAACGCAGAAAGCGCAAGGGCCTGGAGGTCCTCATTTGAAAGATCCAGTATCTCACCGTCGTACGACTCTAAAATGGTTCTGGCAGACTGCGCTCTTGACCCAATGCACGAGCCAAAGCAAGGAATTGCCTCGCCTGTGGGGCCCATCTCAATCACAGATATTTTCCCCTTATCAATTCCTGCGAGAATAACTGAGATACCAGAAGCACGCCTTCCGTACCGCATAATTTCAAGCGCATTGTTGAACTGCTGCGACTCAATAAGATGCATAATTGGGAGGGGTGTGCCGTACTTGTAGTTGGCAAGCTGGATCTCGTCTCTTAGGACATGCTGGAATTTCATTCCGTCATTTGTCACGCCTGCATAGACGTAGACAAGGTTGGTGTCTATTTGCTTGATCTTTGTCTGCCCGTTCAGTAGCTTGTCATTTTTTCCTGTTCGCTGTGCAATGATCACTGCCATGTTCTTATTATGGAGAGCCACACAGGAACTGCCGTGTTCTGTCGACCGGATGACTCCTTCAATTGGAAGTATCTTTCCCTCTGGTGTGAACGTGCAAAAATAGTTGTACCTTTCCTTGCTAGACATGTAAAAACAAAAAAACAAATAGCTAAAATTCATTTATTTTTACAGAACGGTAACATATAACAATGAATGGAGAGACAATTGAGAAGAAATATACAGACGGAGAAGACCTTCTAAACGTGCGGGTCCTTCAGCGAAACCTAGTATACGTAGTGGGCATTCCTATTGAGTTTGCACGCGAGGACTTGCTTCGCTCCAAGAGCCTCTTTGGGGGATTTGGAGAGATAGTTAAAATAGTTCTAAGCCGAAGAAAGGAAACCAAGCCAGAAAAACAAACAGAGGGAGTGTACAGTGCGTACATAACATACCTCAAGGAGGAGTATGCAGTTGAGGCCATTCGAGAAATGGATGGCTTTATGCTAGGGGAAAAGACAGTTCGGTGTACGTTTGGAACGACAAAGTACTGCTCGTTTTTCCTGCGGAAGATCAAGTGCAGTAACGAAGGGTGCCTATACCTCCATGAAAAAGGGAGGGACGAAGATTCATTTGCCAGGGACCAGATGTTTGTGCTGAAGACGAAAATTGAGAAGATTATAGAAGAAAGACGGCCTGTGGAGAAGGATACTTTCTCCAGCGGAGCAAAAGCAAGTGACAGTGACAATATAGAGGAGTTATCTGCACTGTTTTTGTTCAAGCCAGAATATGTTGCGGCCCAGAAGCATTATGACAGCTGCCAATTCAACCCGTTCTACAGAAGAACATCCGATGACAGCCACGAGTCTGCATCCTTGGGTGTTCGAAGTATATGTGCAGAAAAGTAGAACTAATAAATAGACCTTTAATTTATTTACATATGAAAGCATGGACACACGAGGTTTATTCAGGGAAGAAAACCCTTGGTGATGTAGACATAGAGGGAAAGAGAGTTTTTTTACGTGTGGACTACAATGTACCCATACAGGATGGTTTAGTGAGTGACAAGGCAAAAATACAAAAAAGCCTGGGGACAATTGAGTATTTACTACGAAAAAATGTACAAAGCATAGTGATTGCCTCTCACTTAGGGCGGCCTGGGCTTGATGCAGACCCACATAATCCAACTGATACCACAATGATGCCTGTGCTGGAGGCACTGAATGCGTGCCTTGACAGAGCAGAGATGCCCATTCAGTTTGAGTTTGAGTACATGGCAAATAGAAAAACACAGAAGAAATGGGTTATGGTGCAGAATCTGCGCACTCTGGCAGTTGAAAAGGATCCAACGGATTCAGAAAGCAAGGAGCTATTCGATGCTTTTATAGAGAAGAACTGTGACCTCATGGTAAATGATGCATTTGCTGTCTTGCACAGAGATGACTACTCAGTGACGCAAATTAAATTAGAGAAAATAGCGGGTCTTCTTCTGGACTCAGAGATGCAGGGAGTGAGCCTTATACTTGGAAAGGCCCGTCCCACACAGGAACACTCCCCCATTACAAGCCTATCCCGCAGAGATAAGGAGAAATTCCTGCGGGTGGGAAAAGACCCGAAGAATTTCCAAACACAGGAGCAGAAGCCAATTGACCTTCTAATTATTGGAGGGTGCAAACTGCAGGATAAGATTAAAATGGTAAAAAACCTAGCAAAAATCACCTCAAATATCTTCCTGGGTGGGCTTCTATCAGTGCCTCTGCTGGAGCACAATCCCTCACCAGATGTTGAGGATCTAATTGGGTGTGTTATATTCGAGCAGGTCTCTTTGTTCTATCCGGTTGACTACGTCTTGGAAAATCTTTCAGTTGTTTCGTATAAAGAGGCTGCTGGTTCTGCCTCCAAAATAAAGGACATAGGCCCAATGACTGAGGATATGCTTACAAGCCTTATCTCGCAGAGTGCGTCTCTTTTTTGGAATGGGACACTTGGGCAGGCAGAAATAAAAGAATATGCACACGGGACAGACACTGCGTTGAATGCCATTATGCAGAGAAAGCAGCAGCTTCAGAAGGCAGAGACAAAGTCAATGCTTTGTGCTGGTGGGGGAGATACATGCGGGTACATTAATATCTCTGGACATGCAGATGCATTTGATCTTATACTGACTGGTGGAGGGGCTGCCTTGGCTGCTCTCCAAGGGGATGTTCTTCCTGGAGTATTTGCGCTGTCTGAGAGAAACTAGCCTGAAGGGCGGACTTTGCTGGAATATATGTGTCTTACATGATGAAAGTACTTAAAGACTTTGAATTTTAGATATTCGAGGGTGTACAGTCTACTGTCTAGAAGGGTGGTTTGCAGAGAGTACTTTGGTTTTGTGATTTCTGCATATCTTGGATTGTGTGCCTTAGATCAGAGCAGATGTTCTTTGTATTAACAGATCGCTTTGTCACAAGATATCCTTAGATGCTTGTGCATTTATCATTTACAAAGCACTTGATTATAAATAATCTTGTTTTTGTGTATGTTATGTGCCATGATTAAATACTCAATGCACACTGGGACTGTGGAAATATCTATGCTACCTCTTGTAAATACGCATATACATAGATCCATAGTATGAAAGATATTTAATCCTGTCTTTCTATGCGTATAAATATGCAAATTTGAATGGGTGTCTAGTGCACTGTCTTATTCCTCTGATATTCAGGAAGGATATCTTTATCTGCATAAAACTACATAAATACTTAAGATACACTTTTCTTGTTCTTTTCTATTTCATTTTCTTCTGCCTGGGTTTTCTTCTCTTTTTGTCCTGTCAATCTCCTAATGCACGATCAAACACCTGCACAGAAATAAAATGCACTGAAAATATTTACACATGGTACTTGCAAGAGTGTTCCTTACGCTTATAGTTGGTATATGGGGGAAAAATGCACAAAGTGCTTATTATCGCTCAGGAGACATTAAAAAGAGAGCTGAATTAAGCAAATACCATGGAATAGACGATATATATAACAAAGTGTATATGGCTGGTCTTAGCTCAGGAAAAACTGGCACGAATAAGAACCTACTAGGTGACAAGCTAAATGAAAAGAGACCTTTCAAAGCAGAAAATACTCCAAATAATCCAAATAACCCGGATGCAAAGAAATACACCTACGAAGAGAAGAAGCAGGAGCTGATTGAGGTATTGACAAAAATAGTAAACTATATTTTCCATGGGGGAGTACCAGAAAAAATAAAAACGGCAGTTTCAATCAAACCTGAAGAGAAGATATTTGAGATCATAGACAAGGCGTATATCCCATGGGCCCTGACTGCTATGTTTATTGTTGGTTGCAATATGGCCATATACGGCATACAGTACAAGAATATACATGCATTTTCCCTTGTGTGGTACTATCTCTTCAGAGCCGTGCACGTGAATATATCGATGCCTGCGTACAACTTTCTACTAAATAGGTTTATTTCTGGATTTGTGCCAGAAATGCTCTTGGAATATATTCAAACACAGACAGGACAGCTAGTCCTTTCAGCCACTATATGTTTAGCTCTTTCTGTTCTTGCGTGCTGGGTTGTGAGTCTGTGGTTTCGTGTGGTAGCCATGGGGAGCGTACTACTCATAAGCACATGTCTTGTGAAGAGTGCTGATGTAATGCCAATCCGTCTGGATAGATTGCTGCTTTTGATTGTCTGCCTGATTGTGCTTGTCCTGGCTCTGTACAAGTTCATGCACAAGAACATTGAAAATTACATATTTATCTGTCTGTTTGGGTTTTTCAGCTCCTTGCTTATATTTCTGCCTCTTTCTGAGTTTTTGGAGCTTGGAATGGCAATTCCACCAATTCTGCTGAACTACAATACAGACATTCGGACAAGTGATATTTCCCTTACTTCTGAGTATATTGCTATAGGGCTTCTAATGGCCTCTACAATAATCATGCAAATATGCACAAGAAGAAAAAAGGGCTAGCCCAAGAGAACTCTCCCACAGCAGCCACATAATCCTGCGAATATTAAAAACATACACACCAGAATGCCTCCAAACTCAAACCGTACAGTAGCTGCACACCAAGATATACCCATCTACTATATTATTGCAGTGCACTGCTGTATGGTTCACTGCTGCAGAATGTAAGAATTAAATACACAAGAATCCTTAAGACTTTTTCATTTATGCATAAAAGTACACTGAATTCTATCTCTATTTTATACTACAGATACTTCTGCTGTGAATTACATACAAAATAGCTTAAATATATCCCAGGAGTAGCTTGCAGTGTGTGGATATGGAGAGTGCAGTGGTGTAAGTGATTTCTGGTATAACAAAAAATTGATGCATTTTGAAGAGTTCTATCAGAGAGTGCAAACCCAAGAATGCACCTATTACTGCTGGATTTAATTTCGTGCTTGTTTTTTTATATTTTCTGTGCCCTCTTGACTGTTAAATTTTTTTAATTTTTCTGCCCCAGATGAAAGTTGAAGAAATATGCCCAGAACAGTTCATAAATGTTCTTTCAAAATCCCTCAAGGAGGAAAAGAAAATAGAAAGACCAGCAGAAGCAGATCACATTAAGACTGGCCACGGAAGAGAGCAGGCACCAGTAAGTGAGGATTGGTACCACGTCAGAGCTGCATCTCTCTTGAGAAAGCTCTACATGGAAGAGCTCACCAACCCAGAGAAGAGCAAGTATGGATTTGGAGTTATGTGGTTCGCAAGAGTATATGGAGGAGCGAAGAACAACGGACACAAGCCATCCCACACAGTATCCGGATCAAAGAGTCTTGTTAGAAGAATTCTCCAGTCTCTAGAGAACGTTAAGCTCGTTTCAACTATGCCCAAAGGAGGAAGAAAACTCACCCAGACAGGCCATGCTTATCTTCAGGAGATAGCTGGAAAAGCAACCACTGCCTAAATAAACTGATTTATTTACCTGTTTATTCTACTTTAATGGCCTTATGGCTGCCTGGTGCAAATGCCAGTTTATTTTCTGCTTAATGCGCACGGTATTCCGTGTATTATTATGATTATTAAAGGACCGGTGCACTGGGGCATTAAGGGGTCTATTTACAGTATGGGCGCACGGAGGGCACTTTGCACTGGGAAAGTGGCTTTGCTTGGGGTATGCGGGTGCATTGGAATATTTCTGTCTATAAATATTTATTTTTTTTCTCTCATTAATGCAAGTTAGTTATAAGACCGCAGAGGGATTCTTTTTGCTGCTTCCAGTCCTTTTGTCATACGGATTCAAAGGCAAGATGAATGACATCTTCACACAGTATATTGTATACTTTAGAATTGCGTTTGTTATTTCTATTATCATTGACATGGCAGTATCATACAGAATTAAAAGTAGAATAGAGCTGCACAATGTGAAGACAAAGATAAGATTCGCAACAGACGACTACATTGTGGTTCCAAAGACAGTTAGCGAGGAGAAGGAAGGTCAAGCACAAAATGAGCAGGATGAAGAGATGGAAATAGAAATGACTGTTCATGACTATGATCTGAAAGTAATTAACTCGCATATCTCTCGGGTTCTGTCGAATGCAGCAATTCATTTGGCAATTCATCTGTTTATGAAGAGCACGCAGCCTCTGTTTATGCTTATTCTTAACCCAGTGAAGAACTTCATCTTCTTCCCCCCATACATTGAGTACATAACCAGCAGATCTATGCTCAGGCCCTTCTCCAGGAACTACATCATTGGGGCATACGAGAAACGAAAAACCCCAAAGACCGCAGAGAAGGTTGATGCAATTCCCGAGAAAGAGATGAAGGCAAAGAAGGAGGAATAGGTTATGAATAAATCATCAATTTCTTACTGTTCCTGGATATTTTTGCATGTGCGTCTGCCTTGCATTTGCATAATTCAGTCTACGCATATTCGAGTTATATCTGTTATTCGGCTATATTCATGTATCGTGCGTATTGCTGGATCTGGCTGCATGTATACACCTTAGGGCTCTTTTATCTTCAGAGCAGATACTTTATCTTTATATGGAATTCATGAGATGACAGTTATATAAAATGTCTTCTTAATATTCTGGGGTGCATGAAACGACAGTTATATAAGATATTTTCTTAATATTCTGGGGTGCATAAAATGGCAGTTATATATGCTATTTTCTTAATATTCTGGAATTCATGAAGTGGCAGTTAATATGATATTCTCTTAATATGCTAGAGTACATTGATTAATACAGCGTATATTTACAATTTTCATCACCTTTATACTCTCTTCCTTCATTAGTACATTGATCAATACAACGTATATAACCCGAAAGTTCATCACTGTTATACTCTCTCCCTGCATTAGTGTACAGGCCTGCATAGAGACAATTTAATCTCTAGAAAATATAGTAGCTACATTGCATAAATAAACTCTGCTACTAGTACTACTTAACCAACTTAACTAACTTAACTGCCTCCATAAAATATCTTCTAATGGGCACATTGTTCTCTTGCAGCTACCTTCTCTAGAAACTTAAAATATCTAAGTACTATTTTATAGTGCATTTATTGACTGCATTTAGTTTTATTCACTTGCTTTATGCTTACTTGGCTTACTCTTCTCTTCTCCTGCATTGCTGACAAAACTTGAGTTTTTTATACGCGGATTCTTTGTTCGGTTCTCCTGTAAGATTAGCTCTTTGACCACATTCTTTGTGACTGCTCGCACCTCAGAGTGGTAAAGGACGTTCTCTGGATCCATTTCAATTCGAAGTCTTTCATGCTTTTCGTTCCACTCAGGAAGAACCTTTGTCACCTCTAGAACATACCAGTATATTCCATGAATCATAGCAAAGGGAGCCTTGTCAATGTTTCCTATGAGACCTGCCTCCTCCAAGGCCTCTTTTCCTGCTGAGTAGTACCCCTCTTCACCCCTCTCAATTCCACCCTTTGGGAATATAAGCTTTTTATTTGTTCTTCCATTGATTAGGAATATCTTTCCATCTTTTATGGGTATGCATCCGACAAACGGACGGCCGTGCCTCACTCTTAGCATTTTCTTTCCCGTTTTACCACTCTCTTTAAGTTTACTGCTGTTGCTGCTACTGCCGCTGCACATGCTTACAATCACAGGCCATAGCACAAATAAGCACACACCCACCACCAGAACAATAGTTATAATTCCTCTTTTCATTTACTCTGGCCCTGCCGTTAGCACTAAAAGTATATATACACTGTTTCACACATAACCCGAAACACCATTCGGCAGATAAGACGCAAAACACTGCACGATCTGCTGCACTGGCCCAAGCCTATGCCTACAAACAGGAGAAACATTGTCAGAGATTTTTGTTTGGAAGAGTAGAATTTCAGCAAATAGAGTGAATATTCACAGTAGTGCAGCTGTCCTATACTATGCCAGTAAGTATGCTAAATTTACTGAGTAGTGCATATTTGTACTATGGTTTAAGCATACACTGCAAATATTTATAAGCACTAACTTAAATCTTCTCTAGATGCATATCCGAAATAGAAATATTCTAGAGGCAGTTATTCTTCACACAGTTATTACTATTTGTTCTCTATATAAATAAGTGTATTTGAGGTGTATTACACACTAAATCTACTAGTGCATTTCTTGATGGTCTCTTTATTTCTGCATAAGCCACTTGTTCCCTTAGAATGACCAAACTCATTATTCATATATATTAAAGAGAAGAGACACACAGGTTAGATACAAGCATAACAGACCAGTCAACCAGTAGATGCACATTCAGGAAAATGCATCAATATTATTTCTATGCACACAGTGCCCATATTATTTCTATGCACACGGTGCTTTATTCTGTATTTTTATAAGTTCTTCTATTCCTGGCTTAGACTGATTATTGCAATATAGAGCTGAAGTACATTTGTAATATACTTGAATGCAAAAATAACCCCGCATAAAACCCCCAATAATACACTCTTAAAGCATAGAATATTTAAGAGAAATAGCTCACTGCCTAAACAAACAGTGAATAACACGGGCCTTGCATAGTAGAAGGAAAGTATCCTACTCGCTATACTAGTGCTTGCATGCACTTTGTGTGACACCTTGCTACTGCACGTGCACACAACACAGAAGAAGTGCGACAAAACATCCATCATAAGAAAGGCACCCAGAATAATGAACATCTTTGGGTATGCATCAACTACTCTTAGAATCAGAACAGCAGATGACGCCCTATCTGTTGCCATGTCAAGAATATATCCTAATTTTGATTCTTGTTTGAACCTGCGCGCTGCATACCCATCCAGAGAATCTAGGAGATACGATATACTATAAAGTATAACAAATATATTCTTGCTGAAAAATAGTGATATAAATAACAGCACTACTCGGACATACCCAATTATATTTGGAATATAAAGCAGGGTACTCTTCTGCCTTACAGTCTCTGCATCCATAAATAAAAATATTCTTTGAAATGCGCCCGTATTTACTGCAGACAACAAAAATAGCCTGCATATCATTGAAGTATAATAAAATACCATATAATTAGACTGTGGTTATGAGATATTTGGTATAGAAATAACCTGAATATAACCCGATATAACCCGAATGAACCAGAATACTGCACTTTTGCTTAATTTCTTGCCTTTTATTTGCTTCCTATGAGAAATTCATGTCTGAAGGTGCCTTTGCTGTAAAATGTCTCTTTATGAATATGTGCTGAATAAAATTTGCTTGAGTCTGGGTTCTTAGAAGAACTTTCTTTTTTATTTGCATGACACTGCACGAATCGGTAATAGATCGAATGACTGCATACTTTTTGACTGTTTTTGTCTCTATATCCATGCATGCAGTATGCATTGTTCTTAAAAATAACATAACTAAATTCATCTTCCCTCGCACCACAAACTCAGCTGCATGCCCAAGAAGATACCGTAAAATAAAACACTCTGTGGGATAATATAGTAGAACAGCCTAATATATGTAGATAGTCATTTGTTATACGCTTTTAAATGACATTTTAACTGCCTAAATCATGGAAAGAGTTTACTTCATTTGAGTTCGGGTTATATTGATTTAAAAGGGATCTGTTTGCACCAATTCGATGTTTATCCTCTCAGCAGTTGAAGAGACCAGAAGTACTGTGGCCTCTGTATGAGAGAACATGAATATTTTTGGATTTGTTCTATTTGATCAGTAGAGTCTTATAGGTGTCCTCCATGACAGTATATTATTGAATAAATATGCCTTTCATTCAAAAACTATTTCTTCAATGTTGGTGTAGAGCATGCCTAGAGAAATTGTATAATCTATATGTAGTTTATTATAGCATTCAGCAGGAAAATCTTGCTTAACTGCAGTCTGTGTGCATAAATAGCACCAAGGCAGCCCTTTTCAAATCTCCCATCGTTAGATTTGTGCTTTGTGCAAAAACTACCTTTTTCTACCGAATTCACAGTTTGTAAAAAAGATAGTGCCCTGCATACGCTAAAGATCCTAGCATAAGAACAACTACTACAGCAGAAACTTTAAAGATAAGTGGTACATCTGAGTCATCCTCAGTATACCGAATATTCGGGGTATTTTGGCGGGACTGCAGAATATCTAGGTCTCTATTGTATAAGCTACTTGTTTCATTTGGATTTTTCAGATATCTTTTAATGCGGTTTTCTAGAGACTTTACTCTGTGCATAATATATCTAGAGGCGCCTGGCAGACTTTCTTTAATTTGCCTGCAGTAATAGGAAATCTGATCTATTTTTATGAAGTTTAAGTAGCTGTTCTGTTTCGGGTCTACAAATATGCACTTTTCATCGCCGCATGATGTAAGGTATGGATAGTTGATGTACTTTCCATCACAGTCAATCAATGTGTCTGTGTCTATAAAGATACTATAGACAGTCCTCCAATTGTTATGCAGTGCAAGTATCATTTCCTGGTCTCTTTTTGGAATCTGCGTGCTTGAGTCTATAGTTTGCGTCTTCTGGTACTTTACGAGTTTATTTTTGTACTTATGTGCAAGAATCAACGCCTTGTCTATGTTATACAAGTATCTATTATAGGGCTGGAATAGGTCTATTTCTCTTGCGCCTTCGAAGACACATTTGCCAGTAGAAGTTCCTGGAGTGTTCTTAAACATATCAGCAAAGTGATTCAGATCATTCTCAAGCTGTGTAGATAGATAGATCGATGCAAGTCTTTTGTGCACCATCCACATCTGTGTGTATCTTAGATAATCAGTTACAGAGATATCTGAGAGTGTCTGTACGTTTTTGTACCATGCATTTAGCTTTTTATTCACAGCAACTAAGAAACCACTCTTTGCAAAATTCTTGAGTGCCTTACTCAGCACTTGCATTGTTTCGTTTTTCCTGTTCAGATAATCTATTGAGAGACCTTTTGCAACTTTCGCCAGATCAACACCACTATCTATATGGTTTTCTAGCACGTCCTCCACGAGAAGGGATGCAATTGATGATATTAGCTCTACGCACTCAAAATCTGGGTTTATTCCTACGACATTTACAATAATATTTTGCGCAAATAGTGAGTACATATCTCCTATAATTGCATAGTTGCTGTAGTTGTCTAGGGTTACTCGGTTAATCACACGGGCAAACATATCCTTCCAGTCTTCGTTCAATTTTGCTTTATCAATTTTCAGCACAATACTAAAATCATACTGGGATCCATTGCTATTTGAGGTTTCACTTGTGTAGCTTATAAGAGGCTCTTCCTCTTCGTCTTCTATATTGCTGTAGGTATGCTTTCTAATGATATTTTCATTCGCACCTAAAATATCTTCTGATTTTTGGATAGTTTCCATTCAGGGTAAATTTTAAAAAAAAGTTTTAAATAACCTGCGCAGTAAATGCGTTAGTATACAGCATGCATATCTAAAACTGATTCTGAATATTTTCATAGTCATGTTGCACTGTTATATTTATGTGATTTAGAACGTAATAGAGTTATTTTCACTCAACTGTATATCGTATATAACCCGAATACTTTTAGTATAAGTAGCTGCTTTGGTCTGCTCTTTCTTGCTATTTTTTTAATGAAAAGCATTCAGGTTATATCGGGTTATATCCTATTAGAGAGGAACCTATAAGACTTTATTGATCGAGGAAAGCAAATACGAAAATATCCATGTTCTCTCATACAAAACCCACAAAACTCTTACTATTTTATATACTGCATGGTTAACCCAAATTCTATACTAAGTGATTGGTGATTAAATAATATTTGATGCTGGATGGATATAAATGAGCATACAACACGCTATTATTTGACTTTCAAATAACTTTTATAGTGACTTTTTATTTGTTAGAAGCACTTCATCTCAAATACTGGAATTCCCATACAGTGCAAATACCAATTTCTACTTAAGCATAGCCCTTTCCTTAAATGACAGCCACTTAGATTTGGTTGCGTATAAGTGGCTATTCTTCACTGTACTATGGTATAACCCGGGTTCTAACTATCTTGCAAGCATAGTTGTTCTGTCTTGATCTATATATATCCATAAGCAGCTCATACTTTATCTTATCTTCATGTGTTCTGCACAGATCACTTTTCATTGAATCCATGACAGAAAGTACCTTCTGATTGAATTTTCTATAACTTCTGCCTACCTCTATAAGATAAGAGGTCACAATAGTTCCCTCTGTGTATACCATTGCATCAAAGCATTTTGGTATAATGCCTCGCAGTCTTTCCTTTTGGCATGCTATGCTAATCCAAAGTGCCCATGCATCATTAGCCTTTAGATCCATGTGCCCTATAGATCTACCCTTTTTATCCAAGTCCTTTAAAATCTCTGCAATAGTGACTAAGTGCTGGATAGTCCTTCCATTCTCTGTTAGGCAGGAAAGCAGCTGAATTTTTTTCTTTAAGGAAAGGTCATTCTTTAGAATCTGTGGGAAGCAGCAGCTCAGGCTCATTTTCCCAAGATCCATGGTTTTTCTTATGAGCTGCACAAGAGCATTTGGAGAATTCATGTGCTTTATGCAATACACAAATGCGTCTGACAGTTTTTGTGGATCGTAGTTATATACTACAGGCATCTTTTTTTCTGGGAATAGTTTTAGGACAAGATTAGTCTGTACCCCGGATGTTATAAAACAGGACATAAAGCTACTTAAGGTCTGCTGGTCATCAAGCGGCACACTCGCCAATATATTGGATATGAGCCGAATTTCCAGGTCATCTGAGTTTAACTTCTTGCCCATTGTGTGCATAGCTATATAGAATACTAGACTCTTCTTGTTCTCAATTGTCTGGTATATATCAAGAAGAAGAAGCCTTTCTATTCCAATGAAGCTGAGTGGCTCTATCTGCACTATAATCTTCTGAATTTCCTTTAATTTCTGGTGTTCATACAGGCATTTTCTTTTTGTTTGTTCTATATAGTATCTTACCAGACAGGATGTAAATGTGGTTTTTCTATTGAGAGTAACCTTCCACAAGAGTCTGGTTAATTTGTTTGAAAAATATGTTAAATTGCTGTCTATGCTTGGAATGGGCACTAGTCCCATGTGCTTAGGCAGGCACGCCATGACCATGCCCCCTCTTAATTCATCTTTTTTATACGTTATAAAAATATTTCCAAATAGGTCTTTCTTTCCCTCTAAGCAGGAACCCACTTTGATGTTTTTCAGCTCTACCTCTATACTTCTGTTTTTTGAATTTGGAGGACCTGTGGCTAAGCATGACCAAACACTATTGTGCATAGGAGAATCCTCTTCTTCTCCCACTCGCACGGATAGCGACCTGAACAGATATTCTGCATATTCCTGAATCTCAGCGTATATGCCTTTTTTGCAGACCTTGTTATTGACTGCTTCTATAAACTCCTGAAGTCTGTGTTTTTCTGTTTCGTACACGCCCGTTATAGTTGCGACCAGGCACAATACATTAAGTATGCCAGATGCAAGCTCGTTTTTATTCTCACGCATATACTTAATCTGCTCGCCCTCCAAACCAGACACTACTTTGCTCCATTCCTTATAAACAATCTGGTTAATTGGCTCATGCGTGCTTTCATACTTTTTGAAAAAGTTTACTAAATTCTTAGTCGCACCAGGCATATGCTCTGTGCTGTACTTTTTTGTATCTGGGTCGTATGCCAGACAGCAGAGAAGCCCAAATGCGCTCGCTTCTACGCAGTTACTGAATTGCTGCATGGTAAAACTACCTTTCTCTCGGTCGTACACAGGGGTGCTTTGGTAGGAAGGCACATATGTATCTCCTGCAAATGGAAATACTTTATACTTTAGATCAGTGCTCTGCACTTTTTTAATAATGCTTAAGTAGTCAAACCTCTGTGAGACTTCACTATGCAGTGCAAAATACTCGTAGAATATTTTTTTAATGCTGCTGTGCTCTGTATCCCCATATGCTTCGCTGCTCATAAACTCAAATAGCATGTCGTGCACGGTATTTGCAAAAGAAAGTGCATCTTCATGGCCACTTATGTACTCAAATACGTAGGACTGCAGCAGCCATTTTGGGCTGTTTAAAAACTCTCCTTTTTTAAAGTCATCATACACAACGGGTGCATCGCCTTCTGGTAAGGGCAGTTCTGGCTTGTTTTTTTTGAAGTACTCAATAATAAACACAGCTTCGCTCTGGTACACCTCTGTCTTCTCTATTTTATCCTTCTCTATGGCTACCATGCGAGGCACGTGCATGTCAAGGCAGAAGTGGACTGTACTGTTTTTTGCACTTTTCAGGGTTAGCTTCTTATTTCCCTTTGTGCCAGACAGAGACAGCGGGACATCTATTCCTTCAGTCATCAGGAGAAGAGCTGCAAGGATCTTGTGCGCATGCTGGCTGACTTTTTGATCGCTGAGGAATGTGATAAATGAGTTGTTTATGCTTGTGTGTATGGTCAAGTCCCCTATTGGTGAGGGAAACAGCTTTAGAAGAACTGCGTGGTACTCCTGGGCTGCAGTCAACTTTTTATTTTTTATACCTGCGTTCACATGCACTTTATCCTTATTAAATCTTCTGGTTCTGATATATTTGGGTCTATTCATCTCTGGGTCCTTTTCCATGGATAATTCATAGTTTGTCTCTATTTCTGGAGAAAAGAACCTCTTGTTGTACATAAAGTTGCATTTGCGTGATATGTACGCATTTAATGGACTGAGCGGCCCCTCTGGATGGACCATTATCATGCTGTTTTCTCCAAATCTGCTGTTTAGAACTTTTTCTATGGCAGGCATCTCCATATTTGCACATATTTTGTGCACTGCCACCATTGATATCACCCATGCCCAAACTCTCATGCTGTCAGTTTAAAATTTCTTTAAAATAAAGTTTTGTGATCACCTGTACAGACTATTTTCCATAGATTTTCTTAAAGACGAATTTTACCACAGACACAAAAATATCAAAATAGTATCTTTTAATGATCTATTCTATAAGTACATTCTCGTGCATACTGCTATTTTCTGTGTTTGCTATTTCTATTTTCTGCTTTATCTTACTTCTTTTCGGGTTATTCCATACTGTGACAGGTATATACTCTACACTAAATATATTCTGGGCAGCTGCTTGGTTTATACTCAAAAAACTAAGCTGCATAGGTAAGATATGATGTGCTGTCTTGTCTTATTAAGCTAAGTGTGTTCACATCGATGCTTCTTCTGGATTTGCATATTTTCATCTCTTCTATATTTTATTTAAGTTTATTTGTTCTACAGTGTGCTTATTTTTAAAAGTCTACTGCAATTTTATTTTTGTACTTGAATAAAACTCAAAGGCCTTCTACTACGTATATTCCAAGCAGAGAAGACTTTCTAAAGTATAGAAAAATAATTTATTTCTCGTTATTAAAGCATAGATCATTTTGATTCATAGAAGCACCACTGTGGAGAATAGACAGAAGCACAAGCGCATCTGAGAGCAGATCGAATGCACTATGAATGTATATGTGGTAATGCCGTGCAAACAGAGTGGCTGTTACTGCTACTTAATACTTGCACATAAATTAGTATAGTTTATAGTAGATGCCATGTAAAAGCAAGCCATACATAAAGAAAAATTCAGTAAAATATTTTAGATATGAAAATAAGAGCAAAAAGATATCTTAGATTTGCAGTATGCGCGGCCTTTCTTCTATGTATTAGAGCTGCAGCTGCACCTAAAAAGAAAACAGTTAAAGAGCATAGTTCCACTGATGTGCCTGAGAGCGATATAGATATAGATCTTATAGACAGCTCTGTTGACCAGGTTATAAAACAAAACAAGAGCATGAAAGTGGACATATGGGAGAATTTCTTTTCGGAAACCGCAAAGTTCATTATTTTTACAAAGCCTGAGAAGTATGAAAACCAGGCTGGAGAAGGCAGGGTGGTGCTAGACGAAGAGAACTCAATTGACATTTCAGTGCTGCCTAAGACTATAAATAGAGATAAGCGCAGAGGACAGTCTGTAGATCTTGAGAGTTTTGGGCTTATGCCCATGGCAATGTTTACGATAATAAACCAAAGTGTGATCCAACAAGTTCTAAATAGGAAGGACAAGGTTGCTGAAATATATATTAAAAACCTGGTGTTCATAGAGCCAAAGAAGCCAAGAGAAAGATGTCTATTTCCGTATGGATTTACAGAGATCAAGGCAAGCCAGCGCATACTAAAGCAGGTGCCAATGGGCCCGGTTAGAGTAGAGACAGAAAACCCACTTAGAGCGAAAATTACAAAACACATAATAAAAGTGTACATGGAAACAAGAAGGCACTGTGCGGGGATGGAAGTAGACATGAGAGAAGATGTAGTTAAAAAGGCAATTCACAAGAACATAAATGTGTATTTGAAGTATATGATAGCAAACCTAGAAAGCATTCTTCCTCAAAACGTTGATGCAGAGATGACAGCACTTGAGTACATAGACATGCACCTAACCCGGGACACCCATATAGTCAGAAAAACTGTATGCCGCCCGCCCCGAGTAGCAGAGAAGTACGACATATTGGCCAGGCGGGCTGCACTAAAGAAAGACTATTTAAAAAAAGTTGGGCTTAATATATTCTTTCCAGACAAATTCAACAAAAAAAAGGTGTATACGGTGCTTAAAATGTTTCTGTTCAATGTTTATTTGAGAATTGACTTGAAAAATGTAAATCTCACCTTTCTGGAGTGGCATGCTGACGCCCTAAGCAACATTAATAGGCTAAGCGATATCCAAAATATAACAATTCTTCTTATCATCCAAAACATCTTGGTCATAAGCGACAGTGCAGCTGTGAATACAGAAATTAAAGATGCTTCTATGCTAATCAAGGGGGTTGTTTTTCTGGTTGATAAAATGGAGAGTATTTTAAGCACTGCATACAGCTCAGATCCAAAAAACATAGTGGACCTAACTATAAAGAATATCTATAGCGATCTATACAAGCTGCTGGCTGCTTTATATGAAATCCTGCCATATTCGCAGGTTTTTGTTTCTCCGTGCAAAGAGAAAGAAGGGATGTTTTTCATTAAGGAGAACTTTGAGCTGACTGGAAAGGGTGTGCTTAATAGGCAAAGGTATCTGCATTGGGAAGCAACTGTGGACGTAGGCGACTGGAAGCAGGATAGAATGCCTTATAGAATTAAAGATGCCAAGTGCACGGAGCAGTTCTATACGTCTGGCGGAAGCACTGCGCACTCACTGCACTACCACGTACACTATGTTGACAATGTGAGCCACAGATACCACAGGATATGTGTTCCTTACTACTGCACGGAAGACTCGCGCGCAGTATGTGTTCACACCGCCTCTGAAATAGCTAAGTACATACATGTCCTGCACGGTGTTCCTGTTTCTGACATACATACGTATGTTCGAAATGGAGATACACATAACTGGAGCTTTGTGAAGTTCCCACAAAAAATGCCTGCAAACATCCAAGATAGCAATCACATTCTTGTTTTTTACTACATTCCAAAAGAGCAGATTAAAAATGGCTTTGTGTTTTTGAAATTTGAAGCTGACACACCAAGAGCAATCAAGCTTCCTCTATTCCTCTCTCCTGTAGAACTGGCAATTAGCTGTAATAAACTGCAGTGCGAATGCCTGCAAGAGAGTATATTGCACTCCCTAGAGCTTAGCAACGCGTCTCCACTTCAAATTTTAACCGAGAAAACGCCTATGTGGAAGCACCTGGATGTTAAAGACTACTACAGCAACCTGTGCATCCTGGTGGACCAGGTGTCTGTTGACTACATGGGGTGTCTTATTATGAATGCTTCGCTTGTGATAGATAGCATAAAGAAGAAAATCACATGGCGTGTGAAGTACCCATACAGTCCGGACGAGTACAATTACTGTGTTTTATCGAGCACCTCTATGGAAGAAATCAACCCGAAAATCAACCTTATGTCTACTGTTGAAAGAGACCACGAAAAACAAGAGCAGCTACGTTTTCTAAACATAGAATCTGCAGGAACTACAAGTAAAAGCACGAGCTTCCACTTAGAAGGCAATGAAATTCTTAAAGAAACGATGTACTGCATGTCCCACGATGAGTTTATCACGTGGTCCGATATTTCTAGGAATCCAAGCACTGCGCATGTTGAAATTATCCAGACCGATCCATCTTATATATCTGTTTATAGCATGCACATGTACTTTATGTCCTTCATGTTTGGATATTCGTGGATGTGAACCGCGTGGTATATTATGCAAGCCACATGAAAGAATTCTTCTGCTAGAATAACACAGCCCTCAATTTACTGCGCATCTGGCAAATAAATCTTTAAATCTATTCATGCATCTTTTCTGTTGTCTTTGCATAGAAAGTGCAGCAGTAGTTTTTATTTTAACAAGAGCCACTCTTACTATTCATCTGTGATTTTATGGCATTTGCATGAGTTGTGCTTAGTATACTAGTCTGGAAGTGCTTTATGCAAAAATTAGCACAGATTCGTGTGTGAGAACAGTAAAATTGCTACAGTATAATTCGGGCTATGTCCACCCAAAGCACATTTTCATATTTCTTATTGCGCTTCTATAAAGAATAAATAACTAAGCCAAAAAAGAATAGAAGATCCTAGAGGGCAATAAATAGCAATCTCAACGCACTGGATATATTTCTACATACTTATTGAGTAGCTAGTTCATTATTTCTATGCTGCATATATTTTTGTAGATTCCTTCACTGTGGCTGTGCTGACTGAGAATGTGCAATAGCTGCTTTCTTAGAATATTCCATTACTAGAAGCCAGCACTTAGCAAAAGCCTGAATTTCTTAAATGGATTTAACTATACTCTTTCTTATCGGGTATTCTTGGAGCATCAGCCTACTTATTGCTATTATAGTAAAATTCTCCCTTTTTATCCAAGGCCACTGCATCTCTAATGTAAAATAGCTCTAAAGGGATTTATAGAATTATTATGCAGAATATTTTATAAAATTGCATTTAGTCTTCCATATGCACAGATATAAAATATTACTGTAATGGTCAAAGTGATATTTTAGATAGCTATTTTAGCAGTGAAAATTCGAAAAAATATATATGAATACGCGAATGAAGATAGTCGTACTAGAATCTGTTGCAGTTGGACTGGCCATATCATGTTTTTGCATAATGGGGGTATATATGTACAAACACAACAACTCTATGAAGAAGGTGCAGCCATCCCAGCAACCCAGCATTATATGTAATAATGCACATGAAGAACATGTAATAGAAGACGCATCAAAAGAAGATTTGGAGAAGAAAAAAGACTCCATTAAAGTGGATGCTTCAGATACAGCGAATTTAAACATTATACGTAATAATTTTATAAATCAAGAGCTTGTTAATAAGGAAACTGCAGCGGAAAATAAAAGAAAAGAAAAGATGCAAAAGGAAGCGAGAAAGAGACTAAATGTTCAAGCACAAAAGGAAAAAAAAGAAGTAAAAAAACCAGTACAAAAGGCGGCAGAAGTCATAGCATCTTCTTCAATTTTCCAAAATAATCTGAATAAATTTGAATCAGCCAGCAATTCCAATATATCTCAGAGCGAGCTGAAGAAGTCAAAACTTAGAAATGGCATCATGCAAACATCTAGTATATCTGCAAAACCTCAGCAGGATTCAGATATAGTTCAGAATTCTGAACAGGAGTTTGATTCGCGCCAGCCCCTCAATGACTCCCCACAGGAGTCTAACACACTTTTTTCCATGGCAGAGTCTAACGCGTCTCCTCTTCTCCAGGATGAGTCTGAACCATATTATCACAAGAGTGGGTCTGAATCATCTTATCACAAGAATGGGCCTTATGTATCTATTTCCGAACCCGAGTCTAACATACTAGATCCTGTGAAGAAGTCTAACACATCTCTTATTGTGGGGGAGTCTAATACATCTATTTCCGAGAAGAAAGATAATTTACAATATTCTGTGAAGGAACATAATATACCACATCCTCCTAATACGAAATATGTTCCAGCTACTATAATGAAGGAAACTACAATACCCATGATCGCATATAGCACACCTATTTTCGAACCCAATTCTAACATACAATATTCTGTGAAGGAGTCTAGCACATCTCTTATTAAGGAGGAGTCTAAAATGCCTCTTATTGAGGAGGAGCCTTATATATTCCAGAATCATGATGATTCTACTAAACAAGTCAATATGCCTCAGAATCTCCAGCAGAGTTCAAATATACTTCAGAAATCCAGCGATTTACCACAACAATTTGATGTATCCAAGACTTATGAGCGGGAGCCTAGTCTATCCCAAAATCTAGAGATGAAGTCTAACACATCCATAGATTTCAAAAAGAGTTCAACTTCATCTCTAGATTTCGAAAGAAGGCCCGATCTATCCCTAGATTTTAAAGATAAGACTAACCCATCGCAGAATCACACAGAGAGTCTCAATTTATCCCGCGACTCCAAGCAGGTTCTTGGCATATCCCAAAATACTGAAAAAGAATTAGTAGATGATAAAGATATAGAGAAAACGGAAGAAGATTCTAAAGGTACTGAGAAAGAATTAGTAGATTCTAAAGATATAGAAAAAGAAGTAGTAGATGTCTAAAGGTACTGAGAAAAAGAATTAGTAGATGCTAAAGCTAGAAGGGAAGATTAAAAGACCGGAATAGACTAGTTGCATTCAGTGATTTGGATGGACTAATATCATCTGATCCTATAGTATGGTAAAATTACTACTTCTTTAGAAATTTCTTCTATTTCAAAGGACTTCGAAATAAAATGATTATAAGAAAGATCATCTGAACTCCGCAATCAGGCTCCGAGAATAAAACATATTCTCTTTACAGAGGGAGATAAAGGAAGAGATAGATCAAATGTAATCAGAAACTTAAAGGTTCCTCAAAGGTCAAGCAATGACCATGTGTGTCTGCAGATAATGAATAAAGACCCTTCAATACAAATGCTATTCCTATTAGGCTACAGCTGATTTTTCTCTTGTGAAATAGTAGACTTAGTCATACTAAATTTCAATATAATTTATTTTTCATTGTCTATTTATAGAGAAATATAACTGGTGCCAAGAATAATGAAAAACAAGAAATTAAAACTGTTAAGGTGAAAATATTTTTTTCAGTTTCCAAAAAAATGATCTGCAGACTACTTCTAAGCCTAATGATAATGCAAAGTATTCTTGCAAGAATCGATATGGAAGACATAAAGAAAGTTAATAAAACTTTTGTTGGCGAGAGTCAGGATGTGGCTATTAATCCAAAGGGTCCATTGAATCTACTACGTGGATATATTGGACACCAAAGTGGATACATGCACAACAAGCGGTTTTATTCACCTGAAATAGACACAGACTATGCAATGTCTAAGAAAGGACTATCCTGTCTAGGAAAACAAGAGTACAACTTTACAAGAACACCAGTGAATGACAGGGTATACAAAGACATAGCTACACAGACTCCCAATGGGGAGTATCTTAGCACCTACCACACACAGCTCATAAAGATGTTCCCCTCAATGGTTGGAGATCTTTCCATTGAGGCAGATAGATCTAACGTACTTACAAACTTCTTAAGAGCAGATCATGTTAAGAAGGATGCAAAGTACATACTTGCTGCGCTTCTGCTGCTCTCAGAAGGAGTTGACATTAAAATAGCGGTAGACTACAAAGGAAAGAAAAATAATCTTGTCATAAAAAGTAAGAAATGTGCTGAGAAAGAGTTTGTGAATGTGGAGATGCACATGGAAGGTATAGACCCAGTTACAAATGAGCACAGTGACAGTATCTATCAAAGTGAGGCCGCTGAAATTGTCAAGTTCTATATTCAGTGCAGAGATAATCCGCTGCTAAAGAGAGGAGGCGAGTTTGCAATGCCAGTCACAAGAGAACAATTTGAGAGTGGGAATTTTCTGAACAGTGCAGCTTTCCTTATACAGACGTATATATACGAGTTCATTGACACAGCAGAAGACTACAAGGACTTTGTAGAAGCAGCGCATGAATTAATGGTTGATCAAGTAGTTGAAAAAGAGAACCCAGAGAAGACTAAGAAGAAAGACAAAAATCGCAGAATATTCGATAAGCTTTTCATAGAAAAAGATGCACTTAATGAAAACATAAAATATACTACGTCTTTCTATAACCTTGTAAAAGCCAAAAATGGAAATCTCATATTTCCCTTCTACAATGATATTCAGCTGCCGCGGTATACTAGAGTGCCTCGTTGTAAACTAGACAAGTCTGGCTTTGAGATAGATCAATCCTTATATTATAGCGACTGCGTAGAGACAGTCCTTCTTGGATTATTCTGCTGCCTGGCATACAATCTAGAGACCCAAAAGTACGAAACTAGCCACATGGGAGAGGGAGTAAGTAAAGAGCTAAAAGAGTTCTTTGAAAGGTACCCTAAGCCAACAGAGACCACAGACTTTGAAATGCATAAGCAGTGGAGTAAAGTTGTTGCTTGCTTAAAGAATAACAAGATTAACTACAAACAGAGTAGAAATGAACTTCTTCCTGAGTTTTCAAATATATTTCTAGTAATTGCAGAAATAACAGGGCAGAAGAAAGATGTACTAGAGCTACTTGAGTATGTGGATAGTGTATGTAAAGCAGGGAAATTAGATATTAATCAACAATGTTGGATTACAGTTAAGATAGACTCGATCCTTAAGTCTTTATCACTGAATAAGCATATGAAAGTGTTATGTTTTAACATGACAATTGGGGAAACGCCAAGTGGTAAGGCAGATATTCTCTCGGATATTAACATTATTTATTATGGTAGCGAGATTACTTTGAATGTAAAAAAAGGGATTATAGATATTTCTCTTGCTTCATCGTTATATGCTAATTCTGAGCATATTAGAGAAAAGTTTAAAGAAGTAAGAGACATGTACAGCGATGTAGACTGCTATATAGGATACATTGTCGCACACTACATCGATGCAGAATTAGACCTCTCAAATAACAATGGCTCCACCATCTTAAAAAATATTGGCAGAGACATAAAAATAATGCTACAGGACGAGTCTCAGAATTTATCTAAAATATTCTTACACAGAGATATTTTAACAACGCACACGAAGAGCTATATTATGGAGTGTTTTGTGTTTTCTGCCTTAGATAAAAAAGTCACACCAACAAGCCCTTTAGCACGCTTTACTGCAAATATTTTGGGAAGTACATCTCTTTTTTATCCGGAAACCCGGGAGAAGATGATTCCTTTCTTGGCAATTCTTGCAGACTGGCGAGAATTCTACCCAAAACTTGGGTTCACGCCATCGGATTACCCATCAGAACATATTTTTGCTTGGGAAGTATCAATGGGTTTTTATGAAAAGATAATTTCCTGCCCAGTACGCATTGCAGTAAAAGCTACATGCAACTATCTTAGAGCATCTTCGGGTTGCCAAACTCAAACCCACCATGTAAGATATTTCCTAACCTCAACACTTCTATTTAATTATATAATGTCTGATGGGGAACTAGATAACTTAATGGAAATTCAATCTGTCGTTTCAAAATATATGAGCGACCATGAGTTAACCCAAATATATTTTTGCTGGTTCGTGCACTTATGCACAAGCAAATATAAATTCTCGCCAGAATCCTTTAAGAAGGTCTATAGCCTTATATACTCTGATCATTATCCGCATGGATTCTATGTTCGAATAGTGATAGAAACTAGAAAAGAATTCAAAAAATGCCTAAGTGTTTTAAAAGAAAGAAAAGCTCTTTTCTGCTCAAAGGATGACCCCGAAAGTATGAAAAAATATAATGGATTAGTAAAATACATTAAAGAAGATTGTTTGGGTTTGGTTTCCTCGCCTCAAGTGCATGAAACTCTCTATTCAGATCAGAAATGCGTATTGATGTGATCATTTCTTCCTGGTTTTGGCTGTAGGCTGACATGCTACAAGGGGCTCTACTTATTTACGCGCCAGCTAGGCTGAGTTTTGCATCTAGGACTCTCTATTCATTCCCCAATGAATACCGGGGGATAGTCATAGCCCTGCAAAGAGATCTATAAATAGAGGACTAGAAATAAATCTTCTAATGCGTTTAGAAAAATTTAAAGCGCAAGAGGAGAAACCCAAGTCTAATATTTAAGAGAGAAATCAGCTCTATTCAATAAATATACTTTTGAAAAATTGCGCACATTTATGAACTGTACTGCACTAAAGAGGAGTTCATGTAAAATAAACATGCAAAAATAAACTCTTCTAAAAAATATGTAAAAAGAGCTGAATATAAATCCGAATTATTTCAGAAAGAGTATAAGCACAAATACTACAGACATAAAATATTAGAATGAAAATCAGACTGATAATATAGATAAGTATATTAGCAGTGTGAATTCAAAATATGTAAATGCAGAAAAAGCTCAAGTTACTGGCAATAAGACATATTGTGCTTGTTGCAGCAATAATATGTTCTTATACACAGGATCTATGCATTTATGCATCGGTGCATTGTTCTAATAAAAAGAAGTCTGATCCAAAGTTAGACATTGCATGTAACAAAGGCGATAAATCCCGAATTCCAGAGGGTAAGAGAGCAGGAGGTGTAGAAGAGTTAGATAATTCAAAGCAAAAAATAGAAGAAGAAAAAGAAGATGCATTATTGGGCAATACAAATATAGAGAATGCAAGCAGTGTAAAGAATATCTCTCTAAATAAAGAATTTCTGAGTAAAGGAGCTACAGCATCAGAAAGCACAAAAACAGTAAACTCAGAAGAACAGTCGCCATCTACAAATCTAAAAGTACCAAAATCGCCTAGATATTTAGAACCAGAAAAACAACTATTGCCGCCTCCAAGATGTAAAGAAATTGCAGAGACACTAGAACTAAAAGAGCCAAAATACACATCAGATACAAAGAACCAAAAGACGCACAAAAAATCAAGATATAAACCAGCATGTCTATCTCATGAGCAACATCTAAATCCACAAGCACCCTCGGAGGCACAAGAAGAGATAGAAGTATCAGAAGTTTCTGGCAATAGCCCAAAAACAGCAAAGAGACATAAAGAAATCAGAAATTTTAAGAGACAAGCTGAGATGCTAAAAGAGTTAAAACCACTAAAATCACCAGAATTAGTAAAAAATGTAAAATTACAAGAAAACCCAGCAGATACACAGGATCCAGAAGATGATTCAGAAGAAGGTTCAAAATATGACCTATTCAGAATAGCATCACCAAGAGAATTGATGTCTTATAATTTTTCTATTAGTTCTGAAGAGTAAACTATGCCTGTACTGAGTGAAAGCAGTGGTGCTTTGTCTAGGATGAATATAATTGATGGAATAAAAGATATATAAAACTGAACTGAGTACTAGAGTGTGAGCAATGTTGTTATTGCGCGTGTAAAGGCATTGTCTGTTGTAGTGCGGTTTAAAAACCATGGAGAAAAGCACTGATTAAGGATATTTTACTGCAGTAATAAAACTTCTTCACTTAACATATATCCCTATTGGACTGCTATTTCCAAACTATGACATTTCTACCCGACGTATCCAAGAGACAGCGACTTTTTAGTGAGTAGATAGTTGGATTCTGGAAATGCCAGAAATATTTGTATGTAAACCCCTCTTATAATAGACTAAATACTGCACATGCCATGCCTAGTGAAAGTATAGAGTTGTGCAGAATAAAAAGGCAGAACTAATATAGAGTAAAAATAAAAATGATCAGTGCGTATAGTAGTATATTAGCATAAAATTGGATACAGGTAAGAAATGAGGCTAGAATGGAATAGAAATAAAAAGAATGCAGCTTTAATAGCTGTTTTAGGACTAGTATATATTTCGGAGGTGAGAACAAGCGTAACGCCTAAGTATAAGCACCAAATAGACTCTTCAGACCCTACGCTAAATAGAGAGTTTGAACACGTTGGATGTGCAGAAAATAGTAAAGAAGAAACAGACCAAAAACAGCCTGCTGATGAGAATGAGCTAGAAGAAGAACGCATAGATATAAAGGTCTTGTATGCCCAGCCTGTGGAAAGCATTCAAAGTATATACGAGATCGAAGAGGCTCTGATTGTTGGCACAGAGGAGTATATAACCGCACGAAGAGAGCTAAGAGAAGCAAGATACGACGTGGACATGGCATATGCAGTGCACAGAGAGAAGAAGGCTGAGCTAAAGAAAGCCTATGAAACCCTGCAGGCTGTGCAATTAGGATATCTAGATGCATGGAGCGAGGCGCACAAGATCCAGGAAAAAATATATAATCTTTATATTAAGTATGCAAAGAATAAAGTAAAGGTGCCAGGAAGCGCAGGTTCTGATTATGCAGTATTGGAGGCAACACTGATAAGGATGGGCTTTAAAACAGAAGAACTGGAAAAGAAAAAGATAGATGCCGTTGAAGTGGCAAAGAAGCACCTAGATCAACTAAAAAGAGCAATAGAAGTAATGAAAACCTCGGATGAGTGCTATATAGACTATTTGGAAAAAACTGTGGAGTCGCAAGTAAAAGACACAGACCTAATAGAAAAGGACTTGAAATACGAAGAGGCTATGCTGGATAAAGAGTTTATTTTGTACTTGGTGCGTGAGGCTGAGGCTGTTTATGCGCAGCAGGCAGGCCAATCCAGCAAGTTGGCAGGGAAGATTGCATGCGCGCACGAAAGCCATATTAAAAGCATGCAGGCATATATTGATTGTCTAAAAGGCATGCTTATATGCCAAAAAGCGTATTTAAAGAAGGCAGAGGAGGCTCTTGCAACATATCTTGTGGCACATGAAGAGGACAGTAAGTACGAGGTTTGCGAAGCACGCGTAATTAGAGCTAATGAGTTTGTGTCTAAAATTGAGGAAAAGGTGTTTATAGACAGGTAATTTTCTAGTTATCGGCGATGTATGTAGTGCACTAAGAATATGTCTTTTTGAATGCTGGTTTAACTACTATGGAGAAAGAGAAGGCAGAAGTTCAAAGGCACAAAAACTCTATCTACGAATTATATTCCTTTCTGTTCGAATACACATCATAATTATGATATTGCCTTTAAAGATGTGTTATCTGATGCTCTCCTAGGTATATGTCAGTATTCAAGAACATGTATGAGTTAAGTAAGCACTTCTGCGTGTTCATATTTTAATGCGTGTGCAGATATTATCTGCCAGAGCAAAGAAATGCTTTGTATAGGTTTTTCTGCTGCTTAGAATGCAGTGGCATAAAATAACATCTGGGAAAGTGTTTTTTCTTGGTTTGACATAGTGAATTATTCTTTTTATATAATAGATTGACATGTCTGAAATAAAATAAAATGATTCGAGTTATATAGTATATTGGCTAGAAGAATAAGTGCAAATAAAATGAGTCAAGAGCTAAAGGGTGTGAGAAGAAAAGTTGTTTCTATGCTTATAGCAATTCTGCTCCTTTCTAAAATTAAGGGCGGAGTGCTAGATGTATTTATTGAGAAGGATATGGTGCTGGAGAGTGGCAGTATATCTGTGTGCGAAAAAGAAAAAAGCAATGACAGCCCGGTAGAGAAGGAAGAGCCTAAGAACCTTCGAAGGTCTAAAAGGCTCTGGGATATTTCACAGATAGATGAAAACTCCACTGTCACTAGCGCAGAGTCTGCACAGAAGGAATATATAACTCAGAATGTGTGCGGGGGTATTGTAAAGGAAAATGCTTCAGTGAAAGATGCAGCAACAGAGGACAAGGACGAATATAGCAGCAGCGAGGCCGAAGATGCATGGTCTGATAGTATATCTGAAGACATACAGCAGTGTTTAGAGGAGATGGGCGCAGCTGAGGAAAGATATAGAGAGGAGGTAGGCAAGCTAAAGTCGGCCGAGCAGCTCGTTATAAACTCAAGCAGTGCCATTTACCACGCAATGGGCGAAGAAATGGCTAATATTTATATAAAGCTAAAAGAAGCTGTAAAGACATACAATGCAAAGTGCAAAGCAATAAGCGAAGCACTGGAAAGGGTCTATGAATATAGCAAGGCAGACAATGGGAGTGTAGCTATATTAGCATGCTCTGAGCCTAATCAGCATATGGAGGAGGTTGAAGCACTCTTTTCTAAGGCCACTGCACTTAACCAAGCCAAGAAAGAGGCTGCTGCTGTGTATAGAAAGCAAAAGAATGAGATGATTCAAGCACAAAAAACAAGCAGGAACTCAAGGAAGTGCCATCTGAAGTATTTGGAATTACAAGTAGATCTTCAAAGAAAAAACCGGGTCAGAATTGAAGAAGCACAGGCCTTTTTTCAGTGCATATACGACATAGAAAGCACTTTAAGTGCAGCAGAGAAGGCGGCGTGCACTTGTGAAAAGGAAGATCTTGGGCTAGAGATTAAAACCGAAGAGGTACAAAAAGCATATGAAGACCTTCTGGGGAATATTGTAGAAGAGCTCAAATGCATGCACTCTGTGCAGGCAGAATACATGGCCAAAAGAGTTTTGATAAAAGACGCGTATGTAGCTCTATACACTGTAGATAGCGCATATTCTGTGCAGAAGAAGCGCACAGAAGAAGCAGAAAAAGCACTAGCTGCCGCAAAAGAGACCTTTGACAGATGCATTGGCAGTTATTACTTTTAGGCTATATTCAAGTATGTGCTGGGATACATTGCTAAGGATGTGGTAATTTAGCGCTTCTTTAAAGTTTCTTATGACTGCAGGGTGTTTAAAAATAAAATAACAGCGATAAAAAGGTTGTTGTCAATTCAATATCAGAGCTTGAGAATAAAGTCAGATGCAATATTCACAGTACATGAATAAAAGCTCTTCTTTAAACAAGGCATTATCATTGGGCTTCTACTTCCAAGTTACGACGTTTCCACCTTTATGCCATATCATGGCATATAATATTAAAATAAAATCAATATGATATTTATTTATAGCATATTAGTCTTAGTGCAAATATTGAGTAAAGTTCATGAAGATAGAGTTTAGTATTTTTACACGAAAAATAGCTATAATTAGCATATGTGTATTTGCTATAGCTGATCGATATGCAAAGGCGTCCACTGAAAAGGTAGAGAAGACAGCGTGCAATGAGATATGTAAGAAAGCAGAAGAAAGTAGAAAATCGCTGTTTTTCAAGAGCATTCCGAAGAAAGATTCAGAGAGGGCAAATAACAGCCTTTTAAAGCAAAAGGCGCTAAGAAAAAAGAAGATTAAAGTGGAAACCTCGCTAGTGAATGCTGCAGTTGAGAAAGAGAGTACAGATCTAGAAAGTGCGAGTTTAAATAAGCAAAACCCAGTATGTGAAGACAGGGTGTGCACAAAGGACTTAGGAAAAAAACAAGAGAAAAAAAGCACTTCTTTTCTGAAAACAAATGAAAAAGCTCCAAAAGATAGTAATGGCAACGGCATATTCAGCATAGGCTCAGAAGATGTGTCAAATAGTATTTCTGTTCGCAGCAGTAGTAAAGAGCTACAGCAAAATATGCAAGCACCTGATATGTATGGAATCGGCTCAGATATTAAAGCAGAAGAAGAAGCAGAAGAGAAAGAAGAAGAAGCAGATATTGTAAGTGAGTCCGTCCAGAATTTGCACATCAATACCAAGAAGTTCACAATGAACATAAACAACCTACTAGAGACAAAAAAGTCAATAGCGTCAGCTAGTGACGTATGCAGTAAGCTGGAAGAAGAAATAGAAAAGATTGATGTGGAAATGGAAAAGGCTATGGAGGATCATATAAAAAAGCATAAGGACATAGTTCACATACATGATAAGATCGAAAGTTTTTATAGCGGGCACATTTCAAAAATTCCACCTGGTATAGATGCAGAATACGACGAGATGAACAGTAAAATTAGTATATTGCGTTTAGAGCTAGACGTTCTTTCAAGGAAAAATGAAGATATAAAAAATGTAGTATCTGCACAGATACTTATGGTTGATGATGCAGAATGTACTAAAAATAGCTCAAGAAGATGCTTTAAAAGATTTATAGCGCTACTGAATCAGTTTAATAAGACATACGACATCTTGCTTAAGAGCGATCTAGTGTTTTTCAAAATCATGGAAGATAAAGAGAAGGCTTTGTTTTTAGCAAGAACACGAGAGGAAGAGTATGCAAAGAGCGCGGGAGAAGAGTGCGGGGATCTGACAGCACTGATCGAAATGCATGTACAGAACAAAGAGTATATAGAAAAGACTATTATTATGAAAAATAATATAAACTCTCTTCATGCAGCCCGAGACTGCAAGTTGCTCAACCTTATGGAAACCTATAAAAAATACTGCACATTAGTGGATGGGTTTAAAAAAAAGAAGGATGTTTTATATTTCGCTATTGAGGGATTCTGCAAGGCAATAGAAGTGCTGGATGAGTATGATAATGAAGCAGGAAACCAGAAACAAAACAGGTGGGAAAGCCTCTCTGCATAATCTGACTAGTGCCTGCTGAGATATAAATGTTCTGAGTGGTTTAAATGTATGGCTAGTATAGGACATAGCTGAGTATGCATTTTGGTGCTGCTGAGGTTCTTGATGGGCTATTCCTCTAGTTTCTAAGAAACTATATCTATGTGTGCTAAATTTTAGAGATACTTTTCTTTGGTAGCTATTCGGGTTAAGATCTAACTTATATTCTCTTTCTATTTCTGCTTTATGAATAATTGTCTTGTGGTATTTTTATTCTTCTGTGATTTTATTTTCTGTAAACCTTCACAAAAAAGATCACTACAGACGCATATACTGTACAATTTATTTTTCTAATAGATGTAGCAAGAAATAGGTATGTTTAGTAGCTAACAAGTGAGTGGCGGATTAGTAGAATAGGTTCATACCAATTAGCTGCAGGCATTCGAACAAGTAGAAGACCAAAAGCCACAGCATATGAATTTCTTAGTTAGCATAGAGCAAGCCTTGTTCATGGTATGAGAGCATGTGTATGCAGAAAATTAGAAAGTTGCGCAGTATACTAGCAAACTAAATAAATTACTACGGTAGCTCTGCGAAGGAATGTAGACAAACATTGGCAGATGTATAATAAAGAAACTCTTCTAATAACAGATGCTCCATCACATACTGCTGCTTCCTGGCTGGTGCATCATTCGTCTTTATATAGCAGCATAGAAACAATTTTATCTTAATAAAATTATGCAAATTATAGAAGCCATATAACCCAAATGTCTTTTTAGCAGGTAGATATGTTATTAGGAACGGGTGTACTTCAATTTGCAATAAAGCGTTTTGGTCTTCTTTTTGGAGTTATAGGGCATTCAATGGTAGTGTGTATGCACACACATGCGTTTAACACATCCAATCCTTTGTGTGTAAGAGAAAATGCAGACGCAGCACAAATAGCCCCAAAAGGTGTACGATATGAAGGCGCGCGTATGAGAGAGATCATAAGTCGGGCGGTGTACAATATTGGAAAAGGCTGTGGGCACATTAGAAGTGACTCCTATTTCTACATTAGTGCTAACCCAAAGAGCCTAATGAAAATACAGAAAAAACCCCTTAAAGAAGATAGATCTAATAGAGTGCAGAATCTCAGAGAAGAAAAGTAAGCGCTGAGACAAAGCATTCTTACATCAATTCAGAGAAAGTTTATAAAATATGTGCCTAATTTAAATAAATGCTAAGTCAAATTCATCTATGCAATTTGGGTTATATATCCTGATATATCCCAAATATGCTATATTGGGAACATATATCCAAATGATATTTAATATACGATATATTATATTTGAAGTAATTAAAAATGGGAATGGAAGGAGTATTAAAGAAGCTTGCAGCTATTACGAAAGTTGCTTCTATTGCGGTGGTGGTATTTGGAATATGCTTTAACACGTGCAAAGCTACATCAGTTAGCGTAGTGGAAGAAGATCCATTGGAAAAATCCGAAAGTTCTATGCCAAATCCTTGCATGGAAAGTGCGTGGGATGGAAATATTGAAGGAAAAAAACATTTTGTTCCTAAAGAAGAAAAGAAAAATAGCACGAAAGGTATCCCTGCAACAGAGGCAGATGCGAAAGCAGGCATAGACGCAGGCGATGAAAAAGCCGCGTGTATATCCACAGAGGTGATTCTTATAAAAAGCGACGAGGTATGTAATGATGCTTCTGCTCCGCATAGTGGAGATGCATCACACGAATGTAGGCAATTCTTCTCTATAACTGCGGAAGAAAGTGTAAAAATAGTAAAATGCGATGAAATAAGAGATGTACAGTCTTTAATTGCCGATTACTATAGGCAAAGCGGCCCTTTGGTGGCAGAAGGGATTTATCCAGAGTACGACAGACAGATTAAAAAAATCAATGCACTAACTCTGGAGATAAAAATACTCCGGAAAGCTGTGGAAGAAGCAGAAAGTGAATCAATCGAGCAGGGGGCCAAGACAGAGTTAGCAGAAAAAACCCGAAAAAATACAAAGAAGGAATATGTGGACTATATAGAACAGATGTGCGAGTTCCAGTGGAAATATTGCATTTTAATAGAAAAAGAAATAGCATTCTTCAATGCAATCACATGCAGAGAGGATCTACTGTGCGAAGTGAAAAAAAAAAGAGATTGAGCACATGCATACCACAGGAGAAGATGACGAGCTGCTTAAAAAATTACTGCATGCGCACGAAGAGCACAAAAAGTATTTCAGCAGTGCCCTTGATGTGATAAGTGGCACTTACACTAGGCAAAAGTCCCGAGTATCTAGTATAGAAGATAATGTACATGCATATATAGAGTACTGCATACCAAAGGATGATTACGGTGTCTATGCAAAGGCTGTGATGAATAGTATCCAGATGTTGAGAAATTCGAAAAGGGTGTTAACAAACATACACGAACTAACAAGACCTTTGTGCAGGCGCGGCTAGCCACTCATCTGAGACATATTCGGGTTTTCTATCATGTATAGTCGAAATTTAAAAAACACTATGCCCATATGCATTAAAGTGCATATATGGTAATTGTAGCATTAGATTTTTATTAAAATGGCTCAAGTATATACGAATTTTTCTTAGTGTGCATAGTTGGCAGAATGGCGCTGTAGCTATTTTTGCAGGGCCCTGTTTTTAAGAAAGGCAAAGCTGATCTTCTCTTATTATAAGTCATTGGGTTTGTTTTCTGCTCTCCATAATCTATTTCAAGATGTCTAGACCTCTGATAATTAGCATTATGCAGCGTTATAAGCAGGAGTTCTATGGAAAATGATGGAAATAACACACTAAAGTACCAGCCCCGCAGGTCAATAAACTAATGTTATATGTATGTATAAGCTGGGTATTCTGAGGCATGTCTATTTATCCAAGCTTTCTCTGAAGCGTTAGCTTTTTTCTATTATGGTAAATTTCTGCGATATAACCCAAATTTTATTTTAGATAAGAATATGAAGCTTAATATAAAAAAAAGAAACCCGGTAGAACAACAAGAAAAAGAGATAGTGGGAAAAGGAAGAAAAAGAGATGCAAGCCAGACTATTGCATGGCTGCTCATTCACTTGGCCGGGCTGTGTCAAGTATGGGGAAGAATGACCCCAGATGAGCTAAAAACCATTCAGACAACGGAAATTGCAGTGGGCTTCAATAGGCGGGTGGTAGTCAATCCAGACAGCGTGCTAAATCCACTGCATGGAAGAGTAATGAACAACATCCGGCTCATGCACAACAAAAGATTTATAGCGCCCGAGATAAAAATAAAGTACGCTATAAAAGCCAAAAAGGCCAACGCATTATATCCTATCTACATGTATGCACGAGACTGCAGACTGGACAGAGTGCGCAATGATAGTGACCTTGCGTATAAAGGCAGATTGCTCGAGTATAAGAAAGAGTACTTTAATACGCTTCTTGAGCTGTTTCCCTCTATATATGGATATGTGTCCATATGGTCGGACAGAGAAGACTCTTTTTTTTCTTTTATTAACAGCGCAGATGTAAAAGAGTACAAGTATAAAATACTTGCCTCATTGCTGCTGCTTACAGAGGGAGTCGATGTGCCGCTGGCAGCTAATAGAACAGAGCTGGTTTTGAAAAAAGTAGGCTGTAGTAAAGTACATTTCAGATTGCATACCCAGCCTGTGGAATCAGATAACCCAAAAGACAGGCACCCACCTAGAAGGAAGCTAGAACTAGAAAATTCCGCAGTTGTGGATGTAGTGGACTTCTTTATAAAAAACAGAAAGAATGAAATTCTCAAAGCAGAGGGGTACACCGTAGAGCCTGCCAACTATGAAGAGTTTAAGAAAGGCGAGTTTATGAATAGCCCTGGGTTCCTCATACAGACGTACATATATCACTGCGTGGAGAGCACTGAAAAGATGATTTTGTTCATTCAGACAGTGTATGATCTGCTAAGTGAGTACATGGCACAGAATGAAGCTGGCTCTGGTATAGAAGCCCCAGAAGAATTCAGTACAGAAAAAACGCTGGCCAAGCAAGCAAAGGATGTTTTTGATCATTACTTTGTGCAAACAAGCCGCTCTCAAGTTGGATTGCAATATATAGACATTGCACTGCAGGCTGAGGTGCCGCTGTACAACCATGGAGTAGACTATTGGGGCGAGCTTCTGCATTTAGAGCTAGCCAATGATCTTTTACCCACTAGAAAGCCCATGAACAGTCTGAGACTTCTCTCTTCATTTGTGCTTGATGTAAATCTTCCGAATGACAGGCCTGTTTACTATGGAGACATTTTAATCCCTTTTTCTGAGTTCATTGACTGTGGAGAAACAGCGCTGCTAGGCCTTTTCTGCTGGGCTGCATATGACTGCAGGAAGAACATATACACAGCCGACCACATAAAGTCTGCCTCTGAGAAGCTGAAAAGCTTTTTCCAAAAACACTGGAGTATGTATGGAAACGTGTCAAAGGAGATGCACAATGAGTGGAACCAAGTGGTGATGCATCTGCAAAGCACAAATGTACGGTATCTAAGATCAGACGAAAATCAGGTTGGGCCAGGAATAGTAAACCTGATGTATGCTGCTGCAAAAATTGCAGGCATAGATGAAATGCCAGAGGTAGAAGGGTTTAAGAGGAAAATAGAAGAGATAAGAGATGAGCGCACAACGGACAAAGTCAGAAGGCTTAGCATGAAACATAGCAAAAAGAACATTTCAGAGAAAGAGAAAAAGAAAATGGAAGAAGAGATAAGAAAACTGATAGATGCGAAAGAGCAGGCACAGTTGAAAAATCTTATTCTAAAGCTAAAGTGTGCAGGAAGACAAGAAGAGAATAGCATACAACTAGAGATAAAGAGATTGGAGGATGAAATAGACAAAAGAAATAAGACTGATCTTAATTTGCTAGTGCTCTGCTATATGGAAAAGGAAGATAGATTGAAGGAAGCAATAAGCTGCAATATAGAAGCATGTCTCTGTGGGCTAGTTAAAAAGATTGCACTAGATAAGAACATAGATGTTAAAATTTCAAGAGCGTATAAAGAGACCCTCATACATGGATATAGCGATATATTCGGGCAGATAGAAATATCTTATAATCTGAATGGGGCGCATGAAGTGAATAGAATGCATGCACATCCGTACATCTACCGCTTTAGAATAGTTCCCAAATACAAAAGCGATTCAGAAGATGAGCCGCACTGGTATGGCAAATTTAAAATTAGCAGAAGCAAAAGCACAGAGGCCACTAGACAAATAGCGTGTTCTTTTCAGTGGCTGCAAATCATTCCTAGAGTAGCAGAAAAGTCATTTATTATGTGGATGCTTAATTTCTACATAGATAATAGCGAGCAGATAGATATGTTCTGCATAGCTCTTTCCCCTTATAAAGCACATGATCTGATAGAAAAAGCGATAGGCGATAATAAAAAACGCATCAATATAGACATGATTTTGCTTGATCCACTGGTGCACAACAGAAGACATATAAGGAACACTGTGCACGCGCTGCTTATCTATGGGATAGTGGCGCGCCTTGGTAGCAGCTGCGCTCTTAGGTGCTTGGCCGATAATGTAATGGGCAGTTCTCTTTTCATTGAAAAAAAGCAAAAGAATGCGATGTTTATCCCTTTTAGTGTCATTACTGTGCCTAAGCACTACCCACACGTGCGCATAGATGAAAGTGTGTATGAAAAGACACACAGCTTTCTGTACGCGCTGAAAAACACGCTGGCATCTGTAGACGTTTCTTCATCTATAGGCAGTACGCTGCTGCCTATCATAATCACGAATCTAATGGTGCAGTTTCGGAAGACATGCCTTGATAACAGCTACTATTCTACTTTGCAGAGATTTGCAAGAATGTTGAGCAACAGAGAGAGGTCTTTGTTTTTCGACATTCTGATACAGCAGAAGAAAACTATGAAAAATATTGAGATAGTTGTTCGGGCTATGCGGGAGGTAGAAAAGACACATCCAAGCACAGCTTTCGGGTGCCATAGTAATGAGTTTTTGATATGGATTATTGGGCTTGCATGCAGCAAGCACAGAATAAATTTTGCATACAATATCATAAAAGAGTGTTATGACTTAATTGATCTAGAATGCCCAGGGAGAACTCGGTTTGGGGGGCATTATAGTAAATGGAAGGCACATTTTCAGTCAGAAGTGCTTCTTGGAAGGATAAAGGACATAGTATGTGTTGAGAGTAACGAGGAGAGCATAGAAAGGTTTGAACTAATATACAGGCTGCTTACATAAATACATTTTGTTTCTAGCAAGCAAACTTTAATAAAGTTATTTAAAATTTGAATGTTAATGCTTGTTGCACATGAGCTTGTAGAAATAGGGCGCTTTGAATATAACGCTTAAGAGGATAATAAGAGGAGTATGTAGATCTAGGATGCAGAGAAGTCCTCTAAATGGTTGCTGTTATATTGTTGACTATTTAATCCAGAGCAAGCACAGACAGCAAGAAATATTAAAATAAAAATACAAATGATTTCTGAAGATGGCATATTAGCACAAGAAATTTGAGTAAAGAGAAATGTACAAGGGAAAGAAGTTCAGAATGAAGTATTTGCTTCTAACTTTCACAAGTATAGTGTGCTTCGCTGATAGCATGACTTATATAAGAGCAATAGAATTGCCAGCATTAAGTGAAAATAAGCTAAATACACTAGAGTGCGCAAAAGAGGCCACAGAAAGAGATGCTTTTGATGCTAAGCCGATAGAGAAAGCCGCAGCACCTAGTCTATGGTGTGGCTGTGTAAATAAAAAAAAGAATGCGGAGAAAAGCAAAAAGAGTGCGAACTCAAAGAAGCAGAAAGACCTGGCCGTATTGGATGCCAATATATCCTCAAAGGAATGTGCAGGAAAAGAAGAAAAAATAACACCTGCACTAGAGTCAGAAGAGAGCGAAAGCTGTAGAAACTGCAAAAAGGAAGACACAAATTCACTAGATAGACCAATGAATAGAAATACGATCTATCGAGTTAGAGCTGAAGTACATCATGCACCCATACTAGATACACCCAGAAAAGAGTACAGGATGGAGGAGCTCTATATGCTAAACGAGATAAAAAATAATGAAGACCTAGCAATCTCTCTCATTCAAATAAAGAATAAAGAAATAGCAGATATTAAAAAACACCAGCAAAAACACATGACTTCATACAATTTGAACCAAATGGAAAGAATACACACAGTTCAAGCGCTTAGCTCTTGCTATAATAAGCTTGGTAATGATAGAGTGTCTGACGGTATAGACTACGAGTACAAAAGCCTGATGCAAGATATCGAGCTTCTGCATGCAGAGATCAATGAACTGGAAGAAATCAGAGAATTGGAAGACTCATTGTATCAAAAAGCTATTGATCAGATAGAACACGTGAAAAAAACCATACATACATCAAGAAAAGCCAGCATGGCGTATCTTGTGCAGGGAATAAAAGTAGAGAAAGCGTATGAAAATACACTGAAGGCGTCATTTGAACTTTTAAAAGGCAGTATAGCTATGGAAAATACATTGCTTTTGATCAGAGAGAAAGAGAAAGAGCATTTGACGGAGGCTGAAAAGGAGGTGGCTCCATTGGAAGAGCTAATAGGATTGCATAAAAAGCACTTGCTGCATATGGAGAGGGGAGTTGATATTCTATACAATATGATTCGCATCCAGAAAAACATTATATTCAAGGCAATTGAAAGAGAGCGGATCTATCTGACATACGATAAAGTAGTAGGTGAGTGTGAAAAACAGCTGTATAATGCATAAAGTACCCTAAGGATGCAGCTACCTAAATGTACTTTGGATTGCATGTTTAAATAGCTTTTATATGCTAGAATGCACATCAGAGTTGTATAAAACAATGTGTGCCATTGATTAATCGTTGTGCTTAATCAGAGAGAAAGAGACTGGAGAAGAAATAAAGCCATTCAAAAAGATAGTAGAGTTATGTAGAGAGTGCATACAATGTGCAGAGAAGGAAATAAATATTATAAATGCTATGTGCACTATTCAGAAAGGCGCTATGCCATACTGTCAGTTGTTCACTATATGTTTGCTAAGTATAAAATATTTTAATTCTAGCTGTGCTATTTGAAGAAGTTTTACACAAAGAACTTTAGCTAGATTTCTTTAGAAATAATAGAGAAAAAGCTTTTATTGCAATTTATAAAACTCTTCTAGTCAAAGAAGTGTCTAATCTTCTTCAGCAGATGAAGTAGCGGGGTTATATCGGGTTATATTGGCGCAAAAGCTGATAAAACTTGGCAGTAGAGCCTTCACTAGTGCATATCTGGCCCTTTAGCCCTGTAAGGATTTGGGCAATTTTCTTTTCATCATCATATTTGAAAGTAGCCGGGATGTAGTTTGGATTCTGAATAGCGTCAAAGTTGGCCTTAATCAACTCTATAGCCGAGATATTCTCTAAGATGAGATACAGAAACCATGAATAGTGAAGATGGTTTAATATCGCATCTTTCTTCTCAGGATAGTCTCGTGTTATTGTCTTATCAACTATATTAGACCACTCCATGTTTTGGTCTTTAAATATATATATGCAAAACTTGTCAACAAATGAAAGATGTAATGATTTATAAATCCCCTCCTCATTTAAATCACAGTTGTCTATGAAGTATTTCATCCATACAATGAAAATGGATATATCACATTCTAGTACATATTCAAAAATCCCGAAGTATTTTATATTATCCTTAATTCTTCTATATCTATCTTTTTCCAGATTTATATTCGGGTAGCTGGGATTTTCACTTTTTTTATTGAGCAGGCCTGCGCATATAGTAACCGGGAGTATTTTCTCTGCAATATCCCTGTTATCTAGCTCTGTGCTTCCTATTATGTTGGAGGTAAACCGAACAAGAGGATGCTCTGGGGATAGCTTTTGGTTCAGAGTGTACACAATAGAACGATCAATTAATTCCGCTTTATAGTCTAAGTCACTGATTTTCTTCACTAGCAGCAGCCTATTTATGTCTGTAAACTTGTTCTCAATAGTCTTGCGCACCTGTGCCTTTATAAACTCTCTGTTATTCTCAAGAGTATCAAGTTTTCTTACTTCATAGTCAACATACGCAGCAAATAGATTTTCAATGAATTCTGTCCTATTTTTACAGCTATCTGCAACTCCTTTCAATTTAGACATTCTATTATCCCAGATGTTCATAACAGCAGGCTTTATGCCAATAGTAGCATGGGTTTTAGATATTTCCAAGACTATTTCATTCTTGATGTCACTTGTCTCAAATGAAATAGTAATATGACCAGATATGTCGTATCTTCCATTATTACACTTGTAACTTTCAAGAGCAAAGAACTCTACGTCTACAATTTCTATATTGGATAGGCGTTTAAGTAGTTCTTTGGTGTATTCCCTAATACTGTTATATAGTCCATCGTCCTCTTCTTCGTCCTCTTCTTCCTTTTCCCTTTTCTCCTTTAGCCTCTCTGAAAAGCCAAGTATTATGTCCTTTTCTTTTTTAGAAATATTTACTATTTCAGCAATAACCATGAGCATGTTTATAATACCACTGTCTAGCTCATTTCTTCCCCTCAAGTATGTAATTCTAGGCTCATCCAAGCACGCAACAACTCTGCACCACCTTATCTGGAACTCAGCCTTTGTTGTGTCAAATGACTTGTTCTCTTCTGGGGCGAAGAATTCTTTAAGCTCTTTAGAGACATTCCCCATATGGTCTGTCCGATAAATTCCCTCTGCTGGGTCATATGCCAAGCAGCAGAAGAGGGAGAGAATCATGCACTCCACACAGTTGCTGTAGTCTTTCGAATGGTTAGTAGAAAAGGTGTTTGTTTTTCGGCTGTACCTAGGAACAGATGTGTATGAAGGAAGCTGCGTGCTGTCTGCAAATGGAAATACCCGATATCTATTTAAAATCTCTTGAGTACTCTTCATTAGAGCCATGAAGTTTATGTTTGCTGCAGTTCCAGCAGGCTTAAATAGTCTGTCATACACACAGTCACCTTTACTTGGTGCTTCTGTCTTTGGTGCATACTTCTCTGTCATAGTGTGCACTGCCTGTATAAACTCAATTGCATGCTCTGCGCTGTCTATGAATCCGAATATGTATGACTGTATCAGGAACTTTGGACTGTCTAAGAACTTTCCTGTGGCAACCTCCTCCAGTGAGCATTTGTCTTTCATCATGCTAAGCACTTCATTTTTGGTTGCATTCTTCTGGAAGAAGCTGATTATTTTAATAAACTTCTCCTGTTTGAGTTTTTCCAATTCACCAGTTTTAGCACATAGCCGCTCGATCACAGTGGGCACTTCAAAGTATATTCCCTTTTCTTTGTCCGCTTCATATACCTTTAGTGCAGACTGAGTGAATTCAATGGGAATATCTACCCCCTCTGAGAAAAGAAGCAGCATGGCCAGAATTTGCAACGCATGCTTCTCTGTTTTCTCAGCCCGAAGAGCCCGAATGAAGGACCGGCTTACTCGCGTCTCTATTGATATGTCACCCGTTGGCGATGGAAACAGCTCAATAAGGTAATTGTGGTACTGCTCATTGTACACATCCATTTCACTAGAGGATAGTGCTTTGTACGCCATGTCTATCTTTCTATTTCGAGTGTATGTATATTTTAGACATCCCTTATATCTACAGTGCTCTAAATTGTACTCTGTATTAATCTGCGGAGCAAAGAATCTTTTGTTGTACATGCACTCCATCTTCTGGTAGATGTATCCCCGCAGAAAGTTTAGAGGCCCCTCTGGGTTTATCTTCACCGGTGAAGAATCTGCTGCAATTTCAAACTGCAGAGTGGTCTCTATTTCATCCAATGTCATGTTCGCTCTGTGTATGTTTATTAGTAGAATGCTGACTAAGACAGCTGTCTTAATCCAAATAACGGAAGGATGTATTTTAATTAAATAAGGCTGGTTTTCTCTCCTCAAAGTGTTAGACTTGGCCATGCAAACTAAAAAAATATTTCTTGTTCTCTATTTATAGACCTCCTCCAATAGCTATATTTTATGGAGATAATTAGATATTCTCTTACCAGCTAATAAAGGGTCCTAGAGTCTGGGCCAGTCTAGCTGGCGCGTAAACAGGTATATCTTGTAGCGTGTTTGCGTACAGCCAAACCTCGAAAGGCAGTGTCCAACACTAATCTATATTGCTATCCCAGATAAAGGGTTTTATATCCTATAGGCAAGGAAAACCAATATTGCACACGAATAGAGTGTCTTTATGTATTTGTATAGTGCAGAAGGAAAGCTAATATACTATGCATATATGAGTGTGTGTCTAGCTGTCAATAAATGCTTGTTTCGTTCTCTACTTATCTGTAGTGTGTTACTCTCTTTCTTCTCTCTTTGTATCTGATCAGTGGTGGTTCTCTAGAATGTGTTGCTTTTCTCCTATTTCTTGTCTCTAGTGTTTTATTCTCCCGAATATTCTAGTAAAATAAATTGCTTCAGAGGGCTATAAGTATACTTTATTTTCCCAATAATACGAGAAAAAAATACAATAAGGACACTGGAAAGAGAAGAAAAGTAAAAAGTAGACAGATGCACATAAATGAAGAAATAGTCAGATAAGTAGATAATATAGATGTATTAATAGGTATAAGCGCTACTAGGATCAGTATAAGGCTTTTTTGACTGAATACTGCAAATATATTCATAATACAAACATATACTGATAATTTGCAATGAAAGATGAGTGAGCTGCTGTGTAGTGTAGAAAGAAAGGCAAATAACCCGAAATGCCAACCCCTCTCATATAATCCAAATATATATATACATTATCACTAAGCTTTTTGCAATTCTTTTATGGTAGTCACCATTATTTTATTTTAGAACAAAAGGAAAAAGGTATAGAAAATTCCAGAAAAAAAAATATAAATTTAATTTATTTTTTCCTGAAACACGACGTTACAAGATCATGAGCATCACCAAAAGTAATATCACGCAGCAACAGAACAATGACCATACCACAAAGGAAAGAACAAACAACTTCCCTCCCAAGCATTCATCCAATAAAACATACGTGAGTAAATCTCTCTCTCTTATCGATTTCTATGCATCTACCGGGCGATTTCCGGACTCAAGGGACCGCATCTTTAATTTTAATTTTATATTTTTGTCAGACATACTATGCTGTTAGCTGAGATCTAGAGAAGCATAATATAAAACAAGAAATCTAAATGATGTGTAAGATATATAACCCGAAAAAGATGAAAAAGCATGGCGAACACAAAGAAGTCGAACAAAAGGTCTATAAAGGAATACGTGATAATAGCCGCTGGTGTGCTATTAATACTATCAATGGTGCTATACACATGTGTAGCCACACCACTCAGCCAACACAAATCGCAGGAAAGACCATTAAGTATGATAGATGAATCGGAGAGATCTTTCACAGATACAAAAAGTAATGTAGTGCATGAAAACAGACAATTTGATGATGGAGGAAGTAAAGAAGCAGGCACAGTAATACAAGTTGAGCAAGTGGGTGATAGAATAGGTGCGGAGCATGCTTCTACGCCTTTAAAGGTATCTGCACCAGATGAACATAGCAATTCTTCTTTTATAAAAGAGAGAAAAAGAGAGATGCCTGATGGTATGTATAAAGCGCAGTACGCAGTGATAGTGGCTGAAAAAGAGCACAGAGAGCAAATAAATATTCTAAACGAGCTGGATGATGCTGCTGATTGTGCACACAAGACCTTTTTGGAAAATAAGAAAGAACTAAAAAATGCTAAAGTGCTGTATGGTAAATATGCAGACGAATATAAAAAGACTCATGAAAAAATAACAACTCTAAAAAAAGAAATTACAGCTTGTTACATAAACCCAAACAGTATAACCCGAATTCCAGAAGGCAAAGATACTAAATATGACACAGAAATGAAAGAGATTGATAGGCTATCTGAAAGCGTGCATGAAAAAGAAAAAGTTAGAGTATGCAAAATTAATATAGCGAAAAAAGCTCTTATCTATGGGAGAGAGCTAGAACAAAATATGCATAGATCAAGAAAAAACGCCCTGGAATACTATTTACATAGAAAACAGGTGGAAAAAAGATTGATCTTTACTATAAAATGCACCTTGGATTTATTCGAAACAATTTATAGCAGAACTAAACTGCTGTGTTCAGTGAGAAAGAAAGAGGCATTGTATTATATAGAGAATGAGGTCAGAGCAAAGCTTCTGAACAATATAATAGAATTACATGAAAAGCTTGCTCACAATGTGAATGATGGGATCGATATAATAATTTATATGTGTATAGTACAGAAGGATGTTATATCTGCTGCAGAACAAGTATATAGCGCGTATAAAGCATATGATGCAGCTGCGTGCAAGTATGAACAGCAACAGAAGTTGAGAGGATGTGGTTTAAGTATATCTCAACACCAACCCGAGTTCTGGTTTTAGTCTTTCTCTATATAACACAGGCTAAGAGCTAAAAAAGACTATGCAGACTGTGCTCAACAGAGAATGCAGCAGTGACATGCACAAGCAGTTTTGTGGGCTAGGAAGCAAAGTATCTTGTGTCTCTAGGAGTTGAATAATATAGAGTGTGTGCTGGCAGCAATTTTGAGCTATGTGTAGTAATAACTAAACCTCTTATGCTATTTTTACTCTTACTTTATTTTTACTAAAATTTATTCATGCGCAAGAATTCAAACTAGCTATAGATTATGCTTGTAAAGAAGTACAGAGATTTTCTAGAAGGTTACATTTATAAACCTTGTCTTTATTTGGTTTTCCATTTGTTTAAGTAGTTTTAAATGAAACATCCTCTGCTTCCAAATCCCATTTAGACCGATCAGATTATGGACCTAATTCCTAATAACGGAAGGTTTTAATCACTTGTATCCTGCTTCATGGCAATACAAATAAACCAAAATTATTAAATGCATCAACTGTTAGTCTGTGCATACGATATTCAATCATACAAAAATATAGAATAATTTTATTTTCTGTCCTTTATTTATATTCACCCAGAATAGAGTTTTCTAGACAAAAGCAGAAGCTTCTGAAAGCTTCTAGAAGATGCCATTCGTCATACTATCTGGAGGTGGTTAATTATTCGCCCATGAACGAATAAAGGCTAAGAGTCTAATCCATTCAAAATAACTTATATGTAAGAAAACATAGCACCTTGTAGCATGTTGGCATACAGATAAGCCCTTGGAAGTCAATGGCCAAAATCAACTTATACTGCAGCAGGCTGAGGATTTAGGTTTGGGTTTCTTGAGCCACCAACAGTATTCCAAGAAGTATGCTAACACAGCATCATACTTTTCTATACTTTTTCTGTCATCCTCCGAGCAGAAAAGTGTTTTATTTTCTTTTAAAGTGCTTAGAGATTTTTCAAAATATTTCGTGGGTCCTGACATTCTTTTTTTAAACTTAAATGGGTTTGGATAACTATCAAAGAGTATAAAGTCGTAAACTGTCTTAATAGACTCTAATGAGAACTTATAATCATCCGAGCATGCATGGATAAACCAGATAATATACACGTAGTTTAAATTGTAGGCTTTTGCAGATTCTTTGATAATGGATTGAATTTCCACTAAGTTATCTATCCTCAGGATAAGCATGACGCGATAACTTAGAAGCAGTCTGGTTATAAATTTTACTCTTGAATCGATCATTCTTGGGTTATGCATAGTTGCTCTAATATAGCTGCATGTAGCTTTTGATATAGCAGTCGCTGAAAGAAGCTTTAGAGTATTGTATAAATATGTTTCTATTTCTGATAGGCGAATCCAAATACGATCTTCTTTTGGGATAGGCTCTGATGGCTTAAATCCAAGCCTTGGATAGAGTTTCTGCCAGCTTGCATGAAATGGAAAGAACACCATCATTGAAAATCTTGATCCATAATCATTGAGTGGAACACTTCCTAAAATGTTTGCAGTAATTCGGGTTAGAGGGTTTTTGGGGCCTACTTCCTTATCTAGGGTACAAATTATAAATTTCTTTATAATAGTATTTTTAATATCAAAGATAGAAATCTTTCCTAATAAGAATATTTTAGATATATCTTTGGATTCTTCATGTATAATTGAGACTACGATTTTTTCAAGTTTTTTACTGAGACTATAACTGTTAGAGCTTAAAGCATCTAGCTCTGCACTAACATATTGAACCGCAATGTATCCTATATAGCAGTCTACATCACTGTAAGTTTTTTTTACTTTTTCATACTCTTCTTTAATATGTGCAGAGCTAGTATTTAAAGATTGAAGAAGCGTAATGGTAGCATGCCCATGTTTTATATCCAAAGAAATTCCACTCTTTCCTTCATAAAAAATATAAGTGATACTAATTTTAGAGAAAATATCTACCTTTCCATTTGATCTTGTCCCAAGTTTCATCTGGCTGCACTCTACTTTTACATTCTTATTCAGTGATAAAGACCTAATAATTGATTCTATCTTATTTGAAATGCAAACTTCCTGCTTATTATCTAATTTTCTTGCTTTGCATGCAGATTCTATACACTTAACTAGCTCTAGTATGCCTTCCTTCTGGCCTATTATTTCTGAAATAGCAAGGAATATATTTCCAACCCCAGCTATAAGTTCGTTTTTCTCTTTCTTGTAGTCAATCTTGTTATTCTTTAAGCAAGCAACAACCCTACTCCACTCCTTGTGCATTTCAAAGTCAGTAGTTTCTGTTGGCTTAGGATACTCTTCAAAGAACTCTCTCAACTCTTTACTTATTTCTGTTCTCATGTGACTGGTTTCGTACTTTCCTGTCTTTTGGTTGTATGCCAGGCAGCAGAACAATCCAAGAAGGGCTGACTCTACGCAGTCACTATAGTACAAGGATTGATTTTGCTCAAAGCCAGACTTGTCTAGTTTACAACGCGGCACTCTAGTAAACCGCGGCAACTGACTAGCATTGCAGAAAGGAAATCTGGCATTTTCATTTGTATCTTTTACAAGGTCACAGAATGATTCAATGTACTTTATGTTTTTACTAAGTTCTTCTTTTGCTATGAAAAGCTCATCAAATATTCTGCCCTTCTTGCCCTTCTTGCCCTTCTTCTTAGTCTGCTCTGGGTTCTCCTTTTCAGCCACTTGATCAATTAGCAATTCATGCGCTGCATTCACAAAGTCCCTGTATTCCTCTGCTGTGTCAATGAACTCGTAGATGTATGTCTGTATAAGGAAGGCTGCATTGTTCAGAAACTTTCCACTTTCAAATTCTTCTCTAGTGGCTGGCATTGCAAACTCACCTCCTCTTTTTAGCAGTGAATTGTCTTTGCACTGCATATAGAACTTGACAACTCCAGCTGCCTCACTTTGGTAGATGTTTTCACTGTGCTCATTAGTAACTGGGTCTATGCCTGCTGTGTGCATTTCTATGTCCACAAATACTTTCTCCTTGCTTTTCTTACTTTTTATGACAAGTTTCTTTTTCTTTTCTGTGTGGTCTACACTTATTTTAATGTCAGCTCCTTCTGAGAGAAGAAGAAGTGCTGCAAGAATGTACTTTGTATCCTTCTTAACATGTTCTGCTCTTAAGAAATTGGTAAGTGCATTTGGCCTGCCTGCCTCAATGGAAAGATCTCCATCCACTGAGGGAAGCATCTTTATGAGCAGCGCATGGTAAGTGCTAAGATACTTCCCATTAGAAGCTTGTGTAGCTACGTCCTTGTGTACTCTGTCATTCACAGGTGTTCTTGTAAAGTTGTACTCTTGCTCGTTTTCATCAGATAGTCCTTTCTTAGACAGTGCATAGTCTGTGTCTATTTCAGGGGAAT